>NC_059158.1:112456191-113071289 GCF_019923935.1 Bubalus bubalis
CAAGGAGTTTCTTCAACTGTGCAAATACCTTCACCAACAACAATTGCATGTGACGCCTCTTCTTGATCTGATGACATCTAACAATCCTAAGATGAACTGGTATAACATATTGTACCTCAACTATGGACATAATGTGACTTTTAATTTTGATTAGGTTTTAACTTGGTTTAATGATTATTTTGCCTTAAATCAGCAACTAAAACAGGGTTTGTTTCTAACTGTCTGAAAGCTTTTAAGTTACAAATAGTTGTCCAGGCGCCTATGAGTACCACAGCCTCCTCCAACTATTACATGGGGCCATTGATCGGAGACCCTCAACATGAGGATCAGGAGAATATGTTGCCTCAACAATTTAGGGATGATGCCCCTCAATAGCAGGATGTAGTTATGGAACAAAAATGACACCGCTTTCCCTTGGCAACATAATTCTCCTAAAATAAAAGGGGGAAAGAGAGAGTCAAGTCCTAGGTAGGTTGATAAGAAGTCCAGGATCCCCAAGGAGGAGAAAGGGGTCTGGAATTCTCAAGGAGGAGGAAAGGACAAACTTTTTTTCCTACATTCCTTAGTAAAGATTATATAACAATAATGTATCCTGTTTGAGGACATGTATCTCCTTCCTAAAAACCTTCTGATTAATCCTGTTATCTTATGGGAGTAGGTCTAGTAAGATCTTTACAACCTTGAGACATTCTTTTGATTTATTGTAATAACCAATTAAAAAGTATATAATTCCCTTGCTAAGACTAGGGATTGGGGGCACTCTCCATTCCTCTTCTGATGTCTATGTCAGAAGCTTTCTCTGTCACTTTTTATACTTTAGTAAAACTCTGCTATACAAAAGTTCTTGAGTGATCAAGCCTGGTCCCTGGTCCTGAAGTTAACTCTTCTTCAGAGATCACGAATCCAACACCACTCACTGTAATCTATCAAAACCATGGATACACTTTTGAGGTATTATTTTATCTTTATTTTGAGAAAAAAAGTCACTGAAAATATAAAGAATAATGTTTCTTAAAATATACATTTACCTCACCCCAATCTAGATCCATTGATTTTAACAACTGTCATACTTGCTTCAAATTATTTTCAAAGAAATAAGATGTTAATATAATAGTTTAATTCCCCTTAAACCATAACCAGGACTCCCTTTTCCAAGTACCAGAAGGAACCACTACTGTAACTTGGGACTACATTTAATTATAACTATCAGTTACTATTATATAAAAAATATATTTATCCATAACATTCTAGAATCTTGTATTCACACCTTACATTTATATCCTGGATATCTATGAATGTCGATATACAGAGAAATCTAGTTTACTTCTTTTCTTTGCTATTTAGTGTCCTGTATTATAAGTTTTAGTTATGGTATTCCCTTTTGACATTCTTTCTTATATTTTGCTCTTATAAATAAAGAGTAGCTTTACACACACACAGGACCCACTGACAAGAGGTTATCTAGGGTCTCTGCACAAAGTGCACCATATGTAGGGTGACATAATAACCAGATGGCCTGGGAAAATCCCACATTACCCATTTGCTCTGGCATAAATATTAGTAGCACCTTGAAACCATCAATACATTTCAAACTGGATGTGGAAAAGGCCATAACTAAACTTCAAATGCAATAAATTATATATAGAGACCAATATGACTACTTAGAAAAAATTTTAAACTTTTACATAAAAAATATCATAAGCAAAGTTGAAACACAAATTGACAACTAAAAGACAATGTGACAACACACATCCCAGATTCAGCACTAATATCCTTAACTATTGATACAAAGACTTGGAAATGACACCTTGGACAAAACTTCCTATAGAAATGCAGGCAAACAAAAGATAGACAATTTGCAAAATGAACTAGAAATGTGGTCCCTGAATATATGGGCAAATGTTCAAATTCACACATATTAAGAGAAATACAATTATGATATCATTTTTCATATTTCAGATTGGAGAAATTTCAAAAGCTTGATAAAAACACTCTCTTTGTAAATTTGTTGATGGAAATTTAAGATGGCATCACTTCCAGGAAGGGAAATTTGGCAAAAGCTAAAAAAATTTGTATATATTAATCCTTTCACCCAGCTATCACCCTGTAGAAATTCATCCTAAAGATATACCTTCAAAAGTATCAAAATACATGATCCAGAGCTTACCTGCCAAATAATTATTTGTAATTAAAATATACTGGAATCTACCAAGATGGCCAAGCATAGAAATTTGTTCAAATAAGCGGTTTAGGGAGTCAACAAAATTCTAAGCAAATGTCAAAAAAGGAAGAAGACCTTGAATAACTCAGTAACTGATGTGGAACAATTTCCAGTAAATAATAGTAAGTAAAAAAAAAAATGCCAAAGAGAGTAGATAGTATGCTTTCTTTTGTGAAAGAAAGAAGAGGAAATATAAAGAAATACAAGGAGCAAAAGCTGGAAAACAAGAAAGTACATTATCTACAAGAAGTAGAAGACAGGATGAAGGTAATTTGAACGGAGTAACACTTCTTTGAATTTAACTTTATGTATACATTTGGCTTTAGATATATGATGCACCATTTTAAAAATTAAATCAATAAAGATGAAGAGGGGAAAACTAAAATCTAAAACTTAAAACTGGAAAAAACAACAAACAAAATTTATTCTTTTCTCACTCTTCTTCCATTTTCATTCCTACCACCAAAACATTCTCTACTGGTTTCAAAGAACAAAGTATGAAAATAACTCTTTCGTTTTGGGTCTGCATTTTTTATGTTTGGGGGACTATAAAAATAGAAAATTTCTTTCCAAACCTACTTTTGTGGTGGAGATAAAATGCAAACAAACACAGTAACAATAATATTTGAGCTTTATAAATGATGTTTCCTTTATAGTCTTAAATTTTATTATCCTTCAGAAACTCTTTTCAGGAGAAATCAAAGTATTTATTCAACCACAGTGGTCAGAGAAATTAAGGCATGTTTAACAAAAATCAAATGATTACAGCTTATCCATGCCAAATTTTCCTCTATATTAAAATAAAAGTAAAATTCATTCATCTGAATTTTATTCATCCAAGCAATACATAAGAATCATTTTCCTATTCATATGAACAGATTGTCTAGTCTACAGATCAAAATTCCTAACTCAGATGTCCTTCTACTTAAAAAAAATAAAGTAAAAGAAACAAAGTGAACCATTAAAAAAAAAAAACTCAATAGAGAAAACAACTTCATTTCATTAAGTCAAGGCTTTATAAAAAGCTCAATAACAGTATCATTGATATTTGAGAAAAGGAATGGCTAACAGGCTAAAGGACAGCTATTTTAAAATGTAATAATGAAACCTCAGAGAAAGTCCTGTCAAAATAAAAGGCAAAACAGGATATGCAATGAGACAGTTAAAAACAAAAGATCTTTAAACCCAAGAGGCAAATCAATGATGAGGGAGCAGAGTGGCACCATGAGTAATACAACTGCCTATCACATTGCACACGGAACTTTGAAGGGAAAATTGCTTGATGTGATTATCAAAAGTTAAAGAAATCAATGAGAGGGCTACTAAAGGACATTAATTAAAGCTCTGTGGAGTCCTAGATGAAGAAAATGACATTCCAGCAAGGCACAAGCAGGAACATGCATTGTGGAAGTAAAGTTGAGGTCCTCCTATTCTAAATGCCAGGACAACCAGACATTGCCATAATCAAAACAGGGGAAGCAAAATGACATTTGTCCCTACAGAATCACAGAGAACACCAAAATAAAAGTCATCTAAAGGTGGAACAAAAGAGTGAAAGTTATCTGTACTTAAGGAAAACTTGTACCTATTAAGGGAAACAAAGTTCATCCTAGAGGTCAACAGTCACATAAAAATGATAATATTTTCTTAAATGAACCAGAACCACAAAAAGAAAAATGTATGCTTTTTAGAAATGGATTTGAGCCTTTTTGGCAAAAATCCTGTGGACTATGTTTACATAGTTCATCAGGTTTGATACAAATAAGACAATATTGTCAATAACTCAACCACACAGCTCTCTAGGATAATATTTCTGTTGATTACAGTGGAAGAGAGAGAAACAGAAATGTCCCCACTGAACTCCGTATTTTCCTAGTAAGTCTAGTAACACGATATTTCCCTAGTCTGTGAGTCAATTTATAATGCTTCAATGACTAAATGGAATGAATACAATCAATTTCATGGAATAATGGTTTTAAAAAGTTTGCTTCAGTCTGATACGCTGCCTAGTACTCAAAAGACAGGGCTTCCCGAGTGGCACTATAGGTAAAGAATTTGCCTGCCAATGCAGGAGATGCAAGAGATATGGTTTGATCCCTGGATCAGGAAGATCCCCTGGCATAGGAAATGGCACCCCACTCTAGTATTCTTGACTGGAAAACTTCATGGGCACAGGAGCCTGGTGGGCTACAGTCCCTGGGGCCACAAGAGTTGGACACAACTGAGTGACTGAGCACACACACACTCCAAAGAGAACAGGGTGACTGCTGGCTCCCATTTCAGCATGTAAACAGCTTGGAAGGCATCACTTCAGTCCTCACAACAGGACTGGACAAACTAAAAATCTTAGATCCATCAGAGAACTGTAGTCACAAGGCAGATGATGGCTCCAAACATTGAAGAGACAAAGACAGATACAGGGTACCACAAAGTACTATTGGAAGAGCAGACCAGAAGCAGAAACTGCCACTGGACTCAGTACTCGGGCAGGAAAACTTGAACTGAAATTGACACATTTCTGGTGGTTGAGTATGGACAAGCTTTTCAGTTAAAATCTCTGCGGCAGCGGGGGAGAGTCCTAGTAGATATTCTATCTACATTTTCATAAGTTTCACTTCCAGAAGTCCTACCAGGTTATCATAGTAAAGATAAAAATCTCTTCATGTTCCCAGCAGGGAATGGGAATCCTAGCCATTTTGAAATACACCCAGAGAATTTTTTTTAAAAAGCCTGTCCTCAAAGGAAACTCTTTTACCAAAGCCTAACCAGCTGGGATTTTACCAAGCCAAGCCTAATTAGCCTATTGGAAGGAAAACATTCAACTCTACCCTCTAGCCTTCCTGTTTTACCTCTGGGGAAAGGACTGAGGAGTGTTTGTGAAGACCATGTTGCCAGGATACAAGTTCAATAAAAGATTGAGATACAATCATAGGACTAAAAAACACTCCTCCTCTCCTCAAAATCTGACATATCATCAATAAGTCTCTTGCATGATAAAAGGAGATTAAAACAGAAAGAATTGCATGTCCTAGATTTAGGGAGATTTCTCTAAGGAATCTCCCCTAGAAAAAGAAGGAAGAGGAAAAACAAGGACACCAGAGGAAAATTTTAGACTTTAACACCTATAGCATCAGCAAACACGACCTAACTCCTAGTTAGGTAAGTACAAAACTTCACACTAAAAATCTAGTTATCTCCATTCCTTACACTCAGTACATTAAGTCCAGCTTTCCACAAAAGAAAGGAAACAAAATGTGTAGTAAAATACAAAACAGTTTAAAAGACATAGAAAGCACCCCATTCAGACTCAGATAGAGTGAAATTTTGGCATTATCACAACTATGGGAATTTAAGACAACTATGATTAATATGCTAAAGTCTCTAAAGTAAAAAAAATAGACAAAGTGCAACCAAAGATGGGCATTACAAGCATAGGGATGTAAATTCAATGGAAGAATCAAAATGAACTGATAGGTATCAAAGACTGAAACAGAAATGAAGAATGCCCTTTGATGGACTCATCAATAAACTGGACAAAGGTAAGGAAAGAATCACTGAGTTTGAAAAACATCAATAGAAAGTCCAAAAACTAAAAATGTAAAGAAAACAGAAGAGTGAAAAAGACAGAATATCCAAGAACTGTAGGACAATTACAAATGGAGTAACATTCATTTAATGGGGATACTAGAAGGAAAAAAAAAAATAGACAGGAACAGAAAAATTATTTGAAGTGACTATCAGTGATACTTTTTCCAAAATTAATGACAAACAACCAAACCACATAACCAGGATACTCAGGGAACAGATAGCATATGACAAACAAAAACAAAACAAAACCAACAATACCACGTGGGTATTCCATATTCAAATTGCAGAAAATCAAATACAAAGAGAAAATTCTTGAAAGAAGCTGGGTATGGAAATGGGGGTGGTGGAATAATGCCTAGAGAGGAACAAGGATAATATTACAACAGATTTCTTTCAGAAACCATTTCAGCAAAATGAGAGTGAAGTGTTGAAAGAAAAAATACCACCACCAAAATTTGATATCTAGTGAAATTATCTTTCAAAAGTTGAGAAATAAAGACTTTCTCAAACAAAAATTCAGGAAATGTGTCACCAGGAGACTTGCCTTGCAAGAAATGTTAAAAGAAGTTCTTCGGAGAAATGAAAATAATATAGCTCATGACCATACTTTAAAAATAAAAATGAAGTAACTATGGCTCAGGCTGGAGAAGGCAATGGCACCCCACTCCAGTACTCTTGCCTGGAGAATCCCATGGACAGAGGAGCCTGGTGGGCTGCCAGTCCATGGGGTCGCTAGGAGTCGGATACGACTGAGAGACTTCCCTTTCACTTTTCACTTTCATGCATTGGAGAAGGAAATGGCAACCCACTCCAGTGTTCTTGCCTGGAGAATCCCAGGGACGGGGGTGCCTGGTGGGCTGCCGTCTCTGGGGTTGCACAGAGTCGGACACGACTGAAGCGACTTAGCAGCAGCAGCAGCATGGCTCAGGCATCCAAGCTGGAGCCAGGTGGCCATTATGAACGTGTTTTCAGCTACGTTCCTGCATCACTGAAAACTTGAGTTTTCTGAAATATATCAAACTTAAGACCACCCACCATTTTCAAAAAAAATATCTGCTAGCAGCTGCCAGGTGCAGTCTCAAGTTCCCCGCTGGTAACTATGCAAACTTGCTTATCAAGCACCCTCACTTCTTGACAGCTCCAACCCCAATTCTTGACAAATATATTATGCGATTTTGTGGTTTCATTTATACATATCTCCTCCATTTTGTAGTCTGGTAGAATACAATTCAAGTATTTCTCGAATCTGTATCTTCCACGCTATAGTCCTCAGTTTGGCTTGAGTAAAACTCTCTTCTATTCCTTATTATATCTTGTTTACTGATTTTGTTGATACTCATAAACTTGGATCTACATAAAGAACTATTGGAATAAATTAAGGTAAAATAAAATATTTTATTTCTTCTTAATTGAGAAAAGATAATTTGTTCAAAATTATTATAACAACGTATTTGGTGATCATAGGTTATGGGTAAGTGAAATTAATGACAACAGTATCTGAAGGGATGGGGAAAATGGATGGGGAATACTCTATAATGCATTTCACTATGTGACATGTTATACTGCTATTTGAAAGTGACCTGGATTAGTTATAAATTTCCATGGCAAACCATAGGGTGACCACTGAAAAAGATTTCAAAAAATATAAATTGATACTAAAAGAGACATGGCATATTATAAAATATTAGTTAAAAAAGAGAAATGGGAAAACAAAAAATAAAAAGCAGAACAAAGAACAACAGCAGCAGTGAACAGAAAACAACAATGAATGTGAGCTATTAATCCAATTATAACAATAATCATTTTAAATATCAATGATATAAATATAGCAATTAAAGGACTGAGACTCTCAGAGTGGATAAATAAATACAACTATATGTTGTCTATAAGAAACTTACTTTAAGTAAAAAGATACAGACAGATTAAATAGTAAAGTCATAGAGAAAAAATATCATATTAACAGTAATCAAAGGAAGCTGGAATAGTTATATTAATTCCAGAGAAAGCAGATTTGAAAGCATAGAAAATTATCAGGAATAAAGAGGGGCATTGCAAAACTCTAATGGGGTGAATTCTCCAAGTAGGCATAAAAATCCTTGTTATGCATGTACCTAACAACAGCATCAAAAGACATGAGACAAAAACTAATAGAACAGCAAAGAAAGATCGATGAATCTGTTATTATAGTTGAAGACCTAACACCCCTCTCTCAGTAACATCAGTTCAGTTCTGTTCAGTCGCTCAGTCTTGTCTGACTCTTTGCGACCCCATGAATTGCACCACACCAGGCCTCCCTGTCCATCACCAACTCCCAGAATTGCTGACTCTGGGAGTCAGTAACATACAGATACAGTAAGCAGAAAATTAGTAAGACCACAGCTGAACTGAACAGCATCACCAATCAATTGAATATAATTGACATTTATATAGAATATTTCATCTAATAATAGCAGAATACACATTCTTCTCAAGCTTATAAAGAACATTCCCCAAAACAAACCATATTTCTGGGCCATAAAACACGTTAACAAATCAAAAAGAAATCATACAAAGTATGCCCTCATGACACAATGCACTTAAACTACAAATCAAAAACAGAAAGATGGTTGTGGAACACTAAAATACTTGAGGATTAAATAGAACATCTCTAAATAATACATGAGCAAAGAAGAAATCTCAAAAGAAATTAAACATTATTTTGAACTAAATCAAAATGAAAATAGAGCTTTTTAAAATTTGTGGAATGCAGTAAAAGCAGCACTTAGAGGGAAATTTACAGCACTGAATTCATATATTAGAAAAGAAGAATTATCTAAAATCAATAAACTAAACTCCCACCTTAGAATACTAGAAAATTAAATTAAATTCAAATAAGCAGAATGAAAATACTGAAAATTAGAGTTGAAATCAACATAATGAGAAACAGAAAATCAATAGTGAACATAACTGAAACCAAAAGCCATTCCTTTGAAAAAGTCAATAAAATTGATAAACCTCTAGATGGGTTAACTAAGAGCAAAGGAAGAACAGAAGGAGGAGAGAGTGAGTGAGTGAAAGAGAGAGAAGACAAAGCACTAACAACAGTACTGAACAAGAGGTCCTGACTACCACTGACATTCCCCATGGCTACTGGAGGATAATAAAACAATACTATGAACAAGCTTATACCCCCAAATTTCTTAACTTAGGTGAATGGACCAAGTCCTTAAAACATACAATCTGCTAAAACTCACACAAGAAGAAATCTATAATCTGAATAGATCTATATATATTAAAGAAACTTAATCAATAACTAATAACCTACCAAAGCAGAAAGCATCAGGCCCAGATGGGCTGAATTCTACCAAAAATTTAAAGAAAGTGTCAGTTGCTCAGTCATGGGATCTTTGTGACCCCAGAAGGAAAAAAAATACTATCAATTCTTGACAACTTACTTCTAAAAATTAAAGCAGAGGACATGATTTCTCAATTCATTGTATGAGGCCAGCACTATCTTATTACCCAAACTAGACAAAGACATTATAAAAAAAAAAAGAAGACTCTCTAATATTGCTCATGAACATATGTGCAAAAATTCTCAATAAAATAGTAGTAAATAATATCCAACAACATTTAAAAATACTAATACATCATAGCCAAGTATGATTTATTCTGGGTAGAACAACTGAACATCCATTTGTAGAAAAATCCAGATACAGAACACAAGACTTTCATAAAAATTGACTCAAAACGACCATAGACCTAAATGTAAAATGCAGAACTGTAACACTCCTGGAAGATAACATAGAAAATCTAGTTGACCTTGGGTTTAGTAATGTTTTCTCAGATATAATGCCAAAGAACAACCCATGGAAGAAATATTGATAAATTTGAATTCATTAAGATAAAAAATAACCTCTGTGAAAGACACTGTTAAGAGAATGAAAAGACAGATCAAAAACTAGAAGAAACTACCTTCAAAACATGTATCTGATAAGGGCTGGTATCCAAAATATACAAAGAACTCTAAACTCACAACAGACAAGAGATCTGAATACTACTACACACTTATTAAAATAGCTAAAATTTTAAACACTGATAACATCAAGTGTTGGCTAGGGTGTGAAGCAAAAGGTGCTTTCACGACTCAGTCACTTTTGAAGAGAGTTTGGCAATTTCTTAAAAAACTAAACATAAATTCATCATAATAGCAAGAACAGTGCCCATTGGTATTTAGGCAAATCAGCTCAAAATTACATTCACATAAACATTGGCACCTAATGTTTACAGCAACTTTATTTATAATTGATGAAACTTGCAGGTGATAGTAAAATGATCACTGGTTGCCAAGGGTTTAGGGAGAGGAAAGGTGGAATTAGTAGAGACAGTAGAGAAGATTCTTAGAGTAGTGAAACTATTGTGTATTATATAGTACTGCTGAATACATGCCATTATACATTTGTCCAAGTTCACAGAACGTGCAGCACAAAGAGTGAACTCTAATGCAAACTATGAGTTTCAGTAATGTATCAGTATCGGTTCATCCATTGTACCAAACAACTACACTAATGCAAGATATGGGTATGAAACGGTGTATGTGTGGAGAGGGAGTGATGAGGAGATACATGGGATCTCTAGATTTGCTGTTCAATTTTTCTGTAAACCCAAAATCACTCTAAAAAATAAAGTCTATTAATTTAAACAGAAATTAATTTAAAAACAGAAAAAAGCCAACTATAGGCCTAAAACATTCTATGTAATAGTCCAGTAGAGAATATTAACAAACAATGTTTGTACAGATCCCATATACATACTGAGACAATAATCACCCCAATCATCTGCTTAAACTTTTGTTTCACAGAAGCAGGGAATAAAAGGCAGAAAATCACTCGTCAATGGACTTGCCAAGTTATATGGCATAAATCAGAATGAAGCATCAAAGACAAAATATTTGTAAAGCAGAATGGGGGAAAAAATAAAAAAACAATCATCGCATTACTTTGTTCTGAAATAGCAGAGACAGTCCTTTGTGCCAGCTGTGGATCCTCAGAAATGAGCAACTGATGATAATGATTAATTCCATCCATGAGTGTTTCATTGTTGATAATTCCAACTATTGAAAGCCATCTTAATTTGGAAGAAACTTAGCAATATACCAGTGATTACACTTAAGAACTTCTGAGGGAAAAGTAAACAGATACTACTTTCAATACACTTTTATGGTTTATGTCATGACACTATAATACAGTGTAAAGTAAAACAATTACAAATAATTTTGAAGCCTAAACTGTTGCTATTAAAGTTTTAGTCCATTCCCTCTAAAATCTGTCTTTCTAATTATAGCTGTGCAAGATAATGTTTCCATCAAATCAACGCCAAAGAAAACATTCTTGGATTAACTTATTGGTATTATTATTACTATAAAATATCTACAACCCAGAAATAAGAGAATCTGCTTACTCCTCAAAACAAAGTAAACAAACAAAAATCAGTTTAAATGAAAAATATTTATATAGCTTATATCCTAAATTTGAGAATTATTTAAATTTTGTCCTCATAATAAATCACTTAGTATTTTTATTACTGTAATAACAAAAAAAAAACCATTTTTTATGGAAGGAAAGAGTCTTTAAATTCAATAGTGCTTTACAATTTTTTAAATTTTACACATATGATTTCATGTAATCCCATAATAACCCTTTTCCCCCTAATACTATATTACCCTAGCCTTTTCCCTTTCCCCACTGGTAACCTCACTCGTTTGTCTTCCAAATATGAGTCTGCTTCTTTTTTGTTTTATTCCCTAGTTTGTTGTATTTTTTTAGGTTCCACATATAAATGATATCATACCATATTTGTCTTTCTCTGACTTATCTCACTTAGTATATTGCCCTCTGAGACCATCCATATTGCTACAAATGCCAGAATTTCATTCTTTTTTATGGCTGAGCTGTACTCTACGGTCACACCTTCTTTATCTGGTCATCTCTTGATGAGGACTTAGGGTACAAGATCTATATTTTTAGCTGACTGATATATTGATAAAATGTGAAAATGAAATGAATGACTTTTCCTATACAGTCACCCTATTAATTGCTCTGGAGTTCAGTGTACTTCTGGTCTAGACTCAAAAATTTTTATACTTGACACTGAAAGCTTTTCTAGAGCAACTTTTAAAAACTCAAATCCCAAACCTGATTACAATTTTCCCATTGTAGAAAACCATGAAGAAATTTTTTATACAATTACACTGTAAAATATTTAGGTGAATCATGATATAAACACCAAAGACCTCCTACCTTAACACAGCATTTCTTCCATCACTCCTTGTACACCACACCTGGCGGGTTTGAAAACCTATCTCTATGTCCCCGGACTTGGCATGGTGATGTGCCTTGTAACTGTGATGTCTGAAAGTGACCAACTCCTTTGACTCAGAGCTAAAATCCAGAACGGTTCTTCCACTTAGGTTAAGTTCTTTGAGATGAGGCAGTCTACATTTACTCCATGGTCCAACTTTAAGGCTAAACGTATATTCCTCTGCCCCAAGAGGACAAGAAATGGGAGCATCACAGGCTCTTGACTCAGTCAAGTTAGGACACTGTGACCCTCCATAGAGAGGGAGGGCAATAGCTGAGCGAGTTCTGTGCTGTAACTGCTTCCCACACCCATTGCTACACGTAGACCACGGCGAGAACTCAGACACCACACAATCCCGTGGGCAAGGGATGAGGCACGCTTGTTCCGTGGGGGGCTGAGGGGCAAAGTGTTCACATATCTCATTCACAACCATGGTTCTGTTCAGCTTCTGAACACAGTGCACCGTCCGATGCTGCAACCCGTGCTGGGCGGTCACACACGCTGCAGCCCGAGGCCTGGCGGGGCCCAGGGCAGGAGGAGCGAGTACACAGTGGTGCCAGTCGGAAACCTCCCACTGGAAGAGGTCTCTGTGCCAGTCACAGACTCGGAAGCAGCTTCTTTCCTTCGGAGGTCTGTTGTGCTCATCACAGTTAGACAGGTGGCTTGTCCACCCCTCAGAGTGGAAACACCACAGGGCACGACTCTGGCTTCCGCCCGGCCCACAATTTCCTGTACACCTTCCCCAGGGGCCTGCGGGCAGAAAAGACAAAGGGGTCGATTACTCCAAGATCCCAGCCCACCATCCACACAGAAACAGGTCAATCTGTACACCTTGAGACACAAGCAGTGTGAAATTGTGAAATACGAAAAAAAAAAAATAACTTAGTGGTTAAGAAAGTGGATTCTACTCTACATCAGTTGGCCCTTCTTGAAACCTCCAATCCATCTCTTACAGCAATGTCAACTTGGATGAATTACCTCAACTTTCTAAGTCTCAGTTTCCCACCTACAGGAACAGATAATTAAAGTGCTGACTTGCAGAGTTTTTCTGAGGATCAATAATAAAATGTGATTCCAAGTAACAATACACATGTAATAAATGATTGGTATCATTATAATTATTATGTCTCAAAGCCTATATATCTAACTCAATATTAATACTTTCAAGTTAGGCAGAGTTTCATCTAAAAGAATAGCCCCAAATCCAGGATTTTAATAAACTAGGATTTTTCATGTTTCCAGTTCTTCAGCTCACAACCTAAGTATAAGCTCAGAAGAAAAAGACATTTAAAAAAATAACTTGCAAAAGCATCCTAAATATATATTTGCTTTCTAAATACTGTCCTCAGTTTTGCTTTTTACTTACAGAATGAAAAAGGAAAATCTGATACAGGGGTAAAAGTGAAGTTAATAAAAGCAGCAGCACTGAACTGTCTGTGGAAATCCTGCCCCTACAATCCCTGAAAGATACTGGCTGGTTAAAGCTTCCAAGGGCATCCCTGGTGGCTCAGTGGTGAAGAATCCTCCAAAGCAGGAGACATAGGATGCGTGGGTTTGATCCCTGAGTCAAGAAGATCCTCTGGAAGAGGAAGCGTGGCAACCCACCCCAGTATTCTGGCCTGGAAAATTCCAAGGACAGAGAAGTCTGGTGGGCTACAGTCTATGAGGTCGCAGAGTCAGACATGACCTAGCAACTAAACAACAATAACTTCCAACATTAGCTTGTAATATGCCAAATCTTTTAATTAATGAATTAGTTTTATGAGAAAGTTTCAAGAAATGGACAGATAAAAGAGCTACCCATTGACGTGTCTTGCTTTTCTTTTTGCATCCTAACTATAAACACACTGGCTGGCCTCATCCATTAGGCTGATCATCGATCTTTCCACAAAGACAGCAAGTAATCACATTTTGTGTCAATGGGGAAAAAAAAATAGTTTCCTCCTTTTCTCTTTACTTAAATATTTAATAAGAGCCTGAAAAAAGAAGTTTATCACTGTTATGTTTGCTCCTTTACTAGGTTTGGAATCACCAGAGAGGCAACTCACACCCTGAGAAATCATTTAATTTCCACAAGCAAGAGAAAGAAGGTGAGGTCTTTCTCTCTTTCCTCAAATCTGATCAAACTCCAACATGTCACTTAATTAGTCCCTGGAATGTATTTTCAAGCACATCCAGTACATTTCTAGGAGCAGTAAATGTGTATAGTAACATGCATTTAGGAAGAGACACGTGCCTCCCCAGAGAAACAGGTATTTGCATTTGCTGCAATGAGGATCTCTCTGTGGCAGGGCAATACTTTTGAGGTTGTAATGTACCCAGTCCACCAGTTCTTTCCCCGAGCCCTGGGTGTGCAGACCTGCTATTCTAGGCAATACCATGTTGATAATTTCAGTGCTGATGATTCCTGTCACTTTGTGAAAGAGAATAAAATGTACTCTCATCTTCTTTTGGTGCCCCCACACTCGAGTGTGGTGCTCCATTTCTTGTTGAAACAGAGTTGTACTGAATGAAGTCAGCCTACAGTCACCAAAATGCCCTTTGGTTTCCCACACTCTTTCCGGGGTGAGCCGTCCCAGCACTGTCTCCTCAGGCAGTCAGTGTGCATGGGAAGCGCAGCGTTCAGCACAGGTCGACTAATCAGTCATCTTTAATTCTGATTATTTCCTCCTGAATCACCCACAGCTTAGTATTCTGTACACTGAGATGCTCACTGTGACAGGATGGTCATTTTCAGGCTCCAGGTGTCTAGATGTTCTGGAACAGATTCAGGTTCAATATGCCACTCCCTGCCCAGCATCCCAGACCCCGCATGCGAATATTTACGATCATTAAAAACAAACTACAAAACCCAAATCCACGGTTACTATTTCAAAAAATATGTGATTGTAGGAAACTTTTTAAATCTTTAGATTTTAATCATTTAAAATTATTTCATAATTTTAATCAATTAAAATTAGATTTTAATTTTTGATCTATCCATGAGTTTGGGATTAACATATACAGGCAAATTCTTTACTGCCTGAGCCACCAGGAAAGCCCAACATATACATACTAGTATATATAAAGTAGACAACCAATAAGGACCTATTATATAGCACAGGGCACTGTACTCAATATTTTATAATAACAAACAAGGGAAAAGAATCTGGTTTAAAAATAAAATAAAATTAAAAAAAAAAAGAATCTGAAAAAGTATATATATATATATAAAACATATATAAAACTGTTTATATGTGTAACTGACTATATGACAGTTTATATATATATATAACTGATGATATATTCAGTTTATATATACACATACTGCATTATGTGCTCACTCAGTCATGTCTGACTCTTTGTGACCCTATGCTCTGTAGCCCACCAGGCTCCTCTATTCATGGGATTTCCCAGCAAGAATATTGGAGTGGACTGCCATTCCCTAATCCAGGGGATCTTCCTGACCCAGGGATCAAACCCAGGTCTCTGTGTCTCCTGCACTGGCAGCCAGATTCTTTACCCTGGCACCACCTGGGAAGTCCATATATATAATATATAAGTATATATAGTAACTATATATAATATAACTAAATCATTTTGCTGAACACCCAAAATTAGCACAACATTGTAAATCACTTACACTTCAATTAAATAAATAAAATCTGTTTTGAATGATCTAAAACAGTTATTGGTTAAAATGAAAACAAAGCTTTTTTTGCTAAAACACTGGGTTTTAAAATATAGGCTGTCAGTTTCTATTTCTTTAGGTATCATGTATATACAACTTTATACTTAGGATTTATTCCTGTATATTAAAGAATGTAAGATGAAAACAGTGGAGCCTCTTCTAACCGATCTTGAAAAGCTAACAGTAAATTTAATCATCTAGAACTTCTTACAAAGTGATCCTTATTCTTAATTTTAAAATATTTGATTAACACATTTTCTTATTATTAACATTCTGTTTTCTTCCAAGTTTTTGCCCATTTTCAAAACTGTTAAGGTAGCTTTTTTTATTATTTGAAATCATTAATATTTTAAACTATATAAATTACTGTTCTTCCCTTTGCTTTCATTTCTCCATCTATATAGAATTTTACAAACAGACAAATTTTTTTCTAGATCAATGGAAGACAAAATATAATTATTAACAATTATTCTCCAATTAAAAACAAATAAATAGAGAGAAATAATTACTACCATTTGTTAAAGCCTAGTGGTGTTGTACTGTATTTGTTTTCTTGTTAAATATTCAGGAATTTTACCAGGTGGTCATTAAATCATTCATGATTTAAAATCAGCCATGGTAGGAGTATTTACATCACACTACAAATCAAGGCAAATGCAGGCTTTTTTTTTTTTTTAAACAGTGAGCCAGTTGGTTTATCTTACATCACTGGTGACTTGATAAGTGCCTTCCTTCCTTCTGTTCCTTATAACAATCCCATGAAGTGGGGCTACTTTGCTCATTTTATCAGTTGAGGGAAATGGAACTCTTAGAAGTTACAATGCACACCCAAGTTACACAACTAGAGTGTGATAGACTAGAATGAAACTCCAGATCTGTGTGACCCCAAGCTTGGGCCCCTGCCCTACATTTGAAAAGACCCTTTCTACGGTGTGCATTGGTATGTGTGATCCTAAAATCACAAGGCAAATGCATTTCTTCACTTAGCTACAATCTCTCCAATTTGTTAATATTCCTTTGGATGTGAGTAGAACAATTCATCAAGGTTGTGGCGGCGCAGGATTTCCCCCTCTTGACCCTGGGAAGTTAGGACAGCAGTTTTTGCATACTAAGACACACGCATGTTTATAAACTTAAGTCACCTCATTTAGGAAGGCATGGTCGAGGGAGAATAGTTTTTCCACATGTTAAAGCGAACTTTGCAGACAACTGAAAAGAATCTGAATAACAAGTAAATGTAACTTGAATTGGCTATGCTTGGAAAAAATGAAAAACAAATTGTAAACAAGACATCTGAGATATGACAAGACCTCTCAGCAATTGACCTATAACAATTTGCATTTTTCAGACATGGAGAGAAAAATGTGTCCCATGATTTATTCAGTTGTGTTTGGCTATGAACTTAAAACACACACAACAGTGAAAATCATACAGCCCTGAGGGATTTTGCCTTTTCAAAAAACATGCATATTGAAGTAAAGTGTGACCTGCAGTATGACAAATCTTAAATCCCTTGTCCAAGTGCAGAAATAGGAGAGCTGATTAAAATTTTGAGCAGTTGCATGAAGAAAAAAGAATATCACTTTTAAATTTGACATATATATATAAAACATATGGTTATATTCAGAATATACATCTGAGATAAATAATCTAAAGAAACAAATAAGAAATCTATGTACAAACAATAATCATTTTATATTTTTTAATTGGAAATAAGCTTCAAGTAACACAAATAAAACAAAATTTTCATTACTCTAGGAGATGGACCCTACAAGATACTGCTCTGATTTATGTCAAAGAGTGTTCTGACTATGCTTTCCATAATTTTATACCATGGTCATATGCTGCTGCTCCTGCTGCTAAGTCACGTCAGTCACGTCTGACTCTGTGCGACCCCATAGATGGCAGCCCACCAGGCTCTGCTGTCCCTCGGATTCTCCAGGCAAGAACACTGGAATAGGTTGCCATTTCCTTCTCCAATGAATGAAAGTGAAAAGTGAAAGTGAAGTCACTCAGTCACGTCTGACTCAGCAACCCCATGGACTGCAGCCTACCAGGCTTCTCCGTCCATTGGATTTTCCATGCAAGAGTACTGGAGTGGGTTGCCATTACCTTCTCTAATCTGGTGATATAATTAGGTCTTTAATCCATTTTGAGTTTGGAGGTTCCTTAAAAATCTAAAAATAGAACTACCATATGATCCAGAAATCCCATTCCTGGACATATATATGTAGAAATCCATACTTCAAATATATATATGCACCCCAAAGTTCTTTGCAGTACTATTTACAATAGCCAAGACATGGAAAAAAATCTAAATGTCCATCAACAGATGAAAGGATAAACAAGATGTGGTACATATATACAATGGAATATACTTAGCCAACCAGTCCATTCTGAAGGAGATCAGCCCTGGGATTTCTTTGGAAGGAATGATGCTAAAGCTGAAACTCCAGTACTTTGGCCACCTCATGCAAAGAGTTGACTCATTGGAAAAGACTCTGATGTTGGGAGGGATTGGGGGCAGAAGGAGAAGGGGACGCCAGAGGATGAGATGGCTGGATGGCATTACTGACTCGATGGACGTGAGTCTCAGTGAACTCTGGGAGTTAGTGATGGACAGGGAGGCCTGGCGTGCTGCGATTCATGGGGTCACCAAGAGTCGGACATGACTGAGCGACTGATCTGATCTGATACTTAGCCATAGAAAATGGTGAAATAATACCATTTGTAGCAAAATGAATGGACCTAGAAATTATCATACTAAGTGAAGTCAGACAAAGAAAGACAAACATCAATTATATGTAGAATCTAAAAATGATACAAATGAACTTATTTGCAAAACAGAAACAGACTCACAACTTAGAGAACAAATCTATGGTTACCAAAGGGGAAAGGGAGGTAGAAGAAAGGATAAATTAGGAGGTTGGAATTAACATATACCCACAAGTATGTGTAAAACAGATAATCAACAAGGACCCACTGCCAAGCATATAGAATGCTATTCAATACTATGTAATAAACTATATGGGAAAAGAATCTGAAAAAAAGAATATATATATATATATATACACACACATATATATATATATGCAGATATGCAGATGACTCCACCCTTATGGCAGACAGCAGGAGAAAAAAAAATAAAAAACTAAAGAGCCTCTTGATAAAAGTGAAAGAGGAGAGTGAAAATGTTGGCTTAAAACTGAACATTCAGAAAGCTAAGATCATGGCATCTGGTCCCATCAATTCATGGCAAATAGATGGGGAAACAATCGAAACAGTGACAAACTTTTTGGGGGCTCCAAAATCACTGCAGATGGTGACTATAGCCATGAAATTGAAAGATGCTTGCTCCTTGGAAGAAAAGCTATGACAAACCTAGACAGCATATTCAAAATCAGAGACATTACTTTGCCAACAAAGGTCCGTCTAGTCAAAGCTATGGTTTTTCCAATAGTCATGTATAGATGTGAGAGTTGGACTATAAAGAAAGCTGAACACCAAAGAATTGATGCTTTTGAACTGTGGTGTTGGAGAAGACTCTTGAGAGTCCCTTGGACTGCAAAGAGATCCAACAAGTCCATCCTAAAGGAAACCAGTCCTGAATATTCATTGGAAGGACTGATGCTGAAGCTGAAACTCCCAATACTTTGGCCACCCATGTGAAGAACTGACTCATTTGAAAAGACATTAATGCTGGGGAAGACTGAAGGCAGGAGGAGAAGGGGATGATAGAGGATGAGATGGCTGGATGGCATCACCAACTTGATGGACATGAGTTTGAGTAAGCTCAGGGAGCTGGTAATTGACAGGGAAGCCTGGCCTGCTGCAGTCCATGGGGTCACAAAGAGTCGGACATGACTGAGCAACTGAAATGAACTGAAACTGAATCACTTTGTTATACAGCAGAAAGTAACACAACATTGCAAATCAACTCTACACCAACATAAAATAAAAATTTAAAACCAAAAAAAACACAAAATTGAGAACAATTAAAGGTTTAAAAGTTTAATTACATACATAATTACATAGATAAGTTTTAAACTAAAACTTGAAAACATTTCAATGGTGTAATAGGAATAGTAATTTTCTACTTGTTTACCTGCACTAAGATTATGTAAAATCACCATCCACCTGTGACTCATTACCCTTTCTATGAAATAAACACAGCTACTCTGCAATAAACTGTGAAGTATTTCAAGTCACTTCAGTTCTAATTAACATGCTAACATTTTTGTATCAGTTCAGTTCAGTCGCTCAGTCATGTCCAACTCTTTGCGACCCCATGAATTGCAGCACGCCAGGCCTCCCTGTCCATCACCAACTCCCGGAGTTCACCCAGACTCACGTCCATCGAGTCAGGGATGCCATCCAGCCATCTCATCCTCTGGCATTCCCTTCTCCTCCTGCCCCCAATCCCTCCCAGAATCAGAGTCTTTTCCAATAAGTCAACTCTTCACATGAGGTGGCCAAAGTACTGGAGTTTCAGCTTTAGCATCATTCCCTCCAAAGAAATCCCAGGGCTGATCTCCTTCAGAATGGACTGGTTGGATCTCCTTGCAGTCCAAGAGACTCTCAAGAGTCTTCTCCAACACCACAGTTCAAAAGTATCAATTCTTCAGCGCTCAGCGTTCTTCACAATCCAACTCTCACATCCATACATGACTACTGGAAAAACCATAGCCTTGACTAGACGGACCTTCGTTGGCAAAGTAATGTATTTGCTTTTGAATATGCTGTCTAGGTTGGTCATAACTTTCCTTCCAAGGAGTAAGCGTCTTTCAATTTCATGGCTGCAGTCACCATCTGTAGTGATTTTGGAGCCCCAAAAAACAAAGTCTGACACTGTTTCCCCATCTATTTCCCATGAAGTGATGGGACCAGATGCCATGATCTTCGTTTTATGAATGTTGAGCTTTAAGCCAACTTTTTCACTCTCCTCTTTCACTCTCACCAAGAGGTTTTTTAGTTCCTCTTCACTTTCTGCCGTAAGGGTGGTGTCATCTGCATATCTGAGGTTATTGATATTTCTCCCGGCAATCTTGATTCCAGCTTGTGCTTCTTCCAGCCCAGCATTTGTCATGATGTACTCTGCATATAAGTTATATAAGCAGGGTGACAATATACAGCCTTGACGTACTCCTGTTCCTACTTGGAACCAGTCTGTTGTTCCATGTCCAATTCTAACTGTTGCTTCCTGACCTGCATATAGCTTTCTCAAGAGGCAGGTCAGGTATAGAAGTGAATTTTTTTGGACACAGGGTAGCATTGATGAAATCTCAAGTTACATTCACCTTTATAACTCTATGATTCCTCTTTTGTTGTCTGGGTTTTTGAAGAAAGTGCAAATCTGTGAATGTTCTAATGTAATATTCCTCTAAAAGTAGAAAAGTTCTGGCAAATTGTATTCCCTTAATTAAGTTATCCTTAAGTGGATTAGTTTTGATGAATGCATCACCCAATCTAAATCATCACAGTTAAAGCAGCCCACAGGATGCCTGAATATTAGGTGCGGTATTAAGAAGCCTGCAACCAAGGGGAAAAAAAGCACTCCAGAGAACAGGGAATAAACATATTCCCAGGAGCATTCACACTGTTCTCACCACTATTTGAAGTAGCAAACTTGATTTAATACCATTCACACAATAGGAAGAGATGTTTGTTTTATTATTCACTTTCTTTCAACCACAGCTTTTATTATCCTGACATTGCTTTATATTTAACTTGACCAAGAACACTGAGAAATGACATGGATGACATGGCTGAGCTTTACTGTTCTAAACAAATTATTGGTGGATAATTACTGTACCAAAGCACTCAGAAACCTGAGCATTAGACAATGTGACATAAAACAGCATTGATCCACTTGTAAGATGTCTCATCTACAAGAAATTGCTTGGAATTTCTGTCATAACTTTCACATCTCAAAAAGCTTTCACATTGATCATGGAGAAATTAAAGTAATATCTCCATTACACAGTGGACAATTATCTAGGAAATCACACTTTCTAAAATACATCAAAGAACCCAAGGGATGAGAAAAAGTGGCCAGTGAACATTTATTCACTGAAACAACCATTATTCATTATCTGCTATTTGACAAGTAGTGTATTAGACTCTGGGAATATAAAAATGAATGAGACATTAAATACATCTCATAATAACTGTGCACTAAATACAGTACCTACTTGCTTATGAAGGGACGTCAGGCCCCTCAGGGTTGTCCACACGTGGCTTGTGCACAGCACTAACAATCTTAAGTCGATTTCCCAGAGTTTATTAAATCGAAAGCAGAAGCCTAGAAGTTGAGAGGGACCACTGAGGGCAGGTACAGTGATGAAAGTCAGAAGAGATGATAGCTTCTGAGTCTACATTTCAAAATATATTATAATAATTAATAACTGCCACTAGCAGGGGATGTATAAAGTCACCCAATGCTTTCTAACCTTTCAGAGCAAACCTGCTTATTAGATATATCCATTTGTGAGTTATGCCTCTGATAGCAACAGGCACACAACACAGAAAATGGAGAGACAGGAAAAAAAATTAATGGGAAGGAATTTAAACCCTAATGCATTTCATTTATTTTATGGATTTTATTAGATTTTTTTTTTCATTAGAGTATAGTTGATTTACCACGTGTTAGTTTCAAGTGGGCTTCCCAGGTGGTGCTGGTAGTAAAGCACCTGCCTGCCAATGCAGGAGACATAAGAGACGTGGGTTCGACCCCTGGATAGGGAAGATCCCTGGAGGAGGGCACCATGGACAGAGGAGCCTGGTAGGCTCACCGTCCATAGGGTTACAAAGAGTCAGACACAACTGAAGTGACTTACCGTGTTGCACAGCACATTCGTTTCAGATACACAGAAAAGTGAATCAGCTATACAAAAACATACACCCACTCTTTTTCAGATTCTTTTCCCATATAGGCCATTACAGAGTATTGAGTAGAGTTCCCTGTGCTATAGAGTAGATTCTTATTAGCTATCTGTTTTATATATAGTAGTGTGAATATGTCAATCCCAACCTTCCAATTTATTCTTCCCCATCTTAACCCCTGGTAACCATAAATTTGTATTCTACATATGTAACTCCGTTTCTGCTTTGTACAATAGATATGTTCATTTGTACCCTTCTTTTAGATTCCACATATAAGCAATATCATATGATACTTGTCTTTCTCGCACTTAATTCACTCAGCATAATAATCTCTAGGTCTATCCACATTGCTGAAAATGGTATTATTTCATTCTTTTTTATGGCTTAATGATATTCCACTGCATATATGTAACACATGTTCTTTATCCATGTCTCTGTTGTAAAAAACACAATGACACGGAGGTTAAACATGTTACTAAATGACCAGTGGATCACTGAAGAAATCAGAGAGAATATAAAAAAATACCTAGAGCAAATGACAATGAAAATACAATGATCCAAAAACAATTGACACAGCAAAAGCAATTCTATGAGGGAAATTTATAGCAATACAATCTTACCTCAAGAAATAAGAAAAATCTCAAATAAACAACCCAACCTTACATCTAAAGTAACTAGAGAAAGAAGAATCAACAAAATCCAAAGTTAGTAGAAGGAAATAAACCATAAAGATTAGAGCAGAATAAAAGAAATAGAGACAAAAAAGTAACAGCAAAGATCAATGAAACTAAAAACCGGTTCTTTGAGAATATAAACAAAACCTTTAGCCAGACTCATTAAGAAAAAAAGGAAGAGGACTCAAGTCAATAAAATTAGAAAGGAAAAAGGAGAAGTTACAACGGAGATAACAGAAATGTCAAGGATCATAACACACTACTACAAGCAACTATGCACCAATAAAATGGACAACCTAGAAGAAATGGACAAATTCATACAAAGGTACAACCTTCCAAGGCTGAACCATAAGGAAATAGGAGATATGAACAGAGAAATCACAAGCACTGAAATTGAAATTGTAGCAATCACAAGTACTGAAATTGAAATTGTGATTAAAAATCTCCCAACAAACAAAAGTCTAAGATCAGCTGACTTCACGGGAGAATGTATGAAGTATTTAGAGAAGAATTAACACCTACCCTTCTGAAACTCTTCCAAAAAATTGTAGCGAAAGAAACACTCCCAAGCTCATTATACAAGGCCACCAATACCCTGATAATAAAACCATACAAAGATATTATACCACAAAAAAAAGAAAATTATAGGCCAATGTCACTGATGAACATAGATGCAAAGTTTCTAAACAAAATACTGAATCTAACAACACATTAAAAGGATCATCCATACACCATGATCAACTGAGATTCATTCAAGGGATACAAGGAGTCTAAAATATCCACAAATCAATCAATGTGATACTCCACATCAACAAACTGAAGAATAAAAACCATATGATCCATCAAAAAATGTCCACTGACTGACAGATAAACGAATACAGAAATTGTGGTACATATACCCAGTGGAATATTACTCAGCTATTTAAAAGAACACATTTGAGTCAGTCCTAATGAGGTGTATGAACCTAGAGCCTATTATTCAGAGTAAAGTCAGAAAGAGACAAATATTGCATATTAACACATGTATATGGAGTGATAGTACTGATGAATCTATCTGCAGGGCAACAACGGAGACACAGACTTGTGGACACAGTCGGGGAAGGAGAGGGTGGGACGAATTGAGAGAATAGTATGGAAACATACATTACCATATGGAAAAGAGATAGTATGTGGGAATTTGCTGTGTGACACAGGGAGCTCAACCCAGTGCTCTGTGACAGCCTCAGAGTAGGACGGGGTAGAATGGGGAGGAAGGTTACAGGAGGGAGGGGACATACATATACCTGTGATTCATGTATGGCAGAAACCAACACAATATTGTAAAGCAATTATCCTCCAATAAAAAGATTAATAAAAAGAGAGAAAAAATTACTAAAAAAAAAATTATCATCTCAATAGATGTAGAAAAAGCTTCTGACAAAATTCACCTCCCATTTATAATAAAAAATAACTCTCCAAAAAGTAGGCAAAGAAGGAACCTACCTCAATGTAATAAAGGACATGTATGACAAACCCATAACAAACATCATTTTTAATTGTGAAAAACAGAAAGCATTTCCTCTCAGATCAAGAATAAGACAGGATGTCCACTCTGGCCACTATTATTCAACATAGTTTTGGAAGTCCTAGCCATGACAATCAAAGAAGAAAAAGAAATAAAAAGAATCCAAATTGGAAAAGAAAAACTATAACCACTTGCACATGACATAATACTATACATGGAAAACCCTGAAGATGTCACCAGAAAACTACTAGAACTCATCAATGAATTTGGTAAAGTTGCAGGATATGAAGTTAATGCACAAAAATATCTTGCATTCCTATACACTAACAATAAAGGATCAGAAAGAGAAATCAGGGAAACATTCCCATTTACCATCACATCAAAAAGCATAATAAAGAGTGCCGGGAGAAATATCAATAACCTTTATGGCACCCTATGGCAGAAAGTGAAGAAGAACTAAAGAGCCTCTTGATGAAAGTGAAAGAGGACAGTGAAAAAGTTGGCTTGAAGCTCAACATTCAGAAAACAAAGATCATGGCATCCAGTCCTATCACTTCATGGCAAATAGATGGGGAAAAAATGTAAACAGTGACAGACTCTTTTCTTGGGCTCCAAAATCACTGCAGATGGTGACTTCAGCCATGAAATAAAAAGATGCTTACCCCTTGGAAGAAAAGCCTTGACCAACCTAGATGCATATTAAAAAGCAAAGACATTACTTTCCTGACAAAGGTCCCTCTAGTCAAAGCTATGGTTTTTCCAGTAGTCATGTATGGATGTGAGAATTAGACTATAAAGAAAGCTGAGGGCCGAAAAACTGATGCTTTTGAACTGTGGTGTTGGAGAAGACTCTTGAGAGTCCCTTGGACTGCAAGGAGATCCAACCAGTTCATCCTAAAGAAAATCAGTCCTGAATATTCATTGGAAGGACTGATGCTGAAGCTGAAATTCCAATATTTTGGCCACCTGATGAAAAGAACTGACTCATTGGAAAAGACCCTGATGCTGGGAATGATTGAAGTTGGGTGGAGAAGGGGACAACAGAGGATGAGATGGTTGGATGGTAATCACTGCCTCAATGGAGATGAGTTTGAGTAAACTCGAGGAGTTTGTGATAGACAGGGAAGCCTGGTGTGCTGCAGTCACAGAGAGTCAGGCAAGACTGAGTGACTGAACTGAACTGAAAAAGCATAAAATAGCATTTAAAAAAATTCCATTGTATTTTTCATAGCAATCAAAAAACCCTCATTACTACTAAAACTATTTTCAAAATACATATTTGGGACTTTGAAAAATAAGTTTAGAAAAATTTCACAGAAACAGTCAAGAGACAGTAAACATTATTTTCATAAGTATAAAGATACACTTTTGAATATTTTTCATGATTTCAAATTCCAGACCACCACAGAGTATCTGGACTGCATATATGCACTTCCAGTAAGCATATACATTGCTGCTAACATCCCAAGTTCTTTTTGCATGATTGTGTTCTATTTGACATCTAACAGCACGTTCTAAGTCCATTTCATCGTTATGGACAGATGCCTCTGTCACTTATCATTTATGATTATAAATTATTAGTTGCCAGTAGCCAGAACATCCATTAAAAGAAGCTTGACAGCGGAGCAGATTAGAAGTCTATCTGAATGGCTAATCAGTTCATGCAAACACCATAGAGACAGAAAACTACCTTTTAAAAACTGTTTATCAATATTTCTGGTTTCTAAAAATTCTGAAGCCTAAAAGGGCATCTCAAACCTCATATACTTCATTGCATCCTGACATAAAGTGGGTCTTTTTAGATCACTCAAATATACAGCCTGCAAACCACCAAGACTGTAGGAATGGAAAGGAAATCTTATAGCCCAGCTTTTAGAGCTTTTTGAGTGAAGTCCAAACGAATTCCATGACTTGCTCAAGGTCACGCAGTCATTTGGAGCAGAAATGGAATGGATGATGGCCTTCCAGAAGCCCAATCCAGTGATCTTTACAGTATATCACACTGGTTTCCGTTATAACACTCTACAACTGCAAGGGGAGGAAAGGGCTCCATCAACGGTCCGTCATCCAAGGTGGAAAGGGAGGAAAAACAGAACAGACAAATGGAAATTCCATAGAAATGCACTTTATATAAGCAACAGACTGACTGTGAATGCTGAGGGAATTTAATCTCCTAGATCACCAGCTAGGAACACACAGCTTCCCAGAGGCCCTTCACAGTTGATTACGTGAAAAGGGATCCTTTCTGCCTCTATGTGTGTGAGAACATGGACAAAGTTACTATTTGGGTACATCCAACAAGGCTCAGGGGTTCAGCACACAAAGAAAATCATAGGCACCAATAAGAAGTGATGTGTCCTTAGAATAAATATAGCATTAATAGTAACAGCTGTCATTTTTGAAACATTTACTATCCTCCCCATCATTACTGAGATTGGTGTGCTTTGCTAAATGAGGTCATCAAAGCCTGAGGTCAAAGAGCTTTTTCAGGGTAAATGGCTCAGTTGTCCTGATACTGTACTCTTCAGTTTTATCGACTCCAAATATTTCCCACTGTAACTGCAGTTTACCTATTTTTAGAAGCCATAGCTCTTGAGCAAATAAAGCCATGCAAAGCCCCTTAGGTAAAATATATTTAGGAGGAGGTCTATTCTGAGGGCAGCTGGTGTGAGGGGCTCAGGGTCCTGCTCTTCCTCTCCTGCCTACACCCCTCAGCCTTGCCAGAGTCCCAGCTCAGTGGCCCAGCTCCCTGATGGCCCCAGAACTCCTGGGGCTTTGATACCTGTCAAGGGATATTGATGGGATGTTCTCATCCCATATATATGCTCCACTCAACTTTGACTTTACTTGCAATAAACACTTCAGCTAAGCCCCCTCAATTCCCTGAAGACACACACACATACACACACACACACACACACACACACACACACAAACCATTTATTCAGATGTTTTGCATCAGTTCAGTGAGAAAGGCAATGAAGTATAGGCCAGACATGGAGTAAAGCTGAACTCTCCCCAGTATTCTAAAGGACTTTCTCCCTTTCCTTATTGATCACTAGGCAGTGATGACTCTTCAGGAGGATCAGAGATGTGTTTGTTTTATACCACAAAGAAAGCAAAGTGGAGCAAGTGCTTGGAATGTTGACATTTGTAGGCTGTGCCTCCACCCAGAACATAGAAACCAAGTTCCACAGTGAATAATCAATATGTGAGGAAAGCCTTGCCTATTGTTGTCTATTAGAGGCTCATGGAAAAGGCAGCAATGTTGGCCCTATACGTGTAAGCTTTAAGAATACATAAATCCTTTTTATGTCTGAGTCATATTCCATTGGATTTGTCACTGTTTAGTCACTAAGTCGTGTCCAACTCTTTTGCAACCCCATAGACTATAGCCCCCAAGCTTCTCTGTCCATCCGATTTCCCAGGCAAGAATACTAGAGTGAACTGCCATTTCCTTCTCCAGGGGATCTTTCTAACCCAGGGACAAAACCCACATCTCTTGCACTGCAGGCAGATTCTTTACCACTGAATCACCAGGGAGGCTCCTGTGTTTCCTTAGCTTATGCTTCAAAGAACAAACATCCAACATAATGCCCAATGGGCTTCTTAAATGTTGGTTTTACAAAACCCCACCTGTAATACCCATTACTCTTTGCTGCAACTCTTTGGACTCCTTACTGCCAGCCTCCACGAAGCCCATGCAATCAGGAATGGAGTGTCCAATCTTCTAAGGGTCGTTAGCTAAATGAAATACCTGTCTACAGAAATACTGTTGATCTTAGTCATAGCTCTAATCAGAATATCCTAATTGCTTCAGGCACATTACTGAACAAGATGCTATTATCATTTTTTCTCTTAGACGATTCAAATAAATAAGAATTATATATCAGATCTTACCATCCCAGTCTATGACTCACAACCCTAAAAAGTGACAGGGGGTAGAATTATCATGGTGGTCACAGGCTTGTTATAATAACAGCGCTGACATGGTAGCAGACACTGTGGCTGACGTTTAATAACAACCACGTTACTCAATCCCCAAAGCAGCCTTGAAAAGTAGGCTAATTTAGAAAGGACTCCTAGATGCCCTAAGTTCCCTAGATATTTTCAGGAAACTTGACAGAAAGAGAAAAAAGAGAGCAAATATGGTCTTCTGTTGACACGATAATATTCTCAGACACCCAGGAAAACACCTAAGAAAAGAGGAGTCTGGAAGACTTGCTTTAAAACTGTTAACTTGGGACACTGCTCAGCCTGAGAAGGAAGCCCCAGACACAGAGGTAAAGCTGAGAAACCTGCCATGATACAGGTTTCCAGTGGAACCGCAAACACTCTGTGGAAATACCTTCATGCTCACATCTTAGGGGGATTTGAGTGGCACCATTATTCGGAAGGGTGTTTAGGTCAAAGACCCGGCACCCACATTCCTATGGGGTTGACAGATGGAAGAACCATGGTTGAAAGGTATATTTTGCTTATAGAAGCACAGAGATTAATTAGATGGTGATCTGAAGATATTTTTGAAACCAAACATAGCACAATAAACCTCTGACTTCTGTGTAGACAGAAGTCTAGTCCATTAAGGTTCTGTTGGATGTTCCTGAGGAATGGGTCTCCTTCCCCTGACACATGCTTCCTGCCTCAACAATAAAAGTTTATCCCTTATGTTTCTGCTACCTGGGACAAAATTGATAATAATAGAGATCCTGATGTTAGTGAGAGAGAGAGACATAGAGACCTTGTATCTTCCTTCCCCAGAAAGAAAATGGTAGCTGTGGATGTCCAGGCAGATAAGGCCAGGGCCAGTGGGAACCTCTGAGAGATCCAGCACAGTGGAAAAGTTACACAAGGAACCAGCTATGACACGGAAGTTCTAGAGAGAGTTGACAGCTACCCTACCAAGAATAAGGGCCATCTAAGTGGTCGCCAGTATGAACTGATGGTTGAGGAATAGGTAGACTTCCCAGAGGAAAGAGGAGGGACTCCAGTGGTAAGAAGGTTCAAAATCATCAAACTAATCTAAAGATGAATGAAAAATGTGAATTTTTTGCATACCTAAATTTTATGGGGGTGTTTCACTCATTTATTCAGAGGAAATCTTGCAAAAACTAGAAGTATAATGCCATAAGAGTGCATCCAGTCAGTAAGGCAGAAGCCCAAGGGTAGAGAGATAAAGGACGATGCCCAGCAGGTCTGGCCCCTGGTGGAATCCAAATAGAGGAACTTCCCACTCCTTGCCATTACTCATTCTAAATTGAAAGTCACTCAGTTATGTCTGACTCTTTGCAACCCCATAGACTGTAGCTTGCCAGGCTCCTCTGCTCATGGAATTCTCCAGACAAGAATACTGGAGTGGTTAGCCATTCCCCTCTTGAGGGAATCTTCCAAACCCGCAGGTTGAACCCAGATTTCCCACACTGCAGGCAGATTCTTTACCATCTGAGCCACTCATTCTAAGGCCAGTGCTTAATTCTAGGCAGAATGAGACTGAGGAACAAATTGAAAATCAATCTCCAAAGAACAGATAAAGCTGATTCATTTCTGAACTCAAGTAAAATCAATACAAAGAACTTGAATATTTGGCTGCCTAAATATTAAACAAGAAAATCTGGAATGGACATTGTCCTCCTTGAAAGAAGTGGAACCTCAAGAAAGTATCTCATCAAGGTGAAGGTTGCCATTGGCAGAACTGGCAGCCTAAGTCTTCAAGAGCGAGGGCGCATCAGACATTCTTATAAGTGGCCATGGATTGGCATGAGATGAAGAAGACCTACCTGGGTTCATGATCTATTCAGTCTACACAGTGGTGCACCCAAAGTTCTTAGCTGAGATGGGTACTGAGTATCACCACCACATATAACAGTTCAGGGGAATCAGAGGAGTAACAATAAGTATAGCCTCAACCACCCATTAAGCTGAGAGTCCTAAGGGACATTCAAGCCCTTTGATGGATAGCACACTGAGAAAATCCATCCTCGTGATTCTTTTCTAGCTAGGTGAGCACAGAGCAGTGGCCTGAAGCTTGGGTCAACTCCTTTTAGCCCCTCAACCCACCCACTCATGCATGATGGGAATTTCCCAGAGTGCTTTGTGGGAATTAATTTACAGTGAAAGTGAACTGAAGAAATGTCATTTGAGATATGGGGGTAGTGCGCATTCACATAATGAAAATAATAATTATTATAAGGTAATAGTCACTTAGGAAAGTGAAAGGAAAGGAAGGAAAGCTATGACAAACATAGATAGATCAAAAGAGACATCCCTTTGCCAACAAAGGTCCATATAGTCAAAGCAATGGTTTCTCCAGTAGTCGTGTATGGAGGTGTGAGTTGGACCATTAAGAAGGCTGAGCACCACAGTTGATGCTTTTGAATCATGGTGCTGGAGGAGACTCTTGAGAATCCCCTGGACAGCAAGGAAATAAAACCAGTCAATCCTAAAGGAAAGCAACCCTGAAGGGAAGGACTGATGCTGAAGCTGAAGCTCCACTACTTTGGCCACCTGACGCAAAGAGCCGACTCACTGGAAAAGACCCTTACGCTGGGGGAAGATTAAAGCCAAGAGTAGAAGGGGGTGATGGAGGATGAGATTGTTAGATAGCATAACCAACTCAATAAACATGAATTTGAGCAATCTCCAGGAGATAGCAGAGTACAGAAGAGCCTGGTGTGCTGCAGTCCATGGGGTAGCAAAAAGTCAGTCATGACTTAGCAACTGAACAACTAATAATCACTTGTAGACTTAATATACACGTGATCAAGAAAAAAAAAAACCTGCTGGATTTTAACCATTCCTGGGGACAAGGAAATACTCTTCTATCTCCCCATCTTTCCTGTGGTATCAGATTCTCATCAGAGATGACATGTCATCATTCAGGAATTCCTAAAATATTTTCAGAGGAACAAAGACATCCCCTGAGATAAAAATCCAAAGAAGGGCTCTGTTATTAAATAAATTTGGGGACAATGCAGAGTTAAACCAAATTTAAGATTTTCTTCTTTGTAGGACTTTTCCAATGTATGTAAAAGCTTTTAATGTACATGTGAATTTCCAAGAATTTATCCCTAGTGTGTAGCACTCACAAGTACCTTTGCTGACTTCACTCTTTCCCTAGAGGCAAACACAGAGAAAATATTTTGCATATGTGATGCTTTTCTCTTGTTAGCTGAGGTACTTGATCATATTTTATAACCTTAATAAGTTGAGATAACATGAAAGAAAAACATGTTTATAATTTTAATTTCAGAGTCCGTATATTAAGTTAAGGTTAAATAGCAACTTCCAAAGACTAGCACATACATTCCTCCCAGGATACAAACACACAAAACAAAGAATGCTTAAGAAGAAGTAAAAAATCTGCCACCTGTCCACAAAGGAGATGACACAAAGCACACAGCAGAGATAGCAGTTGTTAGGCAATCGCTGAGCACTTTCAAAGACCTAAAACACAAGCTCAAAGCACACGGAATGTGACAAGGCTTAACGGCAGAAAGGCACGAGCCAATTCAGAATAGTCCCTGAACCCATCATTAATTTACAGCTCAATAAAAGGATTTAAAATGTAGTACATATCAAGGTTTAGAGTTTCTGTATCATTTCAGACATAGTTTGTGCTATGCTGTGTTTGGGGCTTCACTGGGGCTCAGTCAGTCAAGAATCTGCCTGCAGAGCAGGAGATGCAGGTTCAGTCCCTGGGTCAGGAAGATCCCATGGAGAAGGAAATGGCAGCCCACTCCAACATTCTTGCCTAGGAAATCCCAAGAACAGAGGAGCCTAGCAGGAGAATTGTGCTGAGTCCATAGCGTTGCAAAGAAATGGACAGGACTGAGTGACTAAACAACCAACTGCCACCATGTTGGATTTTACTTCAGGATATAACAAGGTGTACTTTGCCGGCCACATATTAGTGAATTGCAACAATGTAATCACTGATTCCAAGTTTGGAACACAGCTTATTGTCTATATGCCATTCAGGGACCTTTACATGAATCTGATATTCTACAATAATACACAATAAACAGGACTGGTTTATACATATTTTATGCAATTATATTAGCATTATATTATATTAAATGTATAGTACACATTACATTAATATTATATATATAAATTATATGTTTTAGACAATTCTATTTCTTATGCATGGGGCTTCTCCACTGGCTCAGTGGTCAAGAACTTGCCTGTAAATGTAAGAGATGCAAGTTCAATCCCTGGGTCCAGAAGATTCCCTGGAGAAGGAAATAGCAACCCACTCCAGTATTCTTGCTTTGAAATCCCATGGACAGAGGAGTCTGGCAGGTTACATACAGTCCATTGGTCACAAAGAGTCAGACATGACTGAGTGATTAAACAACAACATTTCTTATGCAAACTATAGTTTACATATTTCATTATATATACTATGTAGTATACCAGGCTTCCCTGGTGGCTCAGATGGTAAAGTGTCTTCCTACAATGCGGGAGACCTGGGTTCGATCCCTGAATCAGGAAAATCCTCTGGAGAAGGAAATGGCCACCCACTCCAGTACTCTTGCCTGGAAAATCTACAGTCTATGGGGTCACAAAGAGTTGGACACGACTGAGCGACTTCACTTGTATACTATGTAGTATATAAATAAACATACATAATTGCAATATAACCATAGACATAGTACATATGTATGAGTTGAATATATATGTATGATCTGATCAGTTCAGTTCAGTTGCTCAGTTGTGTTCGACTCTGTGACCCCATTGACCGCAGCACACCAGGCTCCTTTGTCCATCACCAACTCCTGGAGCCTACTCAAACTCATTTCCATCATGTTGGTGATGCCACCCAACCATCTCATCCTCTGTTGTCCCCCTCTTGAACCACCTTCAATCTTTCCCAGCAACAGGGTCTTTTGTAATGGGTCAGTTCTTCGTTATCAATAAAAAATAAATCCTTTTATTAAGGAGGTGGCCAAAGTATTGAAGTTTCAGCATCAGTCCTTTCAATAAATATTCAGGACTGATTTCCTTTAGGATGGACTGGTTGGATCTCTTGCAGTCCAAGGAACTCTCAAGAGTCTTCTCCAACACCACAGTTCAAAAGCATCAATTCTTTGGCTCTCAGCTTTCTTCATAGTCCAACTCTCACATCCATACATGACTACTGGAAAAACCATAGCTTTGACTAGATTGACCTTTGTTGGCAAAGTAATGTCTCTGCTTTTTAATACGCTGTATAAGTTGGTCATAGTTTTTCTTCCAGGAGCAAGTGTCTTTTAATTTCATGGCTGCACTTACCATCTGCAGTGATTTTGGAGCCCCCTAAAAATAAAGTCTCTCACTGTTTCCACTGTTTCCCCATCTATTTGCCATGAAGTGATAGGACCAGATGCCATGATCTTCGTTTTCTGAGTTTTAAGCCAAGTTTTTCACTCTCCTCTTTCACTTTCATCAAGAGGCTCTTTAGTTCCTCTTTTCTGCCATAAGGGTTGTGTCATCTGCGTATCTGAAGTTATTGATATTTCTCCCAGCAATCTTGATTCCAGCTTTTGCTTCATCCATCCTGTCATTTTGCATGATGTACTCTGCATATAAGTTAAATAAGCACGGTGACAATATACAGCCTTGACGTATTCCTTTCCTGATTTGGAACTAATCTGTTGTTTCATGTCTGGTTCTAACTGTTCCTTCCTGACCTGCATACAGATTTCTCAAGAGGCAGGTCAGGTGGTCTGGTATTCCCATCTCTTGAAGAATTTTCCAGTCTGTTGTGATCCACACAGTAAAAGGCTTTGGTGTATTCAATAAAGCAATGTAGATGCTTTTCTGGAACTCTCTTGCTTTTTTGATGATCCAACAGATGTTGGCAACTTGATCTCTGGTTCCTTTTCCTTTTCTAAATCCAACTTGCACATCTGGAAGTTCATGGTTCACATACTGTTGAAGCCTGGCTTGGAGAATTTTGAGCATTACTTTGCTAGCATGTGAGATGAGTGCAATTGTGTGGTAGTTTGAACATTCTTTGGCATTGCCTTTCTTTGGGGTTAGAATGAAAACTGACCTTTGCTAGTCCTGTGGCCACTGCTGAGTTTTCCAGATTTGCTGACATATTGAGTGCAGCACTTTCACAGCATCATCTTTCAGGCTTTGAAATAGCTCAACTGGAATTCCATCACTTCCACTAGCTTTGTTCATAGTGATGCTTTCTAAGGCCCACTTGACTTCACATTCCTGAATGTCTGACTCTAAGTGAGTGATCACACCATTGTGGTTATCTGGGTCATGAAGATCTTTTTGTATAATTCTTCTGTGTATTCTTGCCACCTCTTCTTAATATCTTCTGCTTCTGTTAGGTCCATACAATTTCTGTCCTTTATCGAGCCCATCTTTGCATGAAATGTTCCCTTGGTATCTCTAATTTTCTTGAAGAGATCTCTAGTCTTTCCCATTCTGTTGAGCTTATGAGTATGCGTAAATATGTACATACATACATACACACACAATGCCACATGTATGTTTTATACTAATGCGGTTAACCTCTGAGTATATTTCTTTAGTACATCTCAATAGTCCTCCTAATATGCATTGACTCAATTACAGACAGAACTGCTTTCCAGCATCTTCCAAGCTCATCCCACCACCAAGGACCTCAAGAAATCTTTTTCTGCTTCTCTTTCTTCTCCACAAATGGGCAACTGTCTCCCTTAGTTAAAATACTATGCTTATGAATACAAACATCAGCATACTAATATCCAACACATAAGAAACTTTCGTTCTCTCCATACAGAGACCACACAGAAACTGCTGAAATACTGAATTATGCACAAAGTGATTAATTTACATTCATTGTCCTTTTAGAGTGAACTATACTCTGTTAAATCTGTGTTCTCCAAAAATCAATACTTAATTCATGGTCTCGATGTGAGGAAATTTAATATGAACCATAAAATTCGACTCCCTGGGCACTATCTTACTGTAACATGCTATTAGAACTCTTTATCCCTCTTGTGATTTCAGAGAATTAGTCTGAACACCTCATAATTCCTACCCTGCTGAAACACATTATCAAAAGCTTATACCACTTGGAAGTAATTGAAGTCCACACTTCCTAATCTACATTAAGATTTATTTGAGGTTTTTTTTTTCCTTACTCTGTTCAAGACAGATGTAGTCTCAGCACGTATCCCTGTCATTTACTTTTTCCAACTAGACTACATAAACCATGGGATATGCCAGGCAAGCGATCTACTAGGTCCTAGAAAGAGATCATGCTACATCTTTGCTGTCATCTAGCGGAGGGGAAGTATCACAATTAGCTTTTATATACTGTCTGGGGTTGATGATGATCCCAGAGGTCCTGTCTGCTTTTCCACTGGAACACATTTTAAGCACTGGCCAGCCTTTGGAGTCATCGCTGGACAGCCCCTTTGGGAGTGAACTCTTTGACTTGCTTCTTTCTTGTGACAGCCACAACAAACAGTGGAGGCAGGGCATCACTCATGGTGTGGCCAAACGTTTAGCTCTACTAAGGGCTGACTACAGACGGAGCACTCTTTGGTTTGGAGGCCTGTCCTGACTAGGGAGTAGGAAGCAGCAGGGAACTACAAGAACATTAGGGCCTTTCCTGATGCCCCAGGCATGGGTGGACAGAAGCACAGTGTCGTGGGTGGGACATCTTGACAAACTCACCCTAAATGCTTACATTAATTTATTCTTTTAACTATCTAAAGTGAAAAGCCAAGGACAAGTACTTTAAACCAGAAAGAAACAGGTCTGTAGGAAATGCTTCGGAGGCATGCAGACGTTAGTCCACATCTTAATTTTGCCATTCAGCACTCTGTAACCTTGAGCAGCATTTTTGGCCTCCATCGTCAACCGTTGTAACCTACAGGCTGGAGAGAACTGAGAAGATGCATGTAAAGCTCCTTGACACAGTGCCTGGCACACAGTGAGCCCTGAATGAACAACAGGTCCACGTGGGAGGTGTTATCTGTCACCAGGCTCTTGACTTACACATTTGTTGACCTCAAGTTTGTCATTTGACACTTGGTCAGATGATTCTTTGTTGTGGAGGGTTGTTCTGTGCATTACAGGATGGTTAGAAGCATTCTTTACCTCTCCACATTAAATGGCACTGGTACCCCTCCATCCCCAGTTGTGACCATCAAAAGTGTCTCCAGACGCTGCCAAATGTACCGTAGGAGCAAAAGTGCCCCGATCATCACTGCATCATTTAATCCTGAAAAAAATCCTGGGAGATGGTTGGCTTGTCCATTCTACAAAGAAGTCACATGAACTGTGTAGGATCCCAGCGGTAGTAAGGGGAGATCCAGGACCTTGGGCCAAGAGTCTGAGCTCTACTCCTATGCTCCACATCTTTAAAATGGGTATTTTTTAAAGAAGACAAATCGAAGTACTACTGATGTGTATTCAGCATTCTATGTTCAACTTCTGACAGGCCAAAGCAAGGTTTATGTGACTACATGTCTCACCTTTACTCCAGTTTTATTAACTTTCAATACCCTTATTTTCAGGGCTACCCTCCCACATATTTCAGTGCTACTTTATTAAGGTCCACTTTCTCTTCCTCTTCCTCCTTCCCTCTAAAGACAGCCTGAACTTGACAATCCAACAGCCTGGATTTGAGCTGCAGTTCTTCCACTTCCTAGCTATGTGGCTTCAGGCAGGTAATTTAATCTCACCCTTGTATCCTACACAAGAACAAACTGGATTTTGTGGACTTCCCAGTTGAGCTGATAGCCATCTCTACAGGGCAACCTGCTATGCAGAGCACAGCTATAGAAGGTACACAGCTGGAGTTGTGGAGCGAAAGCCTGCCCTCAGCCCTCTTCTGCAGAACCGTCAGCACAGGCCGTGCCATGCTTTCCCCTTCATTCAGTGTACTCTGCCCATCCACAAGCTCTAAAGATTTGTCATATTTCCCCCACAGAAACGCAAATCAAAAATATAAAATAGACAACCAATAAGGACCTACGTACAGCACAGGGGACTCACTCAATCATCTGTATTAACCTATATGAGAAAAGAATCTGAAAAAGAATGAATGTATGCACATGAGTAACAATCACTTTGCAGTACACAACACAACTAACCGTACATCTCGCAATACCCAACAGAAACTAACACAACACTGTAAGTCAACTTCACTCTAAAATTTTTTTTAAATCCAACTTCCTCAACAAACTGAACACAAGTCAAACATAATCCAACTGCCCCATTTAGTTTATGCCTAAGAGACTGTGGAAATGGACCCCGCAAGAGTGCCTGTTAATGGCCAAAAGCCCTGGCGGTTCTTTTCCATGGAAAGGGGCCAGGCTTATACCAGTGGGAACTGTCCACAAGGGGGCAGCCGAGTCCTGTTGCCCAGCACAGAGGAATAATTCCTTCTCATCAGGTGTGCTGAAACTTGACTGGCTTTCAACCCCCTTCCATCTAGTGATTTTGAATGGGGGCGTCTTAACAAGATGCTCAAATAAATCTCACAGAGAAAATGTCAAATATTCCAATCACTTTCCACTTCTACAACTTCAAAACTCATGAAACATTCTTGAGAAAGGACAATTTTAAAGTCACACAGCCCTTAAATTCCAAACTGAGCAATAACTCTGTCACCATTTTGAGTCCCAAATGCAAAATGATGTGAAAAACTATGGGTAAGAGTTCTGTTTTCTGTTAAAATTATACAGTGTTAAGAAAAAAATTCTGAGTGATTTTCCAAAGAAAGTGGCCAACAAAACTTTTTTTATTTTCTGAAGCATTAAATATGATGAAAATCTTCACACATAAATAAGAACATTTGGGATTATCCTTTCCATAGGTAATATGACCAAAGCAGATACTGCTTTACACATTAGCCCTATTTCAAAACATCTTCCTTAACATTCTTAAAGTTATTATTAATGTACTCTAAATATGCTTTACCATACACTAAGAATGCAGCTAGTACAAACTGCACTATTTATATTGCCTTCTCACATTGGAAACATGTGAGCATGTAGGAAACAGCAATCTTAAGATATAACTTGTTAGTGCAGGAAGTACTTAGCCAGGTAAATCCATATTTATCTTCTTAAGACTTGAAGAGAAGATACTTATCTTCTCTTCCTGTCTTGAAGAGAAGAGGGGGAAAAAACAAAATTGTGATTTCTAGGCCCCCAGGTCAAGTGGAGTGAGAAGTCAAGTGGGCCTTAGGAAGCATCACTATGAACAAAGCTAGTGGACATGATGGAATTCCAGCTGAGCTATTTCAAATCCTAAAAGATGATGCTGTGAAAGTGATACACTCAATATGCCAGCACATTTGGAAAACTCAGCAGTGGCCACAGGACTAGAAAACGTCAGTTTTCATTCCAATCCCAAACAAAGGCAGTGCAAAAGAATGCTCAAACTACTTCAAAATTGCACTCATTTCACGTGCTAGCATAGTAGTGCTCAAAATTCTCCAAGCCAGGCTTCAACAGCATGTGAACCGAGAACTTCCAATGTTCAGCTGGATTTAGAAAAGGCAGATGAACCAGAGATCAAATTGCTGACATCCACTAGATCATACAGAAAGTAACAGAATTCCAGAAAAACATTTACGCCTTCTTCACTGACTATTCTAAAACTATTGACTGTGTGGATCACAACAAACAGTGGCAAATTCTTTAAGAGATGAGAATACCAGACCACCTGACCTGCCTCATGAGAAATCTGTACGCAGGTCAAGAAGCAACAGTTAGAACCAGACATGAAACAACAGACTGGTTCCAAATTGAGAAAGGAGTACATCAAGGCTGTATACTGTCGCCCTGCTTATTTAACTTATATGCAGAGTACATCATGCAAAATGCCAGGCTGGATGAAGCACAAGCTGGAATCAAGATCACCAGTGGAAATATCAATAACCTCAGATATGCAGATGACACCACCCTTACGGCAGAAAGTGAAGAACTAAAGAGCCTCTTGATGAAGGTGAAAGAGGAGTGTGAAAAAGAACATGAAAGAGGGGAGTTAAAACGCTGACTAAAAACTCAACATTCAAAAAATGAAGATCATGGCATCTGGTCCCATCACTTCATGGCAAAATAGATGGGGAAACAATGGAAACAGTGACAGACTTTATTTTAGTGGGTGACAAAATTACTGTAGATGGTAACTACAGCCATGACATTAAAAGATGCTTGCTCCTTGGAAGAAAAGCTATGACCAACCAAGACAGCATATCAAAAAGCAGAGACATTACTTTGCCAACAAAGGTCCATCTAGTCAAAGCTATGCTTTTTACAATAGTCATGTATGCATGTGAGAGTTGGACCATAAAGAAGGCTGAGTGCCAAAGAATTGATGCTTTCAAACTGTGGTGTTCGAGAAGACTTTTGAGAGTTCCTTGGACTGCACGAAGATCAAATCAGTCAATTCTAAAGCAAATCAACCCTGAAATTCATTGAAGGGTCTGATGCTGAAGCTCCAATACTTTGGCCACCTGATGAGAAGAACTGACCAATTAATAAAGACCCTGATGCTGGGAAAGATTGAAGGCAGGAGGAGAAGGGGACAACAGAGGATGGGATAGTTGGATGGTATCACTGACTCAATAGACATCAGTTTGAGCAACCTCTGGGAGATGGTGAAGGACAGGAAAGCCTGGTGTGCTGCAGTACATGGGGTCACAAGAGTTGGACATGACTGAGTGACTAAACAACAGGTTAAGACCTGTTGGGAAATAAAAACAAGACTTTCAGATACAGAAGTGAGAAAAATAAAAATAGCAGACTATAGTTACATGGTAAAACAAACTAGATTCAGAAAGGTCTGTCCTTTTAACATAAAGTGCAATATTCTTAATATATATAATATATATATATATATTATATATAATAGTAGCAATCGTGTTAGTCGCTCAGTCTTGTCAGACTCCTTGTGACCCCAAGGACTGTATAGCCCACCAGGCTCCTCTGTCCATGGAACTTTCCAGACAAGAATACTAGACTGGGTAGCCATTCCTGTCTCCAGAGAAACTTACCAATCCAGGGATCGAACCCAGGTCTCCCACATTACTGGCAGATTCTTTACTGTCTGAGCCACTAGAGAAGCCATATATATATATGTGTGTGTGTGTGTGTGTGTGTGTGTGTGTAATGTATGCTGACGTGTGTGCTCAGTCACATCCGAGTCTTTGCGACCCCCTGGACTGTAGCCCGCCAGGCTTCCCTGTCCATGGGATTCTTCAGGCAAGAATACTAGAGTGGGTTGTCATGCCCTCTTCCAGGGGATCTTTCCAATCCAGGGATCGAACCCACATCTTTTATGTCTCCTGCATTGGCAGGCATATATATATGTGTGTATGTGTGTGTGTGTGTGTGTATAATATCTACACTATAGTCTCTTGGTACCTATAGGGGATATGTTCTAGGATTCCTTACAGATACCAAAATCTATGGATGCTCAAGTCCCTTATATAAAATGGTATAATATTTGCATGTAACTTATGCACATCTTCTTGTATACTTTAAATCATCTCTAGATTATTTATAATACATAATACAATGTAAATGCTATGTAAATAGTTGCCAGCATGTGGCAGAATCAAGCTTTGTTTTTTACAACTTTCTGGAATTTTTTTTCCCAAATATTTTCTGTCTGAAGTTCATTGAATTCAAAGATATAGGACCTCAGATACAGAGGGCCAACTGTATGTATTGGGTATAAACACCTCTATCTATCTATGTGTGTGTGTGTATGTATATATATATATATATATATATATATATATGTGATATATATTTTCAATTCAAAAAACATGAGCTTTATTTTACATGGCCTTCAGAGTCCAAGCAAAATAATCTAGCATCTGTTTATATTTAAATAATTGTAGTATATAAGCATAAAATATTTGAAGAGTTGGAAAAGTACCTACCTATATAAAGTATTCAATTCAGTATTAAGTACTATAAATAGCATCACAGTACAATGTAAGTACTATAATTAGCACTGTGATACTATTTATTACTGCAGCATTATAGCACTACTTATAGTATTCATATATAAACTTAATTCAACTTAGTATTAAGAAAATGCTAAGCAGAAAATATAGATATCAAAATTAAATTAGAAATATAAAATTTGATATACAAGAAGTCATTTCTAAGCCCAAAGATTGGCTTAGAATCTCAGAGAGGAAGAAAACTTAGCTAAAATAATGTTAATATAAAGAATAACGAGTAGTTGCTCCACATCCAACCTACAAAAGCTTCAGAAACCTTGAATCTGAAAAATTATTCACTCAGAAAATGAGCTTTCTCGTGAACAGAAGAAAGTGATAACCACACTTTCTTTGCAAATATAGAGGTAGAAAATGGGAATGATGTGGGCAATTCATTCCCAAGTATCTTGATCTTTTTAATCAAATGGGAGAGAAGCAGAGAGAAAGTTTCAGCTCAGCCACAGTGAAACAGATGAGAAATCTGGTAGAGATGAGTCATCATCCCTCTAAATGTGATGGCTGTTTTTGTGGGGGGTTTTTTCACCTTGCATTCATGATAGGTATACCCTCTCAATACACTTTCAATGATATTCCAGCCCTTTGCTAAGTTGTTCTGGGAATGGAATGCACACAACCATTCTGATTTAATACTTGCAGAATGATGTTGTTCTACAGACCCTATGTAGCAGTTGGAGGTATTCAAAATAACCTTATTTAAGCAAAAGTTCTACTTGTTACAGGTATATCTTTTTATGTTTTTGAAAAATCACAGAAAGTTGTTACAGTTCATTCAATGTAAGTGAATAACCACTTTTTGCAACACTGGTAATGATGATAACATTTCCATCATTCACAGTTCATCCCTCATAAGTTGGATAGTCTAGCTAAAAAAAGAGAAATTTAGCATTTCTCAGAAAAAATTGCACATGTACTTACCATGTTGGTGACATAAAACAAAGATAAAACCAAAAGATGTTGTGTTAAAACCTTTAAAACCTTTCTGGACATTTGTACATCTGGACATTTACTACAGCTATTAAGCAGGAACATCAGAAAATAAAGATAATCTTTTTTTAAAAAAAAAGAGAGATCATAAGGTAGCTCTAGCAAACATTTTTAAGTGATTAGTGAGTATTTCAAAGGAACTGGTGAAAATAACTAAAAATTGCAGCATTTGTGATAGTCCTAAAAATACTTATAATTGCACACGAAAAACCTCTGAATCATTTAATCTTTTTTTTTTGAAAGCAGTCATTTGTTTTAAGTGTTTGCACATTTTGAATATATGGAAGCACATTTTATGTACTTTGGAGTACTGCTGATGTAGTAGGTAGTATATCATCAAACCACCGCTGCAGCAATTCTAAGGTCAAAGCTATTTCTTTTGGATTTGATACATTTTGCACATGATTTATAGATTAATTTTATGGAAAATATGTAAGCTATATGTCCCAAAAAGCATTTTATAGTATTATAACAATAAAACATTATAGTTATGGGACACCCTTCATCTACGTTTATCAAAGCCCTTTCCTGACATTAGTTAAGCCTTAAAATACCCTCAGAGGCAAGGAAGTATACCCACACAACCTTTTTTAGAACATAAAGAGCACTTGGGATTTTCACAAGTCTACCTAGGTTTAGAAATACTCTAAATCATTCATGCATTTATTCATTCATTCTACTAGAATGAGCTACAGACTGTGTAGGACCTGGGGATAGAATGATGTGGAAATACTAAAAGCACCATTCCTGTCCTCCCTCTTGAACCTTACTATGAAATATGTGAAATGCTTTCATTTATGGGAAACAAAACAATCTAAGACTTTTCCTCTGATTTGGATTTCACTCTTGCAATCTGAAAACACACCTCTCAATGATATTTTCTAGTAGCAAAAAAATCTAAGCTTCCAAGTAGCAAAAATGCGTTACAGACAGTAGAGCTCCTCCATAAACCTTTCTGAGAATTAACTTTATCCAGATCCCTAACCCACATTGGTCAATGGGATTCTAAGCAAGTGAGTCCAAGTAAAATTAGAAAAAGTAGTAAAAAATTTCCAAGAAAATCAGAAAAGATATCATTGAATGGCTTTGAGAAGCAGATGCATCAACAGTGAGGATAATTTAGAAAGCCTAAAGAGAAGAAGAGTTCCACATAATTCCCCCAAAAGCAAATAGAAGAGCTCAAAGTTCACACTGGTCTGAAGCCAATTAGCATCAGGTGCTGAAGTCTTGGAGCTCATGCTTTCTTAATGATGCAATAGTAGATTGTTTGCAAGAAAGAGCCCAGAAAGTTTCAACCCTCCCTGCATCTATACCCTTTTCAACATGACTCTGCAGCAATTCTATCAAGATGTGATATTTACTTCTTCACCCCCTGAAGCTGAGCTAACCCCATGACTTACTTCGCAAAAGAATGCAGAGGAAGTAATTGTGCCAGTTCTGACAGAGGTCCCAAAAGGCCTTATACCCCTGTTTCCTGCCACTTCTGCCACTGTCCTGTGAACGAGCCCGGGCTGCCTGCTTGCAGATGAGACACCATGTGGAGCAGACATGAATCATGCCAGTTGTGACCATCTTAGCTCAGCCAGCTTCCAGCAGATGCTCTCACTGACTAAAGATGCAAGAGCAGGTCCAGCCCAGATCAGCTGGGTCCAGCTCAGATAAGAAGAGCCACCTAGCTGATCTGCAGATACAAATAAAATAATAAAATTATTAGTTTAGGCCAGTTGATTTTGAAGTATTTGTTATGGAGTAATAACTAATGTAACTGAATTTCAGCAAATATTATCTGTTGTATAATGATGAACTTAAATCACTAGAAAAGATTAAACTCTATCCTGATCCTCTGTTGAGTTAGGCAAAGATACATGAACACATTAGAGTTATTTCCATTGAAGGAGCCATTAAAAATACATAAAAGGAAAAAAGTCCAAAACCTCTGAAAACTCCAATTATCCAGTATGGTTTATTCATAAGGGTGCCATATAATCTTAATTTTGCTAGACATGAAAATCACAATTATAAAAATGACAAATTAGAGAGGACTAGACATATTATAGGATATTACCATGCTTTGTAAAAGATCCATTAGATGGCTCTAATAGGCATTTAAACTATAATCTAATTTTTGAATAATCTACTTTTCAAGCAATTTTTTGGAAACACATTGTATGATAGGGGAACACTTTATTAACTAGGGCCTTCCTGGAGGAATTTTTGTGCCAAGTTGTGGAAAGCTAAGTTGACTAAGGATTCTAATACATTCTAAGGAAGTCATGAGGCTATTCTAAGAGAAGTGGGGCACTGGTGACCATCTGCGGGAGAGGAATTTTTCCTTTGGGGGAAGACCTGGAATTGACAGAGAATATTATGAATTAAGTTATCAGCTGGGAATTACTCAATCCTTTATGTAATAGGGAAGAGCAAATCTGACTCCATGTTGGATCTGTTTCTTTCTCTTTAACCTTTGTGCTCTGTGGCCTGTGCTTAGTCATGCTCGCTCTACACATCTTGAAAAAATATATAGTGTATAGCCTGATATATAGAGGATAGCCTATTATCAGGGTTCTGATCTTTAAGAGTCCATAAAGAGATAAAACATCGCAGAAGAGAGAATAACAATTGTCTTGGTGGTGGTTTACAGGAACATCGTGACTTGACCTACATGGACAGCTGTAGGAACAGCAGCAAATAATCACCCTCTCTCTCATTTTTAATATAAAAGAAGCCTGAATTTTGACTGGGATAAGATTGTTCCTTGGGACACTAATCCACCATCTTCTCAGTCTGCTGACTTTCCAAACAACGTCATTATTCTTGGCCCCAACAATTCATCTCCCAATTTATTGGCCTATAGTGTAGGAAGCAGAATGAATTTGGATTTGGCAACATTTACATACTCAAAAAATACTTGCTGAGCACCTGTCACATGCCTAGTACAGTGTTAGATATGAATATATATGGAGATAATGAAGACAAGGCTGCTGTCCTTGAGTAAATGTGATCTCTTTAGAGAGATCAACAAGTCTGAGATCTAAGTAACAAACAAAAGGCCTGCAGTCAAATATCATCAGAAAACAAAGGATACTTTTTAAACCTCAGGCCTCAACTGATCAGAGTGCTCAGAAAATATGGTATGAAGGTTTCTGAGACCCTGTCCCAGCTTATCAAAAAGCATGCAATGGTTGGGTAATGATGTAATGTGTTGGTAAGACAATGTGATGTGTTGACATGGGTAATTTTAAAGCAGATATATTTCCCAAATATATTTTATTATTCTCCTTTGTGTATACATTTAATGAGGTCCACTTGTTAGCTAAATGCTGTATTGTCACTGAGTATATGTGTCCTCATAGAGTCACTGCTCTCATGGAGATCACGCTGTAGCGTCATCCCTGTCACACTGTTTCTGAGGTGACAGAATATGAGGGTATCAATAAAAACAAGACACTACCTAAGAGACCGCTGGCCACAGAGGACTGGTAATGGTATGTTAAGATTTGTTTGCTGCTTTAACATTTCACTCTAGTTTTTTATGGTAGGCCAGTAGTAGGGGCATGAGTATTAAAAATTAATATAATAATATAATAATAATAAATTAATATAATAATATTAATAAAATAATACAATAATAATAATCTACTGTTTATGGAAAATTCACTTTGTGTCAAGTGCTTAACATATATTTTCACTAAATCTTCACAATACACCAATTATCCCCATATGGGAAGCTGGACCTAGCAAGGTTAAAATATCTGTTCAAGTTCCCCTGCCTCGCAGAGATCAAATTTACATGCACAACTTTCTGATTCACGGCCCAAATTCTTAACCAGGAGGCTCTCTTGACTGGTAACTATAAATATTCTCGTTAAACTTAATCTAATACTTCATATCACTAACAATGAAGAGTTCCAAAGGAAATGCCCCCAACACCCACATGTATATCAAAATATATTTTCCTAAGCTCTGTGGCAAGCTATGAAATTTCCTTTCTCTAAGTATCCTATATGTCTCTCTCCTGGAGTATTTATTGTGGTCTATATACAATATGGGCTTCCATGGTAGCTCCGATGGTAAAGAATCTGCCTACAATGCAGGAGACCTGAGCTCGATCCCTGCATTGGGATGATCCCCTGGAGAAGGGAATGGTGACCCACTCCAGTATTCTTGACTGGATGAGAACTTCATGGACAGAGGAGCCTGGCAGACTATAGTCCATGGAGTCACAAAGAGTCAGACATGACTGAGTGTATATAATATAGACATTTGTGTATTTGTGTTTATAACATTAAGCCTTCTCTATATGCATACATTCATGCCCTCCCACATGCACATGTACTAATACATAGCTATCTTGATATACTCAGCCCTCAAGGACAGGATCTGCTTCTCATATGCCAACATATACCTCAAGGGGTGTAGCTCAGTATTAAACAGTACACAAATATTTGCCAAATATGAGTTGAATTAAGGCACATCTCTTCCCACCTTAGCTAATATAATCTTTCAGCCAGCAGCAGGCTGCCTACAAGTTATAATAAATAAGTCTTTATAGATCTGTGCTCCATAGAACCCTAGCCCTATCAGGAGCTCTATATAAGTAGGATACCATGATCAAATATCTTTGGGAATCACAACATGGAATGATAGACTTCCTGTTTTGGAGATTAGCAAGGCAGCTTTGCACACTAATGGCTCCGAGAAATCCCACAAGAGACATTACTTTGCCAACAAAGGCCCGTCTAGTCAAGGCTATGGTTTTTCCTGTGGTCATGTATGGATGTGAGAGTTGGACTGTGAAGAAGGCTGAGCGCTGAAGAATTGATGCTTTTGAACTGTGGTGTTGGAGAAGACTCTTGAGAATCCCTTGGACTGCAAGGAGATCCAACCAGTCCATTCTGAAGATCAGCCCTGGGATTTCTTTGGAGGGAATGATACTGAAGCTGAAACTCCAGTACTTTGGCCACCTCATGCGAAGAGTTGGAAAAGACTCTGATGCTGGGAGGGATTGGGGGCAGGAGGAGAAGGGGACGACAGAGGATGAGATGGCTGGATGGCATCACTGACTCGATGGACGTGAGTCTCAGTGAACTCCGGGAGTTGGTGATAGACAGGGAGGCCTGGCATGCTGCGATTCATGGGGTCGCAAAAAATCGGACAAGACTAAGTGACTGAACTGAACTGAACATTCTGAAAAACCTCTCAGTTCACATAACACAGAGGGAAAGAGTGGGATACTGACTCTATAAGACATTTTTAATAGAGATATTAAAAATATCAGAAGATTCTACTTACGCAGTCATGGTAGCCAAAGAATATTAATTCTTCCTTAATTTTACCTTTAGAGCTATCCCCAAGAGATCCAGATTTTGCCATATTATGACCAAGTATTACTGCATACCTTTGAATGTCTTTAAAATAGAATATTAATTTTCAATGATTTTTAAAATGGAAAATATGGAAACAACCTAAACATACACTAATGAGGTAACAGTTGGATTTGTTCACAAGATGGGCTATCTTTTAGCCATTAAAATAATGCTTCTAAAGAAAATGCAAAATGCTTCTAATATTATTCTTAGTGGCAAAACACAAAATATTTTATATTATACTATTTCAATTATATATAACTTACCCAGAAACCTATGGATGAAATAAACTGGAATGTTAACAGTGGTTTCTTTAGTTAATGGGATATGTAAAATATATACATGTATCTGTATGTTTTTTCTATATTTTAATATAACTCACTGCAAAATAAAAAGCCAATTATAGATCATCAGGGAGCCAAAGCTTTGTTCACCTAACTAGCCTTATTTTTCAGGTTGGAGCTTAGATTCAATTTCTTTTTTTTTTTTTTTTAATTTTATTTTATTTTTAAACTTTACATAATTGTATTAGTTTTGCCAAATATCAAAATGAATCCGCCACAGGTATACATGTGAAACCATCTAGGAACCCATATCTGCTGTAGATACCCTATGCTGTATTCTTTCTAATCATGGCATTTACAACCTAGAATTCTATTTTCTCAGTACTTGTTTCTTGACCTTCTAGACTAGGTTTATAGATGTCTCCAGTTCATCACTGTAAGCCCAATGTCTAACACAGTGATTGTATGTACATGGTAAGTGTTAAACATTTACTAAAAGTTGAAAGTTTGGATATTTTCTCATTTCCTATATATGTTGCATGAAGTGTGGCAAAGAAATATCAATATTCTGGAACAACAATGGTCATTCCCCCCTTTAAATGATATCTATTATTAAGGTAACTGATTTTGGGGATAAGTTGCCAGTACTTTAAATTTCCCATGAAACTTTATCTACAAGTCATTTCCTCCATACCAAGTGAAAGGGTAATAGGGGTCACTGCTATTTGTTACATAATTCTCCCAGCATGACTAAGTACTATAAGATTATATATGCACTGCTGCTATTTGTTACATAATTTTATCAGCATGACAACCTAAGTACTATAATGTTAATATGTACTCCTGTTTGAAGCTCTTAATTTGCTTCATATTAGAGTGTATTCTCGCCTGGAGAATTCCATGGACAGAGGAGCCTGGTGGGCTGTAGTCCATGAGGTCTCAAGGAGCTGGAAATGAGTCAATGACTAACACTTTCACTTTCACAATGAAATCCTCTAAGTTTTTTAGTCCAAAACAGTGAATTATTTGGAACCTGTTTTAATTCTATTTAATACTTAATTCTAGTGAAATTCTATTAAATTATCCTCAAATTTTCAAGATATGTTACTTGGGATATATATATGTGTGTCTGTGTGTGTGTGCGTGTGTGTGTATAACAGGAATAATAATAATATTACCTAACATGTACTAGATGCTTACCATGTGCTGGTAATGATGCTAAGTGATATATATACCTTATCTAATTTGACCCTCACTTTATGAAGTAGATAATAAGATTTTACTCTTTGATGATGGGGAAATTGAAGCAACGATCTTAAGTTTACAATGAATTCCAGAGTCAGGATTATATATCCCAGAGTCCAATTTATTAATCACAGTCATTCCCTCTACAAATATTTACTGAGTACCTATTCTAATCAAGACATTGTTTATTGGTATAGTCCCAGGACACAGAGCAAACAGAAAGTCCCTGGGCTTCTAGAGCTTACATTTTAATCAAGATAGACAGAAACCTAAGCACAGGCAGGCATATGGCAAAGATGGCTGAAAGTCCACCAAAATATTTATTTCCTCTTTCATAGAATATATTTGCCACTGGGAAGCAGCTGTTCAGCCAGGATGAAATTTATAAGTTGCTCTGGCATACAGACACGACCTCGTGACTACTTCTTACCAACTGAATGTGAGTTACAGAGATTTGTGTTCCTTTGCAACAAAGGCTTCAAGAAATCTGGTGTGGGGTGCAACCCTCACCTATCATTTTCCTTCTGTGATACAAATGAAGACAGTAATAACAATGAAGTCCTGAAAAATAGAGGAGCCTCTGCAGGGAATTTGCCTGAGTTTCTAAATCACTACTCAGAGGAAAGATGACTGCCAATCAGGAAGACATATCCTGGACCACTCTGTGAGTGATAAACAGCCATGTTTGTGTGTATGTGTGTGTGTGTGAAAGTAGCTCAGTCATGTCTGACTCTTTGCAATTCCATGGATGTAGCCCACCAGGGTCCTCTGTCCATGGAATTCTCTAGGCAAGAATACTAGAGTGGGTTGTCATTCTCTTCTCCAGGAGATCTTCCTGACACAGGGATCAAATCTGGGTCTCCTGCACTGCATGCGGAATCTTTGCCATCTGAGCCACCAGGGAAGTCCAAACAGCCATCTATGGGCTCAGACATTATAACACGAGGTTAAGTGGTTCAGTGGTAAAGGATCGGCCTGCGAATACAGCAGACACGGGTTAGATCCCTGGGTCAGGAAGATCCCCTAGAGGAGGAAGTGGCAACCCACTCCAGTATTCTTGCCTGGAAAATTCCATGGACAGAGGAGCCTGACGGGCTACAGTCTATGGAGTTGCAAGGAGTCAGACACAATTGAGCAACTGAGCAGAAACGCACTATTTGTTAAAGCTGTTAACACCATCCTAAACCATATAGCATGTGGCGCCTTGATTTGGTTGCTACCATGAAAATAACCTAAATATGTGGCATTAATTTAATGGCCAAGCATTGAGTGTCATGGAACAGATATCACAGACTAGGAATATGAAACTCTATAATATAAAGTTACATACTTGGGAACACTGTTGCCCACAACAACTGGGAAGGCTGACCTAGCATCTACTTAGCCTATAGTTCCAAGAAGCATAACTTCTGAGTTTTAGTTAGTACTGGGTTATAGCTACTGCTTTTTCCAATGTATTATAAAAACTAACAAACTGGGGGAAAAGGTGACTGCTTAGCAAATAGAAACTAGGGGACTTGCTGGGGTGGAGAGAAAAATGATCGATGACCACAAACATGAGGAGATGAGAATAAAAAATGAGAACAAATGTTTATTAAAAATTCTAATTTAAACAAATAGTCTCGGCTAGAAACAAAAGTATGATTCTGAGTGTTGCTTCCCAATATATAGTTTCAGGAGGCTGCTGTCAGGCCGCGGGTGAGAGGCATAGTTTGAGGAAGCAAAGAACCAAAGTAGCTTCCAAAGGGATACATAGAAAAAAAAAAAACCATGGCTAGAGAAACAGACACACAATTCTGATCAGAAGCAAACAGACGAAAAGGCTAATAAGTTTTGATGAACTTTATTGCGGAAGATACCATGGGTCTGGCTTTTAAAAAGGCTTGGACTCTTAAATCCTTAAAGCAGTCCATATTCTCCCAAATATCTGCTATGAGCAGGAAACAAGTTGCAAAAATTGCACAGAATCCAAGGAAGTCCAATTCACAAAGTTCACTATAGATATGTCCATGGAAGAAACCGAGCAAGGGAAAGTTTCAAAGGCGAAGCAAAGAACCACAGAGAACAATGGACGAGGGAGGTCCTCCCAATGCAATCTAGGTTCCAACGAGGACACTTCCTTCACTGCAAAAGCAGAGTCTATGATCCCTGTCCCGAAGATTCCATCACTGTTCTGCACTATTGACTGTGTGAATCTCAATCTTCCCTTTTTGACTGGGACTCAGGGCGTACATATGTTGTCCCTGTTCTACTGTCTTATTTAGCAGTAGGAGAATGAAAGTTCATCTTTCAATTAGGTCGTCAGAACATGACAAACCATATCAGGATTGGATGGGAAGAACTGAGCATGGCTCAGAGATTCCGGATGTTGAGATGGATGCAGTATCTGAAAAGGGGCTTTGGAATATCTGGCTGAGCATGAGTTATGCTCTTCGTGAGAAAAAAAGAAAAGGTATGCTTCCCATATGGGCTTCCCAGGTGGCTCGGGGGTAAAGAATCCGCCTGCAATGCAGGAGACATGGATTAGGTCCCTGGGTTGGGAAGAACCCTTAGAATAAGAAAGGTCAGACCACTCTAGTATTCTTGCCTGGGGAATCCTATGGACAGAGGAGCTTGTGGGCTACAGTCTGTGGGGTTGCAAAGAGTCGGAAATGACTGAGTGGCTGAGCATACACATATGCACTCATGCTTCCCACACACTCACTTTCTTCTGCTGCTGATTACAGACTCAAGAGAAAAGCAGTCACGAGACAAGAGGCATCTGGGACTCTGAAGCCCCACATGGAGGGGAGTGGCCTCCCAAATAAGAACACCTACCTTGAACTATTACATGAGCAACAGATTAACTTCTGTACTGTTAAAACTAGGATACTGTTTGTGGATCTTGCCGGGGTCCAGCCCCAGCTGATCCAGGGTATTCGAAGGAGAGACGGCATAGGCGAGGGTCAGGAAACAACTGCTTAATTAAACGTTAATTAAGGATATAAAGAGTAATAGAATGAGGATAGCTCAGTAGGAAAATTCAGTGGAGAAAAGAGGCTGAGTAGCTTGGTTTATGCGGGAGACCAATAAAACTTCAAGACAAGAAGTTTGCACCACTTACGTAGGCCTCAGGCGTCCTTCCGTTCTCCCGAAGGAGAGGAGACACTGAGGCCTCCCCGGTCGGATCTTAGAAGCCCAGGCATAATTAGCAAGCATGGTGGGTTCCGCGCTCCAGATGGAGACTCAGCCAGAATTTGAGATAGAGAGCGACATGGGGAAACCAAGTTTCGGTGAACAAGGCCCGCACTTTATTTTCCAAAGTAGTTTTTATACCTTAAGTTGTGCATAGAGGATAATGGGGGAAGGGGTGGAGTCATGCAAGGACAGCAGTTCCTGGTTCTAATCAAAGCCAGGCTTTCAAACTTATCATATGCAAAAGTTCAGGTGATTGACATCATCTTCTGGCCAGGAGGCCTGTTAACATTTTAAGAAACTTATTTTTCTCTAAAGGTGATTATTCCAAAGTCAGGCACCAGCCTCCAAAAAAAGCATTGGACAAAGCTGCATTTTACATTTCTATATACCCATTATATCAATCAATACACTGCCAAGGACACAGTAGGTAAGGAGTATGGAGACTTAGCAGCAAACATTGGCTCAATAAGTGAAAAACCCTTCACCAATACAATTGCTAATCAATCTTTTAACTACTCAAAAGAATCTGTGTTTAGACAGTTTAGAACATCTGCCTCTCACAGTTGGGAGGCTCTGAACAATCACATGTGGCCGGAAAAACCTATTCAGGCAGGCTAGAGGATTTCCAAAGGAGTTTGTAGGTTGAAACACTGTCACACTCAGGAATTATTAACTGGAGCTGTAAGCTAACTCTTTTTTCAGAGAGAGGTAGTGGGGGACAGCCCCCATAAAGTCAGAGGTGTAGGTGAAAGCACAAAGCAGAAAGTAGGCAGACTCTGGTTTGTGGGGTAGATGCTCGAGAATTTCCAGGGGGACTCCTGAGGCTCGATCCCGCCTTTGCGTACGCTGAGCCTCCTTCCTCATGACCTTTGTCATGGGCGGAGCTCCTTCTCCCGGCAGTGATAGAATTCCAGTTGAGCTATTCCAGATCCTGAAAGATGATGCTGTGGAAAGTGCTGCACTCAATATGCAATATGCCAGCTCCCTGCAGGATCTCTCTGTTTCTACCATTTAGCCTTTTCTAAATAATCCACATCCATACATAAAATTCCAAATAGTGACGTTCTTAGGAAAAAACAAAACCAAACAAGGTGATGGATAGAACTATAACCCAATTAGTTGGGGTGACCTCTTGAAATACAAAGATCAGAGAAGGTCTCTCTAAAGAGGTTAATTTTAGCTGAACAAGGAGTAGCCTGGCAAAATCTATGGGACAAGTGTCTGGAGCAAAAACTATAGCATGTGAAACATTTAAGGTGTAAACCAATTTTATGTTTTCTGAGGAAAAACAAAAAGGCCCATGTGGAAGAGCACAGGGAGATAAGAGAGAGAGAGAGATGGTTAGGTGGTATCTGGGTCTTACATGGTGAGACAATTAGATAGATTTTGAGTCTAACAGCAAACGTTTGGAAGGTTTTAAGCAAAAGCATGACATAAATGATGTAGTTTATCCTTTTGGCTGCATGGAGAGTGGCTTTAGGAAGGCAAGATGGAAGGATAGGATCAGACAAGAGGCTACCATAGGACAAGGCCTGGTTGGGGCGGGGGGGGGCGGGGTTGTCCAAAGGCCAGTGGTGTTGATGGCGAGATGTGGTCAGGTTGGGCTGTACCTTGAAGCTAGAGCTGAAATAGCCTGTATATGGGTATTGCAGGTGAAGAAAATCATAGATTGGATATTGTGGATATCCTCATTTCTCATGTTTTCAATGAGAAAACAATGATATTTGTATGTTTGACCTGAAAAGCTGAGTGGATAGTGTTGTTATTTACTGAGACTTGAAAAACTGGGGGACTATTCAGTTGACTAGATGTGAGAGAACTAGGAATCATGTGCATGTGTATTTTTATCAGAGTTCCTGACACAGGTAATGCATTAAATGTCAACTTTGAATATAGGCATGCTAATATGTCTTTTGCATTCAGATCACCCCTATTAGAATAATAGAGGGCTGCTTAACATTGGAGATTTAGATAAATTTATCATATCCTTCTACTACTCCAAAATTTGAAATCAACGAATAAACAAATCCAGGGAGCAACTGTACAGAGATCTAAATATCACATGTATAATGAATGATGCTGATTAGAGAATACAAGTTTAGATCCTCAACTAAGTACCCCTACTAATACTAAGCCCCACTTCCCTACCTGTGGCAAGGCAGCTCTGAACAAAAGCATGCCAACACTGTAAGTGAGGTCCCTACACACATACCCAGAATATGCCAATGCTGCCTTCAAAGAAATAAGCCCCAAAGTGCTGAAACCACACATTATTCCACAGGATACAATTACTCCACATTCAACCACAGGATACAATGAGGAGAAAAGAGAGAAATTTTCAATGGATGGATATCATTTCAAAGAAGAATGAACATGTCATCGATGGCCTTTTCCTTTACACTTTCAAACCCAGCTCTTGGAACTCAGGAACAGATTGAAGCCAAATTGAGATTTTACATTATTTCAGGTAGTAAGAGAAAAAGGCAAAAAATTAGAAGAGAAAAAAAAATGTCTTGTCCACTAGCTGGATTTGGAGTGAAATTCTGTTTTCCTATTTTCCAATCTCATATTATATGGTGGCTCATACCCAGAAGGAAAAATTGTAACACTTCCTCCAGCTACAAACTGCCAGCTCATATTCCTTCACTGCATCACATCTTCCACGCTCCTGATGATTTACTGACAGAATCGATAACTCCATCTGAAGACTCTTCCCTCATAGCTCAGTTGGTAAAGAATCCACCTGCAATGCAGAAGACCCCAGTTCGATCCCTGGGTCCTGGAGAAGGGATAGGCTACCCACTCCAGTATCCTTGGGCTTCCATGTGGCTCAGCTGGTAAAGAATCCTCCTGCAATGCGGGAGACATGGGTTTGATCCCTGGGTTGGGAAGATCTCCTGGAGAAGGGAAAGGCTACCCACTCCAGTATTCTGGCCTGAAGAATTCCATGAACCGTACAGCCCATAGGGTCGCAAAGAGTCGGACATGACTGAGCGACTTTCACTTTTCTGAAGAGTCTAGTCCTCAGGCCTTTTATCTTATTCTTTCTTGACTAACCATCCTCCCTGAGGGATTAACTTCTAAAACTACTCAAAAAGAGTGCACATGAAGGGAGGAAATATGTGGCACAAAAGGCTGTTTTTGGCCACCAGTCTAGCTCAAAGTTCCTTACTTCCCTCTACATCTACGTTTAATCTGTGGACTAAAAAGGCATTGCACTCAGATGTCATCCCCATGCATGCCAGGCTCTGCTGTACTTTGTGGGGTACCACATTTGTCAAATTCCATTCCTGATGTAGGACCACTCACTGCAAGGCACCTGTGGAAGACTGGAGACACAGAAGGTAGTGGGGGAACCTCTGGCAGCCAGTGGACTTCCTCCAGAGTGTGCTCCCATGTAAGAATCATTTTCTCTGTAGTTCCAACCCTTAATGGAAGCCCCCAGTATGGCAGTAGTTCCCACCAGATGGACTCTGAAAGCATAAAGCTTTATGTAACTTTATGGCACATGAGGTCTAAATGGTTACTGGCTGGCCTTTCGTAGAACATGTCTACTGACTCCTGTAATAAATAAAACAAGACACTCCACTGAGAAGCCCAGGTGGGCTATGTGATCCGATCAGTCTAGACCAGCACTGTCCAACAGAAACATGGTCTAAACCCACAGTCCCCTACAATTTTGGCACCATGGACTGGTTTTGTGGAAGATAATTTTTTCATGGATTGTGGATTGGGCCGGGGTAGAAGGGATGGTGTGGGGATGATTCAAGCACATTTCATGTTATTACGCCACCACTGGTCTGACAGGAGGCAAAGCTCAGGTGGTAATGCCAGTGATGGGGAGTGGCTGTAAGTTCAGATGAAGCTTTGCTTGCTCACCCACCACTCACCTCTTGCTGTGTAGCCCAGATCCTAAAGAGGTTTGGAACCCCTGGTCTAAGCCATCTTGTAATTTTACATTTTCTAGTAACCACACTCAAAAAAACAAACAGGTTAAATTAATTTTAAAAATATATATTATCTAGGCCAATGCACCCTATAATCCTTTTGCTGTTCATTTGCTAAATCGTGTCTGACTCTGCGACCCCATGGGCTGCAGCACACCAGGCTTCCTTGTCCTTCACGATCTCCTGGAGTTGGCTCAGATTCATGCCCACTGAGTCGGTGATTCTATCTATCTCATCTTCTGCCACCCCCTTCTCATTTTGCCTTCAATCTTTCCCAGCATCAGGGTCTTTTCCAATGAGTGAGTTCTTCACATCAGATGACCAAAGTGTTGGAGCTTCAGCTTTAGCATCAGTCTTTCCAATGAATACTCAGGGTTGATTTCTTTTGGGATTGATTGGTTTGATCTCATTTTGAGATCAAAATGTTAGATAAAATATCTCTGTTGAGATATTTTACATTTTTTAGTACTGAGTCTTCAAAGTTCGGGGAGGATTTTATACATAAGCACATTTCATATTGGACGCTAAATTTTCATAACAAATACTTGAACTCTATGGAGATTTCATAAAATCTACAATTGAAAAAGTAGATTCACACTGCATACCTAGCAGAATGAATAAAACAAAAAAGTAGTGACAAACACTAAATGCTAGCCAAAATGCAGAGAAACTGACTGGCTCGCTCATATAATGCTGGCAGAAATCCAAAATAGAGTGACCCCAAAAATAATTTGGCAATTTCTTATAAAACTAACGTGCACTTACACCATGGCATAACCTTGGAATCCTGGGCATTTATCCCAGTTAAATAAAAATTTATGATCACACAAAAATCTGTATGCACATGTTTAAGAGAGCTTTATTCATAATAGACTGAACCTGAAAAACCTGCATCTGCTATCCAACAGGTCAGTGGTCACACAGTCATGCAACCAAACCATGAACTGTTACTTAGCAATGAAAAGGAGCTAACTATTGAAACATGGGACAATATGGGTAAGTCTCAAATGAATTAGTGAAAGAACTGCGACTCAAAAAGATGCTTAGCCTATGATTCCATTTCTACAGCATTCTTGGAATGGCAAAATTACAGAAACGGAGAACAGAGTAGTGGTTGCCAAGGTCAGAAATGAGGGAGGGAGGTGTGGAGGGATGTGGGTGTGACTAAGAAAGTGCATAAGAGCACATGAGGGACCCCCCTGGTGACGGGAGTGCTCTAATTCTAACTACATTAATGTTAAAATCCTGTTTGTGGTCTGGTGCTACAATTCTGCAAGGTATTGTCATTGGAGAAACTGGGTAAAGGAGACATGGGATTTCTCTCTCCTATTTCTTACACCTGTATGTACCTCTACAAAATAAAATGTTTAATTTTAATAAAAATAATTCACATAATCAGGTTTCTCCAATAGCTAAAAGTCTTTCAATAACTGAATCAAATATTAGCTTTTAAATTTTAAAAATGAAAAATTCAATCCTCAAATCCCTCTTGTCACATTTCAAGTACCCAATAGCCAGATACAACTAGTTGTCAAAGCATTACACAGAGTAAATTGAGATCCTCTTTTTGGGCTCGGACGACTAAAAATAGAGCCAAATTTGAGGCATTAGAGAGGGAAATGGCCACATAATACTACTCCCAGAAAGCATACTTCCTGCAAAGAAATTAACATTTCTATTCTAAACATTCTGCAATTCCAAAAGAAGTAATGAAACGTCCATGGTATTAAAAACTAACCAGTTGTGACAAACTGCTTATAGAGAGGTATTGTTCTCTAGACAGTTCCTCAGCCAGCTAACAGGATGCTGTCTCCTAGACAAGATGCACATTTCCTCCTTAAACTCTCTTGTTTAAAAAAATGATTAAAGCAAACAAAAGGTAATTGTTTTAGATTACAGCGTCCCCCCACCAACCCCTATTTCTGCATGAACAATGGAGTTTAGCACGATGAGCAGAGATGGCACACACTTACAAAGAGAAGCTGATGCTCAGCTCAACAGGTCCCTCTCTTTGACAAGCTGACAGCTGAAACTGGAAGATGACATGAAATTGTGGCTCCTCCATGCACTGGCTGCCTGCCACACAGAAGGGCCACAGGAAACAGGTAGGGACTGTCTTCTGCTAATGGAGCACTTGAGAGGTGTGTGCAGGGTTCAGGGGCTCTGCTCTCTTGGGTGACCACTGAGGTTAGTTTCTCCGGGAAATAATGGGAAGCCTGGCACAGCTCCAACGTGCTGCACTACTTCTGTGTGTTCCCATGGGTGGGGCCTTGGGTGATACATGTGCCTTTTCAATGGACAGCAACATCACATTGTGAGAAAATCAGCAGGAACAATGGTCTCTTTAGATTGCAGCAGCGGAGCAGTTCTGGAAAGAAGTCAACAGCCCCTCAGTCTATCAAGCAAGGCCCCCCACCATCTGGACCTTTCTGCCTGCTGCCTTTACGCACCTCCACCTTCCACTTTTACTGGTTTATTTCCTTTCTTCCCTCAGAACCCTGCCTGGCTGACCTGTTTAACACTGCTCAGGCTCTCCCTCTGTCTACAGTGACACCTGTTTCTTTTATCTTTCTAAAAGTAATTTATTTTTGTCTTTATTTTTTCAATTGAAGTTGATTTATAATGTATCAGTTTCAGATATACAGCAAAATGATTCTATTATACATAAAGTTATTCTTTTTTAAATTATTCTTTAATTGGAGGGAAATTATAATGTAGTGCTGGTTTCCACCATATAAAAAATCAAAATCAACCACAATTACACATGTCTCCTTCTGCTTGAGTATCCCTCCCCTCCCCTCCATCTTACCTTTCTAGGTCATTCCAAAGTGCCAGGCTGGGCCCCCTATGTTATACAGCAGCTTATCACCAGCTATCTTACACATAATAGTGTACATATATCAATCCTACCTTCGCAATTCATCTCAACCTCTCTTTATCCCTCTGTGACCACACGTCCGTTTGCATCTCCATTCCTTCCCTGCAAATAGGGTTATCAGTACTACTTTTTTAGATTTCATACATATACATTAATATACAATATTTGTTTTTCTCTTTCTGACTGCTTCATTCTACATAATAGGTTCTAGGTTCCTCCACTTCACTACAACTGACTCAACCTCATTCCTTTTTATGGCTGAGTAATATTCTATTGCATATATGTACCACATCTTCTTTATCCACTCATCTGTCAGTGAACATCTAGGTTGCTTCCATGTCCTTGTTGCTGTTCAGTTGCTCAGTCCTGTCCAACTCTTCACAACCCCATGGACTGGAGCATGCCAGGCTTCCCTGTCCATCACCATCTCCTGGAGCTTGCTCAAACTCATGTCCATTGAGTTGGTGATGCCATCCAACCATCTCATCCTCTGCCATCCCCTTTTCCTCCTGCTTTCAATCTTTCCCAGCATCAGGGTCTTTTACTATCATAAACAGTGCTGCAATAAACATTGGGGTGCACACGTCTTTTTAAATTGTGATTTTCTCAGGATATATGCCCAGTAGTGGGATTCTCAGGATATATGCCCAGTAGTGGGTCATATGGTAGTTTTGTTCCTAGTTTTCTTTAAGGAATCTCCATACTGTTCTCCATAAAGGCTGTATCAATTTACATTCCTACCAGCCATGGAGGAGGGTTCCCTTCTCTCCATACGTTCTCCAGAAATTATTTATAGACTTTTTAATGATGAAGTATCACCTCACACCAATCAGAAGGGATATAAAGCTATTCTTTTTCAGATTATTTTCCCTTATAGGTTTTTACAAAATATTGAGTGTGGTTACCTGGGCTCTATAATAGGTCCTTATTGATTATCTAGTGTGTGTATGTTAATCCCAAACTCCTATTTTATCCCTCCCCCTCTTTGCTGTCTGGTAACTATTTGTTTTCTATGTCTGTGAGTCCATTTCTGTTGTGTAAATGAGTTCATTTGTATCATTATTTAGGTTACTCTTACAAGCAATATATGATAATTGTCTTTCTCTGTCTAACTTACTTAATATGACAATTTCAAGGTTCCTTCATGTTGCTGCAAATGGCATTGTTTTATTTTTTATGGCTGAGTAACATTCCATCGTATATATGTACCACATCTTTACTCATTCATTCACCAATGGACACTTGGGTTGCCTCATGTCTTGGTATTGTACATAGTGCTGCTATGAACACTGAAGTGTACACATCTTTTTTTAAAATTAGAGTTGACATGCTGCTGCTAAGTCGCTTCAGTTGTGTCCGACTCTGTGCGACCCCATAGACGGAAGCCCACAAGGCTCCCCCATCCCTGCGATTCTCCAGGCAAGAATACTGGAGTGGGTTGCCATTTCCTTCTCTAATGCATGAAAGTGAAAAGTGAAAGTGAAGTCACTCAGTCGTGTCCGACTCTTAGAGACCCCATGGACTGCAGCCTACCAGGCTCCTCTGTCCGTGGGATTTTCCAGGCAAGAGTAGTGGAGTGGGGTGCCATTGCCTTCTCCAAGAGTTGACATAAATCCCCCCAAAAAAGTTTAGCTTTATTTGGATCTAATTCCTCCTTCATGGTGTTGGAGAAGACTCTTGAGAGTCCCTTGGACTGCAAGAAGATCAAATCAGTCAATTCTAAAGGAAATCAATCCTGCATAATTATTGGAAGGACTGAGGCTGAAGCTGAAGCTCCAACACTTTGGCCACCTGATGTGAAGAGTTGACTCATTAGAATAGATTCTTATGCTGGGGAAGACTGAAGGCAGGAGGAGAAAGGGATAACAGAGGATGAGATGGTTAGATGGTGTCACTGACTCAATGGCATGAATTTGAGCAGGCTCTGGGAGATGGTGAGGAACAGGGAAGTCTGGCATGCTATAGTCCATGGGGTCACAAAGAACTGGACACAACTGAGTGACTGAACAACAACAAAAACCACAGTTCTTAGAAATGCACCCTCAATGTGAATGATCTTGCCTTCTGAAAGACTCCTATTGCTAATAATAATAAGAGCTGTATTTCGCTGGGCAACTGTTTATTGACAGTTCTGTGGTGTTTTCATATTCTTTACCTTAATCCTCACAGATCTGCTCGGTGTGAATTATTACCCCCATTTTCCAGACAAGTAATTAAGGATGAAAGCTATTATGTAGCTAGCCTAAGGTCACACTTAGGATGACTGTTATAGCCAGTATTCACACTAAATCTGTTTTTTTGTCTCCAAAAACCTAACTTTTATTCCTGTACTATTCCATTAACTCAGGACACATCATTTAATCAAACCACATTTGCAGACCATCTGATAGACACTAGGCCCTGAGCTAGGCTCCGAGGACACAACAAATGATGAATTAAATATGGTCACCATACAGTAAGCACATTTGGTGAAGATACGTACTTCACCAAGAATTGTAAGGATTCTCAGAAATATGCCATTTATGGTGGGTTTGCAAGATGTATGAAAGTTCAGCAGGTGGAAAGGACTTGACCAAAGTCATGGCATGGGGGTGGGGAGATGCAGGGTGATATAGTCTAGATGAAGAAAACTCATGTGCAAAGGCAAAGAATTAGAAAAGTCCACAGAGGGTTGAAAAATAGTCCAGCAGCACGAGAGAAACACTGTCAAGGACAGGCTACCAGGGCTTGCTTTGTCACTCACAGGAGCTGGAAGGTATTCTGTGGGTAACAGAGCCACAAAAAGGATTTTTTTGGCACAAGGTGGTCAGAACACATGGGCACCTCTTTCACTTATACAAGTATATATCAAGTATATTTAGGTATATATCAAGTACCAAGTATCTTATTGAAATTGGAGATATAAATAAGATTTTCCAGTTGGGTGATGGAAAGAATCAAATACATTAACAATCAGAGAAAAATAGAGTGACTTCTGGACAGAGCTGTGTGCAGGGTGATAGGAGGCACAGAGGGTGGAGCGCTGGTTAGAATGGCAGGAGGTTACAGGTGTCAGAAATGGCTCCCCGGAGGAGATGTTGCCCTAGGAGTGGCTGAAGCATGGACTAGAAGGTGTTAGATGGGGGATGAAACAAGGGGATTGAAAATATATTTGAGAACAGTTGAGAGTTATCTCACAAAAATTATTAAAATATTTAGTAAAAAATGACTAGTAATTTTTATTAGTAAATAATATTAATGTTTTAATATTAGTAGAAAGTATTTGTACAAGGAAGAAGTAGAGAGAAGTGGGCAGGAACAAGGAAGAAGTAGAAAGGGGAAGGAATGAGGAAGAAGTAGAGAGAAGAGTCGGAGAAGGCAAAGGCACCCCACTCCAGTACTCTTGCCTGGAAAATCCCATGGACGGAGGAGCCTGGTAGGCTGCAGTCCATGAGGTCCTTAAGAGTCGGACACAACTGAGCGACTTCACTTTCACTTTTCACTTTCATGCATTGGAGAAGGAAATGGCAACCCACTCCAGTGTTCTTGCCTGGAGAATCCCAGGGACAGGGGAGCCTGGTGGGCTGCCATCTGTGGGGTCTCACAGAGTCAGACAGGACTGAAGTGACTTAGCAGCAGCAGAGAGAAGAGTAGGCATTGTGATGCAAATCTTTAGTCCACTGAGTTTATAGAGAGGCAAGGTATTGGGAACAGAAGAAGCAGTAAGTTTGCAGAGAAGAGTCTACATTGAGCTTTGTACACAGTAAGAGAAAACTGCCCATAATTCACAAACAAAACAAACAAAAAGATAATAGAATAGAAAAAATATTGGAAATAAAAAATGGAATGCCAGATAATAATATCATACTTATGTTATTTTGTAATACTAATCACTGCATCTGTTAGCAATAATGGTAAATATTTAACCATCTCACTTATCAAAATAGTACATGTTTGAGCTTACTAAAATAACAAATCCTATTTTATTTGTTTTCTTGCTCTAGGTCTCTTGCACAGCAAAACATGAATTCTTTGCAAATTTGTAACCTGCACTTATAACTATACAATGGAGTGTTCTAGAAGTTATATTTCATTTGATGACAGCATCACTCTGACACCACAGATGTGTGCTTATATATATTTGTGTGTTTCTCAAAGTTTTGTGTTTAGAGCACAGTTATTTACATTTCCAAAGATAAACTCAGCTTGTTTTCAGTACTCTACTGTGGTCTTATGAGGCTTCTTTGGATCTACCTACTACCATCTTTGTCCACTCCAATACTCTTGCCTGCAAAATCCCATGGGTGGAGGAGCCTGGTAGGCTGCAGTCCATGGGGTCACGAAGAGTTGGACACGGCTGAGCAACCTCACTTTCACTTTTCACTTTCATGCATTGGAGAAGGAAATGGAAACCCACTCCAGTGTTCTTGCCTGGAGAATCCCAGGGACAGAGGAGCCTGGAAGGCTGCAGTCCATGGGGTTGCTAAGAGTCAGACACGACTGAGCGACTTCACTTTCACTTTTCACTTTCATGAATTGAAGAAGGAAATGGCAACCCACTCCAGTGTTCTTGCCTGGGGAATCCCAGGGACAGGGGAGCCTGGTGGGCTGCCGTCTATGGGGTCGCACAGAGTCTGACACGAGTGAAGCGACTTAGCAGCAGCAGCAATAGCAACTACCATCTTTGTAACCTCATTACCAACCAATAAATCATTGTTTTGAAATCTTACAAATGTTCTTATGCCTATGTGGAAACACACTAAGGGCTAAGTATACTCTGTTGTCTTATTTTACAATATTCTTAAATTGTTTTGAATTTTTTTCAAATTTTAAAATGCTATCTGTGTGCTATTTCTGAATTTAATGATATTTTAGTCTAAAGTAAAATAAAATGCATTTATAATGCATTTTCCTTACAATTTAAGGACAGATTGCTGTTTTTTCTTTTTTTTTTTTTTTTTTTAAAGAGAGAACTGAAGACTCAGTTTCTCAATGCACAGTATCATTGATTGGCATTTAAAAAGGCTGAAAAACATCAGAGTTCTTGATTGAGGAAAGGGGAGAATCTACTCCTTTGGCCTCACAGATGTTAATAATTTCTCTTTCTGCGTCTCATACACCAGACATCTTGGTAGTATATTTATAATAGTGCAAGCTAAGATGCAGCATTAATTTTTAATCCAACTGCTCAGGATTTAAAGAAAAAGGAATTGGATATTCCTTTTTGATGAGACATTTAGAAGCCAAAAATGATTTTCTAAAACTTTTCAAACTACGAGTGGGAAAAAAAATAAAAAGCCATGGAAGCATCCGACACAGTAAGACACCATATCACTTTGAGTAGAGAAGTACCCATAACACCCAAGGGACTAATAAGGCCTATACAACACAAGGGACAAAACATAAGGGATGCCCTGACATCAAAAGTGTAAGAACCAGGAATCTACCCTTCAGCTGTCTCCTCTATTCTGTTCTTTTGCTTGACAGTCTGTTTCACACATTGGTATCTGCCATTTCCAACCTGAATATTGCCCTTCTGACACTGAGCAGATAATATTTAGTTGCTCAGCTGTGTCCAACTTTTTGTGACCCCATGAACCTGTAGTCTGACAGTCTCCTCTGTCCATGGAATTCTCCAGGCAAGAATACTGGAGTAGGTAAACATTCCCTTCTCCAGGGGATCTTCCCAATCCAGGGATCGAACCTGTGTGTCCTGCAATGAAGGCAGATTCTTTACCATCTGACCCATCAGGGAATTTCAGCTCAGCTCAGCTCAGCCGCTCAGTCGTGTCCTACTCTTTGCGACCCCATGAATCGAAGCACACCAGGCCTCCCTGTCCATCACCATCTCCCAGAGTTCACTCAAACTCATGTCCATCGAGTCAGTGATGCCATCCAGCCATCTCATCCTCTGTCATCCCCTTCTACTCCTGCCCCCAATCCCTCCCAGCATCAGAGTCTTTTCCAATAAATCCCATTGGAAAAGAAAGTGGCAACCCACTCCAGTATTCTTGCCTGGAGAATCCCATGGACAAAGGAGCCTGGTAGGCTGCAGTCCATGGGGTCACAGAGAGTCAGACACGACTGAGCGACTAACACACACATACACAATAACTGGAGGACCAGAGCGTCAGGTCTGTACCTCTATGTCCTGCCTCCATTCAAGTCATACAAGCCATTCTGTCACTTAGGCTCTCCTCCTGCCTAATAGTTGGCCGTATTCTCTCCTGTTCTCTCAAAGGTATGTGTCTCTCTTTCAAGTTCTTCCCAAAATTGTTTCCATCCCCACTAATGACTAATTTTTCTTACAAAAAGAAAGACACAGACAGACAACACACAGCACCCCTTTTTTCAATTGCAGTTTTGCTTCGTTACTATTACATCATTTTTATTTTCTCTCTGGTTAATAGCAGGGGATACATACTGTAAGTCCACAATCTCTCATCCACATGCTAATGTACAGAAAGCTGTGAAAATCAACAAGTTATTTTGCAATTCATTTGAGGGCCACAGCTGATCTTCTAATTTGGCAGTAAAATCTAAAATGACACTTGACAAGAATAATCATATTCTGCTGTGGAAATATTACTCTGGAAGGCTGACACAGTGTGCTAGGGAAGGGGTGTTCTGTAACATAAAGTCTGAGTGCAGTCTATTACATTTTTAAAACACCCGTATTTTGAAAACATCTGGCCCCGAGTATTTGGAGGAAAGGACTATAAACCTGTACCATCTTTCATATCAATCTCAATATTTAGGAGCATTTACAGAAGTATCTACCCTAATGTCTTTGATAAATACAGAGGCTGATTTCAAACACCCGTAGTTTCCAACTTAAGAAGCCGTCTAAAGAACTGTGGTCTAATTCACACTGCAAGATGACTTTAAGGTGCATTAACATGTCTAGACACTCTTCATATACCATTTAATATTCTCAGAGTATGTCCTCTGGTGTAAGTATGGAGAGTTATCTTAATAAAATAAACCTTGATGAGTCCCACGAGGACCAACAGATAAAAAGAGAGAATCACCATGGCCACTCTCCCAGCTAGGAGCCTTATAGATCCGTTTTCCCAGAAAGGTGGGTAGAGCAGTGACAGAATTTTACAGTCAGATGTCAATGTTTGTCCAACTCACCACGGAGGTGAATAACAGATATGCACCATCATTTCAAACTGAGGTCAAAATTGAAGCTCTCTAAAAGACATACTTTGAGAGAGATGGTGACAGGTGATATTTGTCAAAAATGTCTCCAAAAGTCTACTGGATACAATATTCATTATAGCCTGAAACTCTCATGCTTGTTGTTATTCTTCTATTTTAGAAAATAAAATAGGCTACCTGTTTCCAAAAAGCTGCTGGTATAAATTCATTTTAGTATTAGTTGGTTAGGGAAGCTCTCAAGGGTCTCCTTTATCTAATTATTCACTTGACAAACCCTTATCAGTCTTTGCAAAGGAAACAACAGCAGAGGTAAGACTGAAGGCTCTGAGGTGAGTCTCACTGAGCAGGAATCCTCTCAGTGACTTCAGGACATGACTTAACCTCTCTGAGCCTCTGTTTCCTAGATTACCTACCTCAAAGGGTTCTTATGACAATTATATGTGACTTTCTACATAAAGCATTTAACAGAGTGGGTAACATGTAAGTAAGAATTCAACAAATGTTAGTGTAGCAGAACCTGAATACTCGGGCTCTTATATTATGCAAATTCAATTACTTTGTTTTACCATTCACAATTGCCCTAGAAGAAAGGAACACAAATATTTCCATTTCTCTTCATTTCTCAGAAGGTGTTGATGATTAAGCCCTCCCTGATCTCAAGGAAAGGGGAACTGATTTCTGTGCTACTAGTTTAGATGCTGAAATTCATAGGACACCAAAGTCTACTTTGGAAAGAAAAGAGAGTGGCTGGTGTTTAAGTAAGAGATAGAGTCAGAGAAGCAGGACGCAAAGAGAGGTCTCCTGAAATTAGAAAGAAACTTTAAAGCAGGAGTAATAACAGAAGTCTTGGATTCTAGAATAATAAGTGTTCAGTTCTTATGACACTGGCTGCACCCACGGAGGCAGAAATTACTTTTAAGGTAAGAATGAAATGTGGTATGAAAAAAGAGAATGATATTCATACAGAATTTCTTGTGAAATATGGTATGTCAAGGGAGGTGAGTTTTGAAGGCCTTGAAGTATCCATCTTCACCATTGATTTCCAGTCCCACTCATGATACCAAAACACCAGAAAGCTGTAGAAACAATGGATCTAATCTCTGTGGATACATGGGATATAAGTAATAAGTAGAAAACCTCCAATGTTATGACACAATCAAGTCTAACCAAGTTGAATTTCCTAACAGTCTATCAGAGTAACTCAGAATCAAAAAATATGTCGACTCATAGCAATAAATAAAGGCCACATTTCTTGGATGCCTGTTTCTTAGAATAAGACTGAAAACCTCTGCTTCAGTTAGCATCATTATGATTCTGTACTCCTATTTGTGATAAATGCTTGGCATACATGAATGAGCAAAAGATAGGGTCACTTGGCTCCTGGGAGTTTATCATTTAATAAGGGAGATAGACTAACAGTAATTTTAATAAGCAGTGGTGATATGATACAGGAAATCGGAGATAAAAGTGGATTCAAGAGCACAGAAACAAGCCTAGGAGTCAGAAAAGACCTTTCTGAGGTAATGCACATAAAACTGAGCCTGGAAATGTGAGGAGGAGTTGGGCAGGTGAAGTGTGCCAGGTTGGGAGAACAGCATGGTCAAAGCTCCAGAGGTAAGAAGAGAGAATGTGATGTAGTTAAGGAAACAGAAGATGTCTAGTTAGACTACAGCACAGAAAGCAAGAAGGAAATGTACTTAAATGAGGTCTGTGGGAGGCTGAGGTCTGATTGCAGAGGACAAATTTTTCTGAATGATTTCCATGAATTGACCAGGGAAGTTCATGGTTAGGTCAGGGCAGCCCTTGCTGCCATGACCATGAAAATCAGGTAAAGCCCTCAGGGAGGGAGATGAGAGAGAGGCAGATGCTGAGCCAGCCTGGATGGGGACCATATAGGGGAACCAGAGAAACCTGGGCAAAGCTTGAAAGAGCTAAATGTGGTGGCAATGTATAAGCCCTTGTGGTATGTGCTCCTGTAAATTAATGAGGGCATCAGATGGAAATTAATTTAGGGAAGAGATCTCTCCCCTACTGGATATAAAATATTTCTAGTCCAGGGGACTGTTATGGACTGAATGCTCATGTCCCCCTAAAATTCATATGATGAAACCCTAATAATCATTGTGATAATATTAGCAAGACAGATTTGGGGAGGGAATTAGGATTGGATGATGTCATAAGCACATCATGAGAAATGCTGGGCTGGAAGAAGCACAAGCTGGAATCAAGATTGCCAGAAGAAATATCAATAACCTCAGATACGCAGATGACACCATGCTTATGGCAGAAACCAAAGGAGAACTAAAGAGCCTCTTGATGAAAGTGAAAGAGGAGAGTGAAAAAGTTGGCTTAAAGCTCAACATTCAGAAAACTAAGATCATGGCATCTGGTCCCATCACTTCATGGCAAATAGATGGGGAAACAGTGGAAACAGTGACAGAAGACTTCATGATGGAATTAGAGCCCTTTAAAAAAGAGACCAATGAGCTCCCTCTTCTTCTCCCCACCTTCCATCACCCCTGCCATGTGAGGATAGGGCCAGATGATACCCATTCACCAACCAGGAGGTGGGCCCTCACCAGAACTCACACATGCTGGCTTGCTGATCTCAGACTTTCCAGCCTCCAGAACTGTGAGAAATGAATACCTGTTTTGTGTAAGCCACCCAGACTATGGGTATTTTATTAAAGTAGCCTAAGCTAAAAGAGGTATTTGCATTTTTAATGGCCCAAATAAGAGTACTCTAGGGCTGACAACCCTTGAAAACCCTAAGCTGAGAGAATGAATGACTCTGAGTCATTCATTCAGAGCAGGCATGGCTCTAAGTTCTTGTGGAAAAACAGAAAAGATAACTAGCAATCCTGGCCTGCAGGGGAGGAGATGCACCCTAAGCAACAAGCCCAATGGACACAGGCATTGCAGCACCAAAGTGAGGACCACCAGTCACATGAGTGTTCCATCCCAAGGCCACTCACAACGTATCTATTCTTTTTTTTTTTTAAATAGACAAAAAGTGATTTATTAGAAATGGATGCTTGTGAAGCTTACAAGCAGGCAGGTGAGGAGGTGCCATGCCACGAGAACTTACTAGGCTTCATTTGCAGCCACACTAATCTTCAGTTATGGAAACCACAGCTATGTGAGTAGTTGCAGCAATATCTGAACATGGTGCGCGGGGCTTGAATCCTGACTCAGCCATGTTCCAGCTGCATGGCTCTGGGTACTACTAGGCTCTTTGAACTTCAATTTTCTCATTAGGAAAACAGAAAATAATGGTCTTTCAAGGCTCTATGGCTGGCAGAAACGCAGTCAACCAACACAAGCAAAAAAAGATGACTTTGTTTTCAGAATGAGGATGATGACATGGAACCTGGACGTGCAGTCAGGTCTCCCAGGGGAATGGAAGCAGAACCAAGAAAGCTGGTGGAAAATAATTACTCTCTCAAAGACTCTGATTCTCAACCCCTGCTTTACTTTCTCCTCCACATCTTCTGTTCCTTCCGAGTTGAACCTGATGAACTGTGGCTCTCTATAACCCCTGGGTTAATATTTAGTTATTAAAAGAGACTGACTAGATTCTACGAACCATAATTCCTAATTCCCAGGAGAGAACCCGAGTGCCCACCTCTGTCCTAGGGGCAGTAGATCACACACACCTGCCTGGCCCCAGAGCCCTCTTGGAGGGAGATGGGGCATGAGGCAGAGGAAGGACATTAAAGAAGGTTCTGTAAAATGACAAGCAACAACCAAAAGGGGATCCTCTACAGGGAAACCTCATGAAAAATTTTGTTTAGGATTTATTTAATGGCTACATGTGAATCAACTAGCACATAAAATAATCCAGATATTATAACCTAGACCCTTACTGTACCCTCACAATGATTTTAGTAAATACTTAATTTCATGCAGAAAGATCCTGATGGCTAAAATGAATCTGTCTCGGTAGGTATGGCCTTTGTCACCACATTGGGAATTCTTAGGTAAGTCTAGACTGCAGGCTGGAGAAGGAACCTCCACTCCAGTACTCTTGCCTGGACAATCCCATAGACGGAGGAGCCTGGTAGGCTACAGCCCATGGGGTCGCAAAGTGTCAGACACGACTGAGCGACTTCAATTTCACTTTTCACTTTCCTGCATTGGAGAAGGAAATGGCAACCCACTCCAGTATTCTTGCCTGAACCCATTCCAGTATTCTTGCCTGGAGAATCCCAGGGACAGAGGAACCTGGTGGGCTACTGTCTATGGGGTTGCACAGAGTCGGACACGACTGAAGCGACTTAGAAGCAGCAGCAGCAGACCACAGGCAGTTTATATCCAGTTGTTATATTTGGAAATAAAACAATTTACTTGACAATTTAAAAGAATTTATTTTTGAGCAGTAAGAGACAGGACTGTGTGCTTCAGACATCCCTACACAGTGTGTGAAATGTGCATCTGGAATAGCTATCAATCATGACATTAAGTGGAAGAAAACCACCAGGAGACCTGAAGGTGATGTCAGAAAGCTTTGGTTGCCCTATGCTTCTCAAATGTCATTACAAAGAACTTGAATTGGGTTCACCAACCTTTAATAATTACCTGAATGTCACATGAGTACTGAATTTACTGAACAAATCGATACACTCTGAATAATAAGCTGTGTTCGGGGACTTCCCTGGTGGTCCAGTGGTTAAGAATCTGCCCTGCAATGCAGGAAATGCAGGTTTGATCCCTGGTTGGGGAACTAAGATTCCAGCTGCCGTGGAGCAATTGAGCCCATGTGTTGCAACTACTGGGCCTGTGTGTCTCAACTAGAGAATCCGTGCACTGCACCAACTAGAGAATTCCTACGCTGCAATAAAAGATCCAGCATGACACAGTGAAGACGCTGCCTGCCGCAACTAAGACCCAATGTAGCCAAATAAATAAAATTTGTTTAAAAGTTGTTTTCAGACAGATAAAGAATTGAATACGCAGGATTTTCTTCCAGCGCCACCTATATGCCTTCCTTCCAAAAGTAAATCTAAACCATCACCTTCTAGGTGTTTCCCACTTCTAGGTTGTTCTAGTGGAAAAGAACCCATTGCCAATGCAAGAGATGTAAGGGACTCAGGTTTGATCCCTGGGTTGAGAAGATCCCCTGGAGGAGGGCATGGCAACCCATTCAAGTATTCTTGCCTGGAGAATCCCATGGACAGAAGAGCCTGGCAAGCTACTGTCCATAGGGTTGTAAAGAGTCAGACATGACTGAAGTGACTTAGCATGCACATCAACTTCTAAAAAGACACATGTACAATTTACCTGAATGGATGTCCCTTTCCAAATATTCTCCTCAAAAGACCTCATTACTTTGTTACTAGTAATGATCAACCTCAGGGTCCTAAATGGTTAGGTGACCACCCTTTGCATAAAGAGCTAAATTAGGTGGAGACTTACCTCTGAGGTAAAAGACCACTACTTACAGTGTCTGACTTTCCAAACTCTGAATCACACTAGTTATTATCTTCCTTCAGAACACGTAGTTCTCTAAGTTCAATTCCTCTGGTATCAGTTACTAAGCCTCCATGGTATTTGCTACACTGGAATCAGATGTTGGATTTATAAAAAATAATTTCCCCAAATGGCTGATAGTTATGAAGACAATACCATAGGTTATCTGTCACTTCTCCTGGTCAAGGATGGGACTGCTGGCGGAAGATTTTTCTAGGTGCTCATGCACAGGTGACTAAGGCATGAATTTATAACCTAGTTTAGATAAAAAGGTGTAAACCTTTCAATAAACAACAGTAGACGTGGCTAATGGATGAAGATGGAGAATGATCAAACAGGAAAGACTCAAAATAGGAATTAGGAAGTAAAAGAGATGAAACAGGCTAGAGTGCATCGAGGAGGCTTTAGGCAGTAGGGAAAGCTCTCACTGAGTCTTAAAGAAAGGGGAGGATTCATAGAATGGAAGAAGATAAAGGGGCTTGTGATGCTGCACTAGCAAACATGAGTGGGGAAGCAACAGCCTTTGCAGGAGGCACTTACGACAGCTAAAAAGACTGAAAAGATTCATATAGCACAGAAGTTTTCAGCTGCAGCTGACTTTGGTCCTCAAGGGTAATGTGACAATGTCCACAGACATTTTCAATTCTTACAACTAGAGAGATGGAAACTAGTGGGTGCAGGTCAGAGATACTGCTGAATATCTTAGAATGTACACTGCTGCTGCTGCTGCTGCTAAGTCACTTCAGTCGTGTCCGACTCTGTGCGACCCCACAGATGGCAGCCCACCAGGCTCCGCTGTCCCTGGGATTCTTCAGGCAAGAACACTGGAGTGGGTTGCCATTTCCTTCTCCAATGCACGAAAGTGAGAAGTGAAAGTGAAGTCGCTCAGTCATGTCCGACTCTTAGTGACCCCATGGACTGCAGCCCACCAGGCTCCTCCGTCCATGGGATTTTCCAGGCAAGAGTACTGGAGTGGGGTGCCATTGCCTTCTCCAGAATGTACACAACAGCCCTCAAAACAATGAATCACCTGCCCCATAATGTCAAGGGTGCCAAGGCTGAGAAAACTTGCTTGAAGAAGAGATTAAAAAGGATTTGAAATGGGTCACTGAAATTGCCTTCTTAGACTGTTCAGCCATGCTACCTTTGAAGCTGCCATCTTTATACCAACAGAGAGAAAAACAATGGAGAAAGGGGGCTGTTTAGAGAACAAACGGTATATAAATTTACCTCTAAGTTTAGAAGTAAAGCTTCCTTATAGAAGGCTTCCTATGCACACTGGCCAATTAAGGCCAGTAAGACTTACTGGCCATAAATCTGATTCACTCTCTGAATATGTCTTATGAAAGCAATAAGATCTACCCCTAACCTCATTTCCTATTGTTGGTCTCAAGGGGAAGCCGGTCAGAGAATGTGACTAATTCAGCATCTCTATTAGGAAGATAAGTTAAAGCACAAGTTCTCCTAATTAAAGACTAATAGCATCACCTTGATGGTAATATTAATTATGCTAATGATAAAAAATTATGATGTTAATTACTTCCTGAGAAACCTTCCCTTGCCACTCTCTATAAAATAGATCCCTCCATCATGCTCATCTCATCTTGGTATATTTTTTTCATAGCACTTACTCATTTTACAGCTATCAGAAATTATTAAAAGGTAGATAGGTAAGTTATAGGTAGGTAAGTAGAGAAATGATGCATGGAGGTTTAGGTTCTTATTGACTGCCTGACCCACTAGAATGCAAGCTTCATGAAGGAAGGTACTTTCATCTATTCCCTGCTATAGGTATTTCTGGATCTAGCACGTCCCCCAACTTGGCTTTGAAAAGGTGCTCAGTAAACGTTTATTCAATGAATAAATGATGATTACTAACATTTATGGAGCTTCTCAGGTGGCACTAGTGGTAAAGAATCCACCTGCCAATGCCAGCAGATGCAAAAGAAGTGGGTTTGATCCCAGGGTCAGGAAGATCCCCTACAGTAGGAAGTGACAACCCACTCCAGTATTCTTGACTGGAAAATTCCAATGAAAGAGGAGCCTGGTAGGCTACAGTCCATGGGGTCGCAAAGAGTGAGACATGACTGAGCAACTGAGCACCCGCACTAACATTTATACAGCCTCTGCCATTACCGAGCACTTTCCCCAGTGGCTAAGATGATAAAGAATCTGCCTGCACTGCGGGAGACCTGGGTTCAATCCCTGGGTTGGGAAAATCCCCTGGAGAAGGGAATGGGACCCCACTCCAGTATTCTTGCCTGGAGAATCCCATGGACAGAGGAACCTGGCAGGGTACTGTCCATAGAGTCACAAAGAGTTGAACATGACTGAGTGACTAACACTTTCACTTCATTCTTCATGTCTTTACTTCAAGAATAACATGCACTGGCACTGTGACCCTAACTCTGGTGAGTAAGAGAGATCTAAGGTTGCCCCTTTATGCACCTTACAGGCGAGTAAGAGTGCAATCAATGGAAAAACTAAGACCAACTGATACGTATTCCAATACAGAATATTGAGAGTAAGAGGGAATCATAGGGATCCATAACAGGGTCAAGGGAGGCAGATATTACTATTCTTTTAATTTTATCAGTGAGAAAATAGCAGGTCAGAGAGCTGAGCAGAATCATCCAAAGTTACACAGTTTAAAGGTGAAGATGCGATTCTTATAGCTATATATGGACACCTTAGATATTAAGATTCATAGCGTGTTATTATTTGGAAGTACACAAATAACTAAAGATGGAGCTTTGTCTTCACTCTGTCAATATCTAGTCTCTTCCATCTGTACTGGCTCTGAGGGTGTCTACGCATGGCTCTGTATCTGACTGTAATGGATTCTACCACTTCTCAAGTCAAAATGAGCTGGAGTTGTCCACACAGCGGGATGGCCCACCGTCAGGAGTTTGCCAGCATTGCAAACCACAAGTCCCAAAGCAGGGACATGGAGGAAATGGAAAGGGCAACAGGGGAAGTCATCCACATTCATTCAGAGTTAAATAACAGAATTGGGGTTGGCAAATCAGTCTGCCTTTCCATTCTGACATGACTGTGCTTAGTCACTCAATCACATCTGACTCTTTGCAACCCCATGGACTACAGCCTGCCAGGGTCCTCTGTCCATGGGATTCTCCAGGAAAGAATACTGGAGTGGGTTGCCATGTACTCCTCCAGGGGATCTTCCCAACCCAAGATCAAATTCAGGTCTCCTGCATTGCAGGCAGATTCTTTACTGTCTGAGCTACTAGGGAAGCCCACAGATAACTGGAGTGGGTAGCCTACCCCTTCTCCAGGGGATCTTCCCAACCCAGGAATCAAACGGGGGTCGCTTGCAATGCAGGCAGACTTTTTTTACCAGCTGAGCTACCAGGAAAGCCCTAGAATGTGACCAAATGATGCTTTCAGAGCCATTTAAGCCTAGAACAGACTACTGGGTTCACTCGTATTATTTTATGAAGCATCAATAACTGCCAGAAAATACTCACTTAATGTAAACTATGTGCCAGATATCAAGCTGCTCTTCATCTGGAGACATTTCTGATTGTCAAGACTGCTGGGTGAGGCACTGCAGCATCTAATCAATAGAGGTCAGATATGGTCCTAAAGAGTCTACAATGTATGAAACAGGCCCACAACAAAGAATTATCTGGATTAAAGCATCAATAGTACCAAGCTTAAGAAACCTTGGTGTAGATCATTAAGTTCAAAAGAAAGAAATTCTGCCCTCAAAGACTCTAGGCACACAAAGAATAACAACTCAACATGCTAAGCCCCATAATCAGATCAGATCAGATCAGTCGCTCAGTCATGTCTGACTCTTTGCCACCCCATGAATCGCAGCACGCCAGGCCTCCCTGTCCAGCCCCATAATAGACAATACTAAGATGCTTTAGAAGCACTAGGGAAGCAGTACCTGTATCCAGACTCCTGAGAAAGTCAGAAGAGGAAATTGTGGTTCTCTACCTTAGCTCTCAGTCAAAATGATTCCTATGTTATAATGTACCTGGGTCTTAAATTCTAGTGCCAGATATTACATCAGAGACTTATAGAACTTACTCCCAGTGGTTTTTACCTCATCTGGTTCTTTACTCTCTGCAGGACAAAAAACCCGATGTGGCATTTTAGGTTCAGAGACTGTCTGAAGCATTTTTATGTCAACCATTTTCTTAATGATTTCTTAACATCCCATGCTGATGTAGCAAATAACAGAAATTACACAGTAGTTTATACATGAATGTAGAACAAAGGATTTAGTTCAAAAAGGAAAGAATGAAAGGAGCCACTTAAGGTCACTTACACAGCCAGTGGTTAAAAACAGGTGCAATATGTTAGCTATCACTGTCTCCTTCATTCCCAAAGAAAGGCAATGCTAAAGAATACTCAAACTATCACACAAATGCACTCATCTCACACACTAGTAAAATAATGCTAAAAATTCTCCAATCCAGGCTTTAGCAATACGTGAACCATGAACTTCCAGATGTTCAAGCTGGTCTTAGAAAAGGTAGAGGAACCAGAGATCAAACTGCCAAAATTCGCTGGATCATTGAAAAACCATGAGTCCCAAAAAACATCTATTTCTGCTCTATTGACTATGCCAAAGCCTTTGATAGTGTGAATCACAATAAACTGTGGAAAATTCTGAAAGAGATGGTAATACCAGACCACCTGACCTGCCTCTTGAGAAACGTGTATTCAGGTCAGGAAGCAACAGTTAGAACTGGACATGGAACAACAGACTGGTTCCAAATAGGAAAAGGAGAACATCAAGACTGTATATTGTCACCCTGCTTATTTAACTTATATGCAGAGTACATCATGAGAAATGATGGGCTGGATGAAGCACAAGCTGGAATCAAGATTGCCAGAAGAAATATCAATAACCTCAGATATGCAGATGACACCACCCTTATGGAAGAAAGTGAAGAGGAACTAAAAAGCCTCTGATGAAAGTGAAAGAGGAGAGTGAAAAAGTTGGCTTAAAGCTCAATATTCAGAAAACTAAGGTCATGGCATCTGGTCCCATCACTTCATGGCAAATAGATGGGGAAACAATGCAAACAGTAGCTGACTTTATATTTTGGGGCTCCAAAACCACTGCAGGTGGTGACTGCAGCCATGAAATTAAAAGACGCTTACCCCTTGGAAGGAGAGTTATGACCAACCTAGACAGCATATTGAAAAGCAGAGATATCACTTTGTCAACAAAGATCCGTCTAGTCAAGGCTATGGTTTTTCCAGTGGTCATGTATGGATGTGAGAGTTGGACTATAAATAAAGCTGAGTGCTGAAGAATTGATGTTTTTGAACTGTGGTGTTGGATAAGACTCTTGAGAGTCCCTTGGACTGCAAGGAGATCCAACCAGTCCATCCTAAGGAGATCAGTCCTGGGTGTTCATTGAAAGGACTGATGCTGAAGCTGAAACTCCAACACTTTGGCCACCTGATGCAAAGAACTGACTCATTTGAAAAGACCCTGAATCTGGGAAAGATTGGGGGTGGGAGGAGAAGGGGATGACAGAGGATGAGATGGTTGGATGGCATCACAGACTCGATGGACATGGGTTTGGGTAAACTCCAGGAGTCGGTGATGGACAGGGAGGCCTGGCGTGCTGTGGTTAATGGGGTCGCAAAGAGTCAGACACGACTGAGCAACTGAACTGAACTGATCTCCTTCATAAGCCATGATCACTTTAATATGACTCAACTCATTTATTTAGACAAAGTTAAACTGAAGTCACTCAGTCATATCCAACTCTTTGCGACCCCATGGACTGTAGCCTGCCATGATGCTCCGTCCGTGGGATTTCCCAGGCAAGAGTACTGGAGTCAGTTGCCATTTCCTTCTCCAGGGGATCTTCCTGACCCAGGGATCGAACCCAGGTCTCCCACATTGCAGGGACGCTTTACCATCTGAGCCACCAGAGAAGCCCTATTTAGACAAAGTGCTCTGTAAATTGCAATGTCTATGTAAATAGAAATCTTACTATAAGATAAGCTCTTAGAGAAAAGTTGAGTTCTATCTTTTTACTTTGAATACACAGAGAGAAATCAACCACATCAACAAACGAGCAGTCAAATTTAATCTTATGCTGAGAGACCCTACTTCATGTGGAGAACTAAATTTTAAGACAGGCAAGAACTCAGAAATTTGACTATCCATGAGATCAATACAAAATAATTACATGAGGAATTTTCTCCAGCAAAAAGAAGAGGAATAAAAAGAAAAAAAGCAAAATGGAAATCAAGAAAGTATGGCCATTAGCCCAATTCAGAAAAATTGAAGACAACTAAAAACAACCACGGGTTCAGAAGTTCTCCTTTTAGGAGCCAAGTTTTATGGACATAGGCTTTCATTTTCTTGTACATGCATGCGGTCACAGTATTGGTTTCTCAGCAAGAAATTATGAGTATTGGTTATTGGTTTCCAACTTTTAGAATCAACTTGCACCCAAAGCACTAAGAACTAATAATAATTACAAAACACACAATCACAATAAAACTTAGTAAAGTAATATGACTTTATATGACTATATTATATATTTTAATAAAATCTGTTAAATAAAAAAAAAAAGAAATAAACCAAGTACTTTGGTTTCTCTTATAGGTTATAAATTAAGTTTTATTAATAGCTAACAGAGACAGACATTTGAAGATGCAGGGTACCCTAAAGATTTAATGATTTGTTTCATAGTTTCCCTTTAAAGTTGATTTCCATTGTATATTTTATTTAACTCTTTTTGTACAAAATGGGACTTCTTAAAATCATTTGTTTCTACATGCTCAACTCATTGTTGAAAGAACATTTTCATTAAGATGTTATTCTATCCACTCCTTTATCATGACATGCTTTAACAAATGCCCTGCAAAAGGTAGATGATCTGGAAAGGATTTTCCACTCTGAGTTGCAAATAGAGATTTTGGCCACAGGATATTTTCCTGATCCACTCCAATCTAGGATATACTCTTTTTCTGATACTACAATACTTATTCATGCCTTTGCTAATGGAATGGATTAGATAGGAAACCACTGAGGCTCATAGCCTTGACATCATATAAAATTTATCTGGATAGCAGAATCCTTCAAGTAATTACTGCTGAAACCAAGCCAATTAATATCAATTATGCTCAGAAAAGTAGTCCACACATCACTCCATATGTTATGATGGATATTTGTTTCATAGATAAAGAACTAGTGATACCATCAATTAATCTGGAATTAAAGTGATATTTATACGACTCATAGTTAAATCAAAAGACTTCTAGTCTCATGAATTCACCACATAGATTTCTTTGTCCAACTTTTTCACTGGCAATATGATATGTATAGAAATATTACTGTAATGTTTGCCTTAATTTCTGCTTTTTTATGTCACCACAAAAATGGCACAAGAATTTCTTTTTGTAATTCTTATCTCCTATGTTGTACCTTTGCAACAATTAATGGTCTGAGTATAGGATTCAAGGTCTGACTAAGCTACAGACTTAATTTTCCTTTCATTGACACAAACTTTACAAGCGATCTTCTATCAGCTTGTACTTTTTTTGTGAGTTGCTTATGCTATGATATGGAAGCATATTAAATTAGGCACTTCTAATCTTTTTCCACAGAGTCCCTGCCTTCATTCCCCCATTAGGCGGTCATCTGTCTTTACTGGATGTTAATGTGATTCAAATCCACAGGAAACTTTTAATTGTTAAAATGCTTCACAGTGTAATTTAAACATTCCTATGATAATTAGTATACATTTTAGTCATCAAAGTTTTCTCAAACCTAATTTAAGCTGCCCACAAAGTGACTTTCCCTTAAAGTGACAAATGTTTGACTTAACTCCAGTTTCATTCACTACTGCCCCTTTTTATAATATGAATATTTACCATCTTAGAACTGAGACAGCCTACACATTCACACCCAGGAATATCTGTCTGCATGCAAATTTTTACTATTAGTCACAGGCAATGATGTGATATAGAAAATTTTTTTAAGTTACCCCAATGGATTTAAATGTAGTGTCTTCAAAACTAAGAGAATACTAAGATTAATTTGCCCATCATCTACACAGTTAGGAAGAAAATGTTGTATACAACATGGATTTGAGTAAAATTTACATTTTTATCATGGAAAAGTTTCCTTTAAATTATTTATATTCTAGTCTTTGACATCACAGATTCATAGAGGCCATGAATATAGTTTCAAAAATATTCCTATCTCTGATGAGAAGATTTCTCATTAGAAAAGACTGATGCTGGGAAAGGGTAAAAGCAGGAGGAGAAGGGGACAACAGAGGATGAGATGGTTAGATGGCATCACCGACTCAATGGACAGGAGTTTGAGCAAGCTCCGGGAGTTGGTGATAGCTAGGGAAGCCTGGCATGCTGCAGTCCATGGGGTTGCAAAAAGTCAGATACGACTGAGCAAGTGAACTGAACTGAACTGATGTTGAGAAATATTTGAACTATAGAGCTATAGAGAACACTGAAAACTAAATGACCCAGAGTTTGAAAAATGTAAAATGGCCAATAAATATGAAATGAGATACGTCACATTTAATTAATTCATATTAGTTACAGGGTTAACCTAAGTTGAGACAAATATTTAATTACTTAGTTATGTCCTGCTCATGTTAAGAGAGTTGGTTACATCTTCTTTTTCAGCATTAGTGGCAGAGGATGGATTAGAAGTACAGCACAGACTTGTCAAACAAGCCAGTAGGATGAAAAAGACAAGAGGCATTCTTTAACTTTCACTACACAAATTCCAGTCCGTGTCACAATCAAATGCACATGCTTCATACAAACAACCCAGATTTATTCCTTAAAACAGCTCAGATGGCACAATTTTTTTTGAGACAGTTCTCATTGCCTTTGTATTTAGAGGTGTGAAAATGGTTTTCTATAATATTTAATGTTGTTATTAGCTTAGATCTTTCTTAACAATTTGAAAAAGATGTAAAGTCTATGATTTATTATAAATGTGTATACACATTCACATACACACACATAAAATTTCAAATGAGTTCTCTCTTCACTCCAGTAACACATAAAACTATGTAATCAATACTTTATTTGATTTAGTTTAATTTTCAGGCAGAGACAAAAAGAAATTCTTTTGAAGGTGAAACTTCAGTTAACAACATGAAACAACTGTGCTATTTGAGCTATATACAAAAGAATCTAGAAAAATAAGCTTTTTCTTCCTTTTTTGTGTATAATGAGAAGCCTTGATTGCAGGTTCATTTTTTTCTACACCAGAAACCATATTAATTGGCTAACTTGAAATTCATGTAACTTGGCAACTGCAGAAGTCACTAGGGCACAGAGAAGCCAACAGTAAGGGAATACAATCACTTCTGCTCAGATATCTCAATTTCTCCCTACAGTCATGCCAACACATGCAGCCTGGTCTCCAAGTGTTCTAACATCTCACAGTTCAACTGATGTTAAAGGTCACAAGGAGACCACAAAGTCTTCAGGGATGGGCAGTTTCACTGATGGCCAAACAGAGCTAATGCCCTGGGGATACAAGATAGCAGATGATATTTTCTGCTTCCCATGGGGTTGCAAAGAGTTGGACACGACTGAGCAAATAATACACACATTTTCTGCTTCATACCCTACTTTCCTTGTCCTTGGGGAATTCAAACCTAAAACAACCAACATGCTTTGGCAGGCTTTAGAATCTTTCAACTCCATCAGCTGACTTCTTCATAAACATTTGTTGGCTCAGGAGGAAAACAATTGTTAAAATAAGTTGGCCTAGTACTAAAACCATATTTTCATTTAAAAATCCTGAAAACCTTCCAGTTCTCCTGGTTTGTACCAAATAGTGCTTTAAAGGATTGGCATAAGAGTCTCCTCTGGTTTATAATATACATATTCCATAGGATTTTCTGGGCAGTGATGTATATTTGTTTAATAAGACTATGTTTAGCTTATACAAATATTTTACAAAAAAGTCATAAAATGACTTCATGAATGAGTAAAAAGTACTTTTACATAATATCCAACTTCAAAAAAAGAACAGTATAATGATTTAAATATGATCTAAGGAAGTTGGAATACATTTTACAATAAAAGTTCAGTGAATTCATGAATATATTTCAAATCAGTATAAAAACCTAACAAATGAAGACTGTATAGTCTTGAAAGTAAATATTCGTAAGAAAATTGAAAATTTTTCTTTAATCATTGGGTTCAATGAAGCGTCCATGTGGCTGACTATTTTCAACAGAATTTAAAATGGTATCAATATCATCACAATATTTATCCAAAAGAAAACTGTCATTGGGATTTTTTCATAGTTTGGTACAGAATCATAATTTTGCAGAAAGACAACTATATCTGAGTCAGATTATGCTATTTTCTCCTTTATGGGGAAAATGCCTATTACTTGTATTTCACTGGCTTTTTAAAAATCCATCTTAGGTAGTATTTTAAAATACTTAAATAACCTCTACTAACCAATAAGTAAATAACTGTCCCCTTAAGAACAAATAATGTGATTCATAGAACAAAGAGGTATAGCCTCATGACCTTACAGTGATTCTTCTAGAATGATGAGTATGAGTATGTGTGAGTGACAGTGTGTGTGTGTGTGTGTGTGTGCATGCATGTGCATACATGTGTATACTCAATCAGGGGAAGAAGGATAAAGGTAGATAAAGGTCAGCAGCCTTATCTATGATCCTGTAAATGTGCATACTTCTAATTTTACACAAAGGCATCTTTGAACCCTCAATGCAATGGCATGTTTTCTTTTGACTGATGAAAAATAATTCCCTCTATAATTATCAATTAATGTTGATTTTCCAGAGACTTTCCATCTTTTCACAATTAAGACACGAAGGCAGAGTTATACTGCATCTGATAGCACAACTACATTCAGGAGGCAGCGGTAGGGGTGGGGGAGGGAAAGGGTGTTGTTTTTTGGCATCAAAGGAAAAGAATAGACCAGGTAGTGTTTTGTGACTAAAATTTACACAACCTATGATCGTTGAAGAATTGATGCTTTTGAACTGTGGTGTTGGAGAAGACTCTTGAGAGTCCCTTGGACTGCAAGGAGATCCAACCAGTCCATCCTAAAGGAGATCAGTCCTGGGTGTTCACTGGAAGGACTAATGTTGAAGCTGAAACTCCAATACTTTGGCCATCTGATGTGAAGAGCTGACTCATCTGAAAAGACCCTGATGCTGGGAAAGATTGAGGGAAGGAGGAGAAGGGGATGACAGAGGATGAGATAGTTGGATGGCATCACCAACTCAATGGACATGGGTTTGGGTGGACTTTGGGAGTTGATGATGGACAGGGAGGTCTGGCGTGCTGTGGTTCATGGGGTCGCAAAGAGTCAGACATGACTGAGCGACTGAACTGAACTGATATGATATGTTTAATACCAAGAAGTAAGAAGCATAGAGAAAAAAATTTCATGCTGTAAAGGCAGACTAAAAGTCAAATTCGAATCTTCGCTTTACCACCTACATTGCTTAACTATGGGCCTGTTGCTTGACTCTTGGTGACCCTTTTCTCTTGTCCTCAAGATGGAACTGATAACACACCCCACAGGATTAGCTGTGATGACTGATAAGCTGATAAATGCAAAGGAAGGTGTAACACAGAGTAGGTACATTAAGCAGGGGCTTACGAAGAGTCTTTCTATGTGAAGAAGATCATCCAGAGCGGATACTTCAAAGAAATTAACTTGAAAGTCAGAGCCTTTCTAGTCCCGCAAAGGAAAAGAAACTTTCATTTAACTGAGTTTGCATCCCAACAGCTGCCATATTTTACCTTCTATTTCTTTTTGATACCAAATAGGAGATTTTTGCTCACTGACATCAAGAATTTGAGCACTCTTCTGTTTGTAGACCCTATTTTCTCTTTAACCCACTCTCTCATGTCTGTTACAGGCAGGAAACACAGTAACCTGCTCCCTCCTTCTCTTCTAAGCAGTTAATTCTGCCTTTTCTCATTCTTGGAATGGCTTTCCCACTTCCTTAGCAACACTTTCAACCTTTCTTTTTCAATATTGTTTTAAAAGAGTAGGACTCCAAGACAATCAAATTACATCTGAGTTTTATATGTTATGCATTTATAAAAAGCAATGTCAGATTCATGTTGATATATGGCAAAACCAATACAATATTGTAAAGTTAAAAAATAAAAAAAATAATAAAAAAAAAGCAATGTTTGGGAAGGGGTTTGGGGGAGAATGGATAAATGTATATGAATGGCTGAATTGCTCTGCTGTCCACCTGAAACTATCACAACATTGTTAGTTGGGTATTTGTTGTTGCTGTTCAATGGCTAAGTCATGTTCGACTCTTTGCGACCCCCATGGACTGCAGCATGCCAGGCTTCCCTGTCCTTTACTATTTCCCAGAGTTTGCTCAGACTCATGTCCTTAAGTCGGTCTATATACTCCAATATAAAATTAAAAGTTCAAAAAAAGTTAAAAAATACAAAGTAATGTCTGGATGCTCCCATTACATCAACACAGAAAAACAGCATCTAGTTCAATGCTTACCATTAGGTAAATTACCATTGTTAACTATTTTACAAACTAATAAATACATTTCCCATTAGGCAGATTACCATATTGTTGTTAACTGGCTTAAAAACCAATAAATAGAATTCACGGTGAAAAATGTCAAGAATTTCAAAAGTTCATGAAGGAACTACTGTGGACTAGACAAAAGACTTGAGCTAGACATAGAGGCTTACTTTATTCAGATACCAAACAAAACTCAAGGACTTCTACATTTCCATAGTACCTGACCCTCTGCTGTCCACCTGCTTAAAAAAAGGAGCCATAAACTACATTTTATCTTCTAACTAAAATCTAGTTAAGATATGAGAAATATAAGAAAAACATCTGAGCACAAAATATAAAGTTAGCATGAATTAGATAACTATAATTTTTAAAGTAATGGGAATAGGGTATTAAGGCAAAATAAAATAGAGAGAAAAAGAAGGAAAATAAAGGGGACAATAATATCGAATAAAAATACAGAAATTAAGGCAGAAAACAAAACAAAACTGATAGAGTTATCTAGACAATATTTAGTGTCATTTACCAAAATTCAGTGAATACCTCTAGAGAATTCAATTTGTGTTCAAGATTATAGAGGATGATAGAAGACAAAAAGAAAAAGGTATAGTTACCAATTTTTAAGAATTTATAAAATACCTGAGAAGGGAAAAGGTACATGCATGACTGGCCTGAGATAGAGCAGGTTCAAGGAAAGGGCATGGAATTTGCAGTCACTCAGGTCCTGTTCTGACACTAAACGCTCTTGTGACCTGGGACCACCCAAGTGAGTCACTCTGGACCTCAGTTTTCTCATATGTAACATGAGGAGATCTGACTACATGGGCTCAAAGTTTATTCTATAACTCCAGTTTATGAGAGGGCATACTCCATAACTGAGACAAAAATTATTGAAAGAATAGAATTTAAAAACCAAAAAAGTCACTTTATTGAGGGGTTACTTTGTGCCAGGTGTTGTTACTATATTACACATGCAAATTCTAAATCTTCATAATCGTGTTTTGAGGATACTCTATATAACCTGTATTAATGAGAAAACCAAGGCAAAAGAACCTTATAAGGGCAGTTACTCAATGTTTCACAGCTGGTAAGCTTGAAATCATACTCAAACTCACAGGTTGATTACAGAATTTATGCACTTAAGTATAGTTTCTAAATGTCTGTTCATACAGAAATTTGCTAATGGTTAAATAAACTATAAGGAACTAAAAGGAATGAGGGACCTATGCCTCAGTGTGCATGGACCCAGTCTTCAAAATAGATTAAGTGGTAAAAACAGATAAATAGCAACACATGTATTTAATTATTCTGTGGGAGATGGGGCAGAGTGAAATTTAAAAGAGGATAAGGGAGTGGATTATTGACAAAGTGTCAAAGAGAAAATTATAGGCAAAACAATGTACAAAACTCCAAAGCAAGAAATGAGAATCATATGAGAAAGACAAAACTCCTATCTGGTCAGCCGCCATGTGGACTCAGTCAGAAATAACAGTAATGAGAGGTGGGAAATAGGGGAGGGTCTTGGAGACCAGATGCTAGAGTGAAGACAAGGCAACCTCAGAAAATATATAGGTATAAAATAATGAAAACAGTATCTGAAAAATGAGAAAAATATTTTCTAGGGGCAAAAAAAATGTTTGAACAAAGGGAACAAAGAAATTTAGGTGCCATTAAAAGTCAGAAACCTGTATGTAGATCAAGAAGCAACGCTAGAACCAGACATGGAACAATGGACTGGTTCAAGATTGGGAAAGGAGTTTGTCAAGACTGTATATTGTCACCCTGCTTATTTAACTTATATGCAGAGTACATCATGTGAAATGTTGGGCTGCATGAAACACAAGCTAGAATCAAGATTGCTAGGAAACTATCAATAACCTCAGATATGCAGATGATACCACCCTTATGGTAGAAAGCAAAGAAGAACTAAAGAGCCTTTTGATGAAAGTGAAAGAGGAGAGTGAAAAAGCTGGCTTAAAACTCAACATTCAAAAAACTAAGATCATGGGGAGGGAGGAGGGAGGAGGGTTCAGGATGGGGAACACATGTATACCTGTGGCTGATTCATTTTGATATTTGGCAAAACTAATACAATTATGTAAAGTTTAAAAATAAAATAAAATTAAAAAAAAATAAAAGTTTAAAAAAAAAAAAAAAAAAACTAAGATCATGGCATCCAGTCCCATCACTTCATGGCAAATAGATGGGGAAAAAATGAAAACATTGACAGACTTTACTTTCCTGGGCTCCAAAATCACTGTAGATGGTGACTGCAGCCATGAAATTAAAACACTTGTTCCTTGGAAGAAAAGCTATGGCAAATCTAGACAGCGTATTAAAAAGCAGAGATATCACTTTGCTTACAAAGGTCTGTAAAGTCAAAGCTATGGATTTTCAGTAGTCATGTATGGATGTTAAGAGTTGGACTATAAAGAAAGCTGAGTGCCAAAGAATTGATGCTGTGGACTTGGATGCTTTTGAACTATGGTGTTGGAGAAGACTCTTGAGAGTCCCTTGGATTGCAAGGAGATCAAACCAGTCAATCCTAAAGGAAATCAGTCCTGAATATTCATTGGAAAGATTGATGCTGAAGCTAAAGCTTCAATACTTTGGCCACCTGATGTGAAGAGCTGACTCACTGGAAAAGACCCTGATGCTGGGGAAGACTGAGGGCAGGAGGAGAAGGGTGACAGAGGATGAGATGGTTGGATGGCATCATCAAGTCAATTGACATGAGTTTAAACAAGCTCCAGGAGATGGTGAAGGACAGGGAGGCCTGACATGCTGCAGTCCATAAGGTTGCAAAGAGTCAGACATGACTGAATGACTGAACAATAACAATAAAAAGTCAGAAAAGTAGAAAAGTAGCTGTTGGGTTGATAAACAAGAGAAATGAATGAGTAGGTGTTTTAGCAAAAGCCGATTCAGGTTAGAAGTTAGATAAATGGTCAGAGATTGAGCATTATTTCTGAATTGCAGCCTTTAGTACTGCATCAAAATGGGCATTTCAGGGTCATTGAAGCAGCCAAAAGAGTCTGGCTTCTGCAAATATTTTAACTGCCAAATTTGAAGCATCTCCAAGCAGTACAAGTGTAGATGAGGAAGTGAAATTGTTGGAAAATTCTGATGAAATGTATTTTCTTCCTCCTAAAGCTCAAAAACAATTCATTGGTCTAAAATTGGACTTCCAGAAATAGCAAATGCAATGCAATTCAAACAATAATTATAATCTGAGCTAACATTTATTGAACCCTTCCATGTACCAGGAACCAAGCTGTTTTAAAGGTACCATCTCATTCAGTACTTCCCGTGAAAGGAGAGAAAACATTGTAGGTGGCCATAAACTGTGATTCCAGCCTGCTTGCCCTATCCACATTTACATATGAAATTCAACACTCCTAGTAAGCAAGACGATTTTAAAAAGTCAGGTGTTTAGGGCAACTTCTACCCTTCATTAGTTGTCACCACACCAGGGAAGGACGGGTAGAGGTATCATTACCACCTCACACAGGAGAGGCCAAATGAATCCATGGCATTAAAAAGAACTCAAAGAAATGTCAAACGTGAAAAGGACTTCAGTGCATAAAAGTTAAATGAGGCAATCTAATAGAACACATGCTCTTAAAACCTTCAGCCTCCCATTTTTATTCTGTAATGTAAACATAATATTACTACCTGGAGGGTGGATGAGAAACAACTGAGGTCAGTTTAGTTCTCAGGAGGAGTAAAATAGAAGAACATCACTCACATTTATAATTAACCAGATTATTTCTGTAACAACTACGAGAGACACTCAAAATGCAATGGCTTGCTGAAGTTTCTTCTTATAACTAAAAATAAAAAAATAAAATAAAATAAGAACATCTGCAAAGGTATACCTGGTAGTTCTCTAATTAACGGTCAAAAGTGCACTGACTTCACAATTTCACATTTTTATGTAAAGTCTTATTTGATTGTAATTAGCACAGACTACAGAACATAATTAGGACTAATGATTCCTTAATGCAATCAGAATCCCAGAAGAACAATATCAACAGATTTTTATTGGTATTAGTGATGCAAACTTGTAAAATATAGAGCCAATTAACCTATAACAATGCTTCCAAAATAAAAAATAAAAATAAATTATGGGTGCATTACAAAACAGCTTCATGAATATACCAGGAACATAAAAACTGAGTTAATAATCAAACCTCACAGGATCAGTCTTTCTTAAGTGCTAAAGATAGTCACAATTGTGAAGAATGTGAAAATATGCTACTCTTAATGAGATTAAGCATTTAAAGACTTTCCAAGATACTGCAGGTTCTATGGTGTCAACACAGCTCCCGAGAGTTATGAATTTCACAATTTCTAGATCACATAACAAAATTCAATTATAGTGGCCATAAGTTTTGAAAAACTAAGTGTAGGGGAAAAAGTAAAGGGGAGGGGAACTTAGTAAACATTTTTGCTTTGCGACCTTCAGAGCATAACAAGCAAGTGTAATGTCTTGTCCATTACATCCTAAGTCTGTAAGATTCATTTTTCAGCCTCATGAAATGGTTTTGAACCCCTCTGGAGAGGGAAAAAAAAAAAAAAAAAAAAAAATATATATATATATATATATATATCTGTATTGAGACATTCGTTGCAATTTCTGAAAAGTCAGTAAATAGAATTTGTCTTAACACAGTAGGACTCCCCAGTGAAATTTCTCCAATGGAATTTTGTAATCCACCCGTAAAAAGTGTGGACTATTTCACATAATTAGATTTGGAAATCCAACTGTTCTCCATCCATTTCCAAAAAGTACCAAAGTGAGTGTTGTTAGCACAGGATGGATTCTCTTGACTGAGCCTTGAAGTAAAACTTGAAAAATACAAATTGGCATACAACTTTCACTGAACCAAAATGAATTCCCAGCTGGGCTTCAGTCAGACATTAAGGGGGAGGTGCAATATTTGAAATATGTAATCTAAACAGTATGCTCAAATTTCTTAAATATTTTGAGTTTCTTCTCACAATACTGCAGATTCATAGCAGCTTGCCGCTGAGACAGATGCCAAAATCATACGCTAGGAGGATAGGGGAACAGACTTTTAGATTAGGGGAATTAACTAATCCCTTACCTGCTGTCATTTGTCAGTATTTCTAGGGAGAGTTCAGTCAAGTTCACATAGATATGCCAAAGGGATAAATCAAAACCACCACCGTGATTGAACAGGTAACAAAATCTCTGACTTCATCTATCATCTTCCACACTTTCAGGCGGAACATTCCTAGTTCCTAGTTCTGTTTCTTTTTTTTTTAGTCAACACAAAAATTTATCATGCTCAATCTTTTATTAAACATGATTTAGTAGAGCTGATTAAAAGCATTCACCAGGAATGTCTAAAAGATTTTTTCTTTATTTGGGATAGTTGCACAGCTTTCGTTTTAGTTATCAAGATTCAGATAATCTCCTTTGTGCCCAGAAGTGTAGGCTGAGATCATAAGGCTTGGGTGCTGTCTTTATGGGGCTTATCATCTTTTCTGAGGAAGCAGCAATACTCATAATGCTATTGATAACTCCTGAGGCAAAATGAGTCCATAAATGTGGAAGGCAAAAAAATAGATACTGAAAAGAAGGAATGAGATGTGTGGCTAGGACTCCAACAAGAAGGAGAGTCTTGAACAGAATCTTCCCCCATACTTGCACTTCGGACAAAAGGAAAGCAAACACATGTATGCACGTGTGATGAGGATTACTGCAAGGAACATAAAATAGATGATGACAAAAATGAATGCCACTAATTTCTTCTTTTCCCACTAAGTGTGTTTTTAAGCTTCTCTAAGCTGTCACTTAGGTTTTGCTTCTTGCAACAGCTTTAGACTCAGAACTTAAGAACCTGAGACCTGACCTTCCCACTGTCCTGAAAGGAACCACAAAGTGCCCTAAGCAGTAAATGAAAGCAAGCTTGTACATGAATGCCAGGAGGACCATTTGCTACTCTAGCCAGCAAAGATTCCCTCTCAAAAACCACTACTCCATATAACTTGATCCTATAAAGCTTTATGTTTAAAGTCAAATTTCTCACTACAACTTACAAAATCTTCCAGCCTCTGCCATTAGCAGTGCTTCTCCCATTTCTCTACAGACAGGATGCAGAGAAAAGAGTCCTAGACGTCCCCATGGGAGTTAGGGTGTGGACTTTATACATGTCATGATCAGATGTACAGAAAAACATATTCATACTTCATCAAAAGCAAGGAGAAAAGAATGTTAAATTTTCTAATCGAGGTGTCTTCAGCTTTTCTTCCCTATGTCTTGTTTTATATTCTTTTATGAGATGATCAATCAGGGATGGACACAGAGAAAATAGAAAAGAGGCTTGGGAGAAAACAGAGTCTATTATACTGAGAGAGCCCAGAGAGCCAGTTACATCAGTCCATGATGGCATGACCTGTGGGGAGCGCCCAGGGAGTGGGCTCAGCCAAGCAGGTGGGAATCAGAGAATGAGGAACTAGGGGCAAGTGGCTTGATTGGGAGAGGTGGAGGGGGGGTCCACACCAACATGAATGAATGTCACTAGGTCACTCAGAGGAAGGTTGGAAGGAGAATTTGTGGCAGGGGGCACCTTGTCACCTGGTCTGGATGCTCACAGTCTATTTATGAGAATGGTGAGGCACCAGGGAAACAGGCAGATTTAAGGGTGAACACACAAGTTCTTTCCGTTGCTTTCTGTTTATAAGATTATTTTAGGAGGTAAATTCTGTCTTTTATGGATAAATTATAGGGTTTAGGGGTTTCTAATGCAATCTCTTCCCAAAATGGCATCTTAAGGGGAGTAGGAAGCTAGGTGATGCCATGGGGATTAAATGGGGTCCCTGATTTTTGCATGGGTCTTCAGTCAGTGTCTTCAGCTAGGCTACCCATTCCTGAGTACTTGTGAAGCTGTCTGCTAAGATGTGACTGCTGAATCCCCAGCTTTTTTTTTCTTAGTCCACTCCAGGACACTTCCCCACAGACCATGGACAGAGGAGCCTGATGGGCTACAGTCCATTCGGTCGCAAAACAGTCGAACATGACTGAAGCGACTTAGCATACACACACGTCTCTGTGACTAAACACTTTTATTTTGCTGTGACTAAAGGAGGAAAATTAGGACATAGTGACTGATCACTTGTTTCCGCTACTTTTTTCTACTTTTCTTCACTCTTCTCTCAGAGATTCAAGGCTTCACCACCTCCTCTGCCACCTTCTGGTGGTGTCTATGCACCTGCTTCCCACTTTCCAAGGGCTGGAGCAGAAAATCAATGGAGAGAGGCAATTAAAAAAAAAAAACTACATTGGTTATATGTATAATATCATATATGAAACAAATCGCCAGTCCAGGTTCAATGCATGATACAGGATGCTTGGGGCTGGTGCACTGGGATGACCCAGAGGAATGGTAAGGAGAGGGAGGTGGGAGGGGAGTTCAGGATGGGGAACACGTTTATACCCTTGGCGGATTCATGTTGATGTATGGCAAAACCAATACAATATTGTAAAGTAATTAGCCTCCAATTAAAATAAATAAATTTATAATAAAAAAATATTATCTCCACTGAGTTGAGGCTATAACAACATGTACTCAAAAAAAGGCCATAAGTTGTAAAAGATATTTTATACTTTAAGCCTCAATTAAACAAATCACTCAAACATATGGATTTTGTCTTCTATTTGTACTCTAATTTTACAAGAATAAAGGAAATGTCAATAAAACAATTTTGTAAGTAGGATTTTAACTAAAAAAGGAAGAGGAGAAACATAGGATAAGGAAGAGATAAATAAGGGAGGAAGAAAAGAGAAACACATTCCCACACGAGAAATGTTCTCAGCTTGCTACAGATTCAGCACAGTTTATTCTACTCCTCAATTTTAAATAATCCTTGATGCTTATTATGACTAATTTTGTAGTACTGAAAGAAGATTCTGAAATCTAGAGTCATAATTGCATAACTAGACTGTTTTTCTCAGGACAATGAACCATTATAGATGTTCAAAAATAAGTAAGAAAAAATAATTGCCATTAACTACTTAGAAAATGCATTCAACAAAGATAACCCTCTCCTTTATATCACTTCAGTGCATAAAAATGTAATCATGAATGTTTCCAATTCAGGCCAACATCAGAGAGAACTACAATATTTTATTAGTAAAGTTAAAGGATAGCTCTCTCTCAATCATTTATTTACACTTTTATATATGTGTTAGATGTATTTGTTTTGGCATGTAACACACTCTTTTCAAAGGAGCCAATGAGTACCGATTAATGATGAAATTATGTTATTAAAAGAACCAATCTGCATTTTAGGTATGTTTCTAAATCATGTGTTAAAAACACAGTCTGACTCATTTGTTAGTAATCAAAACAGTTGCAATGTCTTTTCCAATTACCTACTGAATTGTGAAGTAACTTCTTCCTGTCTGCTAACCTTGTGTGCAGACAGAGCAGGGAAAATAGAAATTAATGCGCCAGCAGCATCTCGGCAGAGTTGTCAACACAGACAGAATTCATGCATTAAAAAATTAGTGTAACTTAAAATAACACCCTCACACTTTAAAATTATATGTTGCTGTTCAAAGATGCAAAATATTACATGAGATGAAGAAAATATAAAGCAAATTCTTTAAAACCTTTAGGAGAAAAATCAGTTGCTGGATCTAAAGATGAGGGCTGAAAAAAACATTCTAACATGGGACACACTACTATCGGTTCTGATTACACTGATGATATGTACTCTGTTCTCCTCCCACTCAGCTAGAAATGAGATCTAGCATTAAAAATGAATCGCCCTGAAAATCGACTCAATATAGCATGTAGAATTCTGCCTTCAACAAGTTTTTTTTCCCCTTGATTTCCTCATTAAAATGAAAAGGACAAAAGCAGATAACAACCACCTTTCTTTCTTAGTGAGATGCATGAGATTTGGGGTCCTTAGAAGATGATGAAGTCAGTAGAAGGTGCCAATCATGTCCTTTTCCCAATGAAAAGGATGCAGTCAGGAGAAAATGATGGCTTCCATATTGATTCACATCACATTTCCCTTAAGAAATGCCCCCCTCAGATGGGGTCAGTCCATTTCAGGAAACAGAAACATACTCAGACTAGTATGAATTAAAAATAGGTATTTAGTGGAAAAATTAGGAAAACCAAACTGAAATACAGGAAGAAAGAAGAGTTTGAGCTCAGAGAAGCAAGAGATGAGGATGCACCGTTACTTGCTCCACTTCTCAGCGATGCTGGTCCCTGCATCTCTCTGGGATTTTGACTTTACTACTCACAATCTGCTCATCTCCCCTTCTCCACCTCCACATCCATCCCAACTTTTGCTGGTGACACATCCCATTCAATGGGCTTTGGCAAACACCCATGTCCCACCTTCAGATCACAGTCCCCACCAGAGTTTGCTCTGAGGCAGCCATCTTCAGCCATCAAGTTCTGGGTTAAGGAGAATGACCCTCCCCCTCTACTCCAGGGGCAAGTATTGAAATGCTTCAGATGTCTCTTGACAGCTTAACACACTGCTCTGAAAATCGAGCTAAACTGTTAGAAAGACTCTGCCAGACAAATGGGTCATGGGGAGTAATGCAGTCAGGTTAGATCAGGCACCATGAAAGGTACAAGCTCTACTGAAAGTCCCCAGTTGAACAGCATTTGTCAACCTACATTCCAGACCAGAATACCATACACAAATACAAATTAATGTCTAGTGTCCTACTTTCTGGAAAATGTAAACAATTCCTACTGCTTAGAAAACCATATATACAGGGCTGCATACATACTTTAAGGAGTATGATCTGTATGTGAGCCTTGGAACTTATATGCATTATTTCTATAATCTGGAGCAAGTTATTTAAACTCTAGGTCTTTGTGTCCATGGATAAATAGAGGGGAATATTTTCCCTTTCCTACAATTGTCTCTTAACACCATACCAGATTGTTATTGGAACGAAGTGACATAACAAAGGCAAAGTACCTCTCTCAGGACTCAGTACCCAGAAACTTGCAATATATGCTACTTCTCTTCTCAAACTATGATCTGAAGTCCTTACAAACCTCTCATGCTTTCTCCTCTATTACAAAATGATCAGGGTAAACCTCTTATGCCAGATCAATCCAGCTGGGGATTTCCCTCCAAATCTGTGTGCACACCAAGAAATCCCTCTTGCAAAAATCTTTTCTGATAAAGTTAAGGTGTCTGTGATGTGGTGATGGTGGTTTAGTCACTAAGTCATGCCTGACTCCTGTGACCCCGTGGACTATAGCCTACCAGGCTCTTCTGTCCATGGGATTCTCCAAGCAAGAATACTGGAGTGGGTTACCATTTCCTTCTCCACTCAGTGATGCAACAACAGTTGAATTAGCCTTGAGTGGGAACATGTTTGAAAGAACAGATACACATCCTCCCTACCCATCTCTTCAGAAAATATACTTATTTCATTGCTTTCAATATGTATGTATACATTTATACACATAAATATATATGTATTTATCTCAGAGAATCAAGAGAAGAGGAAACACTGTTACTCTCTCCATTTCTCAGTGATGCTGGTCTCTGCTTCTCTGGGATTTTGGCTTTACTACTCACTATATATATAGTGAGTATATATATATATTATATATATATATATTCCTCATGAACCAAAGGCTATTCTCTCTGTCTTATATGAACACACACACACAAACACACAACTCTTCCGATTCAGCAATGCAAGTCATCTGGTAGGTGTCATTGTGTCAGAGAACTCCAGCTAAATTTTGTCTATATGCTGAATCTTCATAGAAAATATATTTTACTTGGGCTCCATAGTGTTTCTTAAATGTTTATGAATTACCTACTCATTTGAAACTTTCAACAGTGTCACATGAGCATCTGTATAACTACTATGGAAAGTCCTAAATCAAACTCCTTACAATTATACACTGCAAGCAACAGATTCAAGGGATCAGATCTGATAGTCAGAGTGCCCAAAGAATGATGGACGGAGGTTTGTGATTGTACAGGAAACAGTGATCAAAACTATCCCCAAGAAAAAGAAATGGAAAAAGGCAAAATGGTTCTCTGAAGAGGCCTTACAAATAGCTGAGAAAAGAAGGGAAGCTAAAAGTAAAGGAGAAAAGGAAAGAGTTACCTAACTGAATGCAGAGTTCTAAGGAATAGCAAGGAGAGATAAGAAAGCCTGCCTAAATGAACAATACAAAGAAATAGAGGAAAACAATAGAATAGGAAAGACTAGACATCGCTGCCAGAGAAGGCAATGGCACCCTACTCCAGTACTCTTGCCTGGAAAATCCCATGGATGGAGGAGCCTGATAGGCTGCAGTCCATGGGGTCGCGAAGAGTCAGACATGACTGAGCAACTTCACTTTCACTTTTCACTTTCATGCATTGGAGAAGGAAATGGCAACCCACTCCAGTTTTCTTGCCTGAAGAATCCCAGGGACAGAGGAGCCTGGTGGGCTGCCGTCTATGGGGTCTCACAGAGTCGGACATGACTGAAGTAACTTAGCAGCAGCAGCAGCAGACATCACTTCAAGAAAATTAGAGAGAGTAAGGGAACATTCATGCAAATGGTCATACCATTTGGACCTAACAGAAGCAGAAGATATTAAGAAGAGGTGGCAAGAATACACCGACTGCTACTGCTAAGTCACTTCAGTCGTGTCCGACTCTGTGCGACCCCATAGACAGTAGCCCACCAGGCTTCCCCATCCCTGGGATTCTCCAGGCAAGAACACTGGAGTGGGTTGCCATTTCCTTCTCCAATGCAGGAAAGTGAAAAGTGAGAGTGAAGTCACTCAGTCGTGTCCAACTCTAGCGACCCCATGGACTGCAGCCTACCAGGCTCCTCTGTCCATGGGATTTTCTAGGCAAGAGTACTGGAGTGGGGTGCTGTTGCCTTCTCCAAGAATACACCGAAGAACTATACAAAAAAGATCTTAATGACCCAGATAGCCATGATGGTGTGATCACTTGCCAGACATCCTGGAGTGTGGAGTCAAATGGGCCTCAGGAAGCATCACTACAACAAAGCTAGTAGAGGTGATAGAATCCCAGCTGAGCTATTCAAATCCTAACACACGATCTTGCAAAAGTGCTGTACTCAATATGCCAACAAATTTGGAAAACTTAGCAGTACCCGCAGAACTGGAAAAGGTCAGTTTTCATTTCAACACCAAAGAAAGACAATGCCAAAGAATGTTCAAACTATCGCACAACTGCACTCATCTCACAGGCTAGCAAAATAATGCTCAAAATTCTCCAAGCCAGGCTTCAAGAATACATGAACCATGACCTTCCACACATTCAATCTGGATTTAGAATCTATTATAGAGAGTGAAGTAAGTCAGAAAGAGAAAGATAAATATCATATTCTAACGCATATATATGGAATCTAGAAAAATGGTACTAAAAAATTTACTTATAGGGCAGCAATGGAGAAATAGACAGAGAATAGACTTATGGACATGGGGAGAGGGGAGGAGAGGGTGAGATGTGTGGAAACTTACACTACCATATGTAAAATAGATAGCCAATGGGAATCTGCTGTATGACCAAGGAAACTCAAACAGGGGCTCTGTATCAACCTAGAGGGGTGGGGTGGGCAGGGAGATGGGAGGGAAGTTCAAAGGGGAGGGAATATATGTATACCTATGGCTGATTCATATTGAGGTTTGACAGAAAACAACAAAATTCTGTAAAGCAATTATCCTTCAATAAAAAATAAAGAAATTAAAAAAAAACCTTAAAGATTGCCATGAGAAATATCAATAACCTCAGATATGCAGATGACACCACCCTTATGGCAAAAAGAGAAGAGTAACTGAAGAGCCTGTTGAAGAAGGTGAAAAAGGAGAGTGAAAAAGCTGGCTTAAAACTCAACATTCAAAAAATGATGATCATGGCATCTGGTCCCATGACTTCATGGCAAATAGATGGAGAAACAATGGAAACAGTGAAAGACTATTTTCTCTGGCTTCAAAATCACTGAGGACAGTGACTGCAGCCATAAAATTTAAAGATGTTTGCTCCATATAGAAGAAAAGCTATGACAAACCTAGACGGTTCATTAAAAAGCAGAGAAATGACTTTGCCAACAAAGACCAACATAGTCAAAGCTATGACTTTTCCAGTAGTCACGTATGGATATGAGAGTTGGACCATAAAGAAGGCGGAACACCCAAGAATTGATGTTTTCAAACTGGGGTGTTGGAAAAGATTCTTGAGAGTCCCTTGGACTGAAAGGAGATTGAACCAGTCAATCCTAAAGGAAATCAACCCTGCATATTCATTGGAAGGACTGATGTTGAAGCTGAAGCTCCAATACTTTGGCCACCTGATGTGTAGAGTCAACTCATTGGGAAAGACCCTGATGCTGGAAAAGACTGAGGGCAGGAGGAGAAGGGGGCAACAGAGGATGAGATGGTTGGATGGCATCACCAAGTCAATTGACATGAGTTTGAATAAGCTCCAGGAGATGGTAAAGGACAGGGAGGCCTGGCGTGCTAGTCCATGGGGTTGCAAAGAGTTGGACATGACTGAGCTACTGAACAACAACATGGAAAGTCCAGTTGATTCATAACTGCAGGGTGCAGGGACCACATCTCCTTATAGATGTGGTTAAGACATCAGTTAAGACAGAGCTCAAACCCTTCATTTTACTAAAGAACATCACTTCTCACTATTCCATTCTTGACCTTGAGGCTAAGTGTTACTTACTAATTTGTCATATTATGCCTGGCTTGCTTTTAACTCACTTTACCTTCATGGCCATTATGGGCACTTGTTTTTGTGCACCCTGGACTATACTTTATATGCATTTCAGTGTGTTACTCAGATTTTAGACTCCAGGAAGCAAGAAGCACACTGGTTTGACTTGCTTTTTATATTGCCTAAAAGTGTCATATTCAAATGGAGATGCCTACTACATGTATGACATTATGACAGAGATACGAGCACTAGCTGATTTGTTCTTATATTCAGCTGAAATAGCTCAAGTCTCCTCTTAGTTGAAAAGGCCTGTTCTGACAACCCTTGATTGTGCACGGTCTGCTTCTCCAGTTTATGAATCATTCGGGTAGCTTTGTTTCTATTCATTTTGCCCACTGCCTGATCATCTGAGTATTTCCTCCAGGGCATGAATATAAATAGAAGGAACTCCAATCTCTTGATTAGACTATAGATAAATAGAAAAGATAACTAATGGCTTAAAAACTGCTCAGTTTTCCTGATAATCTAAAAATGGACCATCCCCTGGAGAAGGAAATGGCAACCCACTCCAGTATTTTTGTCTGGGAAACCTCATGGACAGAGAAACCTGGTGGGCTACATCCCATGGGTTCCCAATGAGTCCTATGCAACTTAGTGACTTAACAACAATAAAAAAATGGACCAACCGACTGTAGTAGGTTCTGTCAATGGCCCCTGCATTTTCCTGGAACCATTCTGTGTGCTGGGTGCAGTTTGATTACCAACTGCCAGTGGTTGAAATTTGCTCCTGAAATGATGTAAAGGCGTGCCCAGATGTGCTACTGCATGGCAGGCCAGAAGCGCCAAGGAGTTAATACCCTCGGGGACAGGGCAGTCTTCAATCAATGTCTTGAGATTCAATGTGCTGTGTGCTTTACACTACATTCCAGACGCCCACTGTAAGGCTGGTTTAATAGCGCACCTTTATTGACGACCTTCTTTTTCCTCCATTGCTTCCCTCCTCCTGGCTTTTCCTATACTTACCAAGTAACTGTTATTCCCTCAATCCTGATCTTTGGATCTGCTGCTGGAAGACCCGCAATAAATATGTACATTAGAAATACTAGACTATCGTGAAACAAACAAGTAAATTGGCTCCCATGATTTCCACAGAGCCCAAATGACATTTTAAGATGGAAATACTTTCAGATCCATTACAGCCTTTCATCAGTGGGAGTTTTGCTGGAGAACAAATTTTATGTGCCATACTTTAGTCATTTAAATAAGGTCTTGGTAACTGAAGAAGGAAGATTATTGTGAAACAAAGACTCTTTAGTCAAGCTTTTTATCTTGGTTGATCTAAAATGTCTTTATTGCTGTATCAATCAACTAAATGATTTTTTCCAAGTCTGAGATAAAATTACATATTGGTGTGTTGGGAAAGAGAGACAATGAGGATAACATTTAACTTGTTTTCTTGAGTATGACTTTGTAGCTTATGTAAATGCTGAAAGGGACTCGGGAATTTTCATGATGGTAAAAGACCTGGGTTTGATCCCTGGGTCAGGAAGATCCCCTGGAGAAGGGGATGGCTCCCCACTCCAGTATTCTTGCCTGGAGAATCCCATGGACAGAGTAGCCTGGTGGGCTACAGTCTATGGGGTCCCAAAGAGTTGGACATGATCAAGTGTACACACACACCAAGTATACAACTGAGCGACTAACATTACTAAAGTGACTAATGAAAGAGGCAAAAACCAAGGAAGAAATCCTGTTTTAGGGCCAGACAAGCTTCCCAAAATTGTGAAAACCAATGTGGTGGTTTGGCATTCAGTTTATGAACCTAAACATAACTTCCAAAATACTCTTGACAAATTTCATTTGGCCATGGGGCAATAGTGAGGAAATGAGAATTTTTTTGGCTTTTCAAAAACTGAATTGAAGATCCTTTAAATTCCACTTGACAATTTTCAAACGTTTCACACACATCATTTCACATGATCCCATAGTCGCCCCTTTACCCCTACCCCTGTTTGCTCCTCCCTGCTTCCCTCCCCCTACTGGTCACCACTACTTTGTTCTCTATACCTGTGAGTCTATTTTTCTGTTTGTTGGTTTTACTCACTAGTTTGTTGTATTTTTTAGATTTCACATATAAGTTATATTAAACAGTATTTGTCTTTCTCTGTCTGACTTAGGAAATAAGGAAATTTGAAGGAAAGAAGTGAAGTAGAAAAAAAAATTAATGGGATGAAAGAATGGCAGTGAGGACCAAATGCAAATAGGGCTGGGTAGTATTTGTAATTCTTGCTGCCTTAATAAGGACTAGGAAATGAAATGGCTTACAAACCAGTGGACCCATGGGACTCAATTTATCCATCTCTTCCAGCTCCTCAGGGATGCACAGAGACTCACCCAGCTACCACTCAGAGATTTTTAACTTGGAAGCAAAAGGGATGCATGGACAGAAATGGAGGGAGAAGAGGTCCCCTCCATTCCACCTCTGTCTGCCCACCCAGTTAGACTCATAACTTCCAATAACACCAAAGGAACTCAAGAAGAGACAATATTTTGCAAATATATCATTAAGCCAACTCATCTTTCTCAAAATCATAGTTGACCTCAATATTTTAATATATTTTCTCACTCTCATTATCACAAAAGCTTGTCATTCAAGGGACTAAAATATTTTTTACCTATCTCCATAATAGTAGTTATGTTAGAAACAATTTCTATGTGTTCTCCCTGACTAATGGTGAGAGATTTGAGATCTAAAATTCTACTGTGCTTAACTTTGCTTCACCAGAACTCAGCACTACATTTGGCCCATTAGAATTGCTAAAAAAAAAAAAAACAAACGAGTTAAAATGCTCAATTATTATCTAGTACTTCCTGATAAGCTAAAAAGTATAGCCTTTATATTGAATCCTGTAATTGTTCAGACTGTTTACATTTAACAGATAACCCTGTGGCTCAAATGGTAAAGAATTTGCCTGCAATGCAGGAGACGAGGGTTCGATTTCTGAGTCGGGAAGATCCTCTGGAGAAGGGAACAGCAATCCCCTCCAGTAATCTTTCCTGGAGAATCCTAAAGACAGAGAAACCTGTCTACAGTCCTTGGGGTCACAAAGAGTCGGACCTGACTGAGCAATTAACACACACACACACCCCCTTCTTTTTTATTCTTTTTTTTTTTTTTTTTTTTTTTTTTGCTATCCAACTGTTCCAGTGGAGATTCTGCGATAGTTTCAATGTCTTTCCTAACGTCTGAATCTCCTGTTTTACCTGCTGATTTGTGTTAAGAAAGCACATTATCTGTCAGGTTTTGCACTGTTTCACTTCTGAATATTTTAGATGTAAGGGAATTTCAATTTGGGAAAATGCACAGTACTGAGAAGACATACCACTGGCCAGGCATTGCTCCTAACTGGTATCTCTTCATCTCAAACAAGGAATGTGAGGGGGAAGGGCAAACTCCAACTACTTCCCTGGTTCCTCAATCAAATGCATTTAGTGTAAAAAGTTGTTGTGAACTTGTCCAGCCTAACAGGAAATGTCCTATGAAATAAGGCCATTTTCCCCCATGTTTTGCAAAGCATCTCCATCACAAGTAATTAGTGTCAATGACAGTGCCGTGCACCCCACGTGTCGACGCATCCAAGCTGTTGACTGTCCTATAATGTCCTTAGACAAACTCAGGTTCATTGGCTCCCTGCCTGGCATTTGCCCCCTACCGCTCTGTCCATCTGCTGCCTTCATCATCGCTCTGACCTTTTAAAGTCCCGTCGATTTGCTGACTCTCCACCACCCTTGTTCAGACATCTTGATCACCTTGACCTGACACAACGATCGACTCCGCCAGCATGTCCTATTAGCTCAGCCCTCTTTTTCCTTCGACCCATCTGTCTGATTCTCATATCACAGAATACTAGAACAAGTACATTTTTTTAGAGCACAGAAATCAGGCTGGACCTTAGGGGAAGGAGCAATCAAATACCTGGAGTCCTGAGTTCTTCTTTTGGCTCCATCATTATTTAGATGTAGAAATTCAAACAAGTCACCAATTTTGCTCTTAACCTCAGCTGCCTTAATTCCAAAATAAGGAGCTTACACTATATTATCTCTAAGAATATTTCTAATTCAATGATTAAAATCATCTTCACTGTAAGTTAGCCAAATAAGACTATTTTTTAAAAAGGAAATAAAACGAAGATAAACTAACAGGATGGATGCACCAAGAATGAGGAGAGAAAGCACCATGTAAAGAATAAACATGTGGGGACTTGCCTGGTGGTCCAGTGGCTTAGAGTCCAGGTTCTCAGTGCAGGAGGCTGGGGTTCAATCCCCAGTTGGAGAACTAGACACCACAAGTCACAACTAAGTGTTCAAGTGCTACAACTAACAATCCCACACGCTGCAACAAGATCGAAGATGCTATGTGCCACAACCAAGACATGGCACAGCCAAATACATTTAAAAAAAGGAAGAATCAACATGTGAAACTGCCAGAAGGCACTAGGATCCTAATAGGAGCTACTGCTATTATGACCTCCAAACAGATCTCCCAGGTTCCCCCCACCAGCCCTAGATAGTATTTGACACTTAACCCTTAGTGTAATCTTGATTAAGTATCAATCAGATCATATCCCCCCTCTCTCTCCCCCATGGCTTCCTATTTCACCTAAAATAAATTCCAAATGCCACAGGGCCCAGCCTCTTTGATCTCATGTTGGATCACTCTCTCACTTCTTGCATTGCAGCCACAGACATCTTGCTTGGGTCTTTCAAACACACCAAGTTCATGCCCTTCTACTTATGGTGACTGCTGCACTCTCGGGTTGGAATGCCCATCTAGCCAGTCTTCAAATGGCTGGCTCCCTGCGTGATTCCAGTCTCAGCTGAAATGTCCATCTCCTCCTAGAGGCTTTCTCCTGATACCATATTTATACTAATCATGCCATCTTGTATCACCAATCATCTCTCTTCTAAGACCCTACTTTGATTTCTTTGTATCATCAACCTCTAAGTTTACCATATGTATTTGTCTATTATTTCTCTCCCCTTACTAAAACATAAACTTTTGGGAAACTTCTAGGAAAAGTGTTGTTCTTTTTTTTTTTTTTTTTTCCATATCCACACCTGTCTTCCTATTATCCAGAACAGAACAATGTTCTCAATGACAAAATCTTGTTCAATGAATGAATAAAAGAAGCAGAGTTACTGGGGCATTAAAGCCTTATTGGAGATTTGGCAGACTTGATTCTGAATGCAAAAGGAGAGGAACAGATTTTGAATGGAAAATAAAGAACAGGCCATCCTTGCTTCCAAATCTGCCAGGGAGAGTTCAGAAGTTTAGACAGGAACTCTATTTAATGCAGTGTGGTGACCTGAATGGGAAGGAAGTCCAAAAGGGAGGTGATATATATGTATTTACGGCTAATTCATTTTCCTGTACAGTAGAAATACAACATCATAAAGCAACTATACTTCCATAAAAATTAATTTTTTTTAAGTGTGGACTGAGATTGTTTTGTCCTTTCTCTGGCCAGAGTGTGGCCTCACGTGATTTTGGCCTCCACTGACGTGTAGTAATCTGGCTTATGTGTGGGGAGCTTCCAGCGAACAATGTCCTTGGAGTGGCTACAGATCACAGAACTCTGTCCTCATCTTCTGAAAATATTTTAATTTTCCAGAGAAATGTATCTATAACCTTGAGAATCTCTCATGGATTTCCACATTTGGGCTTGTGAGTTTTTCCTCACAAATTCAGATTACATGTTGTTTCTTCCAATACCCATGTCTATCTCTTGTAAAATAGATAAAAAACCAAAAGTCTTACAAAATTCAGACTACAATACCTGATCACAGAATCCCTATCCTACTTCTGAGGTCAGAGACAGCCAAATTCAACCTAAAATCTTCCTGGCCCATCTTGTTCTCCTTAAAGTAAAGCCTTTGTGAATCTGTGGAAATCTAAAGTATATTCATGGTTGCTTAGGGCTGAAGGGGAAGTGGATTAACTAAAAAAGGGCACCATGGATCATACTAGGTTGGTGGATGTGTTCTAAAACTGAATTTTCATGATTGCCTGGTAACGCAGTATATATATATCAAACATTGTCATCTACTTTTGCTTCATTGACTATGCTAAAGCCTTTGACTATGTGGCTCACAACAAACGGTGGAAAATTCTTAGAGAGATAGGAATACCAGGCCACCTAACCTGCCTCCTGAGAAACCTGTATGCAGGAAAAGAAGCCACAGTTAGAACAGGACACGGAACAACAGACTGATTCCAAATTGGGAAAAGAGTACATTAAGACTGTATATTGTCACCCTGCTTATTTAACTTATATGCAGAGTACATCATGCAAAATCCTGGGCTGGATGAATCACAAGCTGGAATCAAGACTGCCAGGGGAAATATCAATAACTTCAGATATGTAAATGACACCACCCTTAAAGTAGAAAGCAAAGAGGAACTAAAGCACCTTTTGAAAAAGATGAAACAGGAGAGTGAAAAAGCCGGCTTAATAACGCAACATTAAAAAAAATGAAGATAACAGCATCCAGTCCCAGCACTTCATGGAAAGTAGATGGGGAAAAAATACAAACTGTGACAGACTTTATTTTCTTGGTCTCCAAAACACTGCAGATGGTGACTGCAACCACAAAACTAAAAGACACTTACTTCGTGGAAGAAAAGCTATGCAAACCTAGACAACATATTAAAAAGCAGAGATATCAGTTTGCCAACAAAGGTCCATACAGTCAAAGTTATGGTTTTTCCAGTAGTCATGTATGGATGTGAGAGTTGGACCATAAAGAAGGCTGAGCACTGAAGAATTGATGCTTTTGAACTATGGTGCTGAAGAAGACTCTTTTGTGTCCCTTGGATTGCAGGGAGATCAAACCAGTCAAACCTAAAGGTAATGAGTCCTGAATATTCATTGAAAGGACTGATGCTGAACCTGAAGCTCCAATACTTTGGCCACCTGATGTGAAAAGCCGACTCTGAAAAAGATGCTGATTCCGGGAAAGTCTGAGGGCAGGAGGAGAAACGGGCAATAGAAGATGAGATGGTTGGATGGTATCACCAACTCAATGGACATGAGTTTGTGCAAACTCCAGGAAATAGTGAAGTACAGGGAAGCATGCTGTGCTGAAGTTCATGGGGTCACAAAGAATTGGAAATAATTGAGTGAACAACAACAATTAAATTTACTGCTTAAAAATGGGTGAATTTTATGGAATGTAAATTAGACCTCAATAAAGCTTTGCTGCTATTGTTTTAAAATTAAATTTTTGGTCTTAATCAGTTGGGTTCCCCTGGCTTTCAGTTTCAAGCAGAACAGTATTTTTATACAATGAAAAAGGATTTTTTTCCCTCTTTTCTTCCTTCAATTGAATCTAAGGACCATTTATTAATAAACCACTTGATAATATTGCCAGAGACGTAGTTTTCACTCCAAAAATAATGTGTCATTTCTTCTTCACTAATTTTTTGGCAAACAGAAAGTAAAATCTGGCACACATCCATGATCAAATCCAACAGGACACAATTACTAGGTTATGTGAAATGTTGAGCAAATAATCCAAACTGAGTTAAAATGACACGAGTCTGAAGCAAAGTCAGAAGCCTGGTCGTGTGATGAAAGACTGCTAAAAATGATGGCCTTCCACACCTTTATTACTATTCGCTTCCCAGCTTGATGTTTCTAATCTCCAAGGTTGCTTCAACTCTCTCTCTCTCCTTGTAGTAGAGATGAGATAATCATTTCCCATTTAAACCTGGCCTAATATGCTGATTTCTTGTTCTGTTGTTACCATTCCCTGTGCGGTGACCTTTTGATTCAGTTTTCACTTTTTTTTCTTTTTTTACACTTTTGAAGGTAAACAATTTATTTATGTATCAGGTAATAAATAAATATCTCCAGCAGTTCCCACCAGTTTACTTCCCAAAAAGGACATACTAGTCTTTGATTCTGCAGCAGTCATAGTTATCTTTCCTGGTTAATGACTTCAAAATCAAAAAAGCTCTCTCTTTCAATTGCTCTCCAGGACACAGTCTGAATGCCATTTGGGATGGATCTAGATTGGGGACATATAGACATATTTTTTGAACCACTGTGAATCTAATTGCTCTCACTGGAGAAATGGAGATAACGGTAACTACCTTCCTGTATTGATGGCAGGTATGAAGACAACAACATGGTGCTGTCTCAAGTGAGTGAAGTTGGAGGGGCTAAATAACACAGTCTGTGTTCAATTCAGTTCAGTCGCTCAACTGTGTCTGACTCTGCGACCCCGTGGACTGTGGCACGCAGGCTTCCCTGCTCATCACCAGCTCCCAGAACATGCTCAAATTCATGTCCACAGAATCAGTGATGCCATCCAACCATCTCATCCTGTGTCGTCCCCTTCTCCTCCTGCTTTCAATCCTGCCCAGCATCAGGGTCTTTTCCAATGAGTCAGTTCTTCACATCAGGTGGCAAAAGTTTGAAGTTTCAGCTTCAGCATCAGTCCTTCCAATGAATATTCAGGACGAATTACCTTTAGGTTTGACTGGTTTGATCTCCCTGCAGTTCAAGGGATGCTCAAAAGTCTTCTCCAACAACACAGTTTAAAAGCATCAATTCTTCAGTGCTCGGCTTTCTTTAAGGTCCAAATCACATATCCATACATGACTACTGGAAAAAAAACATAGATTTAACTAGATGGACCTTTGTCAGCCATGTCTCTGCTATTTAATATGCTGTCTAGGTTGCTCATACCTTTTCTTCCAAGGAGCAAGTGTTTTAATGTCATGGCTGCAGTCACCATCTGCAGTGATTGTGGAACCCAAAACAATAAAGTCTGTCACTGTTTCCATTGTTTCCCCATCTATTTGCCATGCAGTGATGGGACCACATGCCATGACCTTAGTTTTCTGAATGTTGACTTTTAAGCCAGTTTTTACACTCCTTCTTTCACTTTCATCAAGAGCCTCTTCAGTTCTTCATCGCTGTTTGCCATAAGGGAGGTGTCATCTGTGTATCTGAGATTATTGATATTTCTCCCGGCAATCTTGATTTCAGCTTTTGCTTCATCCAGCCCAGCATTCTGCATGATGTACTCTGCATATAAGTTAAATAAGCACAGTGACAATATACATCCTTGATGTACTCCTTTCCCGATCTGGAACCAGTCTGCTGTTCCATGTCCAGTTCTAACTGTTGCTTCTTGACCTGCATACAGGTTTCTCAGAAGGCAGGTCAGGTGGTCTGGTATTCTCATCTCTTGAAGAATCTTCCACCGTTTGTTATGATCCACACAGTAAGGCCTTGGCGTAGTCATAAAGCCATGTAGATGTTTTTCTAGAACTCTCTTGCTTTTTCAATGATCCAACGGATGTTGGCAATTTGTTCTCTGGTTTTTCTGCCTTTTCTAAATCCAGCTTGCACATCTGGAAGTTCACAGTTCATGTACTTTTGAAGCCTGGCTTGGAGAATTTTGAACATTACTTTGCTAGCATGTGAAATGAGTACAATTGTGTGGTAGTTTGAAAATTCTTTGGCATTGCCTTTGTTTGGGATTGGAATGAACACTGACTTTTTCCAGTCCTGTGGCCACTGCTGAGTTTTTCAAATTTGCTGGCATATTGAGTGCAGCATTTTCACAGCATCATCTTTTAGGATCTGAAATAACTCAACTGGAATTCCATCACCTCTACTAGCTTTGTTCATAGTGATGCTTCTTAAGGCCCACTTGACTTCGCACTCCAGGATGTCTGGCTCTAGGTGGATGATCACACCATTGTGATTCTCTGGGTCATGAAGATCTTTTTTGTATAGTTCTTTTGGGTATTCTTGCCACCTCTTCTTAGTATTGTTTGCTTCTCTTACGTCCATACCGTTTCTGTCCTTTATTGTGCCCATCTTTGCATAAAATGTTCCCTTGGTATCTCTAATTTTCTTGAAGACATCTCTAGTCTTTCCCATTCTGTTATTTTCCTCTATTTCTTTGCATTGATCATTGAGGAAGGCTTTCTTATATCTCCTTGCTATTCTTTGGAACTCTGCATTCAAATGGGTATATCTTTCCTTTTCTCTTTTGCCTTTAGCTTCTCTTCTTTTCTCAGCTATTTATAAGGCCTCCTCAGACAACCATTTTGCCTGTTTGCATTTATTTTTCTTGGGGATGGTCTTGATCACTGCCTCCTGTAGAATGTCACAAACCTTTGTCCATAGTTCTTCAGGTGCTCTGTCAGATCAAATTCCTGGAATTATTTGTCACTTCCACTGTATAATCCCAAGGGATTTGATTTAGGTCATACCTAAATGATCTAATGGTTTCCCCAACTTTCTTCAATTTAAGTCTGAATTTGGCAATAAGGAGTTCATGATCTAAGCCACAGTCAGCTCCCAGTCTTGTTTTTGCTGACTATATACAGCTTCTCCATCTTTGGCTGCAAAGAATATCATCAATCTGATTTCAGGATTGACCATCTGGTGATATCCATGTGTAGAGTTTTCTCTTGTGTTGTTGTAAGAAGGTGTTTGCTATGACCAGTGCATTCTCTTGGCAAAACTGTTAGCCTTTGCCCTGCTTCATTCCATATTCCAAGGCTAAATTTGCCTATTACTCCAGGTGTTTCTTGACTTCCTACTTTTGCATTCCAGTCCCCTGTAATGAAAAGGACATCTTTTTTGGATGTTAGTTCTAAAAGGTCTTGTAGGTCTTCATAGAACCGTTCAACTTCAGCTTCTTCAGCATTACTGGCTGGGGCACAGACTTGGATTACTGTGGTATTAAATGGTTTGCCTTGGGAATGAACAGAGGTCATTCTGTCGTTTTTGAGAATGTACCCAAGAACTATACTTAGGACTCTTTTGTTGACTTTGATGAAAAGAAATTCTTGCCTACAGTAGTAGATATAATGGTCATCTGAGTTAAATTCACCCATTTCAGTCCATTTTACTTCACTGATTCCTAAAATATCAATCTTCATTCTTGCCATCTCTTGTTTGACCACTTCCAATTTACCTACAGTCTGTGTAGATCACAAGAAACTGTGGAAAATTCTTCAAGAGATGGAAATACCAGATCACCTTACCTGCCTCCTGAGATATCTGTATTCAGACAAAGAAGCAAGTTAGAACTGGACATAAAAAACTGGCTAGTTCCAAATCAGGAAAGGAGTATGTCAAGGCTGTATACTGTCACCCTGCTTATTTAACTTATATGCTTATTTAACACTCAAAATGCTGGGCTGGATCAAGCACAAACTTGAATCAAGATTGCCGAGAGAAGTATCAATAACCTCAGATATGCAAATGACACCACCCTTATGCACAAAGTGAAGAGAAACTGAAGAGCCTCTTGATGAAAGTGAAAGAGCAGAGTGAAAAAACTGGCTTAAAACTCAACATTAAAAAACTAAGATCATGGCATCTGGTCCCATCACTTCATGGCAAATAGATGTGGAAACAATGCAAACAGTGACAGACTTTATTTTCTTGGGCTTCAAATTCACTGCAAATGGTGACTGCAGCTATAAAATTAAAACATTTCCCCCTTGGAAGAAAAGCTATGACCAACCTAGACAGCATATTAAATAGCAGAGACATTGCTGACAAAGGTCCATCTAGTTAAATCTATGTTTTTTCCTGTAGTCATATATGGATGTGAGAGTTGGATTATAAAGAAAGCTGAGTGCCGAAGAATTGGTGCTTTTGAACTGTGGTGTTGGAGGAGACTCTTGAGAGTCCCTTGGACTGCAAGGAGATCAAACCAGTCAATCCTAAAGGAAATCAGTCCTGAATATTCATTGGAAGGATTGAGGCTGAAGTTGAAGCTCCAATACTTTTGCCACCTGATGTGAAGAACGGACTCATTGGAAAAGACCCTGATGCTGGGAAAGATTGAAAGTAGGAGGAGAAGGCGATGACAGAGGATGAGATGGTTGGATGGCATCACCAACTCAATGGATATGAGTTTGAGCAAGCTCCCAGAATTGTTGATGGACAGGGAAGCCTGGTGTGCTGCAGTCCTGGTGATCACCAAGAGTAGGACATGACTGAGTACCTGAACTGAACTGAAATAATAAAGTCCCCACTTTGGCTGTTACCAGTATCCTGGGCTCTGGGATGGCGCTAACTTAGTCCTCAAACCCACTAGACAAATTTTTAGTATGTCAAAATAGCATTAGATCTATTTCCGAAATTATACGTTATCCTTAGAGTCATGCTTTCTTATGAATAGGAACTGACAAAGTGACAGAAATAAACTTTCTCAGATGATGGTTTACAAAGGTATTCCCATTGATGCTGGCAGGAATGGCTACCTACCCTGTGATTCATGTTCTCAGATAACATATAATGAACTGACTCTGAACAGCATCATTCCTGTTTGACATTTCCATAGACAATCCAGGAGAAGCATTCCAACTACCTCTACTTTTTCAGGCCTATGTTATTTGTGTCTACATACCTGCTCATTTCACATTCTTTTCAGCTAGACAATTATATAAGATGCAATGTGCAGATAATACCTATTAAAGTGAAAAAACACGGACTTCATACATTATACTCATTGTCCACCTGAAAAATTATCACAGACTTTCTTGTTAGTGCTTATGGAATATTTTCTTTAAAAAGGCTTTATTTCCAGGCTTTCATATCCTGTTTTCCTGTCTGAGAATTGCTAACTTAAGGGCAAAAAGTATGCTTACACTTTGCATCTTACAAAACACATCAGATTGCACACTCAGTGCTCAATGAACCTTTATTAATTTGAGGTGTTTGGACTGTCCAGACTTTCCATTCCACATGGCTGCACTGCGTACTAAGCACACTCTTGAAGTCCAGGTTAGCAAACAGTGGTTCCTGAAAGGAGGGACTTAATCACATTATATTTACCACATCATGTATATCATGCAATGTCTTCATTCTAATACAGGACATTTCTCTGCCATACTATTTTTTAATTAAAATATAGTTGATTTACAATGTTTCAGATGTACAGCAAAGTGATTTATATATATATATATAATATATATATAGTAAATATTTTTCACATTCTTTTCCATCAAAGTTTATTACAGGAGATTGAATATACCTCCATGTGCTCTACAGTGGGTCCTTGTTGGTGTCCTATTTTATATACAGTACTGCATATCTGTTAATCCCAAGTCTATAATTTATCCCTTTCCCCTTTCCTTTTTGGTAACCATTAATTTATTTTCTATGTCTGTGAGTCTATTTCTGTTTTATAAATAAATTCCTTTATATAATTCTTTTTAGATTCCACATATAAGTGAAGTCTTCTAGACAAATATCTTACACTATATGTCAGTGATTTCTGTATCTGTCCTTTATCGAGGTTGTGAGCTCCTTGAGAACACAATGGAATCACATTCATCGTGGTATCCTGAAAACACAACCCAGTGCTTTCTGCATAATGGCTCTCAAGACCTCTGTCAGAGTCAAGCAGTATGATAGGCACCAGACTACAGATGAGTACAAAGTCCTCCTGTCAGTGCAGAGAGTTAGTACACCAATGATCACAAGAAGGCACACGAGGCTCTGTAACGCAGGTGACCTGAAAACTTGAGTGGGAAGAGATCAAAGGAGACAGGTGAGATTTTCCAGATAAGTTCGTAACAAAGAGAAAATGTATAGAGAGAAAAACTAGAAGGCACTCATTCAGGATTTATAAAACTGAACCTAGCATAAAGATAAGGCATGGCTAATAATAACAGAGAGACCTGACCTCTGCAAAATATAGTATAAGGTGACAATTAACTTTAATTTCTAAATTATGTACTGGGACTTCCCTGGTGGTCCAGTAGCGAAGACTCCCAATGGGCTCCCAATGCAGGCCCTGGTTCAATCCCCGGGCAGGGAACTAGATCCCACATGCTGGATCTAAGTGTTCTCATGCCACAACTAAGAGCCCGCGTGCTGCAGTGAAGCTCAAAGAGCCTACATGCTGCAACCAAGACCTGGGCAGCCAAAGAAGTAAATCTTTTTTAAGTATGTATTTATTTTGAGTTAAAAGGTAATTTTTAAAGAAACTAATACAGTGTTTGAGGTTTAAAAATAAAATAAAATAAAATAATACACCATTAAAAAAAAAAGAAAAAAAAGAAAAATAAAGATACTTAATTGTATTCCCTACATGTCTAATTTAGGATTCATTTATTCTGTCTCCTCTTGGTTTTAGTGTATATATATATATATATATATATATATATATATATATATATATATACTTGGGCTTCCCTGGTAGGTCAGATGGGAAAGAATCCACCTGCAATGCAGGAGACCCAAATTTAAAAGTACACAGAGACACAAGTTCAATCTCTGGATCAGGAAGATCCCCTAGAGGAGGAAATGGCAATCTGCTCTGGTATTCTTGCCTAGGAAATCCCATAAACAGAGGAGCCTGGGAGACTACAGTCCATGGGGTCGCAAAAATTGGACATGACTGAGTAGACATGCATGCACCTTTCATAGAACCAACTATGAAGACAGAGGGGTATATACCAGCTAAAGCAACTGTCCATCTTAGAAAGCTTTGGGAAGCATTTTTAAGACTATAAACAATAACCTAAAAGTATTTTTTGTTTGTTTCAAAGTATTTTTAAAGGCATTATAGATTAACAGTAATTATACCTATTTAGATTACTCACTCCTATTCCTATGTAACATTACTTTTCTATTGTGGCATGCCAACACACAAGCATTCATATATCCAACAAATAATATTAGGCAATGCAAACAAATTAAACGATAGAGACAAATTACACCAAACAAAACACTCTTTTAAAAAACTGAATTATATACTTCTTCTGTCTCCTTCACTATGCTTCTGAACTGAATGATATGACAAACTCAAATCGATCATTCCCCAACCATTTCAGCCATTTGGCAATAGTAGCCAATTCTTAAGAAATTTGATCACTGTCTGCACCATTCTGTTCAGTTACCAAGATGCACAAATTCATTTATTTTTACCAGCCTAACAAATCACACACTTTGTGCAACCATCTGATCAACTGCTCAGTAATTAATATTTTTTAGTCTCAAAACAAAATAAAGTAATAAGCTGTCTCCTCAAGGATAATCTTAGACATATCGTCTTTTAAACTTCAGAATATATGTTCCATTTATTTATCAGTTGTCTCTACCCAAGTCCACATCTTCTATGCTCTGCTCTGTGTCACTGGGGCTAGAAGTCTGAGAACTACATACATTTCTCAGATTCCCTTGACAGTTGCCTTTTGGTTAGCTTCTGTCCGTAGGAGACTGATGGAAGATGAGGAAGATGGAAAGGAGAGCAAAGGAGAGCTAGGGCTTTGTTTCCAATTCCTGTCCGTACTCTTCTAACAACAGTGGCTGGCTCTTTCCCTTCCCTTTGGCATCTGAGGAGCAGCCCCATGACACACCTGGAAGACCAAGACCAGCTTTGCAGAACTCTCCCAAAGGCCCTAGACCACTGAGTAGTGTTTCTCAGTTACCAGTCCTGGTTCCATGGTGGCCACTCCTTGACCTACTTAGGTTCTCATGGCATGAGCTCTTCCCTTTGTTATCCCAGCCATAGGAGTATTAGCTGTTAATACTTTCCACAATTACAAGTAGCAATTTCTTGGTTATCCCTTTGTCTACTTGATACTTTCTCAAAGTCCCAATACCTATACTAAAGTAGGGCTTCCCCAGTGGCTCAGAGGTAAAGAATCTGCCTGCAATGCAGGAGACCTAGGTTCGATCCCTGGATCAGGGAGATCCCCTGGAGGAGGGCATACCAACCTACTCCAGTATTCTTGCCTGGAGAATCCCATGGACAGAGGAGCTTGGCTGGCTACTGGCCATAGGGTCGCAAAGAGTCGGACATGCCTGACGTGACTGAGCATTCATGCATACTAAAGTTATTCTGTTTTAAATACCTACAATATGTACTATGTCTTGAATGGAGCATGATTAACATACTATATAATATATTTTGAAAGAGCAATTGTTAAATGTATAAGAGTAAATAAGACAAACAAGTTTTTTCTAACTTATATTTGTCCTAAGACATGTGGATTTGGAAAAATTCCATAACCTCTAAGTCTTCACATGCATGCATGCTAAGTTGCTTCAGTTGTGTTCAACTCTTTGTGACTCTATGGACTCTAGCCCTCCAGGTTCCTCTTTCCATGGGATTCTCCAAGCAAGAATACTGGAGAGGATTTCCATGCTCTCCTCCACGGCATCTTTCTAACCAAGGGATTGAACCTGAATCTCTTACGTTTCCTGTGTTGGCAGGCCAGTTCTTTACCACTAGCACCACCTTGGAAACCTCTATTCACTCATATAAACTAAATTCAATAGCAATATCTATTTAAGAAGTTATCATTATTGTTGTTTGTTTTAGATGAGGTTAAAAGAAAAGATGCAGCTTAATGCTTCAACACAGTTTCTGGCATGTGAAAAGCATTCAATAGATGTTTACATTATTATTATCATTATTCAGTTCAGTTCAGTTCAGTCGCTCAGTTGTGTCCAACTCTTTGCAACCCCATGAATTGCAGCACGCCAGAGAAGGCAATGGCACCCCACTCCAGTACTCTTGCCTGGAAAATCCCATGGATAGAGGAGCCTGGTAGGCTGCAGTCCATGGGGTCGCTAAGAGTCGGACACAACTGAGCAACTTCACTTTCACTTTTCATGCATTGGAGAAGGAAATGGCAACCCACTCCAATGTTCTTGCCTGGAGAATCCCAGGGACGGGGGAGCCTGGTGGGCTGCCATCTATGGGGTTGCACAGAGTCGGACACGATTGAAGTGACTTAGCAGTAGCAGGCCTCCCTGTCCGTCACCAACTCCGGAAGTTCACTCAAACTCATGTCCATCAAGTCAGTGATGCCATCCAGCCATATCATTATTACTATCCAACAAATGCAACATTCTATCCAGTGCTGCCAGATGATCGTGAATATTTTTAAAACATATGTAGGAAAAAAATAAAATCAATTTCTAATAAACCATGTCTAAAATTATAATATAGAGAGACAAAGCTGTGATGCTTACACAAAGCATCACAGAAAGAGAATAGTCTACATTAAATCTTTTATATTTTAAGATCAACATGAAACCTTTATTCAAAAAACTTAAAAATCTATAGTTTCTTAATTACTAAATTTTACCTAAGAAAATTAAATTCACCTTTTTATATTATTTCAGTATAAAATACAAGGTATAAAACTTTTTCTACAAGCAAAATGGTATATCTTGAGAATGGCAACCCACTCCAGTATTCCTGCCTGGAGAATTACATGGACAGAGAAGCCTGGAGGGCTACAGTCCATAGGGTCCCACTGAGCAATTAACATATACACATACAAACTGAGCAATTAACATATGCACACACAAACACACACATATTTTCACACAACTGAGCAAGTAACATATACACAAAACAAACACACATATTTTGACACAAACCATATAAAAGCATTTTTGAATCCTAAGAATACCAAAATATCACAGATATAACAATATACAATGTAAGGAGCAAATAATTTTCAATATCAGGATAAAAATAAATGCCATAAGTTCAAATGAATATTCATTAAATTCTTACATAAATCATAACAAGCAAAAGAGCATAATCTGAATCATCATTACTTAATCACTTCCATTTGATCTAACTTCCATTAAAGATAAAATTATTTTGAAATCTGTGGCTATACAGAGCATTTTCTCATGGAACTTTAGTTTCAAAATATTGTTTCCCTAAACTATACAGGTCACTAAGGAATAAAATAACTGCTTTCACCAAAACCCAACATAATAACTTGTACTCTCCAGAATGCTAGAGTTCAAAAATATTACCATAAATATTATAACTCAAGGGTGTTACTTTAATGAACTTAATTATGGAAAACACCAAATGCAATAATGTGCTAACAAAACAGCAATTTGAAACAGATGGGCAATTACAACAGCTTACTACAGATGGCATAGCAGTACAATATATTTGTCAAGTTTGGTTCTGATCAGAAAAGTAAATTGAAGACACTTTTCTACTGGTACAATAATAACATGAATATGTTGAAGACAGAAATCCATTTTTACAAATAATTTTGGAAAACGATGAGTTGTGCTTCTAATGAAAAACACTTATTTTTTTAAAACACCATTATAAAAAAGTACAGAGTAAATAAAAACAAAGCTATTGGATTGGCAAAAAATTCATTCCAGTCTTTCTGTGTCATCTTATGGAAAAACTTGAATGAACTTTTTGACCAACCAAATATTTAATCTTTAAATTCAAACTATTTGCAAAATAGGATGTAAAATTCAAAACTAAGTATTCCACGTTGAAATGCAGGACCCCTTCATATTAAAAGAATCCAAATGTGAGGGGTATAAAAATGGATAAGACATTAACTCCAGAGAATTAGGTCAGGTAAGGAAGAGTACAGAATTCTGAATAGCCAGTACAGACAAGACATCATCTACTCTTCTAGAAAAATGAAAAGACTGGTGACAATATAAAGGAAGGGAAGAAGAAAGAAACCATACCTCCCAATTATAACCTTTGCACTTCCCAATATTCCTTGCCTTGAGGCATGGGGGTAAACTGTGAGTGACCAGGAAGGCAAGACTGAGATGAGAGAAGATTATGTAGTGGGAAGCAATGGTTATAAGAATCATATAATTTATACTAGTGACGTAACAAATGTTTTAAATCACGATTTTTTGGAGGGGGAGGGTAATGTTCTCCCTGCATCCAGTGATTTTCAAACCTGCATTGGAAGACTTTTCAAAACAAACACGTGTCTTTGAAGCTGCCTCACCCCCAAAAGAAGTTTTGATGCAGTTGCTCTGGGGTACAGTCCTAGTATTGAGATATTATAAAATAGTCACTGAAAGGACTGATGCTGAAGCTGAAGCTCCAATACTTTGGCCACCTGATGCAAAGAGCCAACTCTGAAAAAGACCCTGATGCTGGGGAAGATTGAAAGCAGGAAGAGAAGGGGGAGACAGAGGATGAAATGGTTGGATGGCATCACCAACTCAATGGAAATGAGTTTGAACAAACTCTGGGAGACAGAAGGACAGGGAGGCAAAGAGTCGCACAGGACTTAATGACTGAACAACAACAGGAAAATCCCTGCAGATGATGCAAATGTGCTACATCATTTGAGAGTCAAGCACCACTTTAACCCTCTATGACTTTCTCCCTAATATTAACTTGCCTTAAAACCAAGGTTATTTAATATTTATAAGTATGTCTAAAGCATTTTCAATGAACTAAAGGTCACATTTCACAATCCCTTCATGATTTGCAATGGGAAAATTTTTCAACAATCTAAATACTTTCCAACCAATAATAATCTGGTTAAATATTATGGGAAACTATGTAATGGAAGGTTATGCTGTTACTTAAAATTATGGTATTCGATCTTTATTATTTTACTTTTTAAATTGAATTCTATCAAATGCATGCACATTGTTTAAAACACCAAATAACACTGAAAGACATAATAAAGTATTTTCTAAAAATAAACTTCTACTCTCCCTGTTTCCCAGAGTAACTGCTTTGAAATTGGTTTTACTGCTGATACTGACCACCAAATTTCTAAATAATATACTCATACTTCTATATCTTAATTCATCAAATTGAACATCATATACCAACTTCCACTGTATATAAGAACACAGCTCTCACTACTTCTGAATAGGAAGCATTCAGAAGTATGCAGCCAAGTTCAGCATTATGTTGGTTACGTATTCAACATTTAGCCTTGCTCTAAGACTCTAAGCCCATTGTGACGGTCCTTTCTGCTTGACAGTGATAGGGTTTTAGGTGCAGACATATAACAAATCCTGTCATGGAGACTGACGCAAAGGTTTCTGTGACTGGGAAAGGTTTCCTAGATCCTAAGAAAGAGGTTTCCGCAGAGATGATCTTCTTTCTGTTTCTGGACTGTTTTGTACCATGATAAACAATGTTTATGTTTGCTTTTCTACTCAATAGTTAATTTTCTTGGAATTTAAAAGTGTCACATTTTTCATTTGCTTAGTTTACTTTGTGTCTATAGCTTTTTCTTCTTACACAATACATAAGTCATTCATGATAATTTTTCACATGATAGAACACGTCTGGTGTGACCATATAATTTAATCTCCTACCTGTGACATTTCTAAGGGTGAAAGTATGTGTTATCAGTGATTGTACCAGAACAACAGTATAAATCAGGGTTGTACCTGGAAAACCAAGACAGTCTCCATAAATACACATAATAATCTATCAAGGTGTTTTTAATTAAGGAGCTCCTTCCTTGTGTTCCCCTTTCTCCAGCCACAAACTAGACCAGCTGCTTTTTAGGACAGCAAGCCATAGTTCTGAAATGTCCCATCACAGACCTCCTGGGAATTCCTTGTCTTACTCCTTCTTGTTTAGGATATTCTGTGTATGGCTCTTGTGTTTTTCTCTTTATTTAGGTAGAGAATATATTCCAGTAGATTCTGCTTTCTGAGAGAAGTACACTGTTCTGTTGGAACACATCATTAAGTAGCTGCCTGAAAAATTAATTTTTGAAATAAAGTATGAAAGTTTCTTTATTCTACATTTAAGTATAATTACCTGCCTAGAATTTTAAAAGTTTTAATATATTACTTTAGTGCTTCCAATCATCCTGTCTAGAAATACAAAGCAATTTTATTCTCAGTTCTAAGTATATAAAATGTTTTTCATTCTTTTTCTCTGAAAAAAAAAAAACAGCATGTTCTCTTTATTTCTGATGTTATGCATTTCATTACCTATACTTTGGAGTGGGCTTTCCTGATGGCTCAGACAGTAAAGAATCTGCCTGCAATGTGGGAGACCTGGGTTTGATCCCTGGGTTGGGAAAATTCCCTGGAGGAGAGTATAGCAACCCATTCCAGTATTCATGCCTGGAGAATCCCATGGACAGAGGAGCTTTTGGAATAGATTTGTTTCATTAGCTTAGTGAGTCAGAACTTGATAGGACTTTTCAATCTAGTTACTGATATAATTCAATTCTGGGAAATTTCTTATAACACTATTTTTTTTTTTTTTTTTTTTGAAACGAGAGAGCTCAGATTTTATTTTTTTTATTATTTTATTTTATTTTTAAACTTTACATAATTGTATTAGTTTTGCCAAATATCAAAATGAATCCGCCACAGGTATACATGTGTTCCCCATCCTGAACCCTTTTTTGAGTTCTGTATTTTTGAAATTATGTGTCAAGTGTTAGACCTCTAAAGTTGAATATTTAAATGGTTTTACATTTTCTTTTGCTTTAATTCTTTCTTACATTTTTTCTTTTGTTACCTTTGTGTGTTTTATTGGATTCTGAGCATTCTTCAACTTTATCTTCTAAAATTTTATTTGATCTTTTTGTTTTTGTTTTTTCCAGTTTTAGTGAGAAATAATCGATATATATAACTGTGTAAGTTTAAGGCATACAGCATGATGATTAGCTTATTGTGAAATGAGTACCACAGTAGATTCAGCTAACATCTATGCCACACTTGTTATCCCTTATCTTTTTGATAATGGGCATTCTAACAAGAGTGAGGTGATAACTCACTGTGGTTTGGTTTCAATTGGTATCTCCCTAAGAAGCACGGGTGGTGACCACCTTTTCCTCTACCAATTGGCCTTTTGAATATCTTCTTTGGAAAAATGTCTATTCAGGTCCTTGTGCACCTTTTAAATTGGATTATTTTTTGTTTTTGTTGCTATTGAGTTCTATTAGTTCTTTTTATATTTTGAGTATTACCCCCTTATCAGATATAAGGTTTGCAAATATGTTTTTTTTTCCCTTCCATAGGTGGTCTTTTCACTCTGTTGATGGTTTCTTTTGCTGTACAGACCTTTTTGGTTTGATATAGTCCCACTGACTTACTTTGCTGCCTGTGTCACATCTTAAAATTCATTACCAAGATTCATATCATGGAGTTTTTTTCCTTATGTTTTCTTCTAGAAGTTTTATGGTTTTAGGTCTTAAGTCTTCAATAAATGTTCAGTTACTCTTTGGGAGCGGCATAAGTTCAGTTCAGTTCAGTTGCTTGGTTATGTCTGACTCTTTGCGACCTCATGAACCACGTGAACCGTATGAACAGCCGCATGCCAGGGCTCCCTGTCCATCTCCAACTCCCAGAGTCACCCAAACTCATGTCCATTGAGTTCATGATGCCATCCAACCATCTCATGCTCTGTCGTCCCTTTCTCCTCCTGCCCTCAATCTTTCCCAACATCAGAGTCTTTTCAAATGAGTTAGCTCTTAGCATCAGGTGGCCAAAGTATTGCAGTTTCAGCTTCAATGTCAGTCCTTTCAATGAACACCCAGGACTGATCTCCTTTAGGATGGACTGGTTGGATCTTCTTGCAGTCCAAGGGACTCTCAAGAGTCTTCTCCAACACCACAGTTCAAAAGTATCGATTCTTCAGCGCTCAGCTTTCTTCACAGTCCAACTCTCACATCCATACATGACCACTGGAAAAACTAAAGCCTTGACTAGATGAACCTTTGTTGGCAAAGTAATGTCTCTGCTTTTGAATATGCTATCTAGGTTGGTCATAACTTTCCTTCCAAGGAGTAAGTGTCTTTTAATTTCATGGCTGCAATCACCATCTTCAGTGACTTTGGAGCCCCCCAAAATAAAGTCAGCCACTATTTTCACTGTTAAGATATAGGTCTAATTTCATTCTTTTACATGTGAATATCCAATTATTCCAGCACCATTTATTGAAGATACTGTCTTTTCTCCACTGAGTTTTCTTGGCTCCCTTGCCAAATAACTATACATGCCTAAGTTTATTTCTAGGCTCTTAATTCTGTTCCACTGATATGTTTTTATATCGAATCATATTGTTTTAATTCTTATAGCTCCATAGTATAGCTTTAAATCAGAAAGTGTTAAAATTTCTGCTTTGTTCTTTCTCAGAATGTCTTTGGCTACTCAACGTCTTTTGAGGTTCCATATAAATTTCAAGACTCTTTTTTTTAATTTCTGTCAAAAGATGCCATTGGAATCTTAATAAGAGTTGCATTAAGTCCAAAGATAGCTTTTTGAAGTACTGACATTTTAACAATATTAATTATTGATATTATGATATTTATGAACATAGGACACATTTCCACTTGTGTCTTCAATTTCTTTCATCAGAGTGTTATTGCTTTTAAAATAGAGATTTTTCACCTCCTTGGTTAAAGTTATCTCTAAGCATTTCATTATTCTATGCTATTGTGCTAAGTCACTTCAGTCGTGTCCGACTCTGTGTGACCCCATAGACGGCAGCCCACTAGGCTCCCCTGTCCTTGAGATTCTCCAGGCAAGAACACTGGAGTGGGTTGCCATTTCCTTCTCCACTGCATGAAAGTGGAAAGTGAAAGTGAAGTCGCTCAGTTGTATCCGACTCTTAGCAACCCCATGGACTGCAGCCTACCAGGATCCTCTGTCCATAGGATTTTCCAGGAAAGAGTACTGGAGTGGGGTGCCATTGCCTTCTCCATATGCTATTGTAAATGGAATTAAATCCTTTATTTCTTTTTCAGAAAATCTGTTGGGAATATATAGCAATGCTACTGATTTTATACACTAATTCTGTATCTTTCAACATTATTGAATTAATTGATAGGTTTTAAAAGCTTTTTTCAGTAAAACCAACACAACATTTTAAAGCAATTATCCTCCAATTTAAAAAAAAAAAGGTGTTGTTGTTGTTTTTTGTCTTTAAAATCCTCTCTATATAAAATCATGTAATCTGCAAGCTGGCTTCCACAAATAGAGACAATTTTACTTGTTCCTTTCAAATTCTGATACTTTTATTTCTTTTTTGTTCCTGAATGCTTTAACTAGGACTTCCAGTACAATAATGAATAGGAGTAGTGAGAGCAGACACCTTTGTCTTGTTCCTGATCTTAAAAGAAAAGCTTTCAACCTATCACCATTGAGTATGACATTAGCTAAGGGCTGGTCATATAAGGTCTTTATCATGTTGAGATATGTTCCTTCTATGCCTAATTTGTTAAGAGTTTTAATCATGAATGGATATTAAGTTTGTCAAATGCTTTTTCAGTGTCTGTTGAGATAACATGATTCTTTTCTTGCATTCAATTATTGTTATGTATCACACTGATTAATTTGGATACATTTGAATCACTGTTGCATCCCACTTTATAATGGTGAATGAGCCTTTCAATGTGCTTCTGGATTTGGTTTGCTAGTATTTTATTGAGAATTTTTACATCTACATTCACCAAGGATAGTGGTTTGCATTTTCCTTTTTAGTAGTATCATCTTCTGGTTTTGGTATCAAGATAATATCAACCTTGTAAAATTAGTTTGAGACTGTCCCCTCCTGTTTGAGTTTTTGAAAGAGTTTAAGAAGAATGTGTTATTTCTTTAAATACTTTGTAAAATTCTGTAATGAGGCAGTGAATATTGGTTTTTAAAATTCATTCAGCTATTCTATATCTTTTGATTAGATAATTTAATCTGCTTTTTTGTTATATTCACTAGTTTGTTGTATTTTTTTAAATATACTAAAACTATTTTATTTAAAATTATATATAAAGTTTTATCCATTATATTTATTAAAAATTTTAAAATTCAAGTAAACCATAAGAATACATAAGAAACATTTTTCAAACATTCAAAGAAATGAAAACATTAATGGAAAATTAATCAGTACAACAAAATGTAGGAAAACAGAAATAAAATAACATAAAGATAAAATAACTCAATAAAAAATAAAGCCAAATATAGTAGTGAAAACTCCAAATACTCCAAATATAAATGAGTTCATTCCACATATAAGTGATATCATATAGCACCTTTCTTTCTCTGACTTACTTCACCCTGCAAGTTCATCCATGTTGCTGCAAAATTTTATTATTTTTACGGCTTAATAGTATTCCACTGCATATATATATACACACCACATATTATATATCCATTTATTTGTTCATGGACACTTAGGTTGCTTCCATATCTTGGCAATTGTAAATAATGCTGCTGAGTTGGACTGTGAAGAAGGCTGAGCGCCGAAGAATTGATGCTTTTGAACTGTGGTGTTGGAGAAGACTCTTGAGAGTCCCTTGGACTGCAAGGAGATCCAACCAGTCCATTCTGAAGGAGATCAGCCCTGGGATTTCTTTGGAAGGACTGATGCTAAAGCTGAAACTCCAGTACTTTGGCCACCTCATGGGATGAGTTGACTCATTGGAAAAGACTCTGATGCTGGGAGGGATCGGAGGCAGGAGGAGAAGGGGACGACAGAGGATGAGATGGCTGGATGGCATCACCGACTCGATGGATGTGAGTCTGAGTGAACTCCGGGAGTTGGTGATGGACAGGGAGGCCTGGCGTGTTGCGATTCATGCGGTCGCAAAGAGTCGGACACGACTGAGCAACTGAACTGAACTGAATTATTAGTGATGTTGAGTGTTATTTCATGTGACTGTTGGCCATCTACATTTCTTTAGAAAAATGTCTTATTCAGCTCTTCTACCCAATTTTCATCAGGTTGTTTTTTTCATGTTAAGTTGTGTGAGATGGTTATAGATGTTGGATATTAATACCTTACTGATCATATTATGTGCATTTTTTTTTGCCTTTTAAACTAGAGCTGTAAGTGAATTATGTGCCATCATCATCAAATTGGAGAAGGCAATGGCACCCCACTCCATTACTCTTGCCTGCAAAATCCCATGGATGGAGGAGCCTGGTGGGCTGCAGTCTGTGGGGTCGCTAAGAGTTGGACACGAATGAACGACTTCACTTTCACTTTCCACTTTCATGCACTGGAGAAGGAAATGGCAACCCAACAAGAAGGCAGTGTTCTTGCCTGGAGAATCCCAGGGATGGGGGAGCCTGGTGGGCTGCCATCTATGGCGTCTCACAGAGTCGGACACAACTGAAGTGACTTAGCAGCAGCAACAGCAGTATCATCAAATTACAGAATCTAACTTTGACTATGTATTTATCATTAGCAGTAAGTTGTAGGCTATCTTTTTATGTTTTTATGACATTAATTAGCATCCATTTACTTCCATTCAAATAACTCTTATTAGCATTTCTTGTAAGACTAGCTAGTATTGTGAGTTCCTTCAGCTTTTGTTTGGGAATCTTTATTCCTCCTTATTTCTGAAGGACAGATTTGCCAGGTACAGTATTTTTGGTTGACAGTAGTTTTCTTTCAACATTTTGAATATGTCACCCCATTCTCTGCTAGATTGAAATGTTTCTGTTAAGAAAATTCACTGTCAGTCTTATGGTGGTTCCTTTGTATGTAACTTCTATCTTTTCTTTCTGCTTTCAAAATTCTTTCTTTGCCCTTGACTTTTGACAATTTAATTTTATGTTTCTCAGTGGAGCTTTATTCATTTTCAACCTGTTTGAGGTCCTCAAGACCTCATGGATCTGTATGTTCACTTCTCTCCCAGGATTAGGAAGGTCTCTCCCAGTATTGCTTTAAATATATTACCTATCCCTTTCTGTTCTCTTTCTGGAACTCACACAATGTGAATATTATTTCTTTTCATTGTGTCCTGTAAGTCTCATGGGCTTTCTTCACTTTTTCACTCTTTTTTTCTTTTTGCTCTTCTACTGGAAAATTTCTAATGTCCTACCCTCTGGTTCACTGATTCTTTCTACTACATGGTGGAGTCTTCTTTTGAAACTATTGCATTATTCAGCTTCTTTATTTTCAACTCTAGGACTTCAGCATTTTTTATGGTTCTACTATTGCTTTGTTGAACTTGTTTGTGTATGCATTATTTTCCTAACTCCATGTAGTTGTCTGAGTGTTCTTGCAGTTCACTAAACTTCTTTAAGATAATTATTCTGAATCCCTTGTATTAAGGTTGGTAGATTTCCTTTTGTTTAAGAAGTTATTAGGGCTTTATTATTTGACTTCCCAGGTGGCTCAGTAATAAAAAATCTGCCTGCCAAGGCAGGAGATGCAGGCTCAATTCCTGGGTCCGGAAGATGACCTGGAGAAGAAAATAGAAACTCTCTCCAGTATTCTTGCCTGGCAAATCCCATGGACAAAAGAGCCTGGAGGCCTACAGTCCATGGGGTCACAAAGAGTTGGACATGACTTAGTGACTGACCATAGGCACAGCACAGATTAGGGCTGTATTAGTTTCCTTTGGTAGTAGCATATTTACCTGTTTTGTGTGTGTGTGGTGGTGGGGGTGGGGGGGTGGGGTGTTCCTTCATTCCTTACATTTGTATGTGTGCACTTGCATAATTGAGTTCCTTTTCCAAACTTTATAGGTTTGTTTTGGTAAAGACAGATCTTCACCACTTATTAAATAGCTCAGTTGTGCTTCTGGGCGTGTCTGCTGGTAATGTCCATGGTTGGGTAGGGCCTACTGCTGTGATTTATTTTGAGATGAGGTGACTAGTCAAGCTCTGTGGTCCAAGTAGGTGGTGTGACACAAGCTAAGAACAGCTGGACAGGACTGTTAGCCTGCTTCCCTTCCCAATTGAGAATGGGCTCCACAGTTGCCAGAATTCCCTGGTCAAGATTACTAGATGGTCAGGACTGGGTACTCTATGCAGCAGTAGATGGGACAATGAATTGGCTTCCCTCCCTATCAGGGCAATAGGAAGGAACCCAGGTCCTATATGGCTAGTTATTTGGGGACCTTATTCAGGCAAGAATGTGCCCTGCATTCCCCTGTCAGGTGAGGCCACCGGTTTTGCCCTCCAGACATGGAAAGCCACAGGCTGTGCTTTATGTTAAGTGTCACTGTAAACAGAGCTGCTGGGTGGGCTGCACAGCTTCCCATATGCTGTGGTGAGGTTCCCTACTCAGGTGGACTGAAGACTGTATTCAGCATTGAGCACGGTAGTTCCCTGGTCTGGCCATAGTTAGAGCTGCAGCACCAAATCTGGTAAAGCCCTACATGCCTTAAATCAAGCGAACTTGCACCCCAAGTTCCCTGCCTTAACAAGACTATTTACTTTGCTCTACAAACTTCAGTTCTGCCTGTCCTTCTCTCAGCTCAAGCACCTCTGACCACAGAGATCCCAGATATTCTTGCCATCCCTTCTGGTCATGTGGGACCAGGAGCCTCAGTAGGTGGGGCTTTATCTGCTTCCCTGTCTGAGTGGGAAGGGGATGGGACACTCCAGGCAACAAATTCACAACAGGTTTTTCTTTTAGAAGTGGCTAGAAGCTACTCTCAGCCTTGGCTCTGAATTAATACCTGCTGATGGAGGTATTCCCTGCAAGGGAACGCTCCATGCCCAGTACTGGCTTTGGTCTAGGGGCAATCAGCTCCACCAACTCACCTCTCAGCTCAAGGATGAGTGAGGTACACAGTTTCCAGGTGTTTCCATCAGGCCCTCTGGTTAGGTGTGGTCAGGAGACACTCTCCACAGCAGATGGGGCTATGACTCAGCTCCTTGCTTGGGCACGACTAAACCAGGCTCCAGGGCCACCAAAATTCCTCATTTGAGGATTGAACTAAAGCAAATTGGCACCTGTCAAGGTCCCTGGTGAGAGAGTACATCACCACTTGGTTCTGCAGATGAGCAAAGGCGTTGGTTGCAATGATTCCTTGGGCACTGCAAAGATGAACTTATTTGCCAATATCCATGTGCTGGTTGTTACAAGTCCCTGCCTCCTTCTCTGTCCTAGCCACATTCCAGCAGTTGAGTTCCTCAGACTTCCCTGTAATCCCTAGGAGGTAGGGTGGAGGTGAGATCAGAATAGGGGCTCCCAAAAAGCAACCTACAATGCTGGGGATATCCACTTGTCACTTTGGGGTTCTCTTTTCCCACTGGAGGAACCACAAACTCAGGGAGACTTCTCTCTGCACTGCTGTGCTGGCCTGGGGGAGCGGCAGTCCATGTGTGGCTGCTCCTCTTACTCTTTTAATGCAGTCTTAGTCTCTGTTGTGCAGGGGGTGCTTCAGCCTCTAGGATTCTCTCAGTGGCATCTTCTTTTTAAATAGCTGTTAATTGTTCTTCTTATGAAGGGAGCAAAGTCAGGAATGATCTATATATCACCATATTGGTGACATCACTGTCTGATTTTTTTTCTTTTATTTTTAATTTCCTAAGGCACATTGATATTCTGAGTTTTTTTTAAGTATACTGATTTTGTGTCATGCATTCAATATTTTCTCCTATTTCTCTCAAGATATTAATTTTAGAAAGTATTTTGTTTTCTGCATTGTCTCGTCTTCCTTCCAGCTGCTGCAGGGTGTGGTTGCCTTGCTATTCTAGTTTGTGAGTTTCATATGCAGGCTTCTCTCACACGTACAGTGTTCCCTGGATATGCAGTGATACAGCACAGGAAACACTGGAAGGCTGGCTGGAAGCTTGTCAACGGATGGGCTTCACTTAAGGTGAGTAGGTGGTTGCTTTTTGTTAGGGGAACCTTGGTTTCTCAAACACTGGTATTTCTAGGACTTTCCTCTTAGCTTATCCAGTTTCTTTAAAGAAAAATCCTCTATGTCCTGCCTGATATGTTCTGGAAACAGTACAGCAAATGAGGACTGGAGGTCTCCATTTATTCCTTTCTTTACACTTTCACTATTTTTCACAAAATATTTTTGGAACAAATTACTCATAATTAGATAACCTTTATAACTTCATATTAAGAAAGAATAAGAAAGAGGAGGAACTGATGATCAAAGGGATTCAAAAAGTACTTTTGAGATCCTACACTATGTAAGGCATGTTTGATGCTCTCTGAGATTCCAAAATTAAGATTTAAACATTTTCTGCAAAATAGCTGACAATCTTCAGGAGGGAGACACCAGCACAACTAACTTTAAAACAAGATCTGTTTTGTGGTATTTCAGAGAGGGAAGTCTGGCAATAGAGGTGTTCCTTAACCAGTGCTGGGAGACAACATAAGGTAGTGGAAGAGCAGAGCAGAGCAGACATATCCCACTAAAGGGACTTGGAAAGCTTTTGAGAATGAGCTAGACTTTGGGGGTTAATTCTTACAGTGTGCTGACTTACACTCTGCACACTTTCCACACATAAACCATCCAAGCTATTATTTTAGAGACAGTGAGTCTGGCTACAAAACATGACATAGATGAGAGGCCGGAGAAACCACAGGGCAAACCGAAAAGAGTTAGAAGGCTGCTTCCTTCTATTTAACAGCTTAAACAAGAACCAAAGATAGAATAAAGATGAGTATTAAAAGCTTCCAGAAAATAATATGGGGAAAAATCCGCATAAGTTCCGCATAGAAAAGGATTTCTTAGATTCTAAATGTACTAAATATAAGTGATTAAATTTGTCTACATTAAACTTAAGAACTTCGATTTTTAAAAAAGTGATGAAAATACATAGCAGGAAAATACATGCATATTGCATATGACCAACAGAGGGTTCAACCCAGGGACATATAAGGAATTCTTTACATAAGTGAGCAAAAGGGAAAACAAAATAGATGAGTGGGAAAAAGACTTGAAGAGGTATTAAGCAAAAAGAAAATCCAAATGGTCAATAAACATGAAAAGATCCTCAAGTTCATCAGTAATCACAAAAATGCTAATTAAAAACTACAAACAGAGGGACTTCTCTGGTGGTCCACTAGTTAAGACTCTGTGGCTCCCTAGAAGCAGGCACAGGTTCAATCCCTGATCAGGGAACTAAGATCCCATATGCCATATGATGAGGCCAACAACAAACAGCTATAAAGAGTTTAAACACATAAATATTCACACATAAGCAAAAACAAAAGTTTTAAAAGGCAGGTTACAACACATATTATCAGTTTATAGAATAATACAGATACCTGTATAATATCAAAGGTAATGTAAATTGGTTTCATCACTTGACTGTGTGGATCACAATAAACTGTGGAAAATTCTGAAAGAGATGGGAATACCAGACCACCTGATCTGCCTCTTGAGAAATCTGTATGCAGGTCAGGAAGAAACAGTTAGAGCTGGACATGGAACAACAGACTGGTTCCAAATAGGAAAAGGAGAACATCAAGGCTGTATATTGTCACCCTGCTTATTTAACTTATATGCAGAGTACATCATGAGAAACGCTGGACTGGAAGAAACACAAGCTGGAATCAAGATTGCCAGGAGAAATATCAATAACCTCAGATATGCAGATGACACCACCCTTATGGCAGAAAGTGAAGAGGAACTAAAAAGCCTCTTGATGAAAGTAAAAGTGGAGAGTGAAAAAGTTGGCTTAAAGCTCAACATTCAGAAAATGAAGATCATGGCATCTGGTCCCATCACTTCATGGGAAATAGATGGGGAAACAGTGGAAACAGTGTCAGACTTTATTTTTTGGGGCTCCAAATTCACTGCAGATGGTGATTGTAGCCATGAAATTAAAAGATGCTTACTCCTTGGAAGGAAAGTTATGACCAACCTAGACAGCATATTCAAAAGCAGAGACATTACTTTGCCAACAAAGGTCCGTCTAGTCAAGGCTATGGTTTTTTCTGTGGTCATGTATGGATGTGAGAGTTGGACTGTGAAGAAGGCTGAGTGCTGAAGAATTGATGCTTTTGAACTGTGGTGTTGGAGAAGACTCTTGAGAGTCCCTTGGACTGCAAGGAGATCCAACCAGTCCATTCTGAAGGAGATCAGCCCTGGGATTTCTTTGGAAGGACTGATGCTGAAGCTGAAACTCCAGTATTTTGGCCACCTCATACGAAGAGTTGACTCATTAGAAAATACTCTGATGCTGGGAGGGATTGGGGGCAGGAGGAGAAGGGGACGACAGAGGATGAGATGGCTGGATGGCATCACTGACTCGATGGACGTGAGTCTGAGTGAACTCTGGGAGTTGGTGATGGACAGGGAGGCCTGGCGTGCTGCGATTCATGGGGTCATGAAGAGTCAGACACGACTGAGCGACTGAACTGAACTGAACTGAATGGTAGATTAAAGATATACATGCTCGTAGATATGAAGAAAACTCTAATTCAAAGAAATACATGTGCCCCATTGTTCATAACAGCACTATTTACAATAGCCAAGACATAGAAGCAACTTAAATGCTTATCAACAGATGAATAGTTAAAGAAGATGTGGTACATATATAGAGGGGATATTACTCAGCCATAAAAAAAAAAAAAAGAAATACCTTTTGCTGCAACATGGATGAACCTAGGGATTATCATACCAAGTAAAGTAAGTCAGACAGAAAAAGACAAATATCATATGGTATCGATTACATGTGGAATCTAAAATAGAGTACAAATGAACTTATTTTAAAAAGTAAAAAGACTCACAGACATGGAAAACAAATTTATGGTTATTAAAGGGAAAGGAGGTGGGGGATAAATGGGGAGTTTGGGATTACCAGATACAAACCACTAGGTATAAAATAAATAAACAATAAAGTCGTAGTATATTGCACAGGGAATAAACAATAGTTTGTAATAAACCATAATGGAAAAGAAAATAAAGATGCATGCTGAGCAAATCTACTCCAACAAGCAAATCCCACAGAAATGCATTCACTTCCATATTATAACATTTCTAAAATGTTCTGAGCAGTACCATTTACAATAGTGGAAAAATGGAAACAATCCAATGTTCATTAATAATAGAATGAGAAAGCAACTTATAGAATATTCATTCAATAGAATAATACTTCAATAACAAACATATAGTGATACGTGGATGAATCTCAGAAACCCAGGTGGACTAAAAGTCACAAATCACAGAAAATCCACATAGAATCTCATCGGATTTACATAAAGCTCAAAACCAAGTAATTTATTTAGGGAAGCATCCATCAGTGATAACTCGAAAGAAATGAACACATTATAACAAACATCAGGGAAAGTGCTTCCCTCTGGCTGATAAGGAAAGGAGTAGATTGTGATAAGGATAAAGCACATGGGGGTACAGACAATACCTCTTGGTGTGGGTGGTTGCCTTATGGTTCATTTCACAATTATTCTATAAACCTACATTTATATGTATTTTCCCTAAGAATATCAACCAACAAAAAACAAAATAAATACATAAAGATTTTAAATACATGAATAAGGCAACAGATTTGGAGGAAAAAAAAAACCCGAAGTAGAAAATGGGTTATTGCAACAACTAAGGAGAAGACCTGAGGTCTTGGACAATGAGAGGAGGAGGGAAAGGAATGCATCTGAGAGTTATCACAATAGAGATAGAATTTAAAGGATTTGGTGAATGGTTAGTTGCAATAGCAAGGAGAAACAGATGTAGAGATATCTTCAAGATGTTTTTTAGGTGACTAGTAGGATAAATACACCATTTAGCACAGAAAGACAATAGAGGGACGTGGGAAAGTTCACCCAACAGGAGAAAGATGGTGAGCATGGTAAGAACTGCTCGGGCAAACTGAGTTTAACCTCTTTTGTGTACATCTCTGTAGAGATACCCGATAGGCTTGAAATACTTATTGAGAATATAATTCCACTGCAATCATTTCTTTCAAGTCAACCCAGAACTGTTTTTTTGAGGATCTCCCACTTACAAGGTACCATGCTGAGTGCTGTAAAGGACACTTAAAACATAAGCAGTATGCTCTTCCCCAGGAAGCTTAAATGTTAGCCAAGGACATGGATCATATGTAATGGAAATAACAGCTAAATAAAAGGCTGCTGCTGCTTCTGCTAAGTCGCTTCAGTCGTGTCTGACTCTGTGCAACCCCATAGATGGCAGCCCACCAGGCTTCCCCGTCCCTGGGATTCTCCAGGCAAGAACACTGGAGTGGGTTGCCATTTCCTTCTCCAATGCATGAAAGTGAAAAGTGAAAGTAAAGTCGCTCAGTTGTGTCCAACTCTTAGCGACCCCATGGACTGCAGCCCACCAGGCTCCTCCGTCCATGGGATTTTCCAGGCAAGAGTACTGGAGTGGGGTGCCATTGCCTTCTCCAAAATAAAAGGCAAAGGTAAACAAATTACAGAGATGATGAGTGATGGAGAGTTTAATAGGGGAAAAGGAAGGATAGATGACTGGACAGATAGGAGAGAGAAAGGAAAGCATTTATAACTGGTCTCTCTTTTGATCCGCATCTTGGAACATGAATAGAACTTAGACAGAAGGAACAAATGTATTTCCAGTCAGAGATGGTGCTAAATAGTATATTCAGAAGACACTAAACAAACCAGTCTCGGAAGAATTAGAGGAACTGCAAACACAACGTAGGGATGGTAGAATGAAGCCAGATTTTTTTTTTTTCATTAGCTGAAGAGGAGATAAGAAAACAAACAGAAGATAAAGAACACAGTTCAGAGATCATAGTAGTATTGCAGTCAAGACAAAAAGATATAAAGACCTGAGCTAAAAATGAAAGTGAAGAAACTGGCTCAAGAATATTATTTAGGAAAAATTAATATAAAGTTGCTGGTAGGGGAGACAAAACCTAAAGCCATCTCTGAGGTTTAAAGTCTAGACAGCAAGACCCTTGAGACATTGTGAGAAAGAAGGTTGGCAGGAAGAGGAGATTCTGGAGAGAGACATGAGTTCAATTTTAAGCACTGAGAAGATAATGAGACAGAAGCTGATTAATCAAGCCCAAAAGTTCAATATGGTCTTGGAAAATTAAAGCATTAACTCAGGAAAAAAAGTTAGCTCAGCAGAAGATGTATGCACAGAAAAGTGGAAGCTGAATCTAGAGAAGGATCTCTAATGAAATTACTGAAAAATCATGTATTAAGCACCAACCACGTGTGGTATATCATTACAGGAACTTTGAGTTAAGAAGACAGAAAAAGCATTATAGGGAGAAAGTAGAAGAAATTCACAAATTTAAGAAGTAAGAAGAAGAAAAACATTTAAGAATTACCATGATTGGCGACTCCCCACTCCCCTCAGCCTAGCACAGGTACAAAGTTTCCTTTATGCAAGATAAACAATGTCAAGAGATCTGCTATACAACACCGTCCCTATAGCTAACTACCCTATGCATGCTAAGTTGCTTCAGTCATGCCCAGCTCTGTGCTACCCTACGGACTGTAGCCTGCCAGGTTTCTCTGTCCATGGGATTCTCCAGGCAAGAATATTAGAGTGGGTTGCCACGCTCTTACCCAGGGGATCTTCCTGACCCAGGGATTGAACCCACGTCTCTTACATCTCCTGCATTGGCAGGCAGGTTCTTTACACTAGTGTCATCTGGGAAAAACCCATTAAGGAAGTAGATTTCACATTAAGTGTTCTTTTCACAATAAAACAACTTCAGATATATTCCAAGAAAATAAGAGACAAAACTGAAAAAAAATAAAATAAAACAACAAAACAGATAATCTCAACTAGAAAGAAAAGTGATTGAAGGAAGACTAATAGTGCAAATACAACAAAGAAGCCAAGGAGAACTGGACACCGAAGGGATCTTTAAAATGCCACCGACAATCAGAAAGTCATTGGTACACTTCAGGAAAGCAGTTCCACTGATGTGAAGTGAAGAGAAGCCACACTGGGAGGGGAGAGCTCTGCACTAGTCCCCTCCATAGATAAAAGAGCACTTTTACCCATGGCTGCTCCTTCACTTCCTTCATTATCTTTTTGCAGATGTCATCTTCTTAATGAAACCTTTCCTAATCCTCTTATTGGAAACTCTAACCCTCAGCACTGTTTCATCCCCATGCTCTGTGTTCATTGCAGCACTTATCACCATGCATGTTACTTATATTTTTTTCTTTCCATCTCATCCCATATAAACCCCATGAAAGCAGGGACTTATGTCTAGTGTTTATCATTCCAGGACCTAGAACAGTGCCTGTACAGAGGATGGCCTGAAAACTAAGTCAAGAAAGTGTATCAAGAGGAAGGTATATTAACTGTGTTATATGAAAGGCCAGATAACACAAGGACAGAGAATGGGCAACACGATTCTGGAAGAAGACCTAAACAAGGGAAATTTCAAATGAGCAGAATAAAAAAATACCAGGCTGGAATGGGTAAAAGCATTCATGGATAGGGAGGAGGTAAACCTAGGAGTACAAACAACTCTTCCAAGGTTTGCTATACAGAGAAGGAGAGAAATGAGATGATAGTTAGAGAGATGTCTTTGGTTTTGTTTGGAGATGGGAGGTGCTACAGAATATTTGTATAACGATGAGAATGTTCAGTGTTCAAGTTATTAAAATAGAAGAAGGGGTATAGTTAATAAAATGATACCCTGACTTCCCTGGTGGCTCAGACCATAAAGCGTCTGACTACAATGCAGAAGACCTGGGTTCAATCCCTGGGTCAGGAAGATTTCCTGGAAAAAGAAATGGCAACCCACTCCAGTATTCTTGCCTGGAAAATCCCATGGACGGAGGAGTCTGGTAGGCTATAGTCCATGGGGTCGCAAAGAGTCGGACACAACTGAGAGACCTCACTTTCACTTTTTACTTTCAAAGTCAAAAGGGGGTAAATTCTGATGCACATGGTTGGAAATGCAGCCCCCTAGCCAGAAGGAAAGACAATGACCCCATTGGGAAAGGCAGCAAGGTCTAGCCTGGATGCAAATTGACCAAAGATAAGGCAATTCTCTTCTGATTCCTTTCTTAGTAAAAGGAAAACTGAGTCTGATTTAAGAATATATGAAAAAAAGAAGAAGATCTAAAAAGTTACCATAGGTGTGAGAAAACGAATCTACTAAGGAAATGTATAAAATCCTTAGATATTATTGAGTGCCAATGGGAATATGGGGGTATGGAATTTTAAATGAGAACACTGAGTAGCAAAATTGTGGATTATTTTTCAGCTATGTTTAGTGGATGAAGGGTTGGGTTTAACCACCATGACTAGCAGTGATAACAGTGATGCATAGTTGCAACCCAGATAAACAGCAGAGCCTCCATGGCCTAGTCTCACCATGTTAGCACATTAACCCAGACATACACAAAGTCTAGTAATCAGAAGGAATTATTTACTGATACCTTTCAAAGAACACTTGAGAAGATGCAATTCAAACCATATGAACACTACATTCCCGTTCTGTTCAGCAACTCTCTCACCCAGGGATACCCTGAAACTCTCTGCCATAATTTATTCAACTCTCCCAGTCAAAACTTCGGTGACACTCAGTTGGAACAGGAGCTGCTCCTTTATCTTCATTTCCCTTTCCTGTTGTCTTTATCCTTGCACTTTTGTTGAGCAAGTCCTGAGCCTTTCCAATAAATTGTCTATCTTTCCTTATCTTATTCTTCCCTACTAATTATTGTAACAAGTGAAATAAAAGGAAGGGCAGGGTGGGAGAGATGTAAGAGACCATACAGGCCAAACAGGCCAGTTCAAAGTTTTCCATGGGACAGGAAAGCAATGGTAAAAATTCATACATTCATCCCTGTGATATAATTTTCATTATGCAATTCTTACACCAATCAAAGGGCATTATTTTGAACTACTACCTCTATCTCTGGAATAATATTCAGAAGCAGTAATATAATCTCTATTTGAAATTCCATCAGAACTTATACTTTGATTTTTTGTTGAAACAAACAGCACATCAACACAACAATAGAAACCTGAATTTTAAGAAAAACATTTTATAATCAAAACTGAAGCATTAGTTTTTAAGTTCCTTTGTTCAAACCCTATGTATTTTTAAAATTTTATTGATGCACAGCTGATTTACAATATTGTGTTAATTTCTGCTGTATAGAAACATGATTTGGTTATACAAACACATATTCTTTTTCATGTATGTACATTTTACAAATAACAAAAATACTGCTACACACTTATTCCCATAAGAAAAATCATAGATCATTTAACTTTATGAAGTTAAATTTCTCAGCAAAAATATATAGTAATGTAACATCATTTTACTGAGAATTTTTCCTCAAATGTCATATTTCTACAGTAAAGTCTTAGGGAAGTTTCTCCAGCCCAGAGCAACTCTTATCTCCCTCCCTTTCTTCTATTCAACCATCTCCAAAACTGTCTGCTGTGTCTTCAGTGACTGACATGACAGGCACTACTCGAGAGTTGCTGCCCTCATCCTTTCCACTCAAGATTCACTGTGGGGTAGGGTAAAGTCACCCCATCTTTCCACAGATATGCTATTTCTAAAGGCAAGTGCTCACTCAACTTTTAGGATTTTCATTCATCCACTGTGAAGAAACAGACAATAGGTTTTAAGAGTGTATACATTTCCTATGTTGCTATAACAAACTATCACTAACTTGGTGGCTTAAGACAACACAAATTCATTATCTTACAATTCCAGGGGCCAGACATCTAAAATGGGTCTCACTGGGCTAAAATGAAGATGTCCTCAGGGCAACGCTCCTTCTAGAGGTTATAGAGAAGACTCCACATACTTGCCTTTTGCAATTTCTAGAGGCTACCTATGTTCTGAGCTCACAGCCTCCTTCCATCTTCAAAGCCAGCAATAGCCAGTCTAGTCCATTTCATGGGGCTTCACTCTAATACTCACTCTTCCTTTTTTTTTTAATGTATAAATATCTTGGGGAATACATTGGGCCCATTCAGAAAATCCAGGATGATCTCCTCATTCCAAGTTCAAATTATTAGCAAACTTGATTCTATCTGCAACTTTAGTTCCATTCTGCTATGTAACACAACATGTGCCGGGTATTAGGTAGACAAAGAGGCCATTATTCTGCCCACCACAGAAACAAAGATTACAAAATCTAAGAAATCGTTTTTAAGTTCTCAAATTCATTTCCTTTAGTTCCAATCCCCTTGCTGCTAGAGTAAGTAATTGGAAGTTGTCTGAGGCTTCTGTTCACTTCCATTATTAGAGAAAATGGAGCTTACCACAGTGCCCTGTTCATAAACAGCCCACTTGGGCTTCCCTCTGCTGTGATCATTTATCTTCCTTAAATATAAAGCTAAAGAATCAATAAATGCCCAGTAACAAATGCCCCCCTGCTTCAGTTGGACATGCATATGTTGGAAGACGTCCTCAGTAAAGGGCATCAAGTCCTGCCAGGAATGATCCATTCTGGGCATGCCTTCCAGTTGAACTATTTACATTTAAAATCATGTGCCTAAATGCCAATAACACCTGTAAGTCAATATGACAGCTTTCCATCAGAAGCAAAAACCTTGACTTTTACCTGAGAACTTTCCAAAACTATTTGTCTCCAATTTTCTGTTGTCATTACCCACCCCACCCAACCCGCACCCGCAGAAGCCCACACGTCACCCTCCATTCTTCTGTTTCTTGGACCAAACGTGACAGTGGCAGCTCCTGAACTTCTCCACACAAACAAGACAGGAACCATGTTGGCTAGGGGAGCCCCGGCAGGAGGGGCTGTGCACGAAAGCGACTCTTTGAAAAGCGCTTATCAGAAAGGACAGTAAAATACCCTTTTTCAAGAACAGAGCGAGCTGAAGAAGCTCATGGAAAGCCTAAAGGCATTCGTACCCCAAAGCCATCTTATCTTTACCAGCAAGGATAGACAATCCATGGAAACCTACATTTGAAAAAGACCTTAGAGACCATTCTAGTCTGGGTCCCAATCTCCTGAACTCCCTCTAAAGAGCCTTTGAGACATGAGTCATCCATCCACTGCAGTATCACCCAAACACCATCTAGAATCATAAGTTCAGAATGGTGAGCATCTCAGCTCTGAGTTCTTAATCTGGGCGATCATAATTCTACATCAGGAAATCCTTCCTCTAGCCCAGTGTCCTGGTCCTTTCCACAAACTTAATATCTGATACCTGCAGAAGTCTTCTGAAGTGCCCCTGCAGAATTTGCTTTTCTTGCCAGACTTCACTCCACTTGAAGAAAAATTTCAGAATTATTTCAAGCACAGAAGCACTCCAAACTAACTCTGCAATATATGTATCAGGGAATTGACAGGGGCAGGAACAGCTCCATCTTTTTAGATGTGCAGTCTATTTCTGGTCACTCAGATTCCAGGTCGAAAAACACTTGGCTGAGGAGCCGTAAATGGTTTTAAGTGACTTGAAGTTCAGCCCACCCTGTTGAAACACCAACAAAGAAACTCAAAATGATTTCTCCAACCAAATAAAATGCATTATTTGAAAAAGTTCATGCAATGAGTGTTTTGACAACCAGGTAATTTTAAAAGAATGTGGAAAGTAGCGGGTTTCTCTAAAACCTGTGTTTAGGGGAAAAATGAAGCAGTAAATTCAGAGAATGAGAAGTTCCATGACAAGAAGAGACAGGACATCAGAATACAGTTCAGTGATTCACTTCGACAAATGCTGTAAATTGCAGTGAAAAGATGCTGAGCTATGTTCCAAGCAGAGAGCAGGAGCTTATCTGAATCAATTTCTACTGCCCTAAGTGGCTCAGTAGGGAAAGAATCTGCCTGCCAATGCAGGAGACTCGAGAGATGTGGGTTCGATCCCTGGGTCAGGAAGATCCCCTGAAGTAGGAAATGGCAACCCACTCCAGTACTCTTGCCTGGAAAATTTCTTGGACAGAGAAGCCTGGCGAGCTACAGTCCATGAGGTCGCAAAGAGTCAGACACGACTGAGCACATCACAAGCAACCAAGGCTATCATTCTGGGAAGAAAGCTGGACAAGCAGACAAAGAAGCAGGAAATGATGATGTCATCATGACTGAAGCAAATGAGTTGAAATTGTGTTATATCAAAGTAGTTCCTGGCTCTCAGATGTGCTAAGGATTCTGAGACAGAGTCTAATCGCTTATGTTTCCTTGTGCATTTGCCACTGATACTACTTGAAACCTATTCCACCTCTGAAAGAATGTGCCAGAACCTCAGGATGGATGGAATCCTAAAAGCCAGGTACAATGTCCCTCCCTACCACCTCCTCCACCAGCATCGCCATCTCTCTGACACCTGTCTGTCTGAAACCCACTCTGGAGGAAATTCAACCCAATGCGGGGCAGTTCTGACTATGAGACTCCTAGGAAACCTACCACTAAGATATTAGACCCAGTTTTGTTCCTCAGTGTTGCCCGGAATAAACGGACTCGTTCTCCGGTATAAACACTTTTCAAATATTTAAAGATGGTTACGTTCACCCCAAGTCTTCATTCCTCTAAGGCAAACACTTCTAATTTCCTCAGAATAATGACAGATTCTCTCCCCCTTGTTTTCCCTTTCCTCTGAGCCCATACTTACTTTCATCAATATCCATCAAGCACAAAGCCAAAACCAACTCCCTGATTCTTCAGATGAGGGATAATGATCCCAGAATGAAAGGTGACTGTTTACCTCCCTACTGAATTAAACCAACATACATCTGAATCAATGTGTCCAAATTAACTATTTTGGCCAGTACACCAGATTGTTAAGTCATTTGTTCTTGCAATCAACTAAAACCACTGAATTATTTTCATAGTGCTGCTGATGAACCACACATCTTCTTCACCATGTGCTCAGGCAGTCTGCAGCTTATTTGAAGGACATAACTCTAGATCTATACTTATAGAAACCCTTAGAGCTACTTTTGCTTTCACTTTTTCTAAAAAATGGACTTTCCAATATCTGCATTTTGATAAATTGAAAAACATCTTTCCTCTGTCTCCTCATTCATTACTTCTATATTTGAACTTGTTTCCAGAAAGTAAATTACTTCAGATGGAAGTAAATTTTAATTTGTTTTGGTAAATACATTGAACATGCTGTTGCTGTTGTGTTGTGTTTATAGTCGCTCAGTCATGTCCGACTCTTTGTGACCCCATGGACTGTAGCCCACCAAGCTCCTCTGTTCATGAGGATTCTCCAGGCAAGAATACTAGAGTGGGCTGCCATGCCCTCCTCCAGGGGATCTTCCCAACCCAGGGATTGAACCCATGGCTCCCGCAATGCAGGCAGATTCTTTACCATCTGAGCCACCAGGGAAGCTCAAACATGTTGTAATTAATAAGAAAAACAAGCTTGACAAATCTTACCTCTGTGTACCACGGTAAAAAATTAGAACGCCACTAAATTTCACCTTGGTACATAAAATAATTACCCTAGTGATTGAAGACCATTGCATGTCTTGATTTAGGTATGCAAAATATTAATCATCACTTTCAGCTTTTGTCCCACTCGTAAATATCTTCATTGATGGTTAAATCCAAAATACTGAGAAAAATACTACAAGATTTAAATTACTACCAACCTTAAGGCAAGCTATTAGCAACTAGTATTGCGTAATATGGCAGCTTTACTCCTCACTATTCAAGTACAGCCCTTCATTAGTCAAGAGTCCCTCTAGCTTTGGACTATCATTTGGGTCAAGTTTTTCAAACTTTACCCACAAACTGATGAGATATGGCATCATGTAATGTACTGAAATGTACATGAACACATTAACACAGATGTAGAGAGGTTTAATCCAGATACAAAACTCAGGAGGCTCTTTGCAATATAACAACAAAGAAAATGAAATGCTTCAGTCAGACCAACAAAGCCCTTTAATGGGACTCTGCTTAATATTCAGAAAGAAAATAGTAATAGTAATGATAATCAGGGAATTCCCTGGTGGTCCAGTGGTTAACAATCTACCTTCCAGTGCAGGGGACATGGGTCCAATCCCTTACTGGGAACTAAGATCCCACAGGCTGAGGGGGAACTAAGCCAGAGTGCTGTAACTACAGAGCCAGTGTGCCATAACTTCAGACCCTATGCAGCCAAATAAAATAAATAAATAAATATATTTTTTTAAAAAAAACAATGATGCTGATAATTGAACCAGTCAAGGCAAAACAGATTGTATTGGCTCATTTGACTGAAAAGTCTACAATAGCCCACAGCAGAATTCTGGGCTCATAGGGTACAATCAGGACCTAGTTTTCTCTCCATCTCTGGGTTCTGTTTCCCTCCATGCTGGTCGCACAAGGGAACAAGGTGGGGTCTAGTAGCCAGTACTCTAAGACCTCTCAGAATCAATGCCTGGTTGAAAAAGCATGTCTCCTTGTGGTAACATCAGCTCAAGGTCTGGGAATAACTAAATAAACCAACATAGGAACTAAATGACACTGATTGGCCAGAACAACTCACATGCTCTTGGGATACAGGAGGAAAGCCCTTGGTCAGTACAATCCGAGGAAGGCAGTGGGAATTTGAGCTACTGTAACCAGAGCCAATGGAGTTTGAATGGGCCCAAACCTCAGATGGGTACTATGTAAGCATCATCAAAATCTTATGGTATGCTCACCACAAGAAAACACTTTGCCAGATAAAACAGAGGTAGATTGCTATCAGTGAGACTAAGAGGCAAGCTTGCAATGTTTCCAGGTGCAAATAGCCAAGAGATTTCTTTCAGATTTGCAAGCCATGCAATCACATTTTCCATTTCAGCCAATGTAAGTTCCATTCTCACTCGGGGCCAAACTGGTACTGTGTGAGGCCAAAGAATTGATGTTGCTGACGTGCAGTTAAAAACCAGTCATATCTGCTTTGCAAAGTACCTTAGAGATCAAAGGTTTAGTTCAGAATTCATACAGCTGGTCTCTCTATGTATTTAAAGAATTTACGGTAAATTTAATCTTACTCCATGCCTGATTTTTTTTATTAAATTTCTACTGCCTGAGAGTAAGAACATTAACTTTTTTATGTGCAAGAAAACATGTAGTTTTTATATTCTTTTCTGCTGCCTCTTATGGATGAAATGCTCTCACTTTTGTCCTACTTTTATATTCACATCCTTTGTACACAACACTCTAAGTAATTTCTATAGAATTTAAAATCTGAAAAAAAAATGGTTTAAAAAACACATTCTAAAACTAATTGATACTGAAAAAATTAAGAAACCTACAGTTTTATAGGAACTCTGAGGACTGATTCTGTGACTGGATTTCCTGACATGGCACATCTGTTTCTCTGAGAGTTTCCTTTCTAAGGAACATGGGAAGCTATTATTAACACATGGGAAGAATCTATACAGAGTAGATTATGTTAGTCATATCAAATCCAATTCCCTTCTGGAGTGAGGCTGATTTAGCTAGGTGATTTTCTAAATTAAGTTACGACAACTGGCTATTACAGGCTGAAACTTACTCAGTTAAAGATCAGAGCAAACAATAGCTCTTGAAATTTCCATTTATACATCAGCTCTATCAAGGTGACCCAATATATTCCAGCTATTTGAGAGTCATCTTAAATTGCACACAATTCTACTGCTAAGTCTTTGGTTTCAGAAAAGGGCAGAGTTTTCCAAGTCGGGACTCAGGTTCACCAGTGGGTGGTCCTCATTTCCACACCAGTAGGATGACTGATCTCCCCTTCACTCTCCATCATAGTCTTCCGGGGTCCCTCTGATAAAAATCAATACAAACAGGTGGACTTCATTGAAGGATAAAAAACCACTAAGACAGCAAGATTACAATCTACTGATAAAAACTAAAATGGTTTCACTCTAGAGCCTGTTCAAACATACAAAGAAATGACTACAGGCAACCATATGCAAATGTTCAATCAGAAACTAAAGATCTGGATACTCTAGCATGAAAGCTGAGAACCCAGAAATGTATTCCTTTACTATCTAATAGAAGAGACAAGAAAAAAAAAAAAAAAAAACAGAAGACAAAGAATAGGAAACCTTTTATGTAATGTCTTAAAAACAAAGTAGAGATACTAACTAGTCAATATTTCAAATGAAGAGAAAAATTACTATGAAATGAATAAACCAAGGGATATTTGCAAAACACTTTACCTTTTTTCACCTGGCTACCCTTTGATGGGTTTCTTTAAATCTCAGCTGAAACATGACCTCCTCAGAGAACCTTCCTGAATCCCAGGCCAGATGAGCCCCCCACCACTCCATCCCCATTAAACTCCTACAATAGTCCATTTTTCTCTTTTGGAGCACATTTTACAATCAAGACTTCATGATGAATAATGTTTTTTTTTTTTTTTTAATATCTGATTACTATATTGCAGACTCGGTGACTGCATGGATCATGCCTACTTCCCCAGCATTTAGCCATGCAATAAATAACACACTAAGCAATTTTTAAGGGAACAACTAAATGAATCATCTAACTCTCATATCCCCTAGAATATGATTCTAGAATAAAATTCTGAAGCATGTCACCATTTAGATGACTGGGTGAGGCTGTATTTCTGACATGTCTGTCACTAAGCAAACATATCTCCCATTCCAGCTCTGGCAACATCGGCAATTTTAACAACTCTCAACCCCTTAGAAAAGAATGAGCATAGTAAACAAGAGAATGTCCATGAGATTCTCAGAGGAGAATAACAAAGCTATTTAAGGATTAGGAATTATTGGTGCTTTGGGAATACATGTGTACTTGTTTTTCAGGATGGAGGAGATTAATTAAGAAAGGAAGTGATGGTTGGCTGATGCATGAAAATGGTGGATTGGCTCTGAGGGGTCATCCTTCTTCCATTATGGTGCTCCATTTAAACCTGACCCACGTGATCCCTCACTGAGTGACATACATTTATACATAAGCAGCATAATAATGAAATAACTCCAGAAATAATCTCTACATACACCAGAAAAGCTTAAATATTAGGATATACAATTCTTTCTTTACTGTTTCTCTGTTTGAGTTCCTTATTACTTGGGTAGTAAATACTGTAAACTAATATGATGAGAAGTTCCCAAAGCTGAAAATAGTTGTTCTCTAAAATAGTTTAATGTGTTCTTTGAAATCAGTAATCAGATTAAGCAGCAGGGTCTTTAAAGGAGTTATTTGGCCTTTAAGTCACATAAGCCAGAAAGAAAAACACCAATACAGTATACTAACGCATATATATGGAACTTAGAAAGATGATAACAATAACCCTGTGTACGAGACAGCAAAAGAGACACTGATGTATAGAACAGTCTTACGGACTCTGTGAGAGAGGGAGAGGGTGGGAAGATTTGGGAGAATGGCATTGAAACATGTAAAATATCATGTATGAAACGAGTTGCCAGTCCAGGTTCGATGCACGATACTGGATGCTTGGGGCTGGTGCACTGGGACGACCCAGAGGGATGGAATGGGGAGGGAGGAGGGAGGAGGGTTCAGGATGGGGAACACATGTATACCTGTGGCGGATTCATTTTGATATTTGGCAAAACTAATACAGTTATGTAAAGTTTAAAAATAAAATAAAATTAAAAAAAAAAAAAAAGAAGTTTGTCTTTCCTACAAAATTAACCTAGGAGTGAATTTTCATCCAGAGAGAGAGTCTTCAACTGTCCATTCCTTTGTTCTTAAAAGTACAAGTTAAAAACTATAAGTGAACGATTTTGACCATGTTTATATTACTATTTTTTCTATATATACATTTTCTCCTTTAATTTTGTAATGTTCTGACACTTTTTATTGGATCAGTAATAGTCTCTTGCCATGTTAACACAATATCACATGATCACATGTTACTTTATTTACCTGTTCAATTTCTCCTAAGGAATGTGTGCTGCTGCTGCTGCTAAGTCGCTTCAGTCGTGTCTGACTTAGTGCGACCCCATAGACAGCAGCTCACTAGGCTCCTCTGTCCCTGGGATTCTCCAGGCAAGAATACTGAAGTGGGTTGCCATTTCCTTCTCCAATGCATGAAAGTGAAAAGTGAAAGTGAAGTCACTCAGTCATTCAAGACTCTTAGCGACCCCATAGACTGCAGCCTACCAGGCTCCTCCATCCATGGGATTTTCCAGGCAAGAGTACTGGAGTGGGGTGCCAAGGAATGCATAGCTTTATACAAATGACATGTGCTTTATCTTAAGTGATTTGGTTAAAGTTATAAACTAACATAAACATTTGTTTTGAAAGCATCCATATGAAATTGTAATTCTAAGTGGAAAAAGTTGGCTTAAAGCTCAACATTCAGAAAATGAAGATCATCGCATCTGGTCCCATCACTTCATGGGAAATAGATGGGGAAACAGTGGAAACAGTGTCAGACTTTATTTTTTGGGGCTCCAAAATCACTGTAGATGGTGACTGCAGCCAGGAAATTAAAAGACGCTTACTCCTTGGAAGGAAAGTTATGACCAACCTGGATAGCATATTTAAAAGCAGAGACATTACTTTGCCAACAAAGGTCCATCTAGTCAAGGCTATGGTTTTTCCTGTGGTCATGTATGGATGTGAGAGTTGGACTGTGAAGAAGGTTGAGCGCCGAAGAACTGATGCTTTTGAACTGTGGTGTTGGAGAAGACTCTTGAGAGTCCCTTGGACTGCAAGGAGATCCAACCAGTCCATTCTGAAGGAGATCAGCCCTGGGATTTCTTTGGAAGGACTGATGCTAAAGCTGAAACTCCAGTACTTTGGCCACCTCATGTGAAGAGTTGACTCATTGGAAAAGACTCTGATGCTGGGAGGGATTGGGAGCAGGGGGAGAAGGGGACGACAGAGGATGAGATGGCTGGATGGCATCATTGACTCGATGGACGTAAGTCTGGGTGAGGTCCGGGAGTTGGTGATGGACAGGGAGGCCTGGCATGTTGCGATTCACGGGGTCGAAAAGAGTCGGACACGACTGAGCGACTGAACTGAACTGAACTGAACTGAAATCCCACTAATTACAAATTTCAGATATACACAAGGGAGAAGGTAACCCACTATCTCAATGTCCTTCATGGGTACCTCTAGAGTCTCAAACTTCATAGGCTGTCCAAGGTTAAAGGTGAAATGGATTAAAGATCTTCATAGAATTTTATTCCAGAGAACATCAGCAAAAAAAGAATAACACCTTCTTTTTACCATAATCAACATAAAATACACAAAGAATTTTAAGTTCTTTGAGAAATTCTTTAGGGTGCGATAAATCATGCATTTGGCACAGTAGTAGTAATTCACAGAGTAGAAATATTAAGATAAATTTAGGCCTTTTAGATGATTTACTGTCTTCAGTTCAGCTCAGTGGCTCAGTCATGTCTGACTGCAGCCCCACGGACTGCAGCACACCAGGCTTCCCTGTCCATCACCAACTCCCTGAGCTTGCTCAAACTCATGTCCATCCACTTGATGATGCCATACAACCATCTCATCCTCTGTCATCCCCTTTTCCTCCTGCCTTCAATCTTTCCTAGCATCAGGGTCTTTTCCAATGAGTCAGTTCTTCACATAGGGTGGCCAAAGTATTAGAGCTTCAGCTTCAGCATCAGTCCTTCCAAAGAATATTCAGGACTGATTTCCTTTAGGATTGACTTGTTTGATCTCCCTGTAGTCCAAGGGACTCTCAAGAGTCTTCTCCAACACCACAGTTCAAAAGCATCAATTCTTCCACTCTCAGCTTTCTTTATGGTCCAATTCTCACATGACTACTGGAAAAACCATAGCTTTGACTAGATGGACCTTTGTCAGCAAAGTAATGTCTCTGTTTTATAATACGCTGTCTAGTTTGGTCCCAGCTTTTTTCATCCATGGGATTTTCCAGGCGAGAGTACTGGAGTGGGTTGCCATTTCCTTCTTCAGGGGATCTTCCCAACCCAGGGATCGAACCCAGGTCTCCTGCATTGCAAGCAGAAGCTTTACCATTTGAGCCACCAGGGAAGCTCTCCAAGGAGCAAGCGTCTTTTAATGTCATGGTTGCACTCATCATCTGCAGTAATTTTGGACCCCAGAAAAATAAAGTCTGTCACTGTTTCCATTGTTTCCCCATCTATTTGCTATGAAGTGATGGGACCAGATGCCATGATCTTAGTTTTTTGAATGTTGAATTTTAAGCCAGCTTTTCACTCTCCTCTTTCACTTTCATCATGAGGCTCTTCATTTACTCTGCTTTCTGCCATAAGGGTGGTGTCATCTGCATATCTGAGGTTATTGATATTTCTCCCGGCAATCTTAATTCCAGCTTGTGCTTCATTTATCCAGTCCAGAATTTCTCATGATGTACTCTGCATATAAGTTAAATAAGCAGGGTGACAACATACAGTCTTGATGTACTCCTTTCCCAAATTGGAACCAGTCTATTATTCCATGTCCAGTTCTAACTGTCGCTTCTTGACCTGCATACAGATTCCTCAGGAGACAGGTAAGGTGGCCTGGTATTCCCATCTCTTGGATAATTTTCCACAGTTTGTTGTGATCCACACAGTCAGAGGCTTTAGCATAGTCAATAAAGCAGAAGTAGATGTTTTTCTGGAACTCTCTTGCTTTTTCCACGATCTAACGGATGCTGACAATTTGCTCTGTGGTTCCTTGGCCTTTTCTATGCAAAAACCCTTCAAAGATTAGTTCTCTGCCACTGAACAAGCCTGTACTTAAATCAACTCAGAGATTTCTAGGAAAGGAGACTCAATAAACAACAAGGAAACAATATTCACACACAAGACAGTCTTCCAACCAGAATATGTCAGTCTTCTACCCAGACTATGTTTCTCAGTGCATTTATGGTCTTTTATGGAAACTGAGAAAAATAAGCTACAGTATATAATTCATATTCAAGTGCAGGACAAGCTCATTAAAATAATTAATCTGACAAAGAACAATTTAAATCCCAAAGTTATTTCCATATCATGATCCACTGAAATAGGTTTAGTTAATGGTATTTAAATGAGTACATTGTAAGTGCTACTTTTTTCCTGGTCACTCTTTATTTAATAAAGTATCTTTATTAGATTTTTTTTTTAATCTTGATGATGTTACCTGCATTGTAATGGCAGAGAGAAGTTGATTTATGATTTAGGTTGAAATTGTGATAGCTCTTCTTTCTGACCAGCAAGGAGCAAGGATAACGCTGCTGACTACCCTAACCAAAATATTTGGATTCAAAAACCCATCAACACTATCATACCATCCTTTCCAACAAAACACTGTCATGTAGATTTGGAAGTTACTCTCTGGGCTTTCTTGGATTTTGATTACAACGCTGATAAGACTCAGTTTACAAGGAACACAAAGATATTCACATCAACAGAGAGCTGATGGTGACGTCGTTCACAAAGGCCCAAGTTTCAGGTGTGGGGCAGAAGTGACAGAGCCCATTGGGATACGTCAGGGTAACATACCTGAGGACATTCTTGGCAAGATGGAACATGGCAGGGAGAGACATTTTTGAATGTCTATTTAGGGTGCCATGTTTCCAAGACAGAAAAAGTGACAGAGAAAAATGCATCAATTATTACTCACAGAGCCACAATTTTATAAAAAGTGATCTATAGAAATCCCTCATGATTTATAGAAATTAACAGATTATAGAAGTTCAGTCTGATGCATATGTATTTATATATACATCTTAGAATCAATGATCAAAGTAGGATTTCCCTTCTTTTGGTTGTTCACTTAATGGGAGATGACTAGGATCAAGAAAAACAGAAGAAAGAGAGTGAGAAAGCAAAGTAATCTGCAAATTGGATAATTTTCTGATCAGGGTGAGTTGTTAACACAAATCCCTAGATTTAACCTATCTCTCCTCCAGGAAGTCAAATCTATAACAGAGTATTTTAAATGGAAATTTAATCCTTGATGGGCATTTGATATATTTTTTCTCTGTTATAAAAGGTAACATTGTTTATGAAGACATCCCAACAAATTTGGAAAACAACTTGAAATGTGATACCCTCCCTGTTTGCTTAAGGAATTATTTTAAAGGTGAAAGAAATATTTAATAATCAGAGATTTTACATGAGAAGAAAAATAATCTCAAAAATTCTTCAAATATCTCAATTAACCAAATATTTCTAACTACCCTTTCTGTCTATGCCATTTTTCACCTCTCCAGTTTTGCTTTTCAATATGGTAACACCTGAAAACACAGCAAAAAAACAGGAAATAAAGTTTGCTATACTTTCCCTGATTGAAGAAAGACTTTCTCTTAGCTACATAAAATCATAAATATTAAGATTATATTAAAAATAACCTATTTGATGATTAGTTCTTCAAGCCCCATTTATTACACACAAGGAAGGATGTCCTGGCTAGGATAGTAGTTACAGACATTAATATATGCATCTTTTTACACAAAAAAATTAAAGCTCTGGAACACCATTGAGTCCTTTGGGATGAGATGGCAGGGGCAGTTGGTAGGGAGTGGGGGGAGAGAGTACTAAATAATTTAAATTATCTTGCCTGGAGGTCCCTCTAATAAATGCTGCATCTTTACAAGAGGGCTGAACAGAATTAGGGGTACAATTTGTGTCTGTGAAACAGAGTGAAGGGAGCAGACAGCCCAGATGGGAGATGGCGAGATGCAGCTACATTACAATAATGAGAGTTATAACAGAGCATTTGCTGTGATGGTTCTGTAAAGAAAAAGACCACTGCTGTTTGTCAGAGAGAAACAAAGGCTGCATGGAAGAGACAGAGATGAGCTGAGGCTCAAGAACTAGCTGGTGATAAGCAAGGTGTATACCACACTTATGGGAATAGGAAAGATCTAACTTGCTAAGAATGGGTTTAGAAAATCACAGGGTGGACTTCCCTGGTCAAGTGGTTAGGAATCTGCCTGCCAGTGCAGGGGACATGGGTTCAATCCCTGCTCTGGGAAGATCCCACAGGGCAACTAAGCCCATGTGCCATAACTTTTGAGCCCATGACCTAGAGCCCATGCTCTGCAGCAACAGAATCCACCACAATGAGAAGCCTGAGCACCACAACCAAGAATTGCCCCCTCTTTACCGCAACTAGAGAAAACCCGTGTGCAGGGAAAAAAGACCCAGTGCAGTCAAAATAAATAAATAAATGAAAAAAAAATTTAAAGGAAAATACAAAAAAAATCACAGGGCATCAAGTAATAAAGTCATAAAGGCTGGTAAAGTGAAGCGGACTCCTAACTATAGGTAATGGGGCTGAGGGTAGTTAAAAACCCCGAGTAGCAAGATAACATATGAGCATTTGTGTCTGGAGAAGATGAACCAAGTACTTTCCATTGCAGAGTTGACTACTAAAGTACATGTTCAGACAATGCAGAAAAATCTGGAGGCTGCTTCTAGGGTGGCAGCAATAGGAATGCAAAGGTAATTTGAAGACATGCTCAATCTCACATGGAAATTCATTAGACTTGGGAGACAAATGAGGGAACTGAGGGAACTAGGATCTGTAGGAATGAGAACTCAGGTAACCAGATAAATGATGAAGCCAATGAAAGGGATGAGAAAGTCATTTTTATTGAGACCTGCTGAAAGATGCCATGGAATCTTGTTTTGCACGGCCAGGTGGATGAGTGACCAGGACTGAACCAAGGAACAGCAAAGAAGTTATGTACGATCCTTTCCATTACTATTGTTAAGGCACATAGCTGTATCTTGACTTCTATAACGCTGTGGGTTGTATTATTTTCTTTTTTCCCCATTAATTCTCTGTCTGCATGAGAACAAAAGTTCTATCTTGGCAGCCACCTCTGTTATGCCACACAAAGTCAGATTGGTTTATTCATCATCACTCTGTTACGGACACAGACACAATGAGGGCTTCATCAATTCAGGTCTTCATCTTATTTTTCTTTACAAAAGCCCTGTCCACTCCTTGCAGCATCAAATAACAGCCTTCCCAGCGATGTATCATGGTACAGAAAGGGAAAATGTGTTTCAATACATTCTAATCTCTGCTGTAACAATAGCCAAGAACATTGATGTGACTCCAAACTAAAGGAAAAGAACATCTATTTCAGATCCTACATACCACAAGTGCCTGAATAAAAGTGAAGCAAACGAAAACTGTGTATATGTGGGTATGATACACATATGGAATAAATAAAAACATTGCATGTGAGGAAAAATGAGGCAGTGCTAATATTAAGGTTTGAAAAGTGAAAGTGAAAGTGTTTGTCGCTCAGTGGTGTCTGAATCTGTGACCCCATGAACTAGCCTGCCAGGCTCCTCTGTCCACTGGGTTCTCAAGAATATTGGAGTGGGTTGCCATTTCCTCCTCCAGGGAATCTTCCCAACCCAGGGTTTAAACCCCGGTCTCCTGTATTGCAGGCAGATTCTTTCCCATCTGAGCCACCAGGGAAGCCTTAATATTAAGGTTTCAGTTCAGTCACTGTCATGTCCGACTCTTTGCCACGCCATGGACTGCAGCACGCCAGGCCTTCCTGTCCATATTAAGGTTTAAGTGTTTTAAATTAAAGGAAGAGAAAATATTTCTGATTGCCTCTGTCCACTGAAGGATAAACTTGAGCTGAACTATGCCCTTTATCTTCCTTTGGCTCCTCAGTTTCTAGGTTCAGCAGTTTTCCTTTCCTTCTCCCCTCCTGTCTTAGCATTCTTGTCTGTTTAGTGACTAAGGCTTATTTTATTCTTTTCAAGCCTGCCTCCACCTAAAACCCCATATTCAGCTGTTTACAAAGGATGAGCACTTTATTCTCTCCTGGGACTGTCTCTCTAGTCATTAGGACCACCCATCCACATCAGCATCCTTCAATGTAGCCAAAAGGCAGATTCTGAAGCACAGCTCAAGTCTAATCGAGTTGGACTTCTCACCTTTTCCTGTACCTCATACTTTTTGGTGGACATCTTTTACCTGTTGAAGTACCCTTATATTTTTCCTTTATTCAAACTCAAACTGCATCAAGTAAGATAGGAGCGAAGTGTCTTGATATAAACTCTACTCATTAGAGATGCACCTATTTAAGATCATTGCCCAACTATGAAAGTATTTTATTCAATCAATCACAAAATCAAGCAAGAGCTCAACTCAACTGTTTCTTTGATAGTTAAACTCAAGATCTCTTCCATTGCTAGCAAAGTTACAGTTTTTTTCCAGACAAATAGAATCCACCATAGGTCCAAAAAGCAGATCTCTTTCATAACAAAGTTGAGATGACTTAAATCTTTATTTGAGTAACTATGTCAAACAGCTGAGTGAATAGAGAAGATAGTTAATATTAATTTGTGCTTTGAGATTAAAAACTAACAAATATTTATTGAATAGCCATTCCATACAAAGAATCATTAAATATTCTGTAGGATACTTAGGGATCAAGCAGCCTGTAACTAGTTTGGGAAAATAATGCCAACATATGAACAATTAAGTAAGATTTCCGTTTAAAACAGTGGAAGGTTTGGCACGAGACTATATAAAATATGCCTGCCAACTGGAACAATCGAGGCTCAGAGAAGACATAATTCAATTCACCCTGAGATGTCAGTAAAGGTTTTACAGAGGAGATGAGATGTGAGCTGGGATTAATTGGGTCAACACAATTAGAAAAGAAAGGGACAGGGTTAGCAAGGTGGAGGGAGGAAATGATGAGACAAAGAGACAGAAATGGCAAAGCAAAACCATTTACTAGAGAACTGGAGTAAACCAGAGAGGCTGGAGTAGAGATTCTAATCAGAGAAAAGGCAAGAGAAAGGCTCAAAAATGAGGGGGAAAAGTGAAAATAGATTCAGTTCAGTTCAGTCACTCAAGTCATGTACAACTCTTTGTGACCCCATGGACTGCAGCATACCAGGCCTCCCTGTCCATCACCAATCCAAACTCATGTCCATTGAGTCGGTGATGCCATCCAACCATCCCATCCTCTGTCGTCCCCTTCTCCTCCCACCTTCAATCTTACCCAGCATCAGGGTCTTTTCAAATGAATCAGTTTTTCACAGTGGCCAAAGAATTGGAGTTTCAGCTTCAACATCAGTCCTTCCAATGAACACTCAGGACTATCTCCTTTAGGACAGACTGGTTAGATCTCCTTGAAGTCCAAGGGACTTTCAGTGATTCCCTATAACTAGGGCTGTGGAAAATGACTGCTAATAGATATGGAGCTTCTTTTGTGGGGGGTGACAAAAATTTTAAAACTAGAATACAGTTGTATAACAAACATTTTACATGGTTGAGTTTTATAGTACAAGAATGCTATCTCAATAAAACTGTTTTTTAAAAAAGGGAAGGAAGATGGTCTTGACAATCCTTGTCACTAAAGGATCTTCAAAGTTCTCTCTTATATAATTAGTCTAAAATCTAACAAATATCTCTGTATATACCACAAATTGTGTGACCATCATTGTTTCTTAAGTCTACTCCCTGGCATTCTTCACAAAGTATGGAGTATATTTCTTACCAATGTTCTTTTTTATTCCAAAGTTTGGGTTGGGAAGATCCCCTGGAGGAAAGCATGACAACCCACTCCAGTTTTGTTGCCTGGAGAATCCCCATGGACAGAGGATCCTGGAGGGCTACAGTTCATGAGGTCATAAAGAGTCGGACACGACTGAGTGACTAAGCACACACAGCATGGACTTGGTTTACATTCATCATGGTTTTGGGAAGAACAAATTATATTAGTTGCATCTGATTTTTTTCATATTAGAGAAACAACACCAAGTTCACAGCATAGCTGAATCTCAATAGTCTGCTGTCTTTTAGCCCATGGAATGTTTCCATCAAATTATAAACATGTGTCCCTAAATTCATTCATTCTCTTGATATACAAATAGTTTAAAGGGCTAGTGATTTGTGGATCCTAGAATATATTCAATATATTCCATCTAGCTCTATTCCCTACATTATAAAAATGACATAATAAAAGTAACCTAAGTACATTGTTATTAGCATGTGCTAGTACTCTTGCCTGGAAAATCCCGTGGACAGAGGAGCCTGGTGGGCGACAGTCCATGGAGTCACTAAGAGTTGGACACAACTGAGCGACTTCACTTTTACTTTTCACTTTCACGCATTGGAGAAGGAAATGGCAACCCACTCCAGTGTTCTTGCCTGGAGAATCCCAGGGACGGGGGAGCCTGGTGGGCTGCTGTCTATGGGGTCGCACAGAGTCGGACACGACTGAAGCGACTTAGCAGAAGCAGCAGCAAACACTTTTCAGATACTTGCCTCATCAAATCCTAACGATGATGCTATGATAGAGGTATAAGGACCCCCATCATGTAGATGAAAATGTTGAGTGAGGCTCAGAAAAGTATAGTATAATAATTTTCCCCACCAATAGGAAGTAGTTCAAGGTCTATCTGATCCAAAGCCTATCAAAAAATATTTCAAAGGGAGATAGAGTAGAATTATACATAAGTACAAACATTGGCTGAAGTCAGAACATAGACAAGAAGGTAGTTTTCTATCTGAATCATTTCTCAAATGTCTTTGGAAGTTTTCAAGTATGAAAATGAACCCTTAATTTTCTTTGGATCCATAAGCCTATTCTCATGATCACATTCTGCATAAATACTTCAGTTTTACATTCATCTTAATTTTAAAAGTTTCTTGAAAGCTCTAGAAATAATGAATTATAAAGTCAGCATTAGCCTGCTTATTCAGTAGCTAAAATTATTATGTGCTTTAAGAATAAAAATCAAATTACATATGATTTAGCACTTTTATAGAATGCACTGGTAGAAATTTTGAGCTAGACTGAAATGATTATAATTTAACATGCACACAGGAAAAAAAAAAGGGAAATTATATGCTAAAATACTCAAATGGCTTAGGTATCCCTAATTTCTTTTTGCTACCCTACATTTATTTTCTAAAGTTAATTCTGATCACTAATTTCTCATCATTAAAAACGAATTTCCCCCAGTGCATATACAATTGTTGTCTATCTTCATCTAAAAGAGATGCTGAGATTCCTGCATCATGTTAGACAGAAATTCTGTGGGTCTACAAATTCATTTGGCAATATTTTGTTTATGCAAAGATAAAGCAGTGAAGTTATCCATGTTTAAGCATAAAACAATGGAAGATATAAATCTATTTTTACTGGAAATAAGAGAATGTTTCGGAGTTCTGCACAATCCATTAACTACTATACCTAAACAAAGTCTTTATAATGTTATATTTCTCATTTCATGAATTTTTATAGCTAATGTGTTTTCAGTCAAGAATAATGTGGTGATTAGAAGAGAGTTCAATACGGATATGTGGCAATACAATAAGTACAGAGGTTAATCAATTTCTCCAGTGACTAGAAAACAATTATTGATTACCAAATTTTGGAAAGCTTTCAATCAAATTTTTCACTACAAAAAGTTTCTGGAAAAAATTCAAGAGGAGCTAGATGAAAGGTTTTGAAACTAATAAGATATTGATTTTTCTAACTTTCTATGCTAATCTGTGGATTTACTAGCCCCTAATTTAATTAGACGAATGCCTTTTGTGTAGACTGGCTTGTAGAGCAAGGCTGCCTGACAAACTGAATCTGTGAACTGATGTGTCTCCAAAGAGGGGGAAATTAATACACTTCTAGTTTGGGAACCTCAGTTAACAGCATAACCTAAATAGCTATAGATTTGGAAGATCCATGCACTTTTATACCTGTTTCTTATTTATTTGTCACTTGAGGTCAGTAGACTAGATTAGGAATTGTTTTAAAATTCAATCAATTAGGTCCATAACCAATTAGGTTAATATAATCCAGCAGTAGGATATGAAAAAAGAGTAGACACTTCATTTCTATGATAATGCTGAATGACTGGGGGCGGGAATGGAGATGGGAAGCAGAGAAAAAGAGTGAGACAGAGAAGGATACTGATTACAGAAATGAGATTCATGTAATTAAAATCTATCCAGGAACCTCTTCACAAATCAAGAATTTTTAATGACCACCACCATACAGCAATCACAATAGATCTAAACTTAGCTTTTGTTTTTTTAGTCCAACCTACTGAAGAATGTATTAAAAGGAGGAGGGAGGGATAAATTAAGAGTTTGTGACATAAAATAGGTAACCAATAAGGACCTATTGCATAGCACAGGGAAGTTGTAATAACCCATAAGGGGAAAAAAATCTAAAAAATATACAGATAGATTAATATAAATACATACACCCAAATCACTGTGTTATACACCTCAAGCTAACATAGCATTGTAAGTCAACTATACTTCATTTTTTAAAAAAGTCATAGAAAAAAAAAGTGTCGTTTAAAAAACACAATGCATTAAAGAAATAATTAAGTAGTCAAGCGCTAAATAGAAACAAAATAGGCAATCTATAAATGAAGTAATTACCCCCTGAATAAAGCCTGATATTAAGATACCCCCTGAGTGATAGAAACCAGATTTACAAGTATTACTTTTCTCTTATAACCTCACCCCAGTTAGCCCTACTGTATATGGTGCCCTCCAAGCTTCTTTGGCACATCACCACCCCCTGGTGGCCAGAAAGGGAAACTTCTGATCCCTCTTGCTTCCTTACCATCTTAAAAGATTTCACTTTGTATTTTCAGTTTCTGTCTTCCAGTCTGACTCAAGTAATTTCACCTCAAGAAATCAATATTCAGTTTCATTCCCATAACTAAGTATCTATTTCTTCAACTTCTATATCTCTTCCAACTTTCAGTAAATTTTCTTTAGGAAAATAACTTTATAACTTTCTCTTTACCCTTCTATCTCACTTTGATCTCCATAATGAGCTAAAAATGGATTAATGAGCTTATGGTTCAGGTAAATAATCACTAATAAGTATATTATTTCTGGTGCCAGAACTTTAGAAAATTATACCAAAGAGACATAAATGGGATATAACTATACTGAGAAAAAAAATTACAAATGTAATTGAAATAGATATCAGAACAAGTACTCTCTACATTAAATGTAATATTTAAAAACATTAGATCTAGTAAATCATGTTAAATTTAATGGAGAAAATATCAGTTACTACTGTCTATATTAAATAATTTGAAAAGCGCCTCCAATGTCATTAGAAAATTCCACTACTGTTTCCCCATCTAGAAAAAACCTTTTAACTCCTTCTAACCTATATATTTTGGAGAAGGAAATGGCAACCCACTCCAGTATTCTTGCCTAGAGAATCCCAGGGACTGTGGAGCCTGGTGGGCTGCCGTCTATGAGGGTCACACAGAGTCGGACACGACTGAAGCGACTTAGCAGCAGCAACCTATATATTATAAGTGTTATACATTAAAAGCTAGTCCTAGTTTAATTTTGCTGCTTTTTCTTTGGCAACACCACATTCCACATTTTTATTATTTTATTACTACAGATTATAATATGAATGATAGATTTTTGTGGCTAACGTTTGACTCAATACTCTGTGACACTTCTTCTAGACAGAAAAGCTCTCCATGTTTCATTCTAGTGAGAGTCACGTGGATGTGAATAAGAAAGTATCACCTTCCTACAGCAAAGAGCAGAACTGCAATGGCTGTGTTTGCTGAGAATATATCCTAGAAGCATAAAAGAAACACCAGGAAAATGCAACTAATATGTATTTAGTTTGAACAGACCCTCTACCACCATAAAAACAGGCAGTCTCATAAAGAAAAAAAAAAGTGATGGTTTGGAATTAAACTTAGGTTTTAATTCTCAATCTACCAGATTAGTAGCTATTTAGCCTTGACCAATTGCTTGGTTTTCTGAGCGATGATTTCCTCATCTGCAATATGAGGCTGTAAGCACCTGAAACTGACACAACATCAGAAATCAACTGCATTTCAATGTTTTTTCTTTAAATGCAGCTAGAAAGGCTTATATTCCTAGGACTGCACTAATGTATTCATGAACATGTGCGTGCACACATACTCACACACACACGCACACATTTCCCTCCAACTCTTTAATCACTGATCTTCTCATTCCATCTTCCTGCATTGACATCACTTTCTCAGGTTGCTCTCCCACGAAGCTGTAAGGATAGTGTCAGGCAGATCTGATTTTGTATCTTTATGGCTTCGTGACCAGAGGGAAAATAGGATTCTGTCTAAGTAGGATAATCAGGAAAAAAAAAAAAAAAAAAAAAACCTGGGAAAGCACTCTTATTGTCCCACATTGAGTTAAATATTTAAGGCTAGACAAATCACTCTACCCTAGGGAATGTGCTAATGTATTAAACCAGCTTGAGCAGGACTTAAGGAGCATGAGGTCTCAGCTAACAGACTGGGTGGGCCTCCTGAAGAGAAATAGATGCTGGTCTTTACAAAGACCACCTTGGCATCTTGGAGTCCTCATTTTCTAAAATTAATATATTCTTTCATTTTGGGGGGGCTGGGGAGCTGGAAGGGGTGATTTCCTGTTGGCTCAGATGGTAAAAAATCTGCCTGCAATTCAGGAGACCTGGATTCGATCCCTGGGTCAGAAAGATTCCCTGGAGAAGAAATGGCTATCCACTCCAGTATTCCTGTCTGGAGAATCCGTTGGACAGAGGAGCCTGGCAAGCTACAGCCCATGGGGTCACAAAGAGCAGGACATGACTTAGCGACTAATACTTCGTCACTATCCCCACCTCAAATACTTTGATCAGCCTGTATGACTGCAGTAGTTTTCTAGGTGGGTACCACTTCTAGATTCATCTTCCCATCACTGTCCTTTCAGATTACTTCAGTTTTCAAGAACCAACAATGGCTTTGTGTGGCCTGTCATAAGAAATCAAACCTCTGCCATATAGCCTTAAAGCCCCTTTAATGTCTGGCTGTCCTTTACAGCCATTCTTATTCCTTAAGATGAACCATTCTTCTCAAATACTTTAATATTCCCTGTCATGTCACAATCATTCTCCCCCAAGCCTCTGATTATGCTAATCTCATTAGCTAAACTCATCTCTTCTTCCATTTCCAAATACCACTCATCCATTACAAAAGGAATGTTCCAATTTCGTCCTGTATTGATAGGAAAGTCATACTGATCCTTCCTACCCTTACATTCTTACAGCATCCAAACGGATTCAATTATATAACAATTTATTACTTATTTGTTTTGCCATCTCTCCATTTAGGTTATAGGTGCTCTGAGATGAGAGACACATCTCAGAGTCACTTTCCTCTCTGATACCTCCCTTAGAAACCTTGTCCTCACAGTGCCAAGCATAACGGGCACCAACAACAAATATTAGATGTTCCTTTGCAAACAGAGAACTTTGATGCCCTAAACAGTTAACCCCAGGATAAAAACAAACAAAACTTCTCTGTGATTAAACTCGTCTGTCTCATTTCTCTATAACTATCATGAAAATGTTATGTTTCTAATTCAACATTTAAGTCCAATTCTGCTGCTAGATAAAAGTCATCTTCAGATGGTCATGTGATATTGGGGAACCAGGAACTGGAAATTGCACATGTTTACAACCATTTCCTGGCATGCAACTCCTGCACAGGAGAGACCCAGTATTCTTGCACACAAACAGATCGGCAGCAGTCTGCCAAGGGGACGCCAGTAACCATCTCCTAAATATAACTGAAAACCTTAACTCCTGAATCCTAAGTAGCCAGTTCAGGCTTACATCAAGCTAATAAGAAAAACACCAGTTCGTCATGTCTTCACTGAACTGATGTGAGTTGTCGCTATTTTCTGAAGGAGTGATGAAAACTTTCCAACTGAGTGGCTTCTTACACTGCCATTTCTTTTTCTTTTCTTAGCTGAAAAATATCAGAGACCATAAAACTTACTAAAAATTAGATGCAGACACCTGACATTCTGAAGCAAAGAGATTAGACCAATGACCCTGCAGAAAAACACGATATACATACTGATCTATTTAGGTAGAAAGCACAGAAATGGGAAGTCAGATCAGGAAGAGATCAGGAAAGTGAACAACCGCTGATTTACAGTGATAAGTGTTTCAAACCCAAATTGAATAAACTAAAGCAACCATCTGTTTTATAAACTGAAATGATTAATTTTTAGTAAATCTTCTGATGGGGCACTGTTTTTGGCAGAGCATTAATTTATAAGGAACAGAACAAACGGGCAATCCAGCACATTTCATAAAGGATAACTACATTTCCCAGTTATCCATCTGGGTCCTCTTCATTTCAGCGGTTTAATTAAAACTCAATGGTATTATCAATCTGTTACATTTTTCATGTTGATGGTTATTACATTTACAGTACAGCAGGAGTACAAATTAAAGTGAGAAGATGATAAATCTCAACTCCAAATTTCATTTCTGTTTCTCTAGTAACTAATACTCTGGTAATATTTTTTAGCTCACTCATGTTTATAGAACAATTTCCATGATTTTTTATAATTAAAATAAAGGGAAAAAAAGAGAAGTGTGATTTTTTCCACAGCTTTTTTCCTTTTTGTATGCATTAAGTTTTATGACTCTTCCATCAACCCAGTTTGTAGATTTATTTGAGTTGGGCTCCTCAAAATCTGCAATAAACTTATTTTATGACTTTCCTTTTAAAAATATTTGCTGCTGTTGTTTTTTTTTTTCCCTGAATGGATCTTTTAATATTAGACTTCCTCAAAACGAAATAAGATGGATACCACTCAATTATGAATTCTGGGGCTATACATCTATAGGTTAAATATAGTTACATTCTCTTTAAATCACTAACATAAATAAATGAATACCTTTCCAAATCAGGAATGCCACTTCAAACCTAGACCATTAAATATATAATCTTTGAGTTATACCAGGGGTATAATCATATACTGTTGTTAATATATGATTGTAAATTGACTTAAGATAATGTCAAAAGTAGAATGCCGTGAATTATACTGGAAAAAAAAATGCTATATAAATGCTCTCAAAATACTAAAAGCTATATGACTATATACAAAGTTGTAAAAAATCAGATTGAGGTTGACTTTTAGAAGAAAATATATATGTGTATACAAAATGCCTCTCTTTCTCCCACCTCCCTCCCTCCTGATCTTCAGTCCTGGAGAGGATACAAATGAAAAGAATGGATATAATCCAGTGTGGCCTGACAGACTATCAAAAGGACTTTAACTTGACTACACCTTGAGAAACAATTGTTTTGAAATAACTGTTGTCAAAAATTGATCTGGAAAATCTCCACTTCAAGTCAACCTTCTCAGAAGGCAACACCCACTGCTCAGAAATGCTAATTAAATGCCCTGCAGTTTGACAATCTTAAGCCCTTTGAGACTTACACAGATAGAGGTGGCTTTATCTGTTCTGCACTTTGAAAAAGTGCTCCATCCCTGAAGCCAATCATTTAATGGGATCCCATACCATTATCTAAATGTCAAAAGATGCTCAGTCTAGTACAGCAGCAGTAGAAGAAAATCCACTTGTTAGCATTCCAGAAGTCAATTTGCCTGAAACTCAAACCATGTCTTAGGCAACATAACAATGAAAAGACAATTTCCCCTGGAAAGCATGCCTGAATGTCCTACTACCATAAGCCCATTCTCACCAAGTGTGTATGTGTGCAAGGCAGGTGGTGAGGGCAAAGTTCATATAGCAGGTAGTAAAAGATTTAGCTGGTAGCAAAAGATTAAAATAAGTTAACTATGTAGTGATAGAAAGAAAGTGAAGTAGCTCAGTCATGTCAAACTCTTTGCAAGCCCATGGACTATAGCACACCAGGCTTCCCTGTCCATCACCAACAGCCAGAACTTAATCAAACTCATGTTCTTTGAGTCGATGAGGCCATTCAACCATCTCATCCTCTGTCATATCCGTCTCCTCACACCTTCAATCTTTCCCAGCATCAGGATCTTTTCCAATGAGTCAGTTCTTCGCATCAGGTGGCCAAAGTATTGGAGTTTCAGCTTCAGCATCAATCCTTCCAATGAATATTCAGGACTGATTTCTTTAGCATTGAGTGGTTGGATCTCCTTGCAATCCAAGGGAGTCTCAAGAGTCTTCTCCAACACCACAGTTCAAAAGCATCACTTCTTCAGCTCTCAGCTCTCTTTAGTCCAAGTCTCACATCCATACATGACTACTGGAAAAACCATAGCTTTGATTAAATGGACCTTTGTTGACAAAGTAATGTCTCTGCTTTTTAATATGCTATCTAGGTTGGTCATTGCTTTTTTTCCAAGGAGAAAGCATCTTTTAATTTCATGGCCTCAGTCACCATTTTCAGTGATTTTGGAGTCCAAAAAAATAGTCTGTTACTGTTTCCATTGTTTCCCCATCAATAGCCATGATGTGATGGGACCAGATGCCATGATCTTAGTTTTCTTTTTTTTTTTTATTGATCAAAGATAATTTATTAAAAATTTTTTAATATTTTATTTTATTTATTTTTATTTTATTTTATTTTTAAACTTTACATAATTGTATTAGTTTGAATGTTGAGTTTTAAGCCAACTTTTTCACTTTCCTCTTTTACTTTCAACAAGAGGCTCTTTAGTTCTTCTTCACTTTCTGCCATAAGGGTGGTGTCATCTGTATAGCCGAGGTTATTGATATTTCTCCTGGCAATCTTGATTCCAGCTTGTGCTTCATGCAGCCTGACATTCTGCATGATGCATTCTGCATATAAGTTAAATAAGCACAGTGACAATATACAGCCTTGATGCATTCCTTTCCCAATTTGCAACCAATCTGTTGTTCCACGTCCAGTTCTAACTGTTGCTTCTTGACCTGCATACAGATTTCTCAGGAGGCAGGTAAGGTGGTCTGGTATTCCCATCTCTTTCAGAATTATCCAGGTTGTTGTGATCCACACAGTCAAAGGCTTTGGCATAGTCAATAAAGCAGAAATAGATGTTCTTCTGGAACTCTCTTGCTTCTTCAATGATCCAGTGGATGCTGGCAATTTGATCTCTGGCTCCTCTGCCTTTTCTAAAACCAGATTAAACATCTGAAAGTTCACGGTTCACATACTGTTGCAGCCTGGCTTAGAGAATTTTGAGCATTACTTTACTAGCGTGTGAGATGAGTGCAATTGTGTGGTAGTTGGAGCATTCTTTGGCATTGCCTTTCTTTGGGATTGGAATGAAAACTGACCTTTTCCAGTCCTGTGGCCACTGCTGAGTTTTCCAAATTTGCTGGCATATTGAGTGCAGCACTTTCATAGCATCATCTTTCAGGATTTGAAATAGCTCAACTGGAATTCCATCACCTCCACTAGCTTTGTTCATAGTGATGCTTCCTAAGGCCAACTTGACTTTGCATTCCAGGATGTCTGACTCTAGGTGAGTAATCACTCCCTCGTGATTATCTGGGTCATGAAGATCTTTTTTGAATAGTTCTTCTGTGTATTCTTGCCACCTCTTCTTAATATCTTCTGCTTCTGTTAGGTCCATATCATTTCTGTCCTTTATCAAGCCCATCTTTGCATGAAATGTTCCCTTGGAATCCCTAATTTTCTTGAAGAGATCTCTGGTCTTTCCCATTCTATTGTTTTCCTCTATTTCTTTGCCTTGATCACTGAGGAAGCCTTTCTTATCTCTTCTTGCTATTATTTGGGACTCTGCATTCAAATGGGTATATCTTTCCTTTTCTCCTTTGTTTTTACTTTCTCTCCTTTTCTCGGTTATTTTTAAGGCCTCCTCAGACAACCATTTTGCCTATTTGCGTTTCTTTTTCTTGGGGATGGTTTTGATCACTCCCTCCTGTACAATGTCACATACCTCTGTCCATAGTTCTTCAGGCACTCTATCAGATCTAATCCCTTGAATCTATTTCTCACTTCCACTGTATAATCATAAGGGATTTGATTTAGGTCATACCTGAATGGTCTAGTGGTTTCCCCTACTTTCTTCAATTTAAGTCTGAATTTAGCAAGACTGAGCTATAGTCAGCTCCCAGTCTTATGTTTTGCTGACTGTATACAGCTTCTCCATCTCTGGCTGCAAAGAATATAATCAATCTGATTTTGGTATTGACTATCTGGTGATGTCCATGTGTAGAATTTTCTCTTGTGTTGTTGGAAGAGGGTGTTTGCTATGACCAATGCATTCTCTTGGCAAAACTCTGTTTGCCTTTGACCTGCTTTTTTTTGTACTCCAAGGCCAAATTTGCCTGATACTCCAGATATCTCTTGACTTCCTATTTTTGCATTCTAGTCCCCTATAATGAAAAGGATATCTTTTCTGATATTAGTTCTAGAAAGTCTTATAGGTCTTCATAGAACCATTCAACTTCAGATCATTCAGCATTACTGGTCAGGGCATGGACTTGGATTACTGTAATACTGGATGGTTTGTCTTGGAAATGAACAGAGATCATTGTATCGTTTTTGAGATTGCATATCCATGGAATACCTGCATATCTATGTTTATCACAGCTTTATTCACAAGCAACCCAAATGTCCATCAATAGATGAATGGATAAAGAACATGTGCTATATAAACATAATAGAATATTATACAGCCTTATATAAGAAGGAAATCTTTTCATATGCTATAACATGGATAAATTTTGCAGACATTTTACTAAGCAAAATAAGCCAGTCACAAAAATAAATACTGTGTGATTTCACTCATACAAAATAACTAAAGTAGTGAAAATCACAGAAACAGAGGTAGGTTGCCAGGGGTTGAGAGGAAGAGGTTGGGGAATTACTGTTTAATGGGTAAAGAACTTGAGTGTTACAAATGAAAAAGATCTGGAGATCTGTGCACAACAATGTGAATATATGCGACTACACCGAACTACACAGTTAAAACTGGTTAAGATGTTAAATTTTATGGTACGTGCTTTTTACTCCAATAAAAAAAATACTGGAAAACAAGCACAGGCTCACGTGAACATAGGGAGGAAGGGCAATTGGGGTGAAAGAAATGTTATAGGGCAGCAATGTTTTCTGATGTGCAAATAAAGGGGTTAGAAGTTTGGCTTTGTTATTTTACTGCAAAGCTAGGCTATGGCTAGCTTGATAAAAATAGAGACTAGACATGGAAAAGAGCATACTACACAGTTTTACTTTAGAAAAGTATATAATTCTGTCAAGGTTATCTACTTTAAAAGTTAAATGTAGCAAACAACAGTTCATCAATCAAGTATAGCAAACAGAATGTACATCTCATCTCTTTATTTCCAGCTGACTGGAGAAACTGAAAATGGAAACATATAGAGATAAGGAAGCTTATTACATTTTTTAAAGTACAATTTCTGGTTGATAGGCTGAAAAGATTATCAACTGGAAATTACATCATGGCCAAATAAGTGATATTCCCCTTCAAAATAATGTAACTTGTTAGATACATTTCCCTTTTCCTTTCCAATACCTTCAGAAAGCTGGAATTCACAAGATTCCTACCTAGAGACACTGATTATGGGGAGGAGGGAGTAGGAAGGGCATGATCTCAGTAGAATTAGGTGGGCGGAAAAGGGGCTAAACTTATGATATATAACTATATGACACATTGTAACACTGTGTGGCATCAATCCTTCTGGTCTGAGAATGGCTGCAGTAGCCATCTACTCTGAGTTCACACAGTAGACCAGGCAGCCAAGTGGGAATTAAGGAAAAACTGATGCCATGCCAGACAGTCACATTGCGCTTGGTAGCTCAGTTCCATCAGAGGTGGGAAGCATGTTTCTGAGAACCAAGAAGTCAAGCAGTGAAGGAGAAATTAAAAACATATTTCAGAAAACAAGGTACCACTGTATAGTAGAGAGAACTATGTTCAATGTCTTCTGACAGACCGTAAGGAAAAGAATGTAAAAAGAAAATGTATGCATGTATGTGTGGGCGTGGGGAGGGGGTTTATGTGTGTGTATGTGTGTGTATAACTGAATCACTTTGCTTTACAGCAGAAATTAACACAGCATTGTAAATCAACTATAGTTCAATTAAAAAAAATGTTGCAGCCAACACTGGGCCTTTGATTCCTTTGCTAAGGTGTACGAAAGCATAGCTGAGGTTAGGTAATAAAAACTGAAAAGAAACGAATATAATAAAATACAGAAGCAAACCCAGGCTCCAATTTCTCCAAGGAAGATTTACAACTCGGGAAGCTTCTAAGTACAATATCCATTCCTGTGCAAAGTGACAGCCAATCAGAAAGACAAGGGATATTTAAGTCCTCATAGTCTAGGGACAGGGTTCAATTTGGCCCAGTGCTCTACTGGCTAAAACCACAGTGCTCTGTTTTGTAAATAATGGTTTGCAAAAACACAGCCTTTATGAATTCCATTATCTAATAATTTTTCATTAACATGCTAATTAATTCCATAATTATGAAAACGTGAAAAAATCTTAAAAACCTAGAAAACCAAGGAAATGCCAAATTGAAATTGCCATCTAGTCCTTAAGACAGTACTGTCAGGAGTTAGTAACATCTGAAACAAATTCCAAACATTTTACCTTTTTCATTATCAAACTGTGCTTTCCACCTTCCCTAGCTTAGTACTCTTACCTGGCCTATGTGACCTCACAAGAGAAATAAAATCCAGCTTATGCTATGTATAAAAGCTGTGCACATTAGCAAAGTGAGATGACTGTCAATATGATATTCTTTGTCAGTCTCCAGAATGAAATATTTCATGAACTTCTATTTGGACACGCCTGCTGCCACAATCATAGATGGAGTCCTCTGAATTAAGATGCTGCACATTTAGAATAAATCTATTGGGAGGTAAGCATTCTTCGGAGAAAAAAAGACAGGATAAACAATCATTAACATAACTTGATCTGGGTAATCAGAATGTAGCAAGCCAGGCTCCTAAAGAGCAGAATGCTTAAGGTTAAAATAAGTGTAGATAAGAAAGGGAAGGGGAGCCCTGAAAGAGAAATTACCTCCTTTGGTCCTGCAGGAGATTAGGGCTAATTACCAGGAAATAATCAAGAATCCATTGTGGCAGAGGGAAGAATATACTCCATGGTATTACTATTTTAAGCAACTATTTCTTTTATGGTGGTTTAATCTGAGTGCCATCTTCAGTCAAGGGTTTCAAGAGAGTAAAAAGGACTAAAGCTATTGAATTGCCAATTATTTACTAGGCTATCCTAAATCACATGCATTTTTAAGGAATTAGTCATTTAGGAAATAGTTTTGCTTTGGGACTTGGGAAGCACTTCTTTAAAGTCCTTTAAAGGACTTAAAGCTACTTTTTAAAGGAGTTCTAAATAGAGGGTTTAACGAGGAAGACCTGAGGTAAAAATGACTCCACAAGGAGAATGCTAAGTCTTGCCAGCGCTAAACTCACCACACTCACACCTCAGGCCTCCAGGTGTTAAAAAGGAGCTGTCTACTTTTATTCGCCCAGGCCAGACAAGGACAGTATATATACTAAGAAAGGGAAGAGATCAATTTGAAGAAACTAACATTCCTTTGAACTCCATTGGCTGAGACTAGATAATTTCCTTAAGTGGGACAGCCAATTTAATATAGCACTCCTGGAAAATCACTAGAGGCCAGGTTGCCTGTCTTGTCCCAGCCGTTCAAATTCAGACCTATCACAGAGAAGAAAGAAAAGCCTTGGACACTTTCTGTCGTTATCCTTCACTGCAAGGAGTGCAAGTTATAAATCCTTTAGCAAAGGTCTACAACTATAAGACCTATAACTTCAGGGATGCTGCCCCTTGCTACACTTTACCCCAATGTCTTTATTACACATATTTAGGAAAACATAAGCACAGGCTCAATGAACGGGTCTTATGCAGACAAAGATAAGAATAGATAGAATGTAATGATTACATTTAGCAAATAATTCAAACAGAGGAAAGGGAGATGGATTTAGTTCCTCTTTACTTTTCTATTTCCAACTTGCTGAAAGAGTGGAGAAATGTACATGAAAGAGACCCAGACTTTGATTCTTTTCTAAAATAAGATTATGTGAGTGGGACACGATGTAACAGAAAGGTTACTCCAGAAATCAGGTGACTTAGGTTGTGGTGTGACCTTCAACAAGTAGATTTTGTTTCTAGACCCAGAGTTCTTCACATTCAAATTAAAGAGATTATGGGAGAATAATCTCTGTGCTCTGTTTCATTTCCCAAGTAATCTGTGACTAAATATATTTATAATCAAACTAATTTTACAATTGAAAACAAAATATTTTCAGAGTCCATAAAAATGAATGGCGTACAGATTCGAGTTTCTGCAGACTACAACTGGGAACACTGCTTTGAAATTACAATTAGTGTTCCAGAAATTTCTTCCACCCAAACCTAAACCACTGTATTTCAGTGAAAGGATGTTAAGCTTTTGGATATTGTACTTGAGACTTTATGCCAAAGTAAAGAAATCGCTCAAGGCACATTTGAATTTTTATGACTCTAATGATGTCAGTTCATAAGATGGACTATTTCCTTTGGAAAACAAAGAGTCCTCCAGGGTGACAGAACAGACGGAGGGCCAACTTTTACTTATGGCTCAGGTTACGCAGATGCCGCACCTTAAAAAATTTATACGATGTGATCATACTCAGGCCTCATCTGTGGGAACAGACTGAACTGAAACCAAATATGCCCCAATCTGTATAGTAATCACTGTTCAATAGCAGAGACACAGTGGAGAGTCCATTAGGCTAGCCAGAGTCTGGAGGCTCATGCTACTTAAGTACTGAGCAGATGCTCAATTCTGGTTAAAATGCCTAGTTCTACCCTACTCCCAGCTGAGAGCTCAATAAATGGAAGCTGACTCACTGACTCAATTAGACAAGAGCTGGCTTTGGGAGGCCATAGACAAAACCAGACATCCATCAGCCTTTGTCATTCCCACATGAAAGAGCCCAGTAACATATGCTATCTCCATAAGCTAAAGAATATCTAAAAACATTAGCAAATATATGTAGTAGCAGCAGCAAATATATGTCCATTTACCAAGAAGAACTAGAAGAATAGGAATAAAGTGGGGAATGATAATACTACCATCCTACAGAGTTCATGTAAATTCAAACGTTCTGCTCCAAAGTTTGAGAATGGGTACTTTCATCATCTGGAAAAAGTCAAAGTATATTTGAAATATTCCTCATGCAACTAATTGATGGTTTATCCAAATTGCTTCTTGTATGAGATTGCTACTACCAGCCTCAATTTTGAGTGCTATTTTTCTAGTCATTTCTACAAAATTTATTTTGAGAACCTCATAATAATGCTGACTATAACAGGCTGGATAACACTAATTATCCATTTAATTAGGAGCCCTGAGTTCTAATTCAAAGAAGTGCGATGTCATCACTAGAGAATGAAACCACTGATTCATGGCCACCAGGATCAGAATTCAGGTCCTTTCCCACTATAAAGTACTAAATGCTATTGGCCTTCTGCATCCCTACTATGAGTGTGCAGCATGGCTAAATACTGTGGCCAGATGCAGCTTCAACATGGCTGAACTACCTGGATCAAAAAGGAGGCAAGGAGAGGTGAGAGACTCCAGAAAAACCACATTTGCTGGAAGCTGCTCTTCATGTCCAGTGAGAAGCAATGGGGACAAAACATTTTCTATATCACTGGCTTGGACTACTATAAAAGGCACTATGAGAGGTGGGAAGTGGGTAGGAGTTCCAGAGATCCAAATTCATAGCTGAGCTCTATTGCTTATGAGCTCTGTGACTTGGAGCAAATTTCTGAACATCTTGATGCCTGGCTCTTCTCAGCTATAATACAGGATAACCATGTCTTCTTGACATTGTTGTAAGGAATGAGAAAACACATCTTAACTAGTCTGCCTGGTGTGGTCGCTCCTCCATAAACAGCACCTTTCTTACTATACTTGCTGCTTGTAGCCACCAAATCCTTTCAAGGCCACAAAGTTCAATCTGAATCAATAAACCTGATATTCTCGTTGTCCATCATGGGTAGAGGCTAGAACAGGCTCTTCCTATCCAATCAAAGACAACCATAGACAATCAAAACAACCTTACATCTAACAAGCACACTGAAATATGCTTTCTAGCACTTTTCTTTCTGTGGTTAGAAGTAGATTGAAAAACTAAAAATCTTGCAGTTTCTGTTCTCCTTCCTCCCTTTAGCAAAATTTAGATAAAAAAGAAAGCAATTAAACAAGTATAGGCAAAGGAAGAATGGCTCTTTGTCTCTGTTTCCCCAGAAGGGAAAGGAATGGTGGGTTACTTCTGCAGTCATTATTAAATGTGCTTCACGTTCACACACTTGACACAAACCTACAAACCTGGAAATGAAGGGTCATGCTGAGCAGAGATGTCTTTTTTTTTTTTTTTGGCTATATTTAACTGTAGATATTATTATAACCATCTGAAAATATTAGGCACTTATAAAGCATTAGTTTAGGATCCAGGCTCTGAAATCAGAGTGGGTTTGAATCCTTACTCTACTACCGACTTGCTGTGTGACCTGGGGTTGAGTATCTAACCTTTTTGCACCTCAGTCTCAAGTTTGACAAAAATCAAAATACTGATAGCACCAGCCACAAAAGAATATTAAAATGCATGCAAAGCAATTGGAACAGTGCCTTGCTGTTAGGAAAATTAGTAAATGTTAGCAGTTATGCTTAGTTATCACTGAGTGAATCCCATAGGTCTTGAGAGAAATGTGATAAATTAAGATTGGTTGTGCTAAACTCTGGAGAGTCTGAAATAACATTTTATAGTAAAGTCACTGAAAAACTCTCCCATATTCATGGTGCCTGCTGCCACACAGGAGAGACAGCATCCTATCACCGCATTTACACCTGATACAGGACATAAAGCAATGCATGATAAAGTGATCTCTCTGTCTCTTGACTGAGTGATCATTGCTGATCTGAATCACTGATCATTGCTACACTGAAAAACTAACCATTGCACTTTGCTTTATATTTGGCAAAACTAATACAATTATGTAAAGTTTAAAAATAAAACAAAAAAAATTAAAAAAAAAAGATTGTTTTAAGTCTCATAACTCATTTTACAGTAGTTTAACCCCAATATGAATGTTTCCTCCACACTGAAATGTCCTGAAAAAGACTGGTACCTCACTCGATTGCATGGAGGTGGTTTTCCTCCCTCTCTCTGAGATCCCACCCTACAGATAAAACCCTCTTCTGATTGAGACAGTTTATTGAACAAACAGTCCATCTCCCATCTAAGATAACCCAGAAGTCATATTTTTGTTCCTTCTAGCTAAAGTGCAATTATTTTTATCTTGACTTGCTCTAGTACAAAATGGCATCTTAAAAATTTCAGTGTATTTACCTTATCTACCTCTTTACCCTCTTTTGAATAATGTTACTAATCATAGCTGAAATTATATAACTATAAAATACAGATCATCAGATATACACTGACCACAATTCACATAACTCATTTTCATCATAATAAAGTTATGTCATAAAGTCATAATAATAGTATCGTAATATTATACAATATCTAATATCATATGGGCTTCCCTGGTGGCTCAGATGGTAAAGAATCTGCCTGCAATGCAGGAGACCTGGGTTCAATCCCTGGGTCGGGAAGATCGAGCACTTTAACCCTCTAGTATTCTTTCCTGGGAATTCCCATGGACAGAGGAGCTTGGCAAGCTGCAGTCCATAGGGTTGCAAAGAGTTGGACATGACTGAGTTACTAACACATACACACTTCTATTTGGGATATTTTACTGCACAACATCTAAGATAACCCAGAAGCCATATTTGTGCTCCTTCTAGCCAGAGTGCACTTATTATCTTGAATTGTCCTAGTACAAAAGGGCATCTTAAAAGTTTCACTGTATTTATCTTATCTATCTCTTAATCTTTTCAGTAATGTTACTAATCATATAGCTCAAATTATATAACTATAAAGTACCTATCACTGCATACAGAATGATCACAATTCACATAACTCATTTTCAATCTCATAATAGTTGTGTTATAAAGTCATAGTAATAGCTATATAAGATATAATATAATACTATATTACAGTCAATATTATATATCTGTTATTATGACCTTTTCAAAGGTGATAATTGTGAGGCAGAGAGAGTGTAAGTAAGTGGCTCAGGGTCATAGAGATGGAAAGCACAGAGCTGGAAGCACATTTACCACTACACTAAGTTCAAATTCCTTCCTTCCTTTCTGTCTTCCATCATCCATCTGTCCTTTTATCTATCTGCCTATCTCCCCATCCAGCTATCAACCAAGCAGTAGAGGGGAAAGAAGAAGGAATTAAGCATTTGTTTAGAAAGAAGTTTGGAATTTAACTAATTCTAATATATCAGTAGGATTTGGTGGCTGTAAAGTGCTCACTTGTAGTAGGTTCAGCATGGAATGCATTATTAAAGAAACAGTGTTTTCAATGAGTATCAATTTTTCAAAACCTAACAACTGGCTTTATTCAAGAAACCCAGGAGATTTGAAGGGATGTGTACAATCTTACTACAGAGCAATCACGTTACTAAGATATGAACATTATATCTGAAAGAAAAGACATGATCAACAATTATTCTTCTCTTTCAGTAAGAAGAAAGTCAGGTAGGTGTATGTCTAAACTATTTTTCCTTCCTTAATGAAACTGCTATTGATTTTTCATGCTACTGAATCATTGCCTCGAAGCAATTTCTTTTAGCTGCAGGTTCTCACATTTAATTTGGATGTATGCTTAAGGGAGAGTTTATCAATACAATCTCCAGAGGAACACCAAAAGGTTTATATTATAAAGAAACAATGAAAGCAATTTTATCAATTTTGTTAAACACAAAGATGATCAAAGAATTACTAAAGAATGGTATTTAGAGAGAAATTTCAATGTGAATCTGGGTCATATCAACATAGTCATCATTCTGAATGTTCTCAGTGGGCAAATATATTAAAAATTTCCATGAGCAAAACATAAACTTGATACTATTAGAGGAAAGGGCAAATATATTCATTCACCAAAAGCTGGCCTTCAAGTTGACTTTGCTGACCCAAAATTAATATCTCCCCATGTTCTTTTAGCATCATCCCTTATTATGTACCTGTTATTGAATAAATCATGAACTATGTATTATCTTGTTTGATCTTATAATTCAGGTACCATAAACTGCAACATTATACACAAAGAAAGTAAGAGAATTTAAGAAATTTACCCCAAATTATATGACTATGAGATGGCAGAGCCAGCATTCAAACTCATATTTGTGTGTTTCCAGAACCCACATTCATAACTCCATGAACGGTCTATATACACAAAGTACTTTGATTCTCCACTATGTACCAAAAAAACCCTCTGAATAAAAAAATATTTTCTTCACATTTATTAATGCTTCAGGACTATGAATTCTGTAGACTCAATGAAGCTTTATCCATACGTGATCAACCACAAAACCCATGAACAAATTAGAAAATGCTCTTGAGTTTCAATTTACTTTAGATTCTCAAATATATACAGGAACCATCAAATCCCACATGGAGATGAGTAAGTCCCTTTCAGAACATTGCCCCTTATCCCTAATAGTATGCCTTCTAGAATGACTGCACCATGGAAAAGGACTAGTTACAGGATCATCTACATTGTTGGCTTTTCTCAGCCCTTCCTGTCTGACCTCTCTTAATGCTGGCTCGTCTCCTGCCCCACATCTGTTGCTAAACTAGTCTCAGTTCTAGATGTTTGTAGCTGAAGATGTTTTCTCCCTTCCCACAGAATTCTCCATAGATGACACAGTATGTGATTCCTCTTTCCCTGGGAAACCTCAGCCCTGCTCTTGAAAGTGGCTCAAAGCAAGGGGGAAAGTTCCCTACTCCACAGGGGCCCCAGCAGTCAATATAAGACTAAGAACATGACTGTCTTCTCTGCCTGCCAACAACTCCTTCCTATGCTATTCTACTCTCAAGGTTCTCACTGAGTCATCCCAATATGTCAGTAATTTGTATTCATTCCCAAGGATATTATGCACAAAAATGAAGAGCAACAATACCCCAAACCAGAACAAAACAACAACATAAAAAGACTTAGTCATTTGTCATGTTATGAATACTAAAAAATGAGTACATCAAGGCTGTATATTGTCACTGTGTTTATTTAACTTATATACAGAGTACATCATGAGAAATGCTGGGCTGGATGAAGCACAAGCTGGAATCAAGATTGCTGGGAGAAATAACAAGTTAACCTCAGATATGCAGATGACACCACCCTTATGGCAGAAAATGAAAAAGAACTAAAGAGCCTCTTGATGAAAGTGAAAGAGGAGAGTGAAAAAATTGGCTTAAAGCTCAACATTCACAAAACAAAGATCATGGCATCTGGTCCAATCAATTTATTGCAAATAGATGGAGAAACAACTGAAACACTGGCTGACTTTAATATTTTGGGCTCCAAAATCACTGCAGGTGGTGATTGCAGCCATGAAATAAAAAGACGCTTACTCCTTGGAAGAAAAGTTATGACCAACATAGACAGCATATCAAAAAGCAGAGACATTACTTTGCCAACAAATGTCCATCTAGTCAAGGCTATGGTTTTTCCAATGGTCATGTATGGATGTGAGAGTTGGACTGTGAAAAAAGCTGAGCGCCGAAGAATTGATGCTTTTGAACTATGGTGTTGAAGAAGACTCTTGAGAGTTCCTTGGACTGCAAGGAGATTCAACCAGTCCATCCTAAAGGAATTCAGTCCTGAATATTCACTGGAAGGACTGATGTTGAAGCTGAAACTCCAATACTTTGGCCAACTGATGTGAAGAGATGACTCATTTGAAAAGACCCTGATGCTGGGAAATATTGAAGGTGAGAGGAGAAGGGGACGACAGAGGATGAGATGGTTGGATGGCATCATCGACTGAATGGACATGAATTTGAGTAAACTCCGGGAGTGGTGATGGACAGGAAGCCCTGGCGTGCTGCAGTCCATGGTGTCGCAAAGAGTCAGACACGACTGAGCGACTGAACTGAATTGAACTGAATACTAAATTATCACATAATTTTGGATTTATTATTGGAATTATTATTCAAATGAATTAAAATGCACTGGAATGGTGAATTTAACTCAGATGACCATTATATCTACTACTGTGGGCAGGAATCCCTTAGAAGAAATGGAGTAGGCATCATAGTCAACAAAAGAGTCCAAAATGCAGTACTTGGATGCAATCTCAAAAATGACAGAATGATCTCTGTTCATTTCCAAGGCAAACCATTCAATATCACGGTAATCCAAGTCTATGCCCCAACCAGTAACGCTGAAGAAGCTGAAGTTGAACAGTTCTATGAAGACCTACAAGACCTTTTAGAACTAACACTCAAAAAAATGTCCTTTTCAATATAGGGGACTGGAATGCAAAAGTAGGAAGTCAAGAAACACCGCAAGTAACACGCAAATTTGGCCTCAGAGTACAGAATGAAGCAGGGCAAAGGTTAATAGAGTACTGCCAAGAGAACGCACTGGGTTATAGCAAACACCCTCTTCCAACAACACAAGAGATGACTCTACACATGGACATCACCAGATGGTCAACACTGAAATCAGATCAATTATATCCTTTGCAGCCAAAGATGGAGAAGCTCTATACAGTCAGCAAAAACAAGACCGGGAGCTGACTGTGGCTCAGATCATGAACTTCTTATTGCCAAATTCATACTTAAATTGAAGAAAGTGGGGAAAACCACTTGACCGTTCAGGTATGACCTAAATCAAATCCCTTATGATTATACAGTGGAAGTGAGAAATAGATTCAAGGGACTAGATCTGACAGACAGAGTGCCTGATGAACTATGGACGGAGGTTTGTGACATTGTACAGGAGACAGGGATCAAGACCATCCCCAAGAAAAAGAAATGCAAAAAAGCAAAATGGCTGTCTGAGGAGGCCTTACAAATAGCTGTGAAAAGAAGAGAAGTGAAAAGCAAAGGAGAGAAGGAAAGATATACCCATTTGAATGCAGAGTTCCAAGGAATAGCAATGCAAGATAAGAAAGCCTTCCTCAGTGATCAATGCAAGGAAATAGAAGAAAACAATAGAATGGGAAAGACTAGAGATCTCCTCAAGAAAATTAGGGATACCAAGCGAACATTTCATGCAAAGATGGGCTCAACAAAGGACAGAAATGATATGGACCTACCAGAAGCAGAAGATATTATGAAGAGGTCACAAGAATACACAGAAGAACTGTACAAAAAAGATCCTCATGACACAGATAATCACCATGGTGTGATCACTCACCTAGAGCCAGATATCCTGGAATGTGAAGTCAAGTGGGCCTTGGGAAGCATCACTATGAACAAAGCTAGTGGAGGTGATGGAATTACAGTTGAGCTATTCTAAATCCTAAAAGATGATGCTGTGAAAGTGCTGCACTCAATATATCCGCAATAGCCACAGGACTGTAAAAGGCCAATTTTCATTCCAATCCCAAACAAAGGCAATGCCAAAGAATGCTCACACTACTGCACAATTGCACTCATCTCACACGCTAGTAAACTGATGCTCAAAATTCTGCAAGCCAGGCTTCAGCAATACATGAACCACAAACTTCCAGATCTTCAGGCTGGTTAAAGCCAGCTGAAAGGCAGAGGAGCCAGAAATCAAATTGCCAACATCCGCTGGATCATTGAAAAAGCAAGACAGTTCCAGAAAAACATCTATTTCTGTTTTATTGACTATGCCAAAGCCTTTGATTGTGTGGATCCCAATAAACTGTGGAAAATCCTGAAAAAGGTGGGAATACCAGACCACCTGACCTGTCTCTTAAGAAACCTGTATGCAGGTCAGGAAGCAAGTTAGAACTGGACATGGAACAACAGACTGGTTCTAAATAGGAAAAGGAGTACGTTAAGGTCGTATATTGTCACCCTGCTTATTTAACTTATATGCAGAGTACATCATGAGAAATGCCGGGCTGGATGAAGCACAAGCTGGGATCAAGACAGCCAGGAGAAATATCAATAACTTCAGATATGCAGATGACATCACCCTTATGGCAGAAAGTGAAGAACTAAAGAGCCTCTTGATGAAAGTGAAAGAGGAGAGTGAGAAGGTTGGCTTAAAGCTCAACATTCAGAAAACTAAGATCATGGCATCCGGTCCCGTCACTTCATGGCAAATAGATGGGGAAACAGTGGCTGACTCTATTCTGGGGGGCTCCAAAATCACTGCAGATGGTGACTGCAGCCACGAAATAAAAGATGCTTACTCCTTGGAAGAAAAGTTATGACCAACAAAGACATCATATTAAGAAGCAGAGAGATTCCTTTTCAACAAAGGTCTGTCTATTAAGGCTATGGATTTTCCAGTTGTCATGAATGGATGTGAGAGTTGGAATATAAAGAAAGCTGAGCACAGAAGAGTTGATGCTTATGAACTGTGGTATTGGAGAAGACTCTTGAGAGTCCCTTGGACTGCAAGGAGATCCATCCAGTCCATCCCAAAGGAGATCAGTCCTGGGTGTTCATTGGAAGGACTGATGTGGAAGCTTAAACTCCAATACTTTGGCCACCTGATGTGAAGGGCTGACTTTTTTGAAAAGACCCTGATGCTGGATAAGATTGAGGGCAGGAGGAAAAAGGGACAACAGAGCATGAGATGGTTGAATGGCATCACCAAATCAATGCACATGAGTTTGGGTGAACTCCAGGAGTTTGTGATGGACAGGGAGGCCCGGCATGCTGCGGTTCATCGGGTCGCAAAGAGTTTGAAAGGACTGAGCGAGTGAACTTACTGAACTGAATTTTGAACATTGTCACAGTACATTCACACAACTTCCATTAACAATGCCACAGACATTTTCCCTTTATTTCATATATATATATATATATATATATATATATATATATATATATATATATTTTACTATATATTAGACAAACTAAATAGTATTCAGGGTTTCACAAATAAATAGAAGCTCAAACTGGAGTTTCAAAAGGCATGTGCGTATTTTGTCATACACTCATTCTCCTATTCACTGCAGGTTCATTCACCTCAAAACCGAACAAAAACGTTGGGGTGCATATATCTTTTCAAATTATAGATTTTCTCCAGATAAAAGCCCAGGAGTGGGACCCCTGGATCATATGGTAGTTCTATTTCTAGTTTTTTAAGGATCCTCCATACTGTTCTTTATAATGGCTGCAACAATTCACATTTCCACCAACAGTATAAGAGGGTTCCCTTTTCTCCAAATCCTCCCCATCATTTATTTCTTGCAGATTCTTGGTACAAATGAACTTATTTACAAAGCAGAAACAGAGTCACAGACTAGAGAACAAACCTATGGTTACCAAGGGGGAAAGGGGAGGGGAGGGATAAACTGGGAGATTGGGGCTGACATATACACACCACTATATCTAATACAGATAACTAGTAAGGACTACTGTACAACACAGGGAACTCTACTCAATATTCTGTAATGTTCTATAAGGGAAAAGAATCTTAAAAAGAGTGGATATATGTATATGTACAACTGATTCACTTTGCTGTACAGAAAAAACTAACACAACATTATAAATCAACTACAATAAAAATTAATTAAAAAAAAAACTGAGCAAGACTCTGGAATCAAACTATGAGGGGTACAACAATGAGTAAGAAATATTCTTGCCCACAAAGGGTTTCTCCTCTAGGAGTGTGAACAGCAGGGTACCAGCCATTGTCTGTGATGGACAAGACATGAAACATCCTCTTCCTGTCTCTTTGGCACTTCCCCCTGCCTCATCTCTCACTCTCCACCCTTCATTTATCTGACCCCTCCCATATCTTGCCATCTTTTAGGCACCTAAACTTCCCATTTCATTCCTGTCCTACTCTCTGGTGACATAAGCTAAAAGGAATGCTCAGGTGCATTTTTGAGGGCAGTGCTACGTTTAATAAATCTGCTCCATTGTCTCCATAACTTGTCTTATCAAGGGATACTCTGTTTTATGTATTCAGAAAATATGTCTCTATAACATGCCTCTAAAATGTCCAACTTCTTCCCCATACAGAAAACTCCAGTTCACTTAGTCCTTGTAGTCGGTTGTTGATACAGCCAATGCAACTGACTAAGGTATAAGATCCCTCATTCAAAACTATGTTCTCTATCTGCCCATTCAATAATTACAATTTACGGGCATGCATGCATGTGCAAATGATGCCCCATGTGGATGATGTATGGATCTAGAGGAGGCTGTCTCCTCCAAATGAGACCCCAAGGTTCATGATGGCCATGATGGACTCCCATCTGCAGACTCAGTGTTCCATTTTTAAAAACAATTGGTTAGAAGCACAAGGCTGTTATTAAGAATACTGACATATACACACTACTATATAAACAGAGAACTTAATAAGGACCTACTATATAATACAGGGACTTTTACTCAATACCCTGTAATGAACTATATGGGAAAAGAATCTAAACCTAGTCTGATTTTCATAAATTTCACCAAGAAGTATTTGTGGATTAGCTTAAAATTGAATACATGTTGCTTTTCTACTGATTAATAAACTTAATTGAACACACACACACAAAAATGATTGGACATATGTATAGTATAATTGATGCACTTTTACTGTACATCTGAAATATAACATTGTAAATCAACTATATTCCAATAAAAATGAAAAAAGAATATTCTAGTTCAAAGTCCAATCTGCTACTCACCTCCCTGTGTGACTCAGTTTCCTCAGATGTCATTGGAGATAATAATCTCATAAGATATTTATGAAGAATCAATGAAATAAAGCAACTAAAAGAAACCAGGGTGTAATAACTGGTCGATCAATATAAATATTATTATCACTGCTATTATTTCTAGCACATCTGTGGGAATTTTTAAAAGATTTACTTTATAGGTTATTAATTCTGTGCATGACAGTATTTTATGTAGCTCTAGAGATTTTTAAATGAGCCTAGGAAGCAAATTTTGGCATCTCTACTCAACACTCCTCTGCAAAATAAAAAAATTAAAACTACTAAAAAACATGAAGTGTTTTAAATCAAAGTTGTCTTATAAACTCTCTGAAAAGATTAAATGAAAACTGAATCAATTTTGGGGAACTTTAAGATACTAAATTTTCAGGCAAATATAAAAACTTCAGATAAATGTTTTTTCATCAGACAGAGCTGCCTGTGTCAAATTTCCTCTACTATTAGTGTCATGCCTATCACCTAAAATACTGCACCAAAGTTGACGTCCCACTGTTTAATGTTGGTGACATTTATTTTTCAGCTTAAGAAGGAAAAACAAAAACCTCTCAACTGAAAGCTTTGTAGGCCAGTGAAATACAGCAGTTGTCTTTTCAAAAGAAGAAGAAAACATACAATGTTTCATTATTTAATACCATAATTATCACTTTGTGAGAGCCGCTCAGTCATGTCCAACTCTTTGCAACCCCATAGACTATACAGTCCATGAATTCTCCAGGCCACAATACTGGAGTGGGTAGCCTTTCCCTTTTCCAGGGGATCTTCCCAACCCAGGGATCAAACCCAGGTCTCCTGCATTGAAGGAGGATTCTTTACCAGCTGAGCCACAAGGGAAGCCCAATTATCACTCTAAATTGTCCCTTTAGCTTCTCTTAAACAAAATAAAAATTTTCACATTTTAAGTCGATTTTCACTACTATAGTAAATTGGCAAAACAGTTAACGAAACTAAATTGTCAATTATTTCTAGATGTAAAATTTATTAAGATAATACCAGTTTTTATTATTTAAACATTAAAAATCAAAATTATTCTATGGCCTTTATTATATTTCCTTGTTTTGTTTTGTATTTTCTCTCTTGGTTATCAAACCAATGATCCAATGTAGGTGAACAAACAAGTGGATTGAAGTGTATTGACTTGTATGGATTTGAATGTATACCTGTGGCGGATTCATTTTGATATTTGGCAAAACTAATAAAATTATGTAAAGTTTAAAAAAAAAATCAGAATTATTAACACATATGTTCTGGTGACAGTGTTAAAACTGTGCTTTACTTACCCTCTTCAGTACCGAGTTGCTAATCATTCTGTTAATAATGTTAAAACCAAGAAATAAAGGGGATTCATGACAGAATGAAAAAAAAAAAAGAAAATACAAAATTTAAATATTTGTTTAAAATTTTAAAAATAATCAATATTTCCTACTTTTGCAACTGATTCAATGAGTAAAATTTGAAGACTACTTAATTATATATGCTTTCTTCATTGTCCATTTTTAATCAGAGAGCTAATGAAACCTTTTTCACATTTCTTACCTAGAAATTTTCTGTATGTGTTTAATTCTACATATAAGTGAAATCATTACAGTATTTGTATTTGTAGCCTAGCTTACTTCACTTAGCATAATTCCCTCGAGATCCATCCATGCTGTCTCAAATGGCAGACTTTTTCTTTTTTATGGCTGAATACTATTGGGTGTGTGTGCATGTCTGTGTGTGTGCACATGCATGCTCACATGTAAAACACATTTTCTTTATCCATTCATCTGTCAGTAGTAACTTAGGTGGTTTCTATGTCTTGGTTATTGTAAATTATACTGCAGTGAACATGGGAGTTCAGGTATCTCAGGATAGTGATTTCATGTCCTTTGGATATATACTTAGAAACAGGATTGCTGGATCACATTAATTTTTGAGGACTCTCCATACTGTTTTTCATAATGGCTGTATGTATAATGACCTCCAAAATTTCAGGTTTATTTTATGTGACCCCAATCCTGCCTCAAATAAATCCTCCTTCTTTACTAAGGGAATACCCTGCAAGTACAAGAAAATCAACGTGTGCACTTTCCCCACTTAAACACCTTTCTCTGCCTTTCCCTCTCCCTCAACTCTCACATCTCCCTCTCCCTCTTTATACACACACACATATATGATATATATATATATATATATATATATATATATACACACACACACACACATGCAGAAAGACATATACTTTTTATTTCTATACAATATTCAGAACACACATTGGAAGACCAGATATTTAAGTTAGGAGACTGTCATAGGATATCTGCCTACAGCTGAATACTGAAAGTCCATTCCTAACCTCAGATTCCCCTAAAAATTCAACCCAAACAGGGAAATAGGATAAACACAGGAATACAGAATATTGTAAAGACATTTATTAAGAAATGGAGAGGAAATGAGAAAACAGGTCACAAAAAGGAGAGCAGAGAAAGTGGGGGAGACCAGGATAAATGGTCCAGATGCTGAGGCTGAGTTCTCCTACCAGCAACTGAGAACTTCATTCTACATTCACAGGAAAATGCCCCAGTCTGCCTCTGCTTGTGGCTGGGAGTGTGTCCCACTGTTCTCCACCATTTAGAGCCACCTGCACATCTCCCTCCCTGCCCCAATGTAAAGACATTTTCATGCTAGCTGCAAATGTCCCCTTCCATCTGACTCCCACTGTTTTTCTGTCTTTGCAAGAGACTACATATTCCCTTGATTTTAGATAATCCAGGATGATATGTTTCAATGTATAATTGGTTATCACTGGTTTATCTGCCTACAACAAAAAGTGATGTATTATTCCTAATATATGCTAAGAGAACAGGCAGTATCTTGATTAGGGAGGATGACTATAAACCTAGATGTTAACTCAGGACCAATGAAAACTTCTTTCTAAGTTATAAAATAATCTATGCAAAGCATTTAGCACAGTTTCTGGTATGCAGACTATGATAGCTCTTTTCCAGTGTTCAAAGCATTATTTTTCATACAATATTCTTATGATGCCTTTGATATCTCTGTTGGTTTTTCTTTCTGTAATTGTCTGCTTAATGTTCTATGTAACCAACTAGATGGTTAACTTCCTGAATGTGAATAAAAGGATATCATCATTGGACCCTTAGGGCCTAGCAAGTATAACAGTAAATACCATGGCAACCACCTCATAAATATCTGACAGTTAACTGAAGACATGAAGGTCAAGTTTTGCAAAGTTCACTACCAATGAAGTAGGATGATGAGAAGAGCACCCAATCACTGATCTGGAAAGCTGGATTTTGATTCCACCTCTGCCAATGATTTCCTGCAATATCTTAAGCAACCCACACGCAAGTGGAGACAATAACTTACCTATACGTCCCCTAAAGTTGCTATAAGGATCACATTAGACAAACATGAAGATGAAAGCCAAAGGGTCCACCACAGTCACTTCCCTTCCCACAGATGCAGTTTCCTTAGCTGAAAAGATAGGCGGTGTATCAGCACGAGCAGCACTGTAAGAGCCTGAGGAATCCCTACACAGCTACACTAAAGAAGCTCTCAGATGAATGAAAACAAAATTACATCAAATGAAACATACATTTGCTGGAGGCATTTTTTTTTTCTTTTCTCTCAGTTTGTGCTAATCCTTTGTCCAAAATATTTCATCTGTTCCAAGATTACCTCCCAGTGAGATCTGATGGTTAACCACTGAAGGTTTTTTAAAGTCCCCATACTCCTCACTCCTCCCTAACAGGGATGCACCATCAGTGATTCAGCCCCAGCTGCCCCGCACCTGGGAGTCCCTAACCCTAACCCTAACCCTAACCCTAATTAGTCAGGCCAGAGATGGCCCCTGCCACAGGGCAGGAAGCCTCGGCCAGGTGCCACCATGGTTTCCCTATGCCAACAGTGCAACTCCAGCTCCAATTTATCTAATTTTTGCCAAATGTTTTACTACTTTATCCAATTTCACATTTTAAAGCAGCTTTCTGGGGTACATATAAATAACCCAATTTGAAAGAATATGATAGAGACCATAATAAATGCTATATAAGTGTTTATCAGGTGAATGAGGGAAGGCAGACAGATCTAAGGAGAACGCTGAAGCATGGGGAGGATGTACAAGTAGGCCACACTCACAAACTAATAAGAACAAAGCTCAGACACAAACCAGTTTCATCCAATCTGGAAATGCCTCTGTCCTGGCCTAAACTTGTTGGCACTGATTTTAAAATGAAGTTTCATTTTATTAAAAAATAGAAATAGATTCACAGACATAGAAGACAAACTTATAGTTACTAAAGGGATAGTGGTAGAGGGCGGGTAAGGGGAGAGATATATAGAGTTTAGGCTGAACACATACACAGTACTATAAATAAGTCAGATAAACAACAAGGACTCACTGTATAGCACAGGGAACTCTACTCACTATTTTGTAATAACCTATAATGGAAAAGGATCTGAAAAAGAATATATATATATATATAAGCATATATATATGAGAATATATATATACACACATATATATATAACTGAATCATTTTGCTGTACACTTGAAACTAACATAACATTGCAAATTAACTATATTTTAATTTAAAAAGAAACAAAAAAAATAAAATTAAATGAGCTTTCCTCCACATAAATATTGTTAAGTAGCCACTTTTCTTCATCAGGTTCTAAAGCTGCCAACTCCAGTCCAGGTTCTCAGATGCTCCTCCTCTATCTAACGATGGGAGAAGAATCCTGACCTTCTGGCAAGCCATTCTGGACATCTCTGCTGTATTTTTCATCCATCTTTTCTCCTGAGGACTCTCTACTGAATTCACTCATTTCCGCTTTCACTTTTAATGACCTGCTATTATGTAGACTATGGAATGTGGAATGGGAACCACTAAAATCCACTATCTGCTCCTCCACATCCAGGCTCTGGTCTTTCTATCAACAGCCCGTGTGGAAGAGGAAAGTGAACTATACCTAAAAGGGAGTGGGAAGGATGGACCGAAAGCCTCCATCTCCCATCTCATCCTTGATGCCCCAAGCTGCCTTCCTGGCCCGCAGTTTGTTCACCTGTTGTTGAGAAGGCCAGGTTTGCTGATCTCAAGGTTCCATCCTCCAGCTCTAAAATTCTATGAAAATGTGTGCTTAAATACATGTCTCATAAGGGTCCAAATAATTCATAATAACTTTTGAAGCCACTGGAAAATGCATTGTACATTAACCTCTGGTGGCAGCAGTGGCATCTGTGTTCAGGCTGCTAATTTAAGCATCCTATAGTGTGGCCCCTACCCATCCAGGAAATTAAGTGTATCTTGCATTTGTCATCTCCTCCATTGTCTAAGCTCTAGATTATTTATCAGCCCCCACTTTCCATGATGAGATTTAAATGGAGTCATCCCAGATTAAGAGGCACCAATAAATTCAACCCTTTCACATGTAGAACTGAGGACCTAAAAGGAAAGGCACCACTGTTAGGTCACCATGGGGATATCAGATATCAGTAACATATACCCCACAGCTGTTCACTAACTCATCCTGAACTCTGTTTCAACACACCATCAAATCTGATTTTGGGCTTTGGGTTCTGAAATAATTAAATCATTCTCCTGCTCTGAAAGCTGGCACATCTATTTCAAAATTAATCAAGGACAAACAAATCAGAGAGTCCAACAAAAATGGAATGAGATGGCAAAGACTACCTTTGAATGCATGAGTGGCTTTAATATTGAGTACAAAATTATCTTCAAAAATACTTTTAAAAAAGTACCCTTAATTTGTGAAATTCTTATTGAGGATATATATTTTTCTTGAGTGTTACAAATAAAACTCCCTGGGAAGCATCTCTCCTTGTCAAAATTCACCCTAATGTAAATGTCTTCAAAATATGAGAAAAACTTAAATAGAGAGCTAAAGTGATATTCTCAATAAATTATAAAATTTTTACCTAAGGGCTGAGGTATGTTTAAGTATCTGTTAAGTTCTTCTCAAACATCCTCTTTCTAGTCATCTTGTTACCACCCTTTACTGGTGTTGTCTGTTTCACAATGCAATGATTAAGAAGTACTTGGATTTTCTCAGAAAATATCCCAGAGCTTTAAAAAAAAGTGTGAAGCACTAAAGAAAGGATGTATTCTTAAAATATCCAAAGTTTTGTCATCAATATAACTTAGAGGAACAATCTTGGTGTTCTTTGGGTCTTCATGGGCCATGGTCTATTTGCTCCACTTTGAGATCAGTCAATGGCAGCTTTCCTACTAAAAACAGGAGCTGTGTCTTACTTCACTCTGTAACTTTCACAGCATAGCACTTGGCACAGAGTAACACTCAAGAACTAATAATATTTGCTGCATGAATAGAACTTTATCATTCAACCATAAAGGCAAGAAAAAAAAAAAAGCTAAGACATTACAGATCAAAACTTCTCTATTAAAACAATCAGCAAATCCAAGGAATGAGAATACTTTGCTGATTTACAGAAGCATTGAGTATAAGTTCTTATGATGGTCTTCAAAGCATAATCAATTTATACAATCCTCTCACTTCATGCTTTGAGAGAGAGATTTCACGTATTTTAGGAGGGTTCATGTATTTTATTTATTCAGGGATATGCATCCACTCATTTTCAGACTCAGAAACAAAACTCATTAAGTTTAAGCTTCATGCTAAAATCACAGCTGTGCATACTTATCTTTCTTTCATCAAAATTTGAGACAGTCAATTTTGATGGATGTTTTATTTTTCCTTTAAAAATTAAATTTTCAGACACTTCTTAATAAATTGTCATACAAGATTTATTTTAAAAATTACAGAATATATGAAAATGACAGGGAGTGGTATGTAAAAGATATATTTAAGATAAGAAGTGCTCCTTGAAACTATGAAGTATCAAATAGATGCAAGCTGACAAAGCATTAGATAAATAGACCCTTTTTTGTTTGTTTTTTTATAAAATATAATAAAAGGTTTTTCATTATGGTCACACTGCTTTAATATTGAAAATGTTTTTCCGCACTGAAATATAGAAAGTCTTCATTGCACTGTGCTGAGCTATGTGCTATGTCTGTGTGTGTGTCTTAAATTAAGCCATGGTTCTGAAGCAACTTTGGTGCTATTGATCAATAACAACACATAACACAAAGACATCCCTAGGGTAAAGAAGCAGAAGGAACCTTTTCAACAGTCACAAATAGTTTGCTGCAAATTCAGAGAAAGATAGCAAGAACAGATATACTCACACATATGTGCACTAGTTTATGAGTTAGACTCACTACTTTATAGATCAAGTGGTTAAGTATCATTGGTTTGGAGATCCTGTCTCCAGCACTGGTGGGATACCAAGTAAAGGTACAACTCTCCACTACAAAGATGTCAGATCCTCATTCATGGCACTCCAATAGGATGCTCTTTGAACACATGGCCTTTCAAGTGAAATTAATCAATCTCTTTATCACTCTCAATGCATCTGGAGCCATAATCATTACCCAACTGCTGAGAAAGAAATGAAACCACTCATCACACAGGGAGTAGAGCTTCGTGTTCAAACCACAAAATTTTTCTATTAAATTCTAATTTGAAAAGTCATTCTTCATGATCAGGCGATACCAGACAAGCTATGTTCAGAAGGCTGCACAACCAAGGCAGAGAGCCAAGTATCCACAAGCATGTTATCAACATGTTAATAATTATAGAACATATGTGTGTGTGCATGCATGTGTTTGTGCTTAGTCACTCAGTTGTGTTTGATTCTTTGTGACCTCAAGGACTGTAGTCAGGTTTCTCTGTCCATGGGATTTTCCAGGCAAGAATACTGGAGCAGATTGCCATTTCCTACTCTAGGGGATCTTCCTGACCCAACAGGGATTGAACTTGTATGTCCTGTGGCTCCTGCACTAGCAGGTGGATTCTTCCCTACTGTACCACCTAGGAAGTCCTATAGTACCTAAACTTTGTTTAAATTATTCTATGATTGAATCTTAACATATCTTATAATACTTACCATGCAGTATTCTAGGAATATCAAAATCCTTCTGATTATCTGAAATTAACATAAAGGCTGGTAAGTACTAAACACATGTGCATTTATGTTAAAACACAGAAGAATTTATGTTTATAGTCTGTTAGGGTTTTTTCCCTTTCTAATATATTAAGATTTTTTCAGAATCACACACACAAAGCCCCTTCAGTTCAGTTCAGTTCAGTCACTCAGTCATGTCCAACTCTTTGCAATGCCATGAACCGCAGCACACCAGGTCTCCCTGTCCATCACCAACTCCCAGAGTCCACCCAAACCCATGTCCATTGAGTCAGTGATGCCATCAAACCATCTCATCCTCTGTCATCCCTTTCTCCTCCTGCCTTCAATCTTTCCCAACATCAGAGTCTTTTCAAATGAGTTAGCTCTTCGCATCAGGTGGCCAAAATATTGGAGTTTCAGCTTCAACATCAGTCCTTCCAATGAACACCCAGGACGGATTTCCTTTAGGATGGACTGGATGGATCTCCTTGCAGTCCAAGGGACTCTCAAGCATCTTCTCCAATACCACAGTTCAAAAGCATCAATTCGTCAAAGCTTTCTTTATAGTCCAACTCTCACATCCATACATGACTACTGGAAAAACCATAGCCTTGACTAGATGGACCTTTGTTGACAAAGTAATGTCTCTGCTTTTTAATATGCTGTCTAGGTTGGTCATTGGAGAAGGCAATGGCACCCCACTCCAGTACTCTTGCCTGGAAAATCCCATGGACGGAGGAGCCTGGTAGGCTGCAATCCATGGGATCAGTAAAAGTCAGACATGACTGAGCGACTTCACCTTCACTTTTCACTTTCCTGCATTGGAGAAGGAAATGGCAATCCACTCCAGTGTTCTTGCCTGGAGAATCCCAGGGACGGGGGAGCCTGGTGGGCTGCCATCTATGGGGTCGCACAGAGTCGGACACAACTGAAGCAACTTAGCAGCAGCAGGTTGGTCGTAACTTTCCTTCCAAGGAGTAAGCGTCTTTTAATTTCATGGCTGCAATCACCATCTGCAGTGATTTTGCAGCCCAAAAAATTAAAGTCAGCCACAGATTCCACTGTTTCTCCATCTATTTGCCATAACGTGATAGAATCAGATGACATGATATTTGTTTCCTGAATGCTGAGCTTTAAGCCAACTTTTTCACTCTCCACTTTCACTTGCATCAAGAGGCTCTTTAGTTCTTCTTCACTTTCTGCCATAAGAGTGGTGTCATCTGCATATCTGAGGTTATTGATAATTCTCCCAGCAATCTTGATTCCAGCTTGTACTTCGTCCAGCCAAGAGTTTCTCATGATGTACTCTGCATAGAAGTTAAATAAGCAGGGTGACAATACATAGCTTTGACGTACTCCTTTTCCTATTTGGAACCAGTCTGTTCCATGTCCAGTTCTAACTATTGCTTCCTGACCTGCATACAGGTTTCTCAAGAGGCAAGTCAGGTGGTCTGGTATTCCCATCTCTTTCAGAATTTTCCAGTTTATTGTGATCCACACAGTCAAAGGCTTTGGCATAGTCAATAAAGCAGAAATAGATGTTTTTCTGGAACTCTCTTGCTTTTTCGATGAGCCAGCAAATATTTGATCTCTGGTTGCTCTCCTTGTTCTAAAACCAGCTTGCACATCTGGAAGTTCACGGTTCACGTATTGCTGAAGCCTGGCTTGGAGAACTTTGAGCATTATTTTACTAGTGTGTGAGATGAGAGCAATTGTGAGGTATTTTGAGCATTCTTTGGTATTGCCTTTCTTTGGGATTGGAATGAAAACTCACCTTTTCTAGTCCTGTGGCCACTGATGAGTTTTCCAAATTTGCTGACATATTGAGTGCAGCACTTTCACAGCATCATCTCTTAGGATTCGAAAGAGCTCAACTGGAATTCCATCACCTCCCCTAGCTTTGTTCATAGTGATACTTCCTAAGGCCCACTTGACTTCACATTCCAGAATAGCCCCTTCAGTCGTGTCCAACTCTTTGCAACCCTCTGGAGTATAGTGTGCCAGGCTCCTCTGTCCATGGGATTTTCCAGGCAAGAATACTGGAGTGGGGGTCCATGACCTTTTCCAGGGGATCTTCCCGACCCAGTGATTGAACTCAAGTCTCTTACATCTCCTGCATTGGCAAGCAGGTTCTTTACCACTAGCGCCACCTGGGAAGCCCATTAAACATATGAATATCTAGTTATTCATAATTCTTAAATTTCCCCACCAACAATTTTAGGAACCCCACTTACAGCTTTAACATAAACCCAGTGAAATGCAAGATACAAGATTCTCACCTACTTGCTACTTTTTGAACTTTTAAAAACCTCCCACTATTTCAGGACGCTAAATATAGCTTGATTCACTGGAAATTAAAGGCATATTCTTGAACAAAACCAGTTTATGTTAACTGAAATATGCTGTCCAACAGATTTATCTTATAAAACTGGACAAGAGTCCCCAGAATAAAAGTTACAGTGTCAGAATACAGTTTTAAAATCACATTTAAGAATGCAATAAACATCTTTACATTATATAGTTGAAATGATAAATAGTAGTTACTTGAAGCATATAATAATACACAACAGAGATAAATATTAAAACAAAAACAAGACACTTAACTCCGAAGAGGCTAGAATAATAGAGCACCAGACACAGACTGCAGTACTGATCTTTAAACAGAGTTTTAGGAAACAGAAAAACAATACATTTTTTTCCACATAAGCCAAGTATCCTTAAATATATATAAGCTAAAAGAAACTGGCCAAGTTCTGCTATGTCTTTTTTTTTTTTTTTAAGTAAAATAGTATTTAGAAGGAGTTAATGGAGAATAGCTCCCAATTCAGCTGGCAATCAGAGCTTTTCACTTATTATAGAATCTTTGCTATTTGTAGAGGTGTGTTAAGAAGAAAAAATCCTAATATATTATAAACATAAATTTGTCTATGTTTTAATAGTGTATTCACTTAACAAAGAGTATTTTTCATAACATGGTTCACTGATACTTTAAAGGATGTGTTCTCTATTGGTTAGCTGGAAAAAAGACTTTGCTTTGATAAGGTACAAGGAGAAACCTCTGGGCACGAGAGGTAGCAAAGATCATTAAAAGGTTCGGTTTCCCACTATTATATTCCAAGTGAGTTGTAACACACTACAAGCTCCTTTTTTTATTAGGCAGGAAGTAGTCCAAATAAATTTTACCCCTACATTTAAGACCCTGGCAGTCCAAAAAATTCTACATAGTTCCCTAGTATGCCTAGTATGATCAATTTTAAATCAGAGAATAGTTTAATCACAAAATAATAAGCTTAATAACCAATCCTGGCAACATACAAGATCAATATAAAAATAAACTTCATTTCTTTGTACTATCAGTAAATAATCTTAAAATCAAATTAAGAGGACAACTTCACTCAAAATGAATAAGATACTTATGAATAAATTTAATAATAGAAGTATAAGATTTTTCCACTAAAAATTAGAAAATATTACTAGGGGAAATAAAAGAAATTAAGAGACAGTCCATGTTCATAAATTAAAGATTCAATATTGCTAAGATAGCAATTCTTTCTAAACTGAACTATAGATTTGGGCATAATCCCTTATCAAAAGTCCAACAAGCTTTTATGGAAATCGACAAACTAATCCTAAAATGGAAACAGAAATGCAAAAGACTCAGAATAGTGAAAGGAATTTTTATATAAAATGAGGTTGGAGAACTTTCCAATTACAAAATGCATTATAAAGTTATCAAAATAAGCTACAGTTATCAAGACAGTGTAGTTATGACATAAGAATAGACATATAGATCAATGCAATGGAGCTCAAAGTCCAGAAATAAGCTCTGATATTTATAGTTAATTGACTTTCACAAAGATGCCAAGGCAATTCAATGAGGAAAGTATAGTCTTCTCAATAAGCAATGTTGATACATGGGATATCCATATGGTCCCCAAAATGAATTTAAACCCTTACCCACACCATACAAAAAAAAAAAGTATTTTAAAACTTATCATAAACCTAAATGCAAGAGTCAAAACTACAAAAATTTCAGAAAACAGAAGAAAAATATCTGACAGCTTGAATAAGGCAAAGATTTCCTAGCTATAGTACAATCTATAAATGAAGGAAACATTGATAAATTGAACTTCAAAATTCAAAACTTCTGTACTTCAAAGACATCATTAAAAACTGAAAAGGCAAGTCACAGACAGGAAGAAAATATTTGCAAAGCTCATATCCAGTGAAGGTCTTGTATCTTGAACATAAAAAGAACACTTGAAATTGAATAACAAGAAGACTGCTAATATAATTTAAAAATGCAAAAAGGACTAGAATAGACATTTCAAAAAAAGTGTATAAATAGCTAATAAATACATGAAAAGACATCATCATTGGTCATTAATGAAATGCCAATCAAAACTATGATACTATTTCATACCCACTAAATAAATTTAATAAAAAATATAGACAATAACAACTGTTAGCAAGAAAGTATGGCAAAATATGAACCCTCATATATTGCTGGTGGTAATGTAAAGGCTCTTGCCACTTTGGAAAACAGCTTTCAATTTCTTAAAAAAATTAAGCATCAACCCAGAAATTCCACTCCCAAGAAAAATGAAAATGTATGATCATATCAAGACTTGTACACATATAGTCACAGCAGCATTATCCATTGTAGCCAAAGAAATTTAAAATATCCCAAATGTCCATCAACTTATAAATGGATTTAAAAAATGTCATATCAATACAATAGAATATGATATTATTCAGCAATATTAAGGAATGAAACATTGATAGTCCTATAATATGAATTTCAGAAACATTGCTGCTGCTGCTGCTGCTGCTAAGTTACTTCAGTCATGTCCGACTCTATGCGACCCCATAGACAGCCCACCAGGCTCCCCCGTCCCTGGGATTCTCCAGGCAAGAACATTGGAGTGGGTTGCCATTTCCTTCTCCAATGCATGAAAGTGAAAGGTGAAAGTGAAGTTGCTCAGTCATGTCCGACTCTTAGTGACCCCATGGACTGCAGCCTACCAGGCTTCTCCATCCATGGGATTTTCCATGCAAGAGTACTGGAGTGGGGTGCCATTGCCTTCTCCATTATGCTATGTGAAATAAGCCAATCACAAAGGAACACTTCCTGTATGATTCCATTTACATGAAATATCTAGAAAAGGAAAATTCATGGAGACAGAAACTAGGTCAGTTCTTGCCCAAGGCTGGAGAATAGGAATAGGGATTAACTGTAAATAGTTTTGTGGTAATGATAGTTGCTCAACTTGGTTAATGTAGTAAAAATAATTAAAATAGAGTAAATGTTGGGCATATAAACTATACTTCAATAAAGCTGATAAAAAAGAATCATTCTTTCATGCTAATAATTACTAGTATTGTAACAGCATAGAATGCTGCAGAGAAGCCTCCACTTGGCATAAAACATTTATCTGGATTATCAACCACCAAAATGATAACCAACTAACATGAAATCTTAAGAATGGCAGCACCATAAGTAGCTCTAAGTTCAAAGTTTCAAACAAGGAAAAACCTTTGCATAATGAAAACCTAACCAAAATTTGAAATCGGCAGTGGGCTAGTGTTGGTTCCATCACTTAATATCTACGCTATTCAAACTTGGTCCCTTCCCTACCCTTCCCAGAACATCTCAGGCTATTCAGGACTATGTGAGATAAATAAAAGAGAATGTATTATGCTAATTTTTGAACTTACCATCAAATATAAAGTTGTCACTTACATCCTTGATCATTCTCTTTCCAAATTTGAAGATGAAGAAAATCAATCATATAGATGCATCTAAGTTCAATTCTAAGTTTGGTGAAACAGGCTGCACATTCTTGGCTCTTAGAAAGCTTTGAGACCATATTCTACTCGGTAACCATTTTGAATAACATCTCCAGCTTTTGCTTTGAAAAACAGTCAAAGAATTCTATAAACAAATATCAGGGGATGATATTATTGAAGGTCCAATATTTGAAACAGCTAGTGCATGATGAAGGATAGAAATAGCAATAAGCAATAGAAATAAGCAATCAAATGGAAATTTTTTATATATTTTATTTTATTTTTTAACTTTACAATATTGTATTGGTTTTGCCATATATCAACATGAGTCCACCACAGGTATACACGTGTTCCCCATCCTGAGCCCTCCTCCCTCCTCCTTCCCTGTCCCATCCCTCTGGGTCGTCCCAGTGCACCAGCCCCAAGCACACAGTATCGTGCATCGAACTTGGACTGGCGACACATTTCATATATGATATTATACATGTTTCAATGCCATTCTCCCAAATCATCCCACCCTCTCCCTCTCCCACAGAGTCCAAAAGACTGTTCTATACATCAGTGTCTCTTTTGCTGCTTTGTATACAGGGTTATTGTTACCATCTTTCTAAATTCCATATATATGCCATAGGATACTGTATTGGTGTTTTTCTCTCTGGCTTACTTCACTCTGTATAATAGGCTCCAGTTTCATCCACCTCATTAGAACTGATTCGAATGTATTCTTTTTAATGGCTGACTTATTTTAGAACATTAAAATGAAGAAAAAGAATAGCAAACAACATCTTGGGAGAAATTATATTCATTATAGCTGCATTTCTATATATCCAAACTAACTTGAGTTCCACATGTCAGGTGGGAGGAATAGTAAATAATCTCTTAGAGTAGCATCCATTAAAGACAAATAAAAAGGTAGCTTAACTGAGTACTTAATGTGACTTTCATCATGTAATACTTTGAGTATAGAAATGTACCCTTGAGTATGTAGTATAGAATATGAACTATGCTTTACATAGACTCCTTCATTTATTCCCATTTTATTGATGAGAAAGTAAAGGCATAAGTTTGAGGTCACACACCTTCACATAGCACCCGGACAGTTTTGACTTTGGTATCTGTGATCACCCTACCTAGTATATGGAGTCAACATCTCTACTGTTTACAGGTTCCCTACAAATACAGCTAAGTAATTAAGCCTCAAAACATTTATCTAAAAATGATTTAGAAGGAAGCATTTGTTTTCAAAAAGTGAGCATACTTAGCAACAAAAATTCTTGAGCAGCTGCATTCAATTAAAAAAATTATTAACCTTGAGGAAAAATCCACACAAAAAAACATATCCATATGTTATTGTTACCAGTTGTTGTGTTGCTTTTGTAGTGAAGTGTATCCATGAATGAAATTTACCATTGGGTGATAAAGTTACTTATTTCCACAACAGCTTATTATTCTCCTCTTTGGGGAGAATCAAGATAAGGGGGTAATAATATCACAGATTCCCTATAGGAACCACAGTTTGGTTACCATAGTAATTCCAAAGAAGAAAAGCAACAAAAGGATGAGATGGTTAATTCATATTCATACACTTGCTATAAAAATAAGCTTTAACAGATATAGTATTAAAGAGAGTAGTAAACAAGAATGGTGTTAAACACACACTTATGAAATTATTTCTCTGATTAAGTCTTAGATATTATCAGTGGCACTAACATCTATCACACAGATGTCACCTGTGGCTGTAGTTTGGAGAACTTTGTTCATATATCAAAATAACCTCACGAACTGAGTAAATCCGTAATCAAGCCACAAGAAGGTAAGCTTCTTTTTTTTTTTTTTTTTCCTTTTTTAATTCCAATCAACACTGCCTGTGCTTCATGGTAAATAAGATCACGAAGAGCTTTACAACATAAGTTTTTCAGGTTGCCTTATGAATTTGTAATACTGCCTTTTGGTCTTTAATTCATATTTCAATCCCACTTCGATAGCTCAGACTTGTTTTCATCTTTGACTTCTCTATTTCTTTGAATGGAATCCTCTGTTTTTCTAGTTAAGAATAATTCAAACTTATGTTAAATATTTGAATTCTACCATGAAAGGAAAAGTTGAAGGAAGATAATTTTCAGGAGGTCATAAAGAAATCTCCATTAATAATCTGACCTTTAGGGAGAAATTGTTCCCCTATTTATCTCTAATCCAACAGCTCAGTCTGAAACAATCATACAGACCCAGTGAACATTTAAATTAAAACAAATTTTAACCTGGGAAAAGTCTGGTCAGTTTTGTTATAAACAGATTTTGTAGTACATGCCCAACAGAATAAGGGAGTCAGTCATCACAAAAAATTAACATTTCAACATCCTTTTATTCCATAATAAATATCCTAAAACAGAAGTTTTAGGACAAGTAAGTTAAAGATGTCCAATTAACTTGCAGGACATGACACACACACATATATATATATTTTTTTTTTCACTCCTCTCCTGACACTCTCTTGAAATGACAGTAAAGGCATTACAAGATAAAACTCAATAAGGGCCAAAAATATAGAGCTAGAGGTGAACAAGCAGCACTTAACTTTGGAACATTCAGAGCCGGTAGAGGAGCAGTAAGTAATTTGAAATGTGAAGGAAACCGGAGATTCTGCCCACAGATGAATACAACAGAAAAAGCTAATTTATACTAGCAGAACCCTGGGCAAGTTGAAACCTAGAGACCCTAGGAAAAAAAGTAATAAGGCTTATGGCTTGAAATGGGGGATACTTTAAAGCCTATAAATGAAATCAATTAGCCACCCCCTTAGCACCCCCCCACACACACACAATCCTTTCCTCTGCCACCCCTCCCCGCCAGTCTTTTGCTCTGTCCATTTCTCAACATCTGTAGGAAAAGAGAAAACAGAATTCAGCATTCAATAAGGACATTTTTGAGGCAGGCATACAAAGTGAAAGAGAGTGATGAGGTATCATATTTAAAAGAGAGGAATTAAGTGAAATGCTGAGGACTAAGGGTTGAGCCATTTCTGCTAACATTCTGCCCTTATTCTTTTATCAGTAGTCCAGTGTAGGCAGGGTTCATTTTAGGAGACACTATGATGGTAAATTTCATGTGTCAACTTGACTGGACCACAGAATGCCCAGACTAAACATTATTTATGTGTGTATCTATGAGGGTCCTTTCAGATGAGATTAACACTTAAATCAGTAGACAGAGTAAAGCAGATGGCCCTCCTCAGTGTGGGTGGGTATCATCCAATCTGTTGGAAGTCTAAATAGGATAAAAATATTAATACAAAGGAAGGAAGAACCTACTCTCTGCCAGTTCGAACTGGAACACTGCTCTCCTCCTTCACTTGGACTAGGACTTACATTATCAGTTCCCATGATTCTCAGGTATTTGGGCTCAGGCTGGACTAACCAATGGCTTTCCTGTTGGCCTCCAGACTTCTCAGCCTCCATGACTGCATGAGCCAATTCCTTATACTAAATCAATCCCATCCCTCACCTCCCTCCGCCTCCCTCTCTGTCTCCCTCTCTCTCTCTGGAAATCCCTGAATGATCCAAACACTGAATAGTCCCTGTTATAAAGACTGTTAATCATGACTGAATCTATTTTCCCTTCTCACATGGATGTCTGACTATAAGCTACATTTCATATCTTCCCTTGTGGCTAGCAGCAACCATATGAGCACATTTTCACCAATGGAAATGATGGATCATGGAAAATTTAAAACATCTATCTGCAAATTCTTTGCCACTCCTCCAATCAAAAGATGAAATCTAGGTCCTCTACTTAAAGATGCCCTTCCAACCAAAAAAAAATGCAGCACAAGTGACCATGAGTGACTCTTAGGCTACATTAGAAAAAGCCATGCAGCTCCTGCCTGTTTCTCTTTGGAAGCTTCAGCTATCATGTAAGAACTCCCATCACCCTGCAGCCTCCATATAGAGAGAACATGCAGACACAACAACACAGAGAAAGATATGTGAACAGAAAGTCCCCATCATTCCAGCCCCAGCTGTATGAGTCTTCCCAGTCCAGGTACCAGATAAGTGGATAAAGAAGCCTTTCAGATGAGCCACCCTCTGCCCTCATCCAAACACAAGGGAGGAACACCCAGCTGCACACACCTACCCCCAGATGCAAAAGCCAAATTGAAGACAGTCTTCAATTGCTTGAAACCACTTTTGGAGTGGCTGTTAGAACTGGAACATGTATGGAACTTCTATGTCATTTGTTGCAATGTCTTTTTTTAGATTTTAGCTCTGTGCTCTTTTCATCACCAAAATATGGAAATGTCTGTGATCCAGCTTGAATGGGCAAAGAAGGATAATATCCTTTGACAGGATAGAAGAAAGCTTTGTGGTTGAACAAACATATGGAGCAGAACCACTGGACAATCTGGTCCATGATGAAACCTTCTCATGAGTGAGCTAGGAGCTGCTAATTTTTTTAAGCCATATATTTGGGATCATCGTTGTTACAGCAGCTTAGCCTTCACTTTAAATAAAACCCATAATGAGCCCTGAAGAAAAGACCTTCAGGTACTGATGGATATAAACTTTTGAGAAACCCATCTTCCAATAAAAAAGCCAGTTCATGACTTAAAAGAGTCTGACAGTGAAGCCCAAACATCTGAGTCAGGTACATAGAATGTCAATCAGCTTTTAATGTCTCACCCTCAATAATCGAAAACACTAAAGAGATAGCCAATGATCAATAGACATTAAAAGAAACCTGCCCACAGCAGAAGCTATGATCAACCAAATAAATCAATAAAAGAAGAAAATAGATTTAGAGGAAGCATAAATGGTACAGAGCATAAAAAGGAAACAATTAAATTATTATTAACATCCTCTAAATGAAAGCATGCTGCATCTGTGAAGAAGATTCAATTTTACAAAGTATAGCACAGGGACTTTTCTGGTGGTCTGGTGGTTAAGACTCTGCCTTCCAATGTAGGGGGTATGGGTTCAATCCTTGGTTGGGGAGCTAAGATCCCACATACCCCATTGCCAAACAGATCAAAATATAAATAGCAGAAGCAATATTGTAAAACATTCAATAAAGGCTTTAAAAATGGTCCATATAAAAGAAATCTTTTTAAAAAAATTTTAAAGTATAGAACTCAAAAAAAATTTTTTAAGTTTTCTTTGATATGGACCATTTTTAAAGCCTTTATTGAATTTTTTACAATATTCCTTCTGCTGTTTATATTTTGACACCTGTGGTGGATTCATGTTGATATATGGCAAAACCAATACAATATTGTAAAGTAATTAGCCTCCAATTAAAATAAATAAATTTAAATTAAAAAAATTTAATGAAAATACTACTCTTTAAAAAATAAAAATAAAAATATATATACATATAAAAAATAAAGTATAGAATTCATTGAAATAAAAAATATTCAAAGGAAGGTTTGAAAGATGAAACAGAATAAATATTTTACAAATTACAATAAAAATGCAAACAAAATAAAAAAACAGGGGAAAACTGAAGATCAATTAGAGAGGTAAAACACCTATCCAAGGTGTTTCAGAAGGAAGAGAGACAACACAAAGTAAATCTCAGAACTGCAGAGCATGAGCATACTGGTAAAATATTCTCCTAATGGCCAATAAAATAAAGGTGAAAGGACTCACTCCAAAGTACATGATTAAGAAATTTCAGAATTTTGTGGATAGAAAGAAGATTCAGAAAGAGGGAAAGAACAAACACATAACATACAGAAATGAGATCAGAATGACATAAACCTTCCTAGCAACAACACCGGAGAAGGCAACGGCACCCCACTGCTGTACTCTTGCCTGGAAAAGCCCATGGACGGAGGAGCCTGGTAGGCTGCAGTCCATGGGGTCGCTAAGAGTCGGACAAGACTGAGCAACTTCACTTTCACTTTTCACTTTCATGCACTGGAGAAGGAAATGGCAACCCACTCCGGTGTTCTTGCCTGGAGAATCCCAGGGACGGGGGAGCCTGGTGGGCTGCCGTCTATGGGGTCGCAGAGAGTTGGACACGACTGAAGCGACTTAGCAGCAGCAGCAGCAACACAGGGGGCTGGAATACAGTACAGCAAAACCTTCAAAATTCTGAGGGAAAAGTGCTTTTTAACCTTGAACTCTACACCCAAGCTATCAGTCACGTATATGACAAGCAGAGACCCTTTCAGACATGAAAAATTACTTCCAGTGTATCCTATTTTAGCAGTTCTAGAAAATAAAGCAACAAAAGCAGAGAAATACAAAACGAGGAAAACAAGGAGTTCAGGATGAGAAACTGCAGCAGTCCACACTGAATAGAGGACACAGGGCTGTGGAAATATCTCCCAAAGAAAAAATATAATAGAGTGTTCGGAACTGCGCTGAAATTTCAAAAACTAATAATGAGCATGTCAACTGGAGCATCAGGGGAAAGCAGCAGTAAACTCGAAGAAGACAAAGCAAAGAAAAGATGAGGTAATTTTTAATTTCTATATAAAACAAAAAGTTGAAAGGAGGCTGTAGTACACTGCTTGACTTAGCAGAGTATCTATCTATGTAGAAATAATAATACAGTCACTGTTCATTGATACAAGTATTCTGATATAACTGCTTTCATGGGAGGCAGTAAGTAAGGAAAGATGTAGGTAGATGAGAGAAAAAGTCTCAACTAACATAAGAGAAAATAAATTGCAAATATTCAACATATAAATTAAGGAACATCAATAATGAGTACATTACTTAGAAATCTGGAGGTAAGCAAAAAGTCAAAACTGGCTGCCTCTGAGGAAATTAAATGGAAGACAACATGCAACTGTAATATTTCAACATAAGTGAAGTGAAGTCGTTCAGTCATGTCCAACTCTTTGTGACCCCATGGACTGTAGCCTACCAGGCTCCTTCATCCATGGGATTTTCCAGGCAAGAGTACTAGAGTGGGTTGCCATTTCCTTCTCCAGAGGATCTTCCCAACCCAGGGATCGAACCTGGGTCTCCCGCATTGTGGGCAGATGCTTTACTGTCTGAGCCAAATTACAGAAATAAATTTCTTACTCTGTGTACCTATTTTCTTTTTTATGACAGTTGTGTTCAACACCTTTTCTAGAGATGATCAAAAATGGTACTGGAACCAAGTAACAAGAAAATAAGGATGATTAATTTTCATATTTACTGATTTATAAGGTTGACTTTGGTTTTCATCATTTCATATCCTTTCTTCAATATATATTTCAGGTTCTAGAATAACAAGGATCTTATGTTCTATTTCTTCGATCTCTTTACTCTTTACTTCTCAACTTGCGTAAATACACACACACACAGTGGCCCTCATTTTACAAGTACTTAATGTGCTAGGGATATTTTGTGCAACAGTTATTCATGTTCTAGGTACTGAGAAAGTATCAGTGAATAAAATCGATAGCATCTCTTTCCTCAGGGAGCCTCCATTTAGTACTATTTAGAAAAAATCAGAGTAGTTTAGTTCAAGTTATTTAGGTAATATAAACTTTTTCTGGCTTAGTGAGAGAATTATAAAATTAGTGCTTGTGGTCCCTAAGGAAAAATGATTAGACGTGAATCCCAGGCCATGTAAGTCTATGTTTTTTTGATATCACAGAAATAACACCACTGAGAATTTATTACACACATGGCTAAGACAAATTAATATCAATAGATGTAACCAAACGATTCCAAGTTAATCAAATTCTCAGAAGAAATATTTCACAAAATTCTAGCACATATTAAAAAAAATCAGGTTTCTCCTAAGAAAGTTGTACTGTCTCTAAGATTCCTAAACTTAAATATATGCAAATATATAAAACACCATTTTTCCTTAAAGTCCTTTCAACATTGAAAACATTATTATGCAATCTATAATTAAATATTAATCTAAGATCCTTTTTTCTTACCCAACATCATTTTCATAATCCTTTTTTCTTCCAAAAAGATTGATTAATTTTGACTTATTTACTTAGTTCCTAGAACACAGGTCATTTTTTTCACCCTTTTCATTCACTGGGAAGGAACTACTGAAACTAAACTTTCTAAGAGTCTCATATAGAAAGTTTTAGAGCTAAAAAGTCAGACAAATTACTTGTGATCATTTCCTAATAAAGTACATATAGCTGTCAGATTGATCTCACCTCTTTTTTGAGTCTAAAGGAAAAAACTATACAAAATTGTATAACATAAAAGCAAGAATAAATATTTCAAATATCAAAAAATATATAGCAATGATAAAAATAACAGCTAACATTTATGAGGTTATTGAAATATCAATAACCTCAGATATGCAGATGACACCACCCTTATGGTAGAAAGTGAAGAGGAACTCAAAAGCCTCTTGATGAAAGTGAAAGTGGAGAGTGAAAATCTTGGCTTAAAGCTCAACATTCAGAAAACGAAGATCATGGCATCCGGTCCCATCACTTCACGGGAAATAGATGGGGAAACAGTGGAAACAGTGTCAGACTTTATTTTCTGGGCTCCAAAATCACTGCAGATGGTGACTGCAGCCATGAAATTAAAAGACGCTTACTCCTTGGAAGGAAAGTTATGACCAACCTAGATAGCATATTCAAAAGCAGAGACATTACTTTGCCAACAAAGGTCCGTCTAGTCAAGGCTATGGTTTTTCCAGTGGTCATGTATGGATGTGAGAGTTGGACTGTGAAGAAGGCTGAGCGCCGAAGAATTGATGCTTTTGAACTGTGGTGTTGGAGAAGGCTCTTGAGAGTCCCTTGGACTGCAAGGAGATCCAACCAGTCCATTTTGAAGGAGATCAGCTCTGGGATTTCTTTGGAAGGAATGATGCTAAAGCTGAAACTCCAGTACTTTGGCCACCTCATGTGAAGAGTTGACTCATTGGAAAAGACTCTGATGCTGGGAGGGATTGGGGGCAGGAGGAGAAGGGGACAACAGAGGATGAGATGGCTGGATGGCATCACTGACTCGATGGACGTGAGTCTGAGTGAACTCCTGGAGTTGGTGATGGACAGGGAGGCCTGGCGTGCTGCGATTCATGGGGTCGCAAAGAGTCGGACACGACTGAGTGACTGAACTGAACTGAACTGAACATTTATGAGTAGCTACTATACACTAGGTTTTTCAATATATTTGTTTTACTGTAATTTTCAAAACAGTTCTCGGAAGTATGTACTGCCCTCATTTTGGTAGATAAATAGGGCTCAGAGAGATTAAAGAACTTTCTCCTCTCTAGACCCTTGGGACTTGAATGTGAATCTGCCTGTGTACAAAGTATACAAAGTACACTCTGCCTAGTATACTGAGTGATCTCTGAAGATGACTTAGGACCATTAGAACAACCTCTCACAAAGAAACAAATACATAATTTTTTTTCCTTTCATACCTCATTATTCATAACAAATAGTTTTCCAGTCTTTTTATAAATACTTGTAAAATGTAATTTGGAATAGTGAAAATGTTCTGGAACTAGATAGCAGCAATGTTTCCAACACACCGTGAATATACTAAATGTCACTGAATTGTACACTTTAAAACAGTTAAAATGGTAAAGTTTATGTTATGTGTATTTTCCCACCGTAATTTTTTTTTAAAGGCATTTGGCCCCAAGGAAGTACGTTAGAAACTTGCCCTTTACCTACACAGGATTACAGATTTCAAGGCTGCCTCTACATTTCTAACACTGTACATTTAATTTGACCTCGCTGATATGGACTTCCAAACATCTGGTTCTAGGAGAGACCTGCCTCCTGAATTCAGACCCAACTTCCTGATCAGCATATCCATGTGAATTTCCAACAGGCTTATAAATTGAACCTGTCCTATGCCAAGTTCCTCATATTCCCCCACGCAGGCTCCTTCCCATCAGCCCAGGTTAAATGATGGCAACTCCACTCTCCGAGCTGCTCAGAGCAAACCTTCAGGACACTGCCCTTGTATCTCTCTCCCTCCTCCTCCCTACATCAGTAAATCATGATGGTTTTACCTGAAAACACTGTTTCTCAACCTTCAGGACACTGCCCTTGTATCTCTCTCCCTCCTCCTCCCTACATCAGTAAATCATGATGGTTTTACCTGAAAACACTGTTTCTCAACCTGGGCACTGTTGGCAAGTGGGGGCGGGATAGTTCTTTGTTGTGGGGTCTGTCCTGTGCATTTTAGAATGTTTAGCAACATCCCCGGCTCCTACTTTGCTGTTGGTAGCACACCCCAGTTGTGACAACCAGTTGGGACCATCCTAAATGTCCCCTGCTGGGCAAAATTTTCCCTGATTGAAAACCAGACCTTATATACAGCCAAAACTCAACCCCTTCTTACCACCTTCACTGACATGACCTTGGTTCAAGCTATTATCATCAACTGACCTTATTTCTACAGTAGCTTCCTAACTAGTCTCCTTGTTTCCAGTTCCTCGACTGATCACCCAAGATAATCCTATTGAAGTATTATAAAAGAAAAAGAAAAAAAGATCATGTCACCACTCTCTAAAAACTCCCCATGCCTTTCTATCTCACCCAAGAGCAAAAGCCAAAATTGCATCCTGATCTATGAAGACATACCTGACTTGGGTGCCCTTTCCCCTCTGACCTGACCTCCCATCACTGCCCACCATGTTTGCTCTGCTCCAGAATGCTGGACTCTTCTCTGGTCCTCAAACAAGCCACACCCACATCTGTCTCAGGGCCTTTTGACCTTCTTGTTCTCTTCCTGTGGAATATTCATCCTGATTTTCCCATGCCTGGCTCCCTCACTTCCTTCAGGTCTTTACTCAAATTCCCTTCCTCAGTGGGGGAGCCCCTAGCCCCCCCCATTTCAAATGTCACTCTCTTGCCTATCACTTATGTGTGGACTCTAAAAATGGATATAAATGAACTTATTTACCAAACAGAAACATAGAAAACAAACTTATGGCTACCAAACTTATTTACCAAACAGAAACATAGAAAACAAACTTATGGCTACCAAAAGGGAAAGGTGGGAAGGAGGGATAAATTAAGAATTTGGGAGTAAGAGATACACACCACTATACAGATAAACAGTAAGAACCCTCTGTATAACACAGGGACTACTACTCAATATTTTGTAATACTTATATGGGAAAAGAATATGAAAAAGAATATACATATAACTGAATCACTTTGCTGAACAACTGAAACTTAACACAACATTGCAAATCAAATATATTCTAATAAAAAATAAATTTTAAAAACTACAAAAAAATAGTCATCTCTCATCTATCATTGCATATCCCTCCTCCTTTCCTTACCTTTCCTTCTAAGCCCTCATCACCAACCAATACACTCTCCGTTTAACTTCTGGACTGTGTTTATTAATCTGTTCATGAAGATCAAGGATTTGTCTCTTTTATTCTCAACTTTTTTCTAAGAACACCTGGCACATAGCGAGGTCTCATCAAGGATCAGAAGAATGAAGCAACCTCTCAGAACCAGTACTGAGGAATTTTTAAAGAGATCACTAGTATTCATAGCTTCAGAAACCATAATGTGCTCATCTCCAGGAAGCAAGCAGACAGCAATAGTATATGTTTACTTAAAACAACAAACAGCATCACTCCTTATCTGGTATTTTTGCTGACATGATCCTTCTTTCTTGGCTGACAGAAGCCAAACACTAAATATAGATCAATGGATCTCATCACAATGATGACAGGCATTCAATAGCCTTGTTGGATCAATGACCCCACAGCCTGTACCTCATCGACTCTCTCTTAGTAGAGAAAACATAGCAACATAATATATCACTCACTTATTATTCATCAATCCATTGTTTTTCCACAGCCAAGACACACTTAGAAATGCCTCTGATTTGGCTGAGGTTGACTAACACCTAATCTATGTATTCGGGAAAAACAATAGATAAAGCAAAGAGCTTAAATGACTGGCACTACAATCTAAATAGGGAGGATGGTTTCTAGGTTTCTAAAATAAGGTATATTTATCTGGGTCTCCATGGAAATCTGTTCAAATTCCAGATTATACTGGACCTGAGTTGTTGGGTTTGATAAAATACTCCAAAAATGCAGCTAATTTCAACTGCAATTGAGTTTTTAATTTAAATAAAATATAATAAATCACACATAAGTAGGTATAGATTCTAAGCGGGCTAACTTGCTTCAGTCATGTCTGACTCTTTGCAACCCTATGGACCGTAGCCTTCCAGACTCCTCTGTCCACAGAATTCTCCAGGCAAGAATATTGGAGTGGGTAGCCATGCCCTCCTCCAGGGGATCCTCCTGACCCAGGGATTGAATCAATGTCTCTGGCACCTCCTGCATTGGTAGGCAGGTTCTTTACCACTAGCAGCACCTGGGAAAGCCCTGAGGTTGTCTTTCAAGGTGATGACCCAGAATTGCTCTAGGGCATGTGACTTCTCAAACTGATTTATCTCTTACCTTTAAAAGAATAGTGCATTCATGTCAGTACTATTCATAATAACAAAAAGCTAAAAGTTAGTGAAATGGCCATGCAATAGAGGAAGAATAGATAAGCAAATGAAGCACTGATTAAATAAATTCATAAAACTGCAAAAGAAAACTATGCAACCAATAAAAGATGAAATTGACCCATGTGCACTAGTATGGAATATTCACCAAGTCATCATTACATGCTGAAAGCAACATGCAGAGTAAGATACCACCAAGTATGATTCTGATTGTATGAAGTACTGTTTGTCTGTATGTACATGTTGTTGCTGTTGTTTAATCACTAAATTGTGTCCGACTCTTTTGCAACGCTATGGTCTGTAGCCTGCCAGGCTCCTTGACCATGGAATTTCCCAGGCTCTAAGAATACTGGAGTGGGTTGCCATTTCCTTCTCAAGGGATCTTCCTGACCCAGGATTGAACCAGCATCTCCTGCATTGGCAGGAGAATTCTTTACCACTGAGCCAGCAGAAAAGCTTATATGTACACATAGGTATGCACAAATCAGAAATTTCCAGATCCACATTCTCTACCATTTCACACTCAGCTTCCCATCCAAAAGGTAGAACCATAACTAGTAATAATAATAAAACATATGTGTGTGTAATTTGGGATTTATATACACAACTATGCATAGAGAGGTACTTCCTTACATGTGCAAGGGATATTTCTGAAGGATATATAAGAAATTGGAATACACAGCCTAGACTTTGGCTTTTAATTTTATATTTCTGAGATCTTTTTTACTTTTAAAATAACTGATCGCATACAAGGAATAAATTAATAATTTATAAATGAAACCATACAGGAAAACATACATTATTACCTTTTTGATGGCACATAAATGAGAGAAAGAAGTAATGAATACCAGGGAAAATGAGAGTGATGACATGGATATTCATTTTGAACAGTGCAAAGCATCTGATGGGAAGGATTCTGACTTCTAAAACTTAAGTGTGATAGTTACCACAGTGTCCCTCACGGTAGAGTGGGTCTGTGCCACTTTGTTCCATTGACCTACTTTTAGAAGAGCAGACCTATTTTTAAAATTTGCTTCAAAATAAACCCATTTTCTTAATACATCCCATTCATGTTTCAGATTTTCTACTTTCCATCTTAATTGCACTTTTTTGAGAACTTTAGACCAGAGTACAGCCATATAAATGTGCTTATCTGGATTTGATCAAATGTGTAGTCTTTTCTGACTAAAATAAAATAACCCCTTTGCAAAAATGCAATCTTGACTTTTACAACTATTTCCAAAGCTTTCTAAAACTACTGTGAGGTAAAAAATGAAAATCACTAATGTGGTATTAGAGTCCACAATTAAATTAATTTATAAGGGCTTTAATGCAATTAAATTTCCTCCAGACTGTATCTCTAATGGTGCTGGGGTTTTACTTAATTTACTTTAAAGCATAATTCACTTTCGTTTTTGCAAAGCCATTTAAATATTACAAATATCACTTTTATACATATTTCCATGGTGACATAATATGTTTGCAGTCTATTTAATTTACAGATGATGAGCCTAAAATGAAAATTCTCCAAGGACCATAGATCTTTTATGACATCACAGTTTCCAATTCTAAGATATTAGGTGTATAAGTTATCTGTATTTGCTAGAATGGACTCTTGAAACAGTAATAGTATTTTAAATGATCTGATTGTGAAACTTGGAGAAAAATAAAATCTACAACAAAGAAAAAACATCAGTGATACAAAGAGCCAAGATGTTTGGGTTTATGATTTACGTTGATAAAGTATTAGCCTTTAAAATTAAACAGTGCTCTTCCACAGTCACATTAAGGAAATATTTAGAAAAGAAAATAATTTATATGCAAGTCTCCAAACCTCAACTTATTCATATACTCATGTACAAGGTAGCTAAGGATCTCCAGACACACTAAGGCCACTGTATAATCACAACTAATGGGCAAAGCTGTTGGGATAATTTTCCATGCTTCAAAACTTAGATATTCAGAATGTATGCTAGAAAATGTACAATAAATACCTAGCTAGTTTATACCATAAAAGAAAGAGACATAAATTAATATTTCAAATCATTTTGAGAATATCAACTAAATTCAGATGTCATTTTCACTACGAATGTGTTGCACAGTGGTGATATATTGACAAAGGAGAAGCAGACGTAACTATGGAGATCATAACTTTAATTGACAACAACATGAAAATTCAGAAGGATAACAAGCATCACGGTTGGAAGTGACAATACAGGAATAAGAATCAAATGTATTATAAAGAAGAACCTATTTTTTCTCCTCTCTGGAGATTTCCCACTCCTCCATGAGTAAAAAGGACAAGAATGGAAAGAATATTCTTCTCGTTAATGAAAATGGGACAAAGGAACATCCAGGACATGCCTACCTGGTTTCCAGATGAACTGACTATCCTTTTTGCCTTCCAAATGAGCTGCATGGGACAGCAAGAGAGAAAGTAACAGAAATAGCTTCCTCATGCTCCTCCATACCCAGCCAGTGACAGCCAGATTACACTTCGGAAACATTCTTCAGAATTCAGCCTCTTGACTTTCCTATTCCTAAAAGAAAAAAAAAGAACATCATGTAAGTTTCTTCTGTAAAGAAAGTACACAAACTCACTTCAACCGTTAGAACTTTTAGCAAAATGGCATTATAAATGTTCAAGATCATAAAGAGAGTATATGGAATATTGTTATTAATATTTTAAGGTCAGATGTGAATTATTCCATGTTTTCAATCCTTACCCATGGGAGGCGGGTTCTTTACCACTAGTGCCACCTGGGAAGCCCTTACCCACGGAAGGTGCTATCAATTCCAAGGACTCTGTGTGTGAGCACACTGTCCAGAGCCCCCTTACAGTTTATCTTTGTTTTTAAGAGCAGGGTTGGCAGATACCTAGTATACTCCCTCCTTCTATTCAGTCAAACTCCTTGAGGATCCCATGATTTGGGGAGAAAGATCAGCATATACAGCAAAGTTCAAAATAGGACAATGAATGCTCTAACAGTGGTATTAAGAAAGTGAGAGGGAACGATTTAGAAGAAGGCAATTAGTTCCTCTGTGATGAGAAAACAAAAACAACAAAAAAAAAGGGAACTCTCACACAAGGTAACATTTGAGATAAGCCAGAGGAAAAGGGCTTGAATGTGTCAGGAAGGCATTTCAGGCTGGCTGAGAGAACTAGGTGCTGAGACGCATTTTGTATTTGGGACCAGGGAGTGGGCCAGTGGCTACAATGAAGGACACAAAGGGGAGGGTGGAATGGACAGACATGAGATTTAGCATGTAGGTTGGGAGCAAATTATAAAGAGCCTTGAATGTCATGTGCGGGTTTTGGGGTCCATTCTGTAAATATCAGTAAGAATCACAAGAGAGCAAATGAATTGTACATAACTGACATCAGTGAACAAAATGGATCACAAAGAAATTGAGGCCAGTTAAGAAACTAGATAAATATTCCAGACAAGTACTGGTAAATGACAGGATCAGAAGAAATTTCAAAATTTAGTTTACAGGCTAGATGTGATGGATTTGGTTACCAATTGGATGGGATGTATGAGAGAGATAAGATAGAAAGACAGATTCTGGAGCTGATGGGACCCCTCGACCAAAAAGGAGAAACAGGAAGAGGAGCAGATTTTCAAAAGAAGATTAAGACAATTTCCTTAAGAGAATATCAAATCTGATGTGCCTGCAGGACAAAATCCTGCAGGTAGTTTCCCAAAAGACATAGGAAGATTCTACATCGAGTTAAAGAGATCTAGGATGAACATGAAAGTTACTCGTTTAGTTGTGTCTGACTCTCTGTGATCCCATGATTGCCAGGCTCCTCTGTCCATTGGATTTCTCAGGCAAGAATACTGGAGTGGGTTGCTATTTCCATCTCCAGAGGATCTTCCTGACCTGCCTCAATACATAATGTTAGAAAAATATATTGATAGGTAAAAGGCGAAAAAAGGATACGTTAGAAAAATGTTACATATGTTAGAAAAATACACTGATAGATAAAAGGTGATAAAAGGATAAAACAGAAAGAGTGTCAAGGATAGAAGTTATTGCCCATAAACATTTACCAAAGAATTGCGGAAAGTGGGGAGCAAGTCTGACTGTGAATTTCCTAGTTAAAAAAAAAAAGACAAAAAGAAGTGGCTACTACAGCCCTCATATACAGAGGAGTAAAGTATATGTTCTTTTCATATTGTTTTAGGAGAAGCCATCACCCTGCTCCCAAGCAGTGGTGGAATCAACCCCGAGAGTTCTCATCAACACAGATGCCGTGCTGAGTCATGCACTCAACGCATCCCTTCATCAATAAAACAGACAACAGCAATCTGTAGTCAGTGGGGTCTCGGGCTCTTGTAGAACACTCCAAGGGTACAGTGACAAAGTACAAGTCAGTGAAAATGATGCTGCAAGGAGTCAAGCAACGAAGTTCAAGTACACAGCTCTCTGATGACTTGACTTGGTCCAGGGATGAAGAGAATACTTGGATAAGCAACCAAAAGCTTCTCTTCTGTTTCTGCATTGCATACCAATATCGAAAGAGTGGAGTGCTGCCACTAAAACGCAACAGAGCTCCCCTGCTTGACTGTTCCCAGGAGTGGCCTATTAGACTACCCCATGGAACCTGTGAGGCACTACTGGACACACTTCATAAACCTCTGGATGAGACACATGCTGTACCCTTACATGAGACACTTTTGTGCACATATACATACATATACTTTAGATGACAGGCATTTCAGGTTGCTAATGGCAAAACCACGTGCTTAAGCAATGCAACAAGGAGAGGGTTGCAAATTTTATTATGATATTTTAAAGTCTGCACACATACACACGCATGCAAGTAGTCAATTCATTCTTCATAATATAGATTTGCTACAAAAACTTTGGTGTGCACATTTTTTAGAAGGTACCATTGCCATCAATTCCATGAAGGCAGCTGAAAAATACCTAAATACTGCCCCCATAATACAACATGGGTAGACCTAGAGCAGACAGAGAAAGACAAGTATCATATGATGTCTCTTATATTGGAATCTAAACAAGAATAATACAAATGAACTTATATACAAAACAGAAGTAGAATCACAGAGAGGGAAAACAAACTTGATTATTAAAAAGGAAAAGGGGGAGGTATAAATTAGGAGTTTGGGATTAAAATATACAGACTGCTATACAGAAAAGAGGTAACTAACAAGGACCTACTGTATAACATGGGGGCTATAATCAATATCTCTTAATAATCTATAGTGAAAAAGAATCTAAAAAAGAATGCATATATAATGTTGAACTGAATCACTTTGCTATACACCTGAAAATAATACAAAATTGTAAATTAACTATATTTCAATGAAAAAAAATTTTAAAGACAAGATAACTTCCTAGTGAATCCTACAAATCAAATTAGCTTAAAAATAAATACCCCTGGGAAAGCAAATAAATTGGCTTTCTGTATAATGATGGGTTTAAGTCAGTGTAATGTTAGAGAACTTTTGATAAAAAGGATGATTCGTGTTTTAGGGCAGTTGATCTCATGCTATTATTATTACTATTAATACACTAATTAACCAGCAGGACCAGCTCTCTACTGAGACCACTTCTTTTGTGATAGGAAATCACCAAGGTATAGGTGATGACTTTGTTCATTCTCATTGTGGGAGACAGACTTTCAGCATATCTAAGAGCATATTCATGTCATTACAAGGTAAGCCAAAGAGATGGAGGGCTGAAAGCATGTTTGTTCAACTCTAAATGGCCATAAGTGAGAAGCCAAAAAAAGATTTAAAAGGATTTGGAGTTCCAGTGAGACTGCATGTAAGCGTAAGCTGGATTGATTAGCCAATAATTTATGTATAAATAAATGTATATATAAATATCTTGAATTTTGCATCAATCTTTGTTTTTTTTATTGCAAGACCTGAACAGAGTTGCTGTGAGACTACAAGAAGTAGGCTTCCTCACTGGCACAGAGCTCTGTACTAACTCTGCAAAGGGACCCACTGGCTTTAAGGGTCCTTTTGTGTTCACCTAAGCCAGTGGAAGATCGCTGAAGAAAGTGGCTTACAGACTCCTGTCCTCACCATTATCTCCTGGCTATCACTGATTAATAAGGATAATGACAGTAAAGACATAGAGAACAGACTCGTGGTTGTCAAGCGGAGGGAGCCTGGGACTTTGGGACTAGCAGGTGCAAAGGATGGGTGATGGATAAACAACAAGGTCCTACTGTATAGCATAGGAAACTATATTCAATATCCTGCGATAAACCATATAACGAACTATATATATATATATATATATAGTCTATGTGTGTATCTGATTCACTTTGTTGTACAGCATAAATTAACACAATATTGTAAATCAACTATACTTCAATAAAATTAATTTTTTAAAAAAGGATATGACAGTAGCAACCTACAACTAATCTTGATTAAAAAAAAAAAAATGAAATGGAGATCTTAGAGAATGCACCAAAGCATCTCCGTTCAGGAGGCCACAGCAATTTTACTCCTAAAAACACCCACACATTTTTAGCATCTGTATTAGCTAAAACCCTATACCTCGTTACCTCTCTTTTCCCAAGAAACGTGAGAACAGAGGATGGGAAATTAGGCTTGAAGAAGTTTCCACCATTCGCCATGCTTTATATCCACTAGTAAATGGAGAATCTCTGCTGAGTTGATGGAGCGTGCAGGATGGAGCTTGAACACAGGTTTGTCTTACTCCACTAAACTATGCTGCCTCTATTCCCTCTAAAGACCTGAAACTCACTAAATTATCCCTGGAAAGACACTAGGAGTCATACTTGTATCCATGACTTTAAAAGCCACACAAGAGTTTACAATAAACACAATGAGAGGAAACAAGAAACAATTAGAGCTGCCACTTCTCTGTTTGTAAAACACAACTGGAAAAATGCTGTAACTACTATGAAAAAATATATTATTCAGGAAGCATGTGCTACTCACAACGGCATGAATAATTTATATCAGGAAGGTCGTTGAGTCTCCAAATCAACTTATTTACTATATATCTTAGCATCCAAAATGTATTTGCAAGGTTAGCTCTAAACTGATGAATACTAAGAGAAATAAAAAAAAAAATAGTTTCTCCTTTTAGCCTCAGTTTTCTAATCATTTAAAGGCCATTCAAACTATGAAAAATGTGCTTTACACTTCATATGCATTTCATTTTCCTTTAAATGTATTTTTATCATTGAAGTCCTTGAATATTTAAAAAGGTAAAAAACTTTAAAATAAAATAAAAACTGTTGCAATTTGCTTACAGCCCGAAGGAACAGCAATGAGAACAGCAAACTTCACTGTGCACATCCCCATAGCACCATCTCATGGCAACTCTGCAGAGACAAGGGCTCAATAAAGATGCCTGAGTAGCAGCGGCTAGAGGGGAGGATGCCCACAGTTCAGATCGACTCTGTTGACCAGGATGGGCACTCCAACCAGTTGCCAAGGGCAAGTGATTGTTAACTAAACACTGGTAAAGAAACCAGAGAAGCATTTCCTTTTTCTCAGCCTTTTGCCTAATTCCCGAATGCAGTATTGTGCACTGCATTCCATCCCACATAATCTGTCAATATACAAAATATTGTCCTAAGCACTTCACTGAACTCTCACTATAGCCTTATGAAATAGATATTCTTGTTATCCCTCGTTTTAGAGATAAGGAAACTGAGGCACAGAGAGGTAAGTGACAAGCCCCAGGTCACAAAGGTAGTAAGCTGTTTGCGATTAAACTCTGTGACCCTCCTCTGAAACTAGCACTGTGACCCAATGCCAACATAAGTCATTTTTCATAGCCTTAAAAATGTAGATCCTTTCTACCCCTGTGTAGGGTCTCTCAGCAGCTTATACAAGGCAATTTACATATCATTTCACTTCATCCTCACATTATACTATGAGCAACTATTCCTATTTTTCAGATGTAAAAGAGACTGATCATTGAGGAGGTTAAATAATTATCCTAAGGTCACCTCAGCTAGAAAACATCAAAGCTGAATTACAAAATGGCCCTGACCCCACAGCCCGTATCTGTTTATAGCATCACACACGGTGACTCTGGCGGGTCACCAGCCTGGGAGCCTCAGGGTCCCACCTACGAATTGATGAAGGCCATCATCCCACAGTCCTAGGGGGGTAAGGATGAAATCAAATAATGGAGGGAAGATTCCCAGATGAGCACCAGCCAGGCACTTGCCAAAAAGTGAGCACTCCCTAAAAGGATATCATTGTTCTTATTATCATGAGTGCCTGCATACTCAGTCACTCAGTCATGTCTGCCTTTTTGCAACAGTTTGGACTGTAGCCCACCAGACTCCTCTGCCCATGAGATTTTTTAAGCAAGCATACTGGAGTGGGTTGCCATTTCCTCCTCCAGGGTATCTTCCCTACCCAGGGATTGAACTCAAGTCTCCTGTGTCTCCTGCACTGCAGGCAGGTTCTTTACCTGCTGAGCCATCGGGGAGGCTCCCTATTATGATTCTCTCAAAATTCAGAAGAGCCTTGATTCTGTGGGACTTCCCTGGTGACCCAGTGACTGGGACTCTGCACTCCCAATGCAAGGGGCCAGAGTTCAATCCCTGATCAGGGAACTAGATCCCACATGCCTCAACTAAAGATGCCAAATCCTGCAACAAAGATCGAAGATCCCACATGCTGCAACTAAGACACAGCACAGCCAAATATATAAACTAATAAATATTACATAAAAGAAAAAATAAAACTCTGAGTCAAGAAATGTTTCAGGAAGGGTTTGAATGTTATCCTGCCCTGCGGCAAAGGACTGGGGGATAATATTTTCAACCTCCCCATCTGTGACTGTGTGCCTTATTTCTGAAGAGCTAAAAGCACTCTATACCAAGAGCCCCACTAAAGATTCACACTGACACTGTGAAGGAGAAAACAGGTATTATCATCTCTATTTTATGAGAGGGTAACCTCTAGCTTCACAATCACAAGATGTTTAGTAACTTCCTTAAGTCTTTTAACCACCAGCCTCTTCCTCCATGAACCTCACTGCAGAATCCTAAATTATATCAAATACAAGCATGGGGGACCTGTAAGCATATCACAAAAAATATCCAATCATGTGGTTTTTGGTTTACAGTGTGACTCAAAGCCACAGGTTTGCATCACATAATAAATTCTGAAAAATTTTCACAAAATACACACAACTGCTTTACATATCTGCAAACAAACTTTTGCCACAGGACATACTACTGATAGAAATCAATTTGCCAAAACCAACTTGGTAGCTGTGGCAGACAGTGCTATTTTTACCCTGTCTTCCAGAATTACAACTTTTAAAGAATGTCCACCAGCCCTGTTTGAAAAAAAATCACATTTGCAGATTTCCTTGTAGCAAAGGTGGCCACATGACAGTTCTGGCCAATGATCTACAAGTGTCAAAGAGATTTTTCTTAAAAAAGGCAATTTTTCTTAAAAAAAAAAAAAATATATATATATATATATCCCCCAAAAAATCTGGAAAAAAAATGTGGTTCTCTGCCGTTGGCCACTTTTCCTATGACCCCTGCCTGGAACACAGACAGTAATGTCTAGAGGTGCCAGTGGCATCCAAAAACCATGGGATGAACACCACCAAGAGAGATGGAGAGGGAGGCAGACAAAGCCTGAGACTCAGACACCATGATGGAGCTATAGCAACTACTTCTGGACTCTCTGATCTGTCCTAGATTGGCAATTTCTGAACTTTCTGATTTGTGTGAAAAACAGACTCCTTTGTTCCAAGCCACATTTTTGTGTGTGTTCTGTTACAGGAGCTGAAAGCAACTCCTACAGCACCCAGGTCCCTGGATTCACAGTGTCTATTTATAGCAGACCTATTTATGTGTGTGTTTCTGTCTCTGCGGCTTCCACAGATTGAAACAACTTCTCTCATGATTCAAGCAACACACCTAACTTCTCTGGAAACTTGGACAAGTATGTCCCCATTTCTAAGCAAGCGAGGTTGGTTTACTCCCCATCCTGGCTTTTTTAGGTAATACGTGCATCATCCAAAGAAAAGTAGCCAGATCTGTCACTATTTTTCATGAGTGTCATCACAGTGAAAAAAGGGGCATGTCCTCTATGATGAACTATATCTAAGAGAGAACGGTAGTAATTACCCTAGCAAGCTGCCTCAGATTCCCTAATAAGAACAATCCACCCATAGCGACAGAGTCTAAAATAAGAACATATTTCTGGAGCAACCTTCTACACAGTTGCCAAGCTCTCCCTGGTTTGGAAGGTATTAAGACACATTCTTGTAATTTTGGAACCAACTCATCACCTGATGGAAAATCATCTTGATACCTCACGGCATCACATCCTCATGACTAAATTCCTGGTTATTGCTCAAATCTTTCATGATTCCCTCCTTAATGGCTTTTTTCAGTCAGAACTGAGCCACCAAATCTCTCTCTCTCTTATTTTTTAACTTCTCATTGGCCACTTCTTCTCAGCTTCCTTTCCAAATAGTTCCTCTTATTCTGAGCTCTAATTGAGTATACCTCTAACTTGGTCCTCAAATTCCTCTTCTTCTCTAGCTTTGCTCACTCCCCAGTAGATCTTATATAGCCATTCAGTTTTACATACGGTGCTTCGTGATTCTCATTTCTCCATATTCAATCCCGTATCCCCAGTCCTGACTTCTTTCCTTAACTCACACACGCAACTTACCAGTGAATATCACCACTTGGATATCTGAGCGCAACTCACATGGAACATACATCAAGACGCTTGTGATTCTCCTGTGTCATCCATGGTCTAATTCTCCCCTCAGTGTCCCCATTTCCATAAAGGCATCATACTGCCCAGAAGACCAGGAGTTCTCCTAAACTCCTTTCTTTTTCTCACACCTAAAAACCAATCCATCAGTCAAACTAGTGGGCACAACCTTCCCAATTTGTTCAGCATCAAGCCACTTCCCATCCTCTTGCTTAGTGCCAGCCACCATCATTTCTCACCTGAGCTATGTGAAGATTCTCCTACCTGGTTTTCCTGCCTTCACTCTGGGCTGCTTCTATGCATTCTCCACAGAAAATACAGGATAATCTTTAGGAAGAAAAATGTACCTTCCTCTTTAAAGTCCTCTCATGACTTTAGAATAAAATTTAAAGATTCTGTTGGTTGGACTTTTGCTTTCTCTTGTTCTGACCATTCTCCATTCATTTCTGTAGCCCAGACACACTGGACCTTTTCTTGTTCCTCAAGGATATATAGGAGAAGGCAATGGCACCCACTCCAGTACTCTTGCCTGGAAAATCCCATGGACGGAAGAGCCTGGTAGGCTGCAGTCCATGGGGTCGCACAGAGTCGGACACGACTGAGCGACTTCACTTTCAATTTTCACTTTCATGCACTGGAGAAGGAAATGGCAACCCACTCCAGTGTTCTTGCCTGGAGAATCCCAGGGACGGAGGAGCCTGTTGGGCTGCCGTCTATGGGGCCATACAGAGTCAGACACGACTGAAGTGACTTAGCAGCAGCAGCAGCAGCAGCAAGGATATATATTCTCAAGGCCTTTGCACTACTGTTTCTTAGGTGCCCATTCACATGACTTGCTTCCTCAGTTCATTAACCTCAAAGGCTTTCCCAAACCCATCTGTTCAGCACAATTGCAAGCACTCCATCCCCTTGATGTTTGTTTCTTCTGTTTCTTTGTAACACTTAGAAAAGATATACTTGACAATCTAGTGTGTATTGGTTTATTTATTTTCCTCTCCTCTAGTATCATCTAAATAGTTTATCTTGCTCACTGTTATATGCCCAGCACCCAGTATATTGCTTGGAAAATAGTAAGTGTTCATTAAATATTAGCAACGCAAATGAAAGGATTATGGAGTCTACATTTGTAGATTTTTTTTTTTCCTAAATTCTCTTGATCTCAGACCACAATCCTGAGGAAAAGGCTTTTCCATATAATGGGAGACAGATGGATGGAGAAGCCCATATTTCCACATTAGTTTGAATTTCTGAATTCTCTTCTCTGTGCTCAGTAAAGTTAATTTAGGTAACTTGTGAAACTGTAAAAATCAGTATGGACAACAGTAAATAGCTGAAAGATTCTTTCTACTTTACAAATAAATTACAAACATCCCAGTGTACTACCAAGAAAAGATCCAAAGAATTAAAAGTTTGATATGGTCTATGCTTTTCAAATCCTCAAGGAAAATAATCTATTTTTTTATAAAGCAGAAAAAAAAGTTAAATAGATTGATGGAAATTATATGAAAAAAACATAATGAAGTCATTAGAGAAAAAATAAAATCTATGTCATCTCCTGTTCAGAGAAGCTTAGGTTAATAAAAAGAAATTGCATTCAATTTTAAAGCATTGCATTCTAGAAGAGTAATAAAATTAGTACAATCACTTCTGGAGATAGTTTAGGAAATAAAATAGGCACCTAATGGTGTTAGCCTGTAGTAGTGCAACCTTCTTGAAGATGCAGGGAAGGATTTGATAACTTCTTTTTACCAAATCTTACAAACAGATAAATATTCATTTATATGTGTTTTATATGTATGAGTGTAGACACAGCATAATTTTATGTGGGCTTATATTTAACAGTTACTCTAAAGAGGTTTATAAGAATTCAAGAAAACTTGAATGTGTGAACAAGATAAAATTCTCTGCTCAAACACTGTTGACCTTTGAAATTAAAAAAAAAAATACTTAATTACTCAGTAATATTTCTCCAATATAAGATTTTAAATATTTAATGTCAGGAGAATTATCCAGTTAAACTGTAAATATAGCTTTGTGTTCTCTTGATTAATTATGCATCTACTGTTGCAAAGGAACTTTTTGAATTGTGTTAACAGCTGACATAAAAAGAATAACATGTTTATAAGCCTATAAAATAATTCTCCAGCAGTCTCTTCCATTATCTTTTATAAGTGTTCATTTATTACGACTGGGCATTGACCATTAACAAGTTGCTCATCACATGCATGAGATTTGATAGAAATTATTTTCATCCTGTCTCATCTCATTGTTCCCAAAAGGATGGAGTGATATCTGTAAGACAACATTTCAAACGAAGTTGAAGTGCAAATTGTGATTTTAGATTCTTCCTTTATTGCATAAACTATAAGAAAAGTTGCAAGAACATGCTTGACCAATGGAAAACAGACTATATTCTTTCTACCAGCATATCCAAGGGTTTCAGTTTGGTTTTTCATTGTTTCTAGCCATTTCAAACAGATCAACAAAGACTGAAGGCATTTGTTTTGAAATACATTTCATTTACCACCTTCATACCTTAAAAAAATGCAATACATTTACTTAATCAACACTATCTACCTCCAATTTCACAGAAAAAAGCAGAAACTGATGATACTAAATAAAAAGTACTTCACAAAAGTGCACATACATGTATGCACACACAGATACTTTTAAAATAATAAAATGATCAAGACACCAAGACACAAAACCAAAATTTTCAAAGAGTGATTTCTCTCAGAGAAAAAGGAAAAGTTCACTAGGTACCCTGGCAATTTTCCACTGCAAATTTTACATTTAGAAGTTTAATTACAAACTTAGATAAGTGGATTATAATGAAAGATATCTCTAGCAGGGGAGCCCAGACAGAAGCATAATGAATGTATTAAAGAAAACACCAGAGAGAGAACTCTCCATCAGCAGAAAGATTTTAATTAAACAGCAATAGGATGCATCTCTTCTATGAAATTATATTCCTGTTAACCCATAGTTCATTAAAAATATTTACTACATATTAATAATATATTCTTTGAAAACATCCACTCTAGAAAGTATGTTTAAGCCATTCATTTTCAGTCATGAAGGCAGAAAACTGTGGGTATGGAGGAGAGAAAAGATCCCCTGGTAAAATATGGGAAAAAAAGATCTCTTTGCATGCTATCCTCAGTCAACTGAGCCGGAAGTGGTTCCTCACTGCATGAAGACCCATGGGCTTCAAGAGAAGTCAAATGAGCCAGTAGTGAGCACCTAAGTTATTCCCCTAAGTACACTGAATGTTAGCATTGGTCCGTTAGGAACAACCAAGAGGATGGATAACATCAGTTTAATCCTGTCACTTGTCTGCACTTCTGTTCTTGGCATGAATCCAAGTATTTACTTGGGATACTATGTTGGGGCTTCCCTGGTGGCTCAGATGGTAAAGAATCTGCCTGCAATGCAGGAGACCCGAGTTCAATCCCTGGGTTGGGAAGATCCCCTGGAGAAGGGAATGGCAACCCACTCCAGTATTCTTGCCTAGAGAATTCTATGGACAGAGGAGCCTGGTGGGCTACTGTCCATGAGGTTGTAAAGAGTTGGACAGGACTGAATGACTAACACTTTCTCTAGGCTGTTGTGCTTAGTTGATTAGTCATGTCGAACTCTTTGTCACCCTGTGGATTGTAGCCCGCCATGCTACTCTCTCCTTGGGGATTCTCCAGGCAAGAATACTGGAGTGGGTAGCCATTTCACTAGGTTGTTAAAGACATGCATTTTCAAAATCCTCAACAATATTCCTGAGTTTCTGTAATGTCCAACCAAAAAGTTCTTTCCTTAAGGGCAGGGGTCATATTTTCTCCATTTTGTATTTTGAGTTTGTAGTCTCTTATCTAGACCCAGTAGGTACAAAGCCAATGTTGAATAAATGAAGGAATTAATGAAGTGAAAAGGTACAAAAAGATGCGTTCTATTCTAATAAAATCATAATTAACAGAAAAAATTGGGCTCAGAAAGCCAGTATCTTCAAACAGATGCAAAAAAATAAATATTTATTCTAATTATACTTCCCCCTGAACACTGCAAAATTCCATTCCCATAAACTTTCTTAGATCTAATGTTTACTGTCCATCCTGTCAACATTAGGGACTGCGTAGGTGGCTCAGTGGCAAAGAATCTGCTTGCCAATGCAGGAGATTTGGCAGACATGGGTTTGATCCTTGGATTGGGGAGATCCCCTGGAGGAGGAAATGCCAATCCACTACAGTATTCTTACCTGGAAAATTCCAAGGACAGAAGAGCCTAGTGGGCTACAGTCCATGGGATCACAAAGCATCAGACATGACTGAGCACACACAATGTCAACATTACACTTGTTCTAACATACACTTTCCAGACTGTTGCCAATTCCACAGTTGGAATGAGGTGCAATGTTGCAGGACCTTTAGGGTTCCATGGAGGGTAACTTTTTTGAGTGTAACAGTACATAGAAAATGAAATGCCAAGCACATATTTTGATAAAACAAGCAAACATTAATTAACAAATCAGTAAATTTCATAAAGAAAATAAAATTACTTCTGTCCCCTGGACTAGTAGTTTTGTTGAGCTGTCGGATGCCTTATAATTTCTAGAAATAATGACTCACTTTTCCCGAGTTAAAAATAAAATCTCAGGAAGCCATCAAAGGATCTGTATCTTTAATATAATATGTCAGCACAGTGTTTTTTATTAAAATTCAAAATATAACTTCCTACACATCTTCTCTATTTGCTGTAACAGAGCAACAGATATTAACAGCAACCTGTTATGACCTCTAGTTGGTTAGAGGGAGAGGAATAATGCTCAGAAATCTGAAGGTCAGGAAAAGATGTCTGTGGGAATAAAAGCTATAGTCTGAGAGAGAGAAACCTCTTAAAGTCATTCAAATGAACATGATGGAATCTGAATGCACTAATGCAAGCACAAGATGAGCTTATGAAGAACTAGGTAAATGACAAGAGTGAAACTAAAACACCCATTCTCACAAATATTTAAAAAGGAATCTCCATTTCAACCTGTTGGTCGTGTCACTGGAAAAGTGACAACCACACTCACTCCATAGGTGTTAATATTTTGGAGTGAAGCAGAGGATAAAGGTCATCATCCAAGCTGATCAAATCATACTCAGGTGGAATTGTACATTAATGAGACAACAAGTAGAATAATATGTCACCTGTGGGTCATTTGTATCACTTTGTTCTGTGGCCACAGATGTACTTTAATCCACCATCTGCTTTAGAAATCTTCATTGTCAAAGGTTGTGGGTGTTCACTAAGCCTATATAAGGGGAGGTGATTCACTCCAACAAATCTTTGACACTATTTTAAAAAGCAGACTGACATTTACATAGGATCAATAGTCTTAAGAGAGGAACACCACTTCAAACTGGTGATGTCAGCTTCCAGTGATGACATCACTTGTTAACTGATGATCTCACAGGCCCTTGACAATTTCCAATATATGCCACTAGTGTTCTATACACCTGCTTCTCCTCTTCCTGGAAAGCAACTTTTCTTGCACCTTCTAGCTCACAAACACAAAAAAATGGATGCTAAAATCAATGCTGAAACATGTAAAAGAATATTAATAGTACTGACACTTACAAAGGTCAAAGAATTAAAAGGAAGTTGGAAGAGATTCTATAACTCAAACCTTCTCAAATACTCTTAGCAGTAACTCAATATTTTCAGTGACAGGGAATTAATTCAATGCCCTACAAAGCAACCCATTCCATTTTGGGATAGCTCCAATTACTAGGACATGTGTCTCAACCCAGAATAGTTGTTCTTTCCTTATCTAAAGCTTTCAATCTTAATTCTTCCCTATGCAGTTATAGCTAAAGGATATCTCATCTGTCTGCAACAAGACAAAACTCGATTTTCCTCTTTTCTAGGCTAAACATGTCCAGCTCTTTCAACTACTCCCCATTATTCTTGGTTTCCACATCCTTCACCAATATGAACTCTCTATCCAGACATGTCTCCAGAAGGTGAAGGTCAGTTCTCTGGAAAAGGACAGGGCTGTGAGCCACTGGCACCCAGAACCACGGTCGCCGGCCATGTAAAGGGGATTTGGGTGGGGGAACCACTGGCCCAGAAACAGCGGGGGAAGTTGTGCACAGAAGTATTCTTACCAGGGATTATTATTAACATTAATTAGAAACATGTTTAATGTTAATTAGAAAGACAGTAACCTAAATGTTTACTCAAAAGAAATGATTAAAACTGTTACATTGTCTCAAAACCATATCATGCTGTTAAGAAGGGTATAAATATGGAAACTGTGCATATGATATGTTTTTAAAAACTTTAATATTTATTATATGTAACTAAAATGATGACGGAAAATGTATGCATTACATTTTTTTCAGAAAAAAAAAAAACACATGAAGAATGTTAGTTGTATTTAAGTGGTAGAAACATGAGAGATTTTATTCCTCTTTGTCTCCTTACTTACTCATGCTTTTAAAAAATGTAATTAAGGTATGCAATTCAGACTACCTTTATTTTACAGGTTTTTGAAAGAAAACCTGGAGAATACTTTGCATGTACCCAACACCAAATGAGGCACAACTTGGAGAGTATATTGAGTGCTTAATAAGCATCTGGTGCCTATTTGAAGAAGCCAGCTCAGCCAGGCCATTTCACTGCACTGTGTGGATTTTGGCAATTTGTCAACGAAACCATGTTTTTCCCAGGAAGAAAAATAATCTGCTGCAAAAGAAAGTTTAATGACTATTTTAAAATAGTGCTGTCTCCCCGTGTAGCCATTCCTCCCCAGGTAGCAAAGAGGGGATGTGCTCCCCACTCCTATGTGCTTCACAAAGTGCATCTTAACACAGTTACCATCAACTTTTAATGGAAATGGCCTCGAGCAAGAAAGGAAGCAGACCCTTCGGTTTTATGATCCCATGGAAATAATCAAGGCTTGTTGCAGGATAACTTTTATATCTTTTATCATGAAAATTAAAATAAATGGAGAAGATTTGCCTCTTTCAAGAAGGGAATCTCAGTTTGATTTATTTGTGTTGAAGGCAATTCTGGGCTCAATAATGAAAGCTTAGAATCAGAGATCAACATGTCTACCCCTTCTGCTCTCCTTTCCCACTCCTCATAGTTACAGCCAGCCATGGGACCCACTTCCTAGTCTCCTTAGCCAACCCAAATCCACTATAATATCTTTTCCCAACATTCTGTGCTCCAGTTGGCTGGCAAGTCAGAAAATTGAGGCCAAATTCTACCATAGTCACTTCCCCCAGCCAACTGCCAGCTGATTTCACTTAATATTACATGAATTCTAGCACAAAAGCATCTGGATGGTCCCCTGAACGCTGTTAAAATCTGACACAAACGTAACTCCATGATATTACATCTCAGCAACACAGTGAACAGGACCTCAGGATTCTGTTCCTACTCTAACACAGTGAAGTGAAAGTCACTCAGTTGTGCCCGACTCTTTGCGACCCCAGAATTCTCCAGGCCAGAATACTGGAGTGGGTAGCCTTTCTCTTCCCCAGGGATCTTCCCAACCTAAGGATCAAACCCAGGTCTCCCACATTGCAGGCAGATTCTTTACCAGCTGAGCCACAAGGGAAGACTCTCTAACACAGTATTTCATAGTAAAGAATGTCATCATAAAATATTTAATAAATACCCGAATGTAGAGACAAAGGAAGAGTACTGGACTCAAGTGAAAACAAGAAGGGTTGCATAAGGCCCCTCCTAGCATGTTCACCAAGGAATTACAATTACCCAACATATAGTGAGTGAAGTGCCAATTTCCCATTACAGACAAAAAGCATCCTCAGTGTTTCCAGGGTGACTTCAAGGAGGAAAATTTGAAACATGGGTAGATATTTTAAAAAACTGAAACATGGGACAATACATGGAATTTCAAGCAAGGGAATGGCATGAAGTCTTGTACTGATATTGGGGGTGAAGCTTTAGAAACAGATTGACTACAAGGTAAATGATCTGAAATATAAAAGCTTCTGATTTTACTCAATAGGCAATGGTGAAGTGATCAAGTGTTTCTCCAAGAGGAAACAACTTAACACTGTACTTTGGGATATAACGGACAGCAATATTTAGGGCAGATTAAAGAAGATGAACTCAAAGTAGAAGATTCTGGCAGTAACTCGCATGTGAAGAAGACCTGCTGGAGCTTCAGAGAGACCACTACAGAAAGAGAAAAATGGAAAGGCAGCAAGAGATGAGACAAATGAAGTGCGAACTGACAGAAGAAGTGGCCATAGGTAGCAATGAGGTCTCAAGATGAGAAATAGAGTTGGAAGAAGTTGGTAAAGGAAAGTGATGACAAGCTTTGCTTTGTCATGACTTTAATATAATGATGTTACATTCAAGCTATAGCATCTACTGGGGAGCTGGAGAAGTAGAGCTGAGAGGGATCCAACTTAGAGAGGTGATCTGGAAAATCGGGCCTGTTAAAATTGGTATTCAAGTCCAGAAACAGAAAATCAGGCCAGCTCTTCAAGTACAGAAAGAGTAGGAAGCTAAGGACTAGGTCTAGTAGTCTTCTCATACTCAGGAGGAAGAAGAAGCAGTTTTGCTTATGTTGCATCTTCCAGATAAAATTCTCTTTTTTACTTGATGACTTAATGAACTTTTCTGCAGCACAAAGGGATAGAACAAATGGCACTTCATCTGTGGGATCTTCTCCAGCACATCTGGGCAGAGTCACTTTCTCCCTATTTATGATCCCATGGTATGCTGTACAATAATCCTTTAGACATCTCTTTCAGCCATTAGCTTGGGAGCTCCACCATGATAATCTGCCCAGCATACTGCCTAGCAGAGAGAGACAATTAATCCATGCTTATTAAATGTTCAATGTCTAGCAAAGCTGAGGGAAAAAAATGACCTGACAAGTATGGGGGGACCTAATACAGCAAAATTTTGTGGAATAATAGCAATAATACCTAGACCTAACTTAGAAGATGGGATTTTGGACACTGAGCTGATGCTCTGTAACATGAGACTTTGGGGGACCAAGATAGTGGGGAATGCATTTTGCACGTGGGGACATAGGACTATGGAAGACTGTGGATGCCAGGCCCCAAGACAGCCTCCTATTCTTATCTCCTGGTATTCATACACTCTCACAGTAAATAGGAAATTGTGAGAGTGAAGGAGGGTGACTTCCTAGGCTAGGGCATAAAAGACACTGCAGCTTTTGCCTTAAGCTCTCTAGATTGTTCACCTGAGGAACACCAAGTGCCACGTCATAAGGATATTCCAGCAATCCTATTGTGTCCAGGTGGCAAGAAATTGAGTCCTCCTGAAAACGAACAGCAGTAATGTGCTGGGCATATGTGTGAGTCCCCTTGGAAGCAGACCATCCAGCCCTTCTCAAGCTTTTAGCTGACTAAAGCCCCAGCTGAAGTCCTCAATGCAACCTCATCAAAGACCCTGGGCCAGATTCCCAACTTACAGAGACTGAGGCAATAAATATGAATACTTGTTTTAAACTTTTTCAACCTTGGAGAAATTTGTTATACAGCAATAATGATTAATACACTTAGGTTCTTTCTGTTCTTCTAGATCTCGTCCCTGAAAGGAGGAAGAAAAAGGAAAGTAAGTGACAATGACTTTGAGAGAAGAGACACTACATTTTACTACTGATGGATCAAAGACTGCAAAGAGGGGTGAACTTGACTCAAAGGTGAGTACTTTGAGTCTCAAATGAGGACCACAAGTCCTCATTCCATCACTGGATTACTCTGTGATTCTGATCAAGTCCCTTCATCCATCTGAACCTCTCTTTCCACCTGTCCTGCAAAATGAGAATAATAAAACCTAATGAACAGGATTACTGTGGGATTGTCTTCAATGAGATACAATTCCTTGAGCCCCTGTCCTCATCAGATCTTAACACAAAAGATATGCTCAATAAATAGGAACTGAATAAAAATCCAAAGACAATTCATAGGCTGACAGGTAAGTGGAATAAACCATATAGGAGACAAACCACAGAATAATGAGATTCTAAAATTAGACCTCTGTTGCTCACAAAATGTTTCTATGCCAGGTCTTGCCTCCTATATGTGTTAGAACAGGGCCATCTCACTTCTCTAGTAAATCCCTCCCATGCTACCCAAATCATTAGCCTGTGGGCACGTCTCCTAACTCAAAATAATTTCATTCTCTCAAAATATAGTGAGTACCTACTTCATACAAGTATTGTCTTGGTGCTAGAGATATAGCTGTAAACAAAACAAACTTAAAGCAGATAAGCTGAGCTATGCAGATAACGGGAAAACAGTGTTCTAGGCAGAAGGATCAGTAACTTCCAAGGTCCTTGAAGGAAGCCAGTGAAGCTGGAGTAAAGGAAGCCAGAGGAGAAATAGAGGAAACGATGCTAGAAAAGTAACATAATGAGTATAGGACATCAAGAGAACCCTTCAACCAAGGTGGCTTTTCTAAGAGAGAGGTGGGGAGTCACAGAAGTGTTTTGAACAGAAGAGTGCCATGATGTGACTTACATTTCAACAGGATCTCTCCAGTGGGTGTGTTGAGAAAGATTGCAGGAGGGGAACATATAGAAACAGGGGGACTGGATATGAGGAAGTTATGATGAAAGACGGTAAGGATAAGTCAAGTTCTAGAACATTCTGAAGGCAGTGGCAATGAGATTTGCTGACAGATTAGATGTCTGTAAAAGAAAAGAATCAAGGATGACTCCAAGATTATGGGCAGGAGCAACTTAACAAACAATGTGTTACTAATAGAGAGGGAAGGCTGGGATGTGAGAGGAGCAAAGGTGAAGTAGGAGGGATGTCAAAGTTCAGTTTTGGATGTTAAGATTGAAATGCTTCTTACGGATCCAAGTAGAAATGACAACTAGGAAATTATAAATCTGTGGTTCAGGGAAGAGCACTGAGCTGGTGATATTTGGAAGGCATTAAAAGAAGTGAGAGGTTGAGGACTTCTCTGGTGGTGCAGCGGTTAAGAATCCACCTGCCAATCAAACATGGGTTTGATCCCTGGTCTGTGAGGATTCTATATGCCATGGAACAACTGAGCCTGTGCACCACAGTCTGGAGACTCCAAGTCCCAACTACTGAAGCCCACGTTCCCTAAAGCCTAGCTCTGCAACCAGAAAATCCACCACAATGAGAAGCCCATGCATAGAAATGAAGAGTAGCTCCCATTTGCCACAACTAGAAAAAGCTCATGTGCAGCAATGAAGACCCAGCACAGCCAAAAATAAATGTAAAAGTAAAGAAATCAATCTTTTTAAAACAATGATAGTAGTAGATAGGCAATGCTTTTTTCAATTTTTTTAAAGTGTGAGGTTGGATGATGTCACCAAGGTAACAAAAGTGAGGAGAGGAGACCAAGGATGGCACCAGGTCCCCCATCAACAATAATGTGCTCCTTCCACTCACATCTCCATCTCGTCTACGTTATCTCCCATCTGACTTCCCTGACCTTCCAAGATCCTCCACTCCTCACATAAAACATGAAGCATCTTCTTTAATCCACTCCAATTTTAAACTAGGCTCCACACTTAACTCTTCCCACTCTGCTTCCCAGCATGATTTGTTTCTCTCGCTTCTCTCTTCATCCATTGGTCACAACAGGCAAACTGAAGGTCCATCCCTGCTGTCATTCCCACCACAGTTCAACTAATGTGTCGAAATACTCCCTTCCTTTCATTTCCTGACATATTCAGTTCTGGTCTTCTCTTTTAGAGTCATACCGCTCCCCTTAAGAAAAATACCAAAGAGTTTGTAAGATGACTATTTCCAAGAAATATTAAAAAACTTTCTGGGACTGCATATACTTGACTATTCAGTCTTGTCTCTCAGCACCGCCCACAGGCAGGTCTACATTCAGGACCACACCAACCTTCCAATCAGTACCTTTCTCCCTCATTTTACTTGGTAACTGCCACTTACCCTGCCTCTGAGCTTGTCTCTAGGAACTCTGTAAATTCTATTCTCCACGAATGTGGTTGCGCCCTCCTCTGCTGCTGCTGTAATGGCCATCTATTAGCCTATCAATCTATACAATGTTTGTTAACTTCCCTGACATTAGTCCATCTTTGGCACCAAATATAATTATGTGACTGGAAAAATTTTAATTTCAGTTAAAATGGCTTTTAAAATAGGCCCATGCATAGTCCTTATCTGCTTACAAAAATTATTCACAAGCATGTGACAGCCTCCTTTCAGACACTTTAAAATAGAAAATACTGACTCTTTCTGGAAATGAAATCATAGTTCATCACGATTAAGTGACTTCTCTAAAGCCATGATTCATAGTTAGGACTGAGGGCTCCTGGTTTAGTAACCTGTTGGCACATTATATTTAAATAAATAACAAGCTGATTGATAACAAGTGTCAACTGTAAAACACTACTAATTTCAGAGGACATTAGTTTGTTGATATGTATGTAGCTGAAACTCTCACATTTCTTTCCATGCATGTGAAAGAAGGAGTTGTCAGCCCAACCCGTTTCCAGGGAGGTCATACAAATGCAGAGTTCAAATTGTATCTCTACTCGGGTAATTTGTCCTTCCCTGCTGTCATTCCCATTATGGTTCAATTAACAGTGGAAGCTGGGAGCGACTTGATGAACATCTGTCGCATCCACCTGGAAATAATTCAATAAGAGCACACTATGGGAAGATATTATGGGACAACAGCCTGAGTTTTTTTTTTTTTTTTTTCCCCATTTGCACTCCAGGTAGCAAGAGTAATTCGGATAATGGGAGGGAAAAGGGTACTCCATCACCTGGAAATATTAGGCCAATTTCCCAGTGTAGCATTCTAACACATACTGAAAAGGAGTATAAAAATAACAACAAATGGATTGGACTCATGAAGCTACATGATCACACTGGCCTCACTGTTATAGGTCATATAAATAAAGCACAGCATTAGCAGAAGCTGCTGTCAAACACAGTGTGTATGTGTATGAAAATCGCTCAGTTGTGTCCAACTCTGCAACTCCACGGACTATACAGTCCGTGGAATTCTCCAGGCCAGAATACTGGAGTGGTAGCTGTTTCCTTCTCCAGGGGATCTTCTCAACCCAGGGATTGAACCCAGGTCTCCTGCATTGCAGGCGGATTCTTTACCAGCTGAGCTAAATAGCGTATATTGTATAAAAGAACATATTTTTGACATATTACCTAAGCATTTTATGGGATGCCCAAGGTTGATCTGGTAATAGACAAAAAACACTACAGGACCATTAGCCCTATATTGTGTGGATTGAACAGATAATGACAATAGCAATTAAAGTCTGGAAGGAAACACACTTTTGTGTGTCTGAAATTCCCAAAATAGACACAATTATAACTGGATAGATCTATAGATTCATTTTTTAATGTTCATTATTTGTTGATTTCTTCAAACTAGATTATTTTCAATGCCCCAAAGAAAATATTCCAAAAACATAGTAAAAATGTGCTGCCCAAGCCTAAAGAACTATTTATTTAATAATCACCACTCTAAATTGTTTTTAATTAGCATATCTAAATAAAAATCTCTTTTCATTTAAATTGTTAATTATTTCCCTCAAATGCTATGCTCAATTATGTTTTTAAGACATCTGTTTGTAATGCTATTCCCATTCAGAATAAAAAGTCTCGATGCTAGGCTTAGGAAAAAAGGTTACAGAAACCACAAATATTTCAGAATAAAAAGAGAAGACAGCCAGTGAATAAATATAATCGCCTTCAAGCAATACAATGGGTAATAGACAAGGGAGGCAAACCACTATTCTCTACAGATGCTAGAACAGCAAGAAGTGGGCTTAAACTGCAGGTGCAGGAGACAGGGTTTAGCTTAGACAGAGGAAAGATGATACATCATGTTCAACAATAGAGAACCATTATTATGAAAGATAAGACTCCTTTTTCTCCCTCAAATTATTGTAAAACTGTTTCATTATTGTGTGAGGTTTGTCAGAGCCATATGAATTTAGCAACCGTATCTGGTAGACCACAAATCACTCCTGCAGATATACGATACTGCCTCCACTTGATAATTATGCTAGCAGATTTCACAGAGGTGTAGAAACAGTTCAGAGATATAGACTAGGAAAGAGATCCAAGGGCAAAATTAACCCCCGGGAAGAAAACGTTCACAGTGTGCCTAAAAGAACTTAGAAAAGAGGCATCAGGTTTAACACTTTCAGGATTAGGGAAAGAGACACACAAGTGGCTCTCACTTTCAGCCACCAACTGCTGCAGTGAGCGGAAACGAAAACACGGACATGCCATGGGCATGTGAGTCCCCCAGGATCAGAGCACTTCCACCCAACAGCCTGAGCCCGGGAAGGACGTGCCAAACGTCACGAGGAGAGCCTGATTCTGGAAATTCAAGAACTTGCCATTTTGTTTGGTCCCATAATTGTGTGAACTATTTCCAAATTGGCGACAATTTAAAATCAATATACCCAAGTGAAATTTTAATTTAATGCTTATACATCAAGTGATTTTTCACAGAGGATGAGCCACATTTCTGGTGCTAGATGAAATGAATTCACTCAAAACAGAGCAACATCACATTAAGAAACCAATCTAGGTCTGTATTCTAAAAAAAGTGAAAATTAGGCATGTGTAAATGTAGTTTCTGAAATCTTGGGATTCCTCTCTCTTTCTCTCTCTTCCCATCCCCCTGCCTCTCTCTCTCTTTCTCTCTCTCTCACTCACTGAAAGTATTAAAATGAAGATTTAAGGAAAACAATTCATAGGAATCTGAACACTACTCAAATATGAAGCTCACGGTAATTGAGTGATCTATCACTTCAAGAGATAAGTAAATTGACCTAAGTTCAAGAGAGGATTTAGCACTGACATTAAAAGTCATTTCACAGAAAATTTAGAAAAAAACCATGACACAGCAAGCAATAATAAGAGCTTTTAGGTGAAATGTAACAAGCAAGAGCTAGCCTCAGTCTGTTAAAAAGGTAATTGGGCTTTCTCAGTGGTTCAGAGGATAAAGAATCTGTGTGCAATGCAGGAGACACAGGAGATGCAGGTTTGATCCCTGGGTCAGGAAGATCCCCTGGAGAAGGAAATGGCAACCCACTCCAGTATTCTTGCCAGAAAAATCCCATGGCCAGAGGAATGTGGCAGGCTACAGTCCATGGGGTCACAAAGCATTGAACATGGCTGAGCAACTAAGCATACAACTCCCTAAATGCCCAGTTTCTGTCTGATTCCATCTTAGTAATGTAGAAATATTTCAGTCTTTCATTTGACAGGCATTTATTACAAATCTACAACATGCCTATAACTATCTTTAGACCACAAGGGTCCACTCTGTACTGATATGGAAGATATTAAGAAGTAAATAAATCCTTATACAGACATCTTTCTGAGAGTGATACGTGCTATGAAAGAAAATAGAGTGATACAATACATAATGGGAGTGTGCAGCCCAATCAAAAAATGGGCAGGACTTCCCTAGTGGCTCAGTGGTAAAGAACCTACCTGCTAATACAGGAGACACAGGTTCCAATTCTGGTCTGGCAAGATCCCACATGCCATGGGGCAATTAAGTAAGTGCACCACGACTACTGAGCCTGTGCTCAAAACCTGACAACCACAACTATGAAGCTCACACACCCGAGACTCTGTGCTCTGCAACAAGAGAAGCCACAGCCAAGAGAAGTCTGTGCATGGCAATGAAGAGAAAAGTTCACACAGCAATGAAGACCCAGTATACCTCCAAAAAAGATTAAGATGGTAATTTTTTTTAAAAAATGGGCAAAAGATCTAAATAGACATTTCTCCAAAGAAGACACACAGATGGTAAAAAAAAAACATGAAAAGATGCTTGACACTGCTAATTACTGGGGCTTACCAGGTGGCACTGTGGTAAAGAACCCACTTACCAATGCAGAAGACATGAGACAGTGGGTTTGATCCCTGGGTCCAGGATATCCCCAGAAATGCAAATCAAAACTACAATGAGATATCACCTCACACCAGTCAAAATGCCTATCTTTAAAAAGCCTGCTGCTGCTGCTGCTAAGTCACTTCAGTCGTGTCCAACTCTGTGCGACCCCATTGACGGCAGCCTACCAGGCTCCCCTGTCCCTGGGATTCTCCAGGCAAGAATACTGGAGTGGGTTGCCATTTCCTTCTCCAATGCATGAAAGTGAAAAGTCAAAGTGAAGTTGCTCAGTCGTGTCCGACTCTTAGTAACCTCATGGACTGCAGCCTACCACTACCATCAATAAATGCTGGAGAGGTGTGAAGAAAAGGGAACCCTTCCAGATTGTTGGTGGGAATGTAAATTGATACAGCCACTATGGAGAACAGTATGGAGGTTCCTTAAAAAGCTAAAAACAGAGCTACCACATGATCCAGAAATCTCACTCCTAGACAGATATCCAGAGAAAACCATGGTTCAAAAGGACACATGCCCCCCCGTGTTCACTGTAGCACTGGTGACAATAGCCACGACACAGAAAGCAACCTAACTGTCCATCGACAGATGAATGAATGAAGAAGTGTGGATTCCCTGTTAGAAGTGGTATACAGTGGTCATATAAGATAATGACCTCGTTTCTGGAAGACACACACAGGGTGTTTAGGGATGATGTGCATCATGTCAGAAAAAGACCATGTGTGCGTGCATATCAGTTCAGTTCAGTTCAGTCGCTCAGTCGTTTGCGACCCCATGGACTGCAGCACACCAGCCTTCTCTGTCCATCACCAACTCTCGGAGCTTGCTTAAACTCATGTCCATCAAGTCAGTGATGTTGTCCAAACCATCTCATCCTCTGTCATCCCCTTCTCCTCCTGCCCTCAATCTTTCCCAGCATCAGGGTCTTTTCAAATGAGTCAGCTCTTCGCATCAGGTGGCCAAAGTATTGGAGTTTCAGCTTCAGCATCAGTCTTTCCAATGAATATTCAGGACTGATTTCCTTTAGGATGGACTGGTTGGATCTCCTTGCAGTCCAAGGGACTCTCAAGAGTCTTCTCCAACACCACAGTTCAAAAGCATCAATTCTTTGGCTCTCAACTTTCTTTATAGTCCAACTCTTACATCCATACATGACTCCTGGAAAAAGCATAACTTTGACTGGATGGACCTTTGTTGGCAAAGTAATGTCTCTGCTTTTTAATATGATGTCTAGGTTGGTCATAGCTTTTCTTCCAAGGACCAACTGTCTTTTAATTTCGTAGCTGTAGTCACTATCTGCAGTGATTTTGGAGCCCCCAAAAATAAAGTCTGTTGCTGTTTCCATTGTTTCCCTATCTATTTGCCATGAAGTGATGGGACCAGATGCCATGACCTTCATATTCTGAATGTTGAGTTTTAAGCCAACTTTTTCACTTGGCTTGTGTGTGTGTGTGTGTATATATATATACACACATATATACACACACAGAGAGATGGTGGGGGGATGGGAGAAATACAGCAAAATGTTAACATATTTAGGGAAACTGAAGAAGACATAAGCATTCCTCTACTCTTCTTTTAGCTGTTCTGTTGAAACGATTTCTAAAAATGTTAAATTACCTGCAAAGTTTTGTAACCAAAATTTCAAAAATAATGAAGAAATTTAATGGTAAGAAGACAAGCCAGTATCTCAACAAATAGAACCTGAATTAACTCCAGAATTTTGTGTATAACTATAAAAATTAAGTTATCCAGGACATTCTTTCCCTTATAAAATAAAAAAGACTTCTAGTAAAAAGAGGAAATAAAGACAAACATATATTACATTAAAAGATGTTAAATTATTATAGAAAGAATACAATTGAAAGCATGGAGATTAGATTTGTTTTATATGATTGATACAACAAATTAACACACATTCAGCAGCTTAAGAACAACACCCATCATCATCTCACAGTTCTTTGGGTCATAAATCTGAGCACAGCTTGGCTCACCTGGCTCCTCTGCTTCAGAGCTCACAGGACCAAAACCAAGGTGTCACCAGGGCTGAGTTCCTTTCTGGAGGCCCTGGGGAAATCCACTTGAAACTTATTCAGGTTGTTGACAGAAGTTAGTTCCTTGCAGAAAGACCAAAGTCTCTATTTTAAGGAAATTCCTCCCATAAAAGCAGATTATATCTCCACATCCCTTGACTCTGGGCTCAGGCAACAAAGATTACTTTGTCCATGACAAAGCACTAGAAATGAGGCAAGACTAAGTCTTAAGAAATTTTGAATGCTTTAACTTGCCTTCTTGTACCTCTACAAGCATCATGAGAAGAGCATCTCTCTCTGGCTCCCCGGGTCAAGATGAGAGACACCTGCAAAACAGCCCAACCCAGCTGAGCCCAATCAAGGGGAGCTGATTTCCAAGTGCTACAGATGTCTAAGCAACATAGTTGTTACAGAGATCTTTGTTTCAAGCCACTGAATTCAAAGATGATTTGAAGGAACAATAGCTAATAGTACAATGAGTTAAATGCTAGTCTACACTAATCTGAAAGTATATAAGAATTCACCCAGAATCCATACAAAGACAAAGGAGAAAATAGCACCAATAAGGAAGCTAAGAGACATGGAGGGTAGGATGAAGGCCAATATAACATGCAACTGATATCTGCAAAAAAAGAATAAAAGGAATGATGGACAAGAATATTTACAGGGATAACAAATGAGAACTTGACATAATTTAGGAAAGACATAAATCTTCATATCAAAAGAATATGTTTGGTCCAAGCAAGAAATTAAAGATAAATTTATATCTGGATATATCACAAAAAACAATAGAACACAACAAATTTTAAAGGACTATAAATTTTCAGAATTAAAACAAAGATGATCTATAATGGATCAATTACTCTAACAACAGAGTTCTCATCAGCAGTTTAGTTTGTTTGTTTTTTTTTTAATGGAGAAACGTCTTTAAATGTTTGAGGAAAAATCAATTTAAATATCTAGCTTTATAACCAAATAAATTATCGCCCTGAATCAATATAGTTTTAGACATGCAAACACTAGAAAAAATTTAAACTATTAAAGAATACACTTCAGAAAGAAGAAAAGTGAAAATAAACTCGGTATGTAGCATATAAGTAATAATGAACACAAAATATCGATGCCAGTGCATTAGTGAATTTAAAACAAATAGTTAACTATAACATAATTCTTCCTCCTGGTTCAAAAGAGGTAAAACCATCTTTTGCATGTGTGCATACTCAGTTGCATACTCAGAGTCAGTCTTGTCTGACTCTGTGCAACCCTATGAACTGTAGCCCACCAGGCTTCTCTGTCCATGGGATTCTTCAGGCAAGAATACTGGAGTGGATTGCCATTCCCTTCTGCAGAGGCTTTTCCCAACCCAGGGATTGAACCCGGGTCTCCTACTTTTCCCATTGCCAAACAACATATGAAAGAAATGTTCAGCAACACTAGTTACGAAAATAAAAATTAAAACCACAGTAACATATCATTTTATATTTTCCATACTGAAAAAAATGTATCTGATATTATAGTCTTGTAATAAAGAACTCACACACAGCTAGTGATAGTGTCCACTGGTACAATCCTTTTGGAAAAGTAGCATTATCTGGGAAAGTCAAAGATGTATCATCCTTTTGTGCCTGCAGTTCCACCTCTAGCTATCTTAAATTACTTGCCTTATCTTCCTTTAGCATACTACAGAAATCTTTCAAAGGTACTCAAAGAGAAAAATATACAATTTTTTGTATATTAAAAAAGCAATCCTTACTACATCATTGTATTTAATAGCAAAATATGGAATCAACCTAAATGGCCATAAGAGAATGGATAAATCACCTTTAGTGTACTCATACAATACAGCATTAAAGAGTCATGAAAATCGATTAACTAAAATTACATTTATCAATATAGATAAATCTCCAAATACATAAGGTTAAGTGAAAAATCAAGTTGCTGAATCATGTATGAAGCAAAAAAAAATTCATGTAAAGTTTAAAAACATCAAACAGCACAACATATTTTTATAAATGCATATATATGCAGCAATAGAACAAAAATACCTATCAGAATTATAAACATCAAATAAAGCCTAGTGCTCACTCAGCAGAGGGGTGAAGAATGGGTTTGAAACAAAATAAGAAACTTCCAAGTTAAAAAAAAAAAAGAGTATTAGAAAATCTTCTGAAGCAAGTATGAAAAATTACTAAGACTTGATAAAGCTGGGTGATATATACACACATTATATTTTTTGCTTTATTTTTCTGTATTTCTCTCATATTCTGTAACAAAAAACATCTGAACATTTTTTTCCTGAAGACCATTCAGCTTAATTCAGGAGAGAGTAAAATCAATCTGGAAGGGTGTTTTAGCGGCAGCAGCCCTCCCAAGGGTGGACATGCCTGCAACAGATGACCAGAGAGAACAAGGCTGCATTTATACTTAATGAAACACTAATGGAGAAACAACAGCCCCGGCAGAGCTTCCCAGAGAGGCAGGGTGGAGACTGGACTTCTCTATAATCCACAAATCCCTCCAGCAAAATTTCCTATTCTGCCCATGGGTAAGACTGACTATAGTGAGGGGAACTCAATGCAACAGTCATCAACTTTAATAACCTTTCAAGGAAGACCATTTCAAGGCTTACGGAAAGACTGTGGTATCTCTCGAAAGGATTTAGGGGCCAGAAAGACTTGAGTTCAAACACTGCTCTGCAAATTATTTAGGTAGGACCCTTGCCCTTTCTCGAAGCTTAAAAATTCTCATTCTCAAAATTAGGTTAGCTTACTTCATTTGCAGGGTATACTTTACTTCATTTGGTTCACATTACTTCCTCTTGACCTCTGTCCTCTGGTTTTAGCAAATAATACACTGACGACGACAACAACAAAATACAACTACTCTCTACTGAATGACAGGGGTTTTATTCCGAGCACTTGAACGTATGGGGCATCTGAGTCTCCCAATACTTTTGTAAGTTAAATTTTTACTTAGAGGTTAGCTTTACTTCATTTGCAGGGTATAGTGAGAAATAAATTAACTCACATATATAAAATGCACAGCATCACATCGCTCAATATCTGAGTATATTAAACTTCACTCAAACAATACTGACATAAACAAAGATAAAGTGCTTCAGAAACTAGACGTATTATTTGTGGAAAACGTGTTTTGTAATAAAGAAAATGCTAGTCTTTACAACCTAACCTATCAAATTGCATACATTTCTAAATAAAGTCTTGTGACATGTCTTAGTATCAGTCTCCTCACCTGGAAAACAGACATCGAAAAATTTAACTTACAAAAGTATTGGAAGACTCAGATGCCCCATACATTCAAGTGCTCGGAATAAAAAGCACTCAGTCACTCAATAAATAGCAGTTGCTATTTTGTTGCTGTTGTTGTCAATGTTACTATTCGCTAAAACCAGAAGACAGAGGACAAGACAAGAGGAAAAGAAATTGGGAATTTGTGATCACAGAGTAAGAAATTAATTATGAATTTTGAAACCACTGAAAATCCTGTTCAATCTAATGTACCTCTGAACAAACTTTCAAGAGAATAAGAACATTTCATCCTCAACAAAACTTTGCATAACTAATACCCCTACAGCTTTCTCCAAATGATTGGCAGACTTGCTTGTTGGCAAAAAGATGAATAAAAAGGATCTGATAAATGCTTAGGTCTTAAGTCTTCCTTGCTCTCAACAAATACATTCAGAGGAACATAATAAAATCTAAAATTAAGATTGTCAAATGAGAAGCATACTTGAAAAAGTTATTAGAATTTATATTGTACACCTAATTTAGCATATGTCTTTTTATTGTATGTTCTTTTTTGTTCATTTTCAAATCTCAGAAACCATCCAAACTGTAGGTTATATTTTTGGTTCTCAAAGTATCATCTCCATACCAGCAGCACTCAGGGACTTGTTAGAAATGCAAATTTGAGGGCCTCATCCCTGGCCTACTGATTCAAAAGCCACAGGAGTGGCTCCAGGAGTGTGTGCTTCACAAGACTTCCAGGTGATGGGGCTACAGGTTACAGTCTAGAACCCTGGGTCACATGGTAGGAGATCGCAGTTTCCAAATCTCAAGTGTTACTTGTGGTGCCCTGACCACTCCGGCCAGAGGTAGGCTGTGCAAGGAATTCATACATTGGTGGGCAGCCTGGATTAGAAGACCTCTGAGATTCCTTACATTTTTGATGCCGCAAATAATGGTCTCTGTACTTTCCCATGATTGATAACCCAGTCATGAGAAGAACTTTCAAATGCACATGGCAGCCTTAGCAAATGCCTTTCTGTAAGAAAAAACAACTAGAGTGGAGATGGGCTCTGTGGTATTAGAATTCCACATGTTTTGCTTCTAATGTGTTCATCCAAACTAAATAAAAGCCTGGAGTGGAAAAAGAACCTGCCAGCATCAAGTAAAAATCAAAGTCATAGACAAGAATCTCAAAGCCAAAGATCTGCTGGCCTGCCCTTTGACATGTTTCTCTTTTTTTAAGATTTTTCTTTTTTTTTTTTTTTCATATGGACCACTTTTAAAGTCTTTATTGATTTTGCTACAATATTGCTTCTGTTGTTTATGTTCTGGATTTTTCCCACAAGGGATGTGGGGTCTTAGCTCCTTGACCATTGATTGAACCCGCACCCACTGCAGTGAAGGTCTTAATCACAGGACCACTAGGGAGGTGGCTTTGACATGGTTTTGAAGGTGCAACTTAGGTCAGGCCTCATGTGGGCACTGACAGAGAGACCCTATTAAGTTCAAGGACTCTGAGCCCCTCAGAGTCAGCTGATAATCACATACACACATCTCTTACTTGGGCCTACCACAGAGAAATCTCTTAAAGGAATATTAATATACTATATATAGAAAACCACACAGGTTACCAATTCCAAGTTAATACTAAATCCAGAAATAAATTAAGTTTATTCCAAACTGGCCAACAAGACTTTCTCTGAAAGGCATATTACCCCTCCCAGGAATACCTATCCCATTTGATCTAAGAAACAAAACATTCCACACCTCCCAGAATATCCTTGCCCCGCCCAGCCTGCAGTGCCACTCAACAGAAAGAGACCTGGTGACTCCAAAGATTGCTTTGCAGAGAATTCTTCAGTTCAGTTCAGTCACTCAATCGTGTCCGACTCTTTGCGACCCCATGAACCACAGCACACCAGTCCTCCCTGTCCATCACCAACTCCCGGAGTTCACTCAGACTCACGTCCATCGAGTCAGTGATGCCATCCAGCCATCTCATCCTATATTGTCCTCTTCTCCTCCTGCCCCCAATCCCTCCCAGCATCAGAGTCTTTTCCAATGAGTCAACTCTTCACATGAGGTGGCCAAAGTACTGGAGTTTCAGCTTTAGCATCATTCCTTCCAAAGAAATCCCAGGGCTGATCTCCTTTAGAATGGACTGGTTGGATCTCCTTGCAGTCCAAGGGACTCTCAAGAGTCTTCTCCAAAACCACAGTTCAAAAGCATCAGTTCTTCGGCGCTCAGCTTTCTTCACAGTCCAACTCTCACATCCATACATGACTACTGAAAAAACCTCAATTCACATTCATTTCTGTCATGGAAGATCCACTCTCAGATTCCAGATGGACTCTCTCATTCTGGGCTTATTCTTGGTTCTCCCTGAGTTTATTAGCATGGTGGCCCCTTAGCCAGGCCTAGAGTCTCTTTTTAAAATAGGGTAGCAGGCTTCCTTGCCAAAAGGTTTATTCCCAACCAAAATGATTTCATTTATTTCCATCCACACTAACTATGTATTCATAATACATCTTCCTTCCAACATTTAATTCAGCAATAAAAGTCGGGAAAAGGGAGGCAGATGCACACAGGAAAATCATATCAGACAGAAACTTTCAAATACGTCTCCTGTGGGCCAAACTAAGCTTTACATAAACTCTAAATAACCTACATAGCTACATACGGATCCAGTAGGATTCATTTTCATATAAAAATTGAAATCTCAACTTTTCACCATTATTTTTATTATTGATATTTATTGCACATCAATAGAGTACTAGGAAAGAGAGTTGCTAATAAATTCTAATGCTGTGCTAAAGTTAATATGGAAATTTGTGTATCATAAAACCCAGGCTTCAGTGCATGATTTTCTTTTCCAAATGCCAAGCATGGGTCATATTCTTACTGAATTCTACATCATAGGAGTAACAAAGTTATATCCTAGTAGGGCAATTTTCAATGTATAATTATGACGATGTCTTTGTAGCTTGTACTCTGGATGAATTACTAAGTAAGGTTAAAATGGAATCACGAAGTGCTTTTTAATAAAACACGAGCATCTATAAACAATTCTCATGTTGATTATTTAACATCAGCTTCATAACTAAAGAAAATCAGGCAGGTACTAGGGTGTTGCTCCTGCTCCTTGCAATATATAAAGTTTATTATAAAATTACCACAGCAGAAAGTGTTTTCATTTCTTTAATGAACAAAATGATTGCATTGCCTAGTTATGGCTCCCTTCCCACACAACACTAAGCATAAAAGAGAATCCTAAGATTGTCTTTCAAAGATTTGTCTCAGTACCTGGCATCTCCCTGGTCACTGTATTTAGATCTCTATCAGAAAAGACAATGGCTTGTGAAGCCCACCCAGCTCAAGCCCAGACTGCTGTGGATACGGCTAGCCATGGCAACTGGGGCTTCATTTTATCAGGAAGGCGTTCCTGTCTTGCTTTGACCCCTGGTGATAAGTATCCACCATGGATAAAAATATAGTATCTTTAATTGGTTTTAGAAATCTAATGAGTGTTCCCAGGGCTAAGATGAGGGACAGTCACAGGAGGATGTCTGACCATCTCTTGCACTCACCAGAGTTCTCTCCTCGGGCCACCCACCATGGTCAGTAATGACAATGGCCCTAATACACCTCCTATGTATACAACATATCCTCAGGTTGTATAATATCCCAAGAAATCAGTAGGAACCTTCCATTTAAGCTCCCAAATGTTCAGGAATAATTTTTGATGATACCTCTTTTCCTCAACACAGCTATAAAATACTATTTGCATTTTTAGCATAGTTATCTTCTTTAGGAGCCTGATAAATCCATGCTCACAGACACCTAAATCTACTCTGGAAGAAACAGAAAAAGCGCACCTTGCCTTTGTGTTCTATCACACAACTCCTTTCCTATATCAAAGTTCATTATAGGTTAGCACACCATTCCATTACGGAATGGCTTATAATTGTGCCTTTCTGATTTTCTTGCTTTCTAATGTGAAATCCCAGAAAATTAAAAAATAATAATAATTTGTATTTAAACAATGGCTTTTTCTACCTGGTTCAATTATGCTACTGTGATTAAAAGTTTTTATGGGGCAAGAAAAAAAAAATGAGCCAGTATGCAAAATCTTATTAGAAAGCTTATTTAGAATCCACATGCCTCTTTCTGGCATACTGTGAAATATGTTCCCCCAGATGCTGCTAGGTTTAAAAGAAAAACCTCTTTCTATTATCACAGCTTCTAGCCCTCCCCTGGAACACAGTTTAGGACCCAGGACTGGTCCTAAATTCTTGCACTACCTCTTGCACTAAGCATGAGAACTCTCACTATTATACCTTCAACTGAGTTATTCATCTTTTCCAGAATCCCCTGTACACAGTCACCCACCTATTGCAATCCCCCTCTCCTTTCTCCTCCTCCATAACAATGGGTCCAAGGTCCCAGCGCTGGAAGGACTTGCCCTTTTCTGGTATATCTCTTGCCTGTACAGAGAATTATGATCTGGTTTCCCCTCCCAGATCCAAGACCTGTACATGTCTCCCTCTGTCCTGGATCCTGTCTAAGGTTTGAGCTGCTAAGTCTGTCTGATTCTAAGTTCAAGCTACCTAGAAGCAGATGCTGAAATGGACTTTGAGGTATAAGACATTTCTGAGGTATCAACACCTGTGAAAGGAAGAAGGGCGAAGCAGAACTGGGCCTAAGAAGAAGTCAAACCGACCTTCAGACTCCACAAGTCTCCAACCCATCTTGGAGTTTTGAAGAGAACACTGCTCTTAGGGTCATGCCACCTCCAACCTGGAGGACTGGACCTTTCCATATTCTCTCACTGTCCGAGTCGGGTGTGCCCCCAGGCCACCAGGTTCTCTGTAGCTGGGACAAACTGAAGGAGCTGACAGTTGAAATCGGTTGACCACCCTTCCTTCAGCTAGTTGTTGCCTAGAGAAGGGTCCACCCTCCATGCTGGTCTCAGAGCTCATCACCTGTCTGCACTCAGATTCAACCTTGACTCTACTCTAACAAGCTACCTTTCCCAAGTTCTCAGTTCCTTTACTAGGTTCCAACAGGAAGTGATTAGAGAGCAGGAGGAAAAAAGCCAGGGTACTCTTTCCCTGTCTCTCTGTTTGAGGGGGCCTCTCCTCCCTGGTTCCAGTTCCTGCTGAAAAATTCCACCCTCTGGAGATTCAACAGCCAATAGGTGGGCTGACCGCAAACCCAGCCTCCATCACGTGGCCCTAACTCCTGGGCTTCAGCAACACCTCTGCTTCCCCTTGTTTCTCCAGACTCAAGAACAGTAGTAGCTTCTAGCTGTGACTTCCTAGTAGCCACACTGTCCATTGTTTGGCTTCTCTGCTCTTCCATCACCCATGTTACCAATCTCCTATGTTAAATTCTGCTGGAAATATCTAGAATGGTTTTTGTTCACCTGACTGGACCCTAATACAACTTTCTCAGAAACAAAATCATATACAGAAATCCTAAAAAAAAAAAAGAAAAAGAAAAAAGATGAAAGTCCTGAAGCTCTAGCCACATGGTATAGGGAGCACTGTGCTCTCGCACCAGGGAGGCTTTGGGCTTCTCAGAGAGTCTGCAGCCCACCATGGATGATCCTCATTACTACTGGTACTTTACACATTGCCATCATGCAGGTGGAGTAAACCGGAGTTCAAAAGGGACTCCTGTGCTCCTATGAGAACAGGGACCATCCCAGAACCAGCCAACTACATGACAATACAACAGATAAGCGGCCACCTCAGAACCATCAGGGGGCCTTACATTGGGTACTTCCTCACCTGTCCAGTACAGACAAAAAGTTTTACAGTGCCTCAAACAGTAAAGAATCTGCCTGCAATGCAGGAGACCTGGGTTCAATCCTTGGGTTGGTAAGATCCCCGGGAGAAGAGAATGGCTACCCACTTCAGTATTCTTGCCTGGAGAATTCCATGAACAAAGGAGCCTGGCAAGCTACAGTTCATGGAGTCACAAAGAGTCAGACATGACTGAGTGACTTTCACTTTCAACATTATGTAGCTTTCATCTTCAAACCAGGGGATAAGTTACTCACATGGATCATCTTTAGATACCTACAACAATGGAGGGCATGACTTTGTCATACCACTGATTGCCATTGGGTCTTCATATATCTGTCTCTTCTATTAGAGTATCACAATAATTATGTCTTATCTAGCAAAAGTCACCCATAAGACAGTGCATGGCAGATAGTCAATTTTTAATTTTCCCTTAAGTATTAACATTTTTTTTCCATTTCTTTGGTTACCATGCAGGAGAAAAGAACAGGACATTCAGGAATAAGATTCCGTTATGAGGAAAAACACGTTAACATGAGTATCATTAGAGATAACTTTAGATGAAGCTAGAATTCCTCTTGGGAAATGCAAGAAATGTAAGATTTAAGTAGACTTGATAAAATTCTAACTTTCCCCCCAACAGGCACCAATAAAAACAATGGTACATTGCCTTACTTCAAAATGAATGATTACTCTTGACAATATAAGTATAAACAGTGCTTTTAAATCTGTTAAGATATATGAAAGAAAAGAAAGCAAGATCTTAGTAGGGATCAAAGTAAAGCAAAAAGAAAAACCATTTGGTTTGAGTGAACAGTTATTTTGCTTATCTTCAAAATTACAACAGCTATTTTTTGGAAAGGGAGACCAGTCAAAGATTTGATTAGAGTTCATCATTCAGGGGAAATAAAGAACACTGACTGAATAACTGCATACATGAAGGATTGTGTTTGAAGCTTTCACGTGTTTTCTTGTACAATCCTTAAAACAACTTTGTGAAATGTTACCCCACTTCATGGAAAAAGAAACAGAGACCTGTTTAAATTACTTACCCAAAGTCAAGTAGTGAAGTTATGGGATCAAAACCAAAGTAATCTGATGTCAAATTGCCATATTTTTCTATCTTCACTGTATGAGGATTTGAGTGAAATTATTGCTCCCTTAGTGAAAACATTTTGCCTATTATTTTAAAAAAATGTTTTCCCAAAGAGAAAATAATTTACTCTGCATTCCTCTTTCAAATGTCAATTTTAAGAACATAGCTTACTTTTCATTCTCCTGATAATCCAGAGGGAGAAAACAAGAGCTGTATTTATGACATTTTTTCCCCTGAAATCACCTCACTAAGTAATTGTTCTAATTATTGCTTTCTTGCTAAGATAATATCTGTTAAACGCATGCCTGTTTATGAACTGGTATTCATCCACTTATTAGAATTAACCTATCTTTGACCCTCATAATGGGGCCAGATTGATATAGTTGAGATTAATGAGTCAATTATTTTTGGACAAGGTACAAGGAACACAAACTGTTTCACACTGATAGGACCTAGCACGTGGTATTCTTTACTTCCTGTGTAGCTTTTGACATCCATAAAAAAATCTGGTGCAGCACTTTTTCCTGCAACTTAAAATGATGAATACTGATATTTTCCCAAGAACACAGAAATCATCTGGATGAAAAAGGAAGTGATAACATAAGAGTGCAAGCTATTCTTTAAAAGCAATTGTCTTTAAATCCTTTTATTTGACAAATTCATGCTTCCACAGACTTAGATGCCTCAGCGTGTCATTTTTATAGTTCAATTAGCCTGCTAGAAGAATTTAGGTTCCATTATTGGTGAAGCAGGAGACACTGACAAATTAGCAACAGACTAACATGAGAAAACACTAGAAATCTTCAGAATCTCTGAGAAACCTTTCTTGTGAGAATTAAATATGAGATATAAATCTGCGTATACAATTGATCTTTTCATTTCTTCAATCTAAAATCTTTGTTTTCTTCATAGAAGGTCAGGGTCCATACAGTAGCATGGACCCCGATGATTTTTATGGTTTCCAAACCTATCTACTGATGACTTCCAAATGTTTTTCTGGCTCTGATTATGAGTCTGAGACCCAGACTCATATATTCAAGCACCTAGATAATATTCCCAGCTGTGTACCCTGGAGACATCTCAAGCTCCCCTCACCCTACTTGAAAGTTCACCCACAATAATGAAGCCAAGATTTGGCTTTTTGTGTAACAAGACCCTGAATGACCATTTTTCTGTTCCTGTTTTTAGATATTTCCTCTTTTATATAATGAATGCTCATTTCCTTTAAAACAGAGCAATACTAAACAGTAAATAACTGCGTGCTGTGTTAAGTGTTAGTCACTCAGTTGTGTCCGACTGTTTGCGACCCCATGGACTGTAGCCTGCCAGGCTCCTCTGTCCAGGGGATTCTCCAGGCAAGAGTACTTGAGTGGGTTGCCATGTCCTTCTTCAGGGGATCTTCCCGACCCAGGGACTGAACCCAGGGTCTGCATTGTAGGCAGATTCTTTACCATTTGAGCCACAGAGAAGCCCTTAAGCAATAAATATACAAATTTAAAATATTTTTAAGCAGATCATGAAGTCAGTAATACTGGCTTCAAATCTTATATCTGACACCTCTAGTTATGTGACTTGGACCAAGGTATCGAATCCCTTGGAATTCTGGTTCCTGGTATGTAAAATGGGGGATGATAATGGTTCTTATGTCATAGGACTGTTAGCAGACTTAAGGGTAAGGAACACCAAGAGCAAGGCACACAACAAGTGCTCAATAAATGCCAGCTGCATAGATGATAGTTTAGAAAGCTCTTCTTGCTGACTTTCCTATTGTTTGGTAACACCACCAACCGTCCAATCACACAAACCAAAACCTCTGGAGTCGTTCCACATTTTCCCTCTCATTTCCCACAGCCCGAACCTCCTGAGCTGTCACTTTCATTACTGCAGGCCTCTTGACCCCGTCTTTCTCCCTTTTCCTATGTCATCTTTTGCCACTTCCTACATGCTTTCCCAGAAGGCTCATTCTCCAAGAGGCAATTCTCAAGGCAATGCCCAGAGAATGTTCCCTGGAACTTAGTCAGACCATACCCCTCCTATGTTTAAGATTTTCCAATAGCCCCCGTTTTTAGGATAAATTTCAAACTCATTTGTAAGACATCTGAGGCCATTTGTGATCTGACCCTCAATTCTTGCCAATTCCTCAAAATTCCTATGCCCAAACATGTGAATCTATTTAAAATCCCTGAAACTGATCATGTTTACTTCCTTGCACTGTTCCCTTTCTGCCAAGTTTATCTTCAACCTCTGATTCCAGTGGTAACCTCCCTAGAGAGCCTTTCCTGACCTGCCCTAAAACTACCCAATAGAAATGGCATTTCCTTGCTCTGTACTCCATATGTCTTCTTATACATATTTCTATAGCTGTGTTATCAATCTGCCTTGTACTTACTCTTTTATCTTCCTGTTTATTAAACTGAATTCTCCTTGAAGCCAAAATCCATGTCTTTTCAATTTAATATCCCAAGAGCCATAACACAATATCAGATGCATAGTCAGCACTCAATAAATGCTTAGTGAATAAAGGTTTAGCTTTCACTGGCTTCCCTGGTGGCTCAGACAGTAAAGAATCTCCCTGCAATTCTGGTGACCCAGGTTCAATCCATGGGTTGGGAAGATCCCCTGGAGAAGGTCATGGCTACCAGCTCCAGTATTCTTGCCTGGAGAATTCCATGGACAGAGGAGCCTGAAAGGCTACAGTCCACAGGACCACAAAGAGTTGGACACAACTGAGCAACTAATACACACACAGCTACTGAATATTTCAGCTTATGTAGAATATAACATGCATTTTAAATACTCTGCAACTAAAGCTTGATGAATGGAAAATGTTCAAATTCTATATTAAAAGATGCTACTGTGATTTTTAAAAAAGTATTTAATGAACACATGTCCTTAAAATAAGTGAAAAGTGTTAGTCACTCAGTTGTGTCTGACTCTTTACAACCCCATACACTGTAGCCTGCCAGGCTCCTCTGTCCATGGAATTATCCAGGCAAGTGGGCTGTCATTTTACTGGAGGGGGTTGCCATTCCCTTCTCCAGGGGATCTTCCCAACCCTGAGATTGAACCCAGGTCTCCTGCATTGCAGGCAGATTCTTTACAGTCTGAGCCACCAGAGAATATACCAACTGAAATAAGACATATACATATAAAAGATGTCATTTTAAAGCCCACCAACTCCACTTCAAATATATGCACCTTCCCAGATCTGTTTTATTTCTTTCCTGGACACCATGAAATTAGCAAAATCAACATAAACAGGTGAGTTCTAGTTGCTCATCAGGCCCCACAGAATTAGCAGAAAAAGGAGATTACAAAACATTTTCATGCAATGGTATTATCAATACATTAATAGAGGCACTGATCATTTCTTTGAAAATCTTTTCCCTTATCCCCCACTCTCACCCTACTTTTAAGGTCAAGTGTCTCCTGAGAAGAAGAGGGAGGTTTCCACCTCAAGGAAGATGGTCAGTGCTGGATGTGGAGTCTCAAGCTTAAGTTAATGAGTCCACAGTGTGACAATGATCTCCAAAGTCAAGGTTTTATAGCAAAACTAAGAAGTCCTAAGTTTTCTCTATTATAAGCTCCCCATTTATATAAGAAAAGTAAATCTGTTGAATTCAGATCATAGGGTTTTACTATAAGGGGGACTGGAGCTGGAGGATGTGATTCCAGGGAAACTTGCACCTGATTGGAAGCAGAAGGAATTATTTTTTTCCCCTGGTCCTCATTAGCAGCAGCTAGAAAAAGAGAGGGAGAAGAAAGAGATGGAAAGAACATCCTCCCAGCCAGAAGTGACACTCAGGCCATGGACAGGATGTAGAAACCTTCAAGTTGAGGAGGAAACTCCGGATAAGGGCCACTTGGTCTTTGCTCCTCAGAGCATAATATAGGAAAATCTGCCAGCTCCTTTGTCTCAGCATGGCAAGGGAGCAACACGACAGTGTCTCATAGGTGATTTAAAAAAATAAAAAAAATAAATAAATAAATAAATGGATGACAAAGGCTTCGAGGTGAACTAGCGTGCTGTCTCACTGATTCTGGATGTCTGGCCTGGTGAGGCTAAGCAGCTGAGAGGTCCTGGCTTCCTCCCCACTGCCCAGGGGTCTCCAGGGGCTGAGAGAACAAAGGAATCTGAAGAGATCTGTACATACAGATAAGGCTTGTGGAAGATATTTAAACTCAAAGAAAAAAAAAGATTTTAGTAACAACACCCCACCCCCCAAATGCACACGAGGCCTGTCACACCTCTACAGATACACCAGATGCCCAGGACCAGAGCCCATCATACTCCAACAAAGGCTTGAAGCAGCCTCACAAGCCTCACAAGCCTCTCCTGCCATGGGGACCCAATCCTGGGAAGGAGGACAAAGAGAGGGGAGAAACTCCAGAAAGGTGGATATTCACCTGCAAAAAAAAAATTAAATGACCAAAATATGACTACCTTTTTAAATGAAAACAGGCTGGTGTGCCTTTTTGTTTGCAACTTTCTGTTTCCCCAAACCCTGTAACAGGTGGAGAGAAGTTAACATGCAAAATGAGATCAACTACAGAAAATAAGAAAGCTACATTTATTACACAGCTTCATTTGTATTTGTTTAAATATTGACTCTGCTGCTGCTGCTGCTAAGACACTTCAGTAGTGCCCGACTCTGTGTGACCCCATAGACGGCAGCCCACCAGACTCCCCTGTCCCTGGGATTCTCCAGGTAAGAACACTGGAGTGGGTTGCCATTTCCTTTTCCAATGTATGAAAGTGAGAAGTGAAAGTGAAGTCGCTCAGTCGTGTCTGACTCTTAGCGACTCCATGGACTGCAGCCCACCAGGCTCCTCCATCCATGGGATTTTCCAGGCAAGAGTACTGGAGTGGGGTACCATTGCCTTCTCCGAAATATTGACTCTATTCATATGTAAATAATAAAAGGCCTACTGTGCCTCTATCAAACCCCAAAATACCACCTTCCTCAATTAGGAATGGTGAAGCAAACTGCCCACCCTCCTTCCCTCTATATTTAAATCATAATCCGAGAAAGCAGACCCTAAAAAGACAAAGAAATGAACCAACCAGAATAACAACCAGATCATGAAACTGAAAAAGACTGACAAATGTGATTACATGATGATCAATGATTCGATCACCAAAAAATCTGTTTACACAATCCTTTCATACCAAAGAAATGACAGCAAATACCCTGAGCATTAACTCTAACCTGGGAGCTCTAAGTGTGTGTGCACGCACGCTCAGTCATGCTCAACTCTCTGTGACCCCATGGACTGTAAGACCACCTGGCTCCTCTGTCCATGGAATTTTCCAGGCAAGAACACTAGAGTGGGTTGTCATTTCCTACTCCAAGGGATCTTCCTGACCCAGGGATAGAACTGGAGTCTCTTGCATCTCCTGCATTAACAGGCAGATTCTACTGCTGTACCACCTGGGAAGCTCACTTAGGGGCTCTATATACATGATTTTATTTATTCTTTACCACAAACAAATAAGTTGAGTGTAATGTCATTGCCCCCAGTTTACAAATAAGGAACGAGGTCAGGCGAAGTGAAATTGTCCAAAACGAACAAAGTCATTATTAGACAGCCAGCATTAAGCTCAGATCTGTTTCTTTCTGAGTGCTGTGCCTGGACCCATTAGGCTTTTAAACTGCCTCTTCAATCAGATGCTTCTCTGATCTAAAGGGACCAGAACACTGTTGAGTATTCAGAGCAATGTAGGCTAGGATATAAAGAGATACTTTAAATCACCACAAGATGAAAATTAGAGAATAGGTAAGGATATCAAGGAAGAAAGATTAACATAATTATATCATTTATCCATTCATTCATCACATGCTGGAGACACAGCATCAGAGACACACCATGTCATGTCCAAAGGGAGCATCCATACTTTCTGAAGAGACAGACAATGAGCAAACAAGTGAAATGGCCAATGTGACTTCAGGTAATGAGAAGTGCTATAAAATATTTAGCAATGATAAAGAATTACAGGGTTTCTGTTTTAACTAGAGTAGTCAAGAACAGAGTTCTAAATGAGATGAGGAAGGAAGCCTGTGGGCATCTGGGGGCAGGGAAAGAAGGTCTGAATGAGGACAGGGAGTAAGCCTTGCCTATAACTAGGGGAAGCACATTGAAGGCAGAGGGAAAAGAAGCCCTGAGATAGAAAGCTGGTGGCCAGAAGGGAGGCCAGTAGAGCTAAAGAAAAGTGAATAAAGCAGGGACAGAAGTGGTAGAAAATGTGCAAAGAACGACAGACAATGATGTCCAGACTATGGCCGCCCTTGCAGACCAGGGTAAGGACTTGAGATTTCATTCTCGGTAAGACAGGAAGCCTTTGGAAAACAGAGGGTGGCAGATCCATCTTATATTTTCCAAGGTTCCCAGTGAATACAGAAGGTGGAATACTGGCCATTGTCAGGTTAAGAGAGGACACAAATCTTTTGAGAAGATGAAGTCAGTTCAATCTAGGAAAATGTAAGTTGAATTACTATGACTTACTTTGGAATATATGTGGGATATACCTTGAAAGTATAGCTGACAGAACCTGCTAACAAACTGAAGGTGAAGTGAACAATGAGAAAGAAAGTTCAAGACCAATCCCTGGTTGTTTTGGCCTGGGGAACTGGGTAAGTGGTAACTCCATTCGCTGAGATGAGAAAGAAGGGGGAAAAGATGTGCAGGAATCAACAGTTATTATTTCAGACGCACTGGATTTGAGATGGCTTTAGACATCCAAGGAAAGATATACAGTAGAAAATCAACACAAAAGTCTGAAACTTGGGAGCTACTGGGACTAGAAATAAAAAATGTGGACAACCTCAGGATATAGATGGCATCTAAAGCTATGGGAATAGATAAAATCACCTAAGGAATGGCAGTAGTTAGATAAAAGGAGTGGTCTAAGTGCTGAATTCTGGAGCACTCCAACACTGAGAGGCCAGTAAAGGATGGGGCGGCAGAGATGGATCAAGGAAAACTGATGGGGTAACAACAGCCGGTAAGTTTTAAACTCCCTTGGAGGATATAAGGTTGCAAGGTGGTTTTACTGATTGCCATAATGAATATAAAATGTTAATGTGCATAAACTAATGAATCTCATTCCTGCTAACCACAGAACTAGACCAGATATATGGCTAAAATATTGTACATGTGTATATATTCATGTGTGCGCACGTGCGCACGCACACACACATACACACATACACACACTTCCTGATAGTGAAGATGGAAGAGCGTTTCTTAATTCTCTTCTCTCAGTTTTGGCAAAATTTGAATATGAACCAACTCAAAAAATGAGACCAAATTAATATTGCTGTTCAATTTGTAGCTGGAGCTCAGCATCAGTGAAACTCTCACTTGCGATTATACCCATGAGATGTTTGTATAGCAGCCCACATACACAGTTTTTGAATAAATATGTTTTAAAGAATGTAATAACATTTCCAAAATGGCCTGCTCTGTTTTGACTAGCAGTTTCTTCATCTCTGAAATTAACTTCAAATTCTTTAATTTCATATTTAAAAACAGACACCCGCTGAATGCTCTTCCCACATGCAATGAGCTCCTTTTTAATAATGCAGTCTGCTGTTTTCTGAAACAAAGATTAAAGAGTACAGTCAGAAACTTCCTAAATAACTTTGATGAGATTAGTTTAATTTCTTCCCTGAAAGCAAAGATAAACAGACATTCATTCTCAGTCATTTTCTCTGTCCTAATGCAGCTCGAAGTTATGTTTTCTTTTATCAACATTAGGGATAGACTCAGTCCTTGATCTGACATCTCAAATGTGTACCACTGTTTTTTCTTGGAGAATGGAGCATTCAGGAAGTATAGCATGTTTCCAGACAGGAAAAATGTATATTAGTCTTTTATTTCTCCACTGTTTTTGGAAACTAAAAATCTAAGAGATCATATTTTAGTGTCCATGCCTAATCATGAAAATACTAAAATAAATGACCAATAATAGGGTTAACTTCCCAAGAAGACCTAGGATACAACTCAAAAGGTGGCCCACAGAGTGAAGAGGGAGAAGGTACCCAAGTCAGCTTGCCAAAGGGCCCAGTCCACCCCTGACATCAGTGAAGGGGCAGATGTTACAGCCACAGCCTGAGCACAAATAGCAAAGCTTAATGAACTCACATTCTACATCATGATCATTTACATCATTGGTATTCCTAATTTAACAGTTTATTCATATTCAGTAACATCTTCTATGAGGCAGGGAAGCATTAAGAATCCTACTTAAATAACTAAGGAAAATATGGTTTAGCAGTCAGCAGAGTATTATACTGGATTCAGAGAGTTCAAAGTATTATCCTACTCCCCTCTACTTTCATGAATGACACATCAAAAAGAGCATCCCTTTTCTATAATTAACGATGTCTTTGCTTCATTTTGTTTTGTCTCATGACCTAGAAGCTTTTCCTAACTTTATGTGAAATGCTGGGCTTTGTATGGAGATAGGGTGTTGATAACTGTGAGATGTCCCAGTATCAGAGTGGTGTGAATGATGTCATGTGGGCTCTGGAGGCAGATCTGAGCTCCCAGCTTTAGAAATACGTCAAGTCACTTAACCTCTATAAAACAGAGAGAGCAGCACCTTTCTCATTGATCACTGATTTGATGAGGATAAAACAAGCAAGAGGTACATTTTAACGTTTATTTACATCCAACCTCATTTCATCCATGATTTAAAACATTCAATTGATTACTGCATAAAACACAGAAGGCAACATAAATTTGTCAGAAGCCACCAATGTCCTCTTTTCTTAATCAATCTTGGAATCAAAGCAAATCTTGAAGTCAAAGCCATTCAAGTAGAATGTGTTGCATTTACACTCACAGATATGAAACCTGTAATTACCAATCTTAAACACCTCCAGCACAAAATTCTGAGAACTCCACAAGTATTTCATGCACTCAGCCTATGTGCATTCCTTTGGGACACAATGCTGGTGACAAAACAAGAAACCAAAAACAAGCACATCTGCACTCACTCTTGCCTAGATGTATGGGGCTTTTTTAAGGCGTGATATCTACCACTTGGAAGACACTCAAAACAGCCACCAACAGGAGCTGGCAAGGTGCAAGGTCCTTGGTGGCCTCTATTGTACTAAACAGTAACTCTTTAACTCTTTGATTATGAGAAATTTCAGCAGGTTGGGACAGTGACTTTTACCAACCACTAGGGAAATAGTTCAACATTCTTATAAACAATTGTGGTCACAGGACTACATATTAGTCATAACAACTGCTCAGCAGGAAGAAGTTTTGATACAAGTTCTAGCTACATTATTGTACTCCAAAATCCCAGGAATAAATCTCAAAAGTATTGGGGGAGAATTTGGATGCTATACCATACATGTTAGACAAGGAATGAAAATTACAGTGAATATTTTTAGTATTTTAACTGTAGGGAATTTGACCATTTTATGAATGCAAGTGATTATCCATGTCTCAACAAACTTTTCTTCCACCTGACCTCAAGCACCTTTCATTCCCTCATCCTCAAAGGCTGAGCAAGTGGACCTATTACGCATGAGAAAAAAAAAGGTGTTTAACGATAGTCTAAATTATTCTACTGGCCTTTTGCACTTTGCCTGAGTGAAAAACACTCCCTTCTATCAACTAGATTCTAAATCAGCAATTTTTAGAAATGTGGCTTTGAATATACAAAAGTAAAATTGCAAAGTAGGATATTTCTAACAATATTCACTACAGAGTCCTTTAAATTATGAGACCCACACTTGACCCTTAATAGTTATCTAGCCAAGATTAGCTATAATTACTGTCTTAAATCTAAAACAGAAAAAGATGGGTCATTAAAGTACCCAACAGCTAATTGATAACTAATTGATATTAAAAAAGAGAAAAAGAGAAGGTTCTAGGAAATAATCAGGATCTATACACCTAATTGCCCTTTACTTTTAAACTTGGAGGATTAATTTATAAAGCCTTCAAAACCATTTGACTCGTAACTACTGAACCTTTCTCTACCAAACACCTAGAGAAAAATTAACGCTTACCCTTCTCAAACTATTCCAAGATTTGCAGAGGAAGGAATACTTTCTAACTCATTCTATGAGGCCAGAATTACCATGATATCAAAATCAGATGAAGATATAACAAAAAATGAAAACTACAGGCCAATATCACTGATAAACATAGACACAAATAATCCTTAAGAAAGTATTACCAAGCTGAATCTAACAAGACACTAAAAAGATCATATACCATGATAAAGTGGGATTTATCCCTCGAATGCAGAATATTTTTAATAGCTGCAAACCAATGTGATAAATCACATTATCAAATTGAAGAATAAAAATCATATGATTGCCTTAATAGATGCAGAAAAAGCTCCTGACAAAATTCAATAGCCTCTTATGATTAAAAAAAAAAAAAAACTCAGAAAGTGAGTATAGAGGAACCATACCTAAAAATAATAAAGATATGTTCAAAAAACTACTAAAGCTCATCAACAAATTCAGTAAAGTTGCAGAATATTAAAACAATATACAGAAATCTATTGCATTTCTCTATACTAACAACAAACTATCAAAAAGAGAGATTAAGAAAACAATTCTATTTACAATCACATCAAAAGAATAAAATATCTAGGAATAAACCTACCTAATGAGGTAAAAGACCTATACTAGAAAAACTATAATACACCAATAAAAGAAATTGAAGACAACACAAAAGAAAAGACATAGCTTGTTCATGGAATGGAAAAATCAATATTGTTAAAATGATCATATTATTCAAGGCAATCTCCAGATTTAGCACAATCCGTATCAAATTACCAATGACATTTTTCACAGAACTAAAAGAAATACTTTTAAAATTTGTAAGGAAATACAAAAGACCCCAAATAAACAAAACAATCTTGAGAAAGAGAAGACACCTGGAAGTATCATACTCTCTGACTACAAAGTTACAATCTTCAAAACAGTATAATATTGACACAAAAACAGATATATAGGCCAATGGAACAGAGCAGAGAACCCAGAAGTAAACCCATAAACCTACACCCAATCTACAACAAAGGAGACAAGAATGTACGATGGAGAAAAGATGGTCTCTTCAATAAGTGGCAGGTGCTGGGAAAACTGGACAGCTACATGTAAAAGAATGAAATAAGATATTATTTCACACCATACACAAAAATAAACTCAAAATGATTAAATACCTAAACCTAAGACATGATATCATAAGACTCCTAGAAGAAAACATAGACACAACACTCTTTGACATAATCATAGCAGTGTTTTTTGGATCTGTCTACTAAAGCAAAGCAAATAAAAGCAAAAATGATCAGATGGGATATAATGGAACTTAAAAGCTTTAGCACAGCAAAGGAATCCACCAAAACAAAAAGACAACCTACCAAATGACAATTATCCAAAAAAGACAAATATCCAAAATATATAAATAGCTCATATAAATCAAAATCAAAAAATCAACAAAAAGTGGACAATCTGAATACACATTTTTTTCCAAGAAGCTGGCAAACAAGCACATGAAAAAACTCTGAATGTCATTAATCATCAGAGAAATGCAAATCAAAACCACAAGAGATATCATTCCACATATGTCAGAATGGCTACTACCAAAAAAGAACACAAATAAAAACATGTTGTCAAAGATGCAGAGAAAAAGGAACCCTTAACCCTAGTACTCTGTTCATAGGAATATAAACTTGGGCAACCACTGTGGAAAACATTATGGAGGTTTATAAAAATTTTCTTTTTTAATTAGAGTTACCATAAGTAGGAAAAGGCGTACGTCAAGGCTGTATATTGTCACCCTGCTTATTTAACTTCTATGCAGAGTACATCATGAGAAACACTGGGCTGGAAGAAGCACAAGCTGGAATCAAGATTGCCGGGAGAAATATCAATAACCTTAGATATGCAGATGACACCACCCTTATGGCAGAAAGTGAAGAGGAACTAAAAAGCCGCTTGATGAAAATGAAAGAGGAGAGTAAAAAAGTTGGCTTAAAGCTCAACATTCAGAAAACGAAGATCATGGCATCTGGTCCCATCAGTTCATGGGAAATAGACGGGAAAACAGTGGAAACAGTGTCAGACTTTATTTTTGGGGGCTCCAAAATCACTGCAGGTGGTGATTGCAGCGATGAAATTAAAAGACACTTACTCCTTGGAAGGGAAGTTATGACCAACCTAGATAGCATATTCAAAAGCAGAGACATTACTTTGCCAACAAAGGTCCGTCTAGTCAAGGCTATGGTTTTTCCTGTGGTCATGTATGGATGTGAGAGTTGGACTGTGAAGAAAGTTGAGTGCCGAAGAATTGATGCTTTTGAACTGTGGTGTTGGAGAAGACTCTTGAGAGTCCTCTGGACTGCAAGGAGATCCAACCTGTCCATTCTAAAGGATATCAGTCCTGGGTGTTCTTTGGAAGGAATGATGCTAAAGCTGAAACTGCAGTACTTTGGCCACCTCATGCGAAGAGTTGACTCATTGGAAAAGACTCTGATGCTGGGAGAGATTGGGGGCAGGAGAAGAAAGGGACGACAGAGGATGAGATGGCTGGATGGCATCAGTGACTCGATGGACGTGAGTCTCAGTGAACTCCGGGAGTTGGTGATGGACAGGGAGGCCTGGCGTGCTGCAGTTCATGGGGTTGCAAAGAGTCGGACATGACTGAGCGACTGAACTGAACTGATGACCCAGTGACTACAGCCATGAAATCAGAAGGTGCTTGCTTCTTGGAAGGAAAGCTATGACAAACCTAGACAGCATATTAAAAAGCAGTGACATTGCTTGCTTTGCCAACAAAGGTCTTGTATAGTCAAAGTTATGGTTCTTCCAGTAGTTATGTATGCATATGAGAGTTGGACTATGAAGAAGGCTAAGAACCGAAGAACTGATACTTTCAAACTGTGATGCTGGAGAAGACTCTTCAGAGTCCCTTGGACAGCAAGGAGATCAAACCAGTCATTCCTAAATGAAATCAACTCTGAATATTCATTGGAAGGACTGATGCTGAAGCTTCAATACTTTGGCCACCTTATGTGAAGAGCCTTCTCATTGGAAAAGACCTTGATGCTAGAAAAGATAGAAGGCAAAAGAAGAAGAAGGAGGCAGAGGATGAGATGATTGTATAATATCACCGATTCAATGGCCATGAACTTCAGCAAACTCCAGGAGATAGTGAAGGACAGGGAAGCCTGTTGTGCTGCTGTCCATGGAGTCGCAAAGAATTGGACATGACTTAGCAACTGAACAACAATAACATGACCCAGTAATTCCACTCCTGGGTGGAATACCTCCAAATAAGCCTCCCTAATTAAAAAAGAGATGGTTGGATGGTATCACCAACTGGATAGACATGAGTTTGAGTAAGCTCCAGGAGTTGGTGATGGACAGGGAAGCCTGGCGTGCTGCAGTCCATAGGGTCACAAAGTCAGACACGACTGAGAGACTGAACTGAAACTGAATTAAAAAAGATACCTATGCACCCCAATATTCATATCAGCATTATTTAAAATTGCCAAGATATGAAAGCAACCTAAGTACCCATAAACAGATGAATAAATAAAGATATAGTATATATAACATAAGAAATAGGACTCAGCCTTGGAAAAGAATGGAATTTCCTATTTGCAACAACATGGATGGATTTGTAGGGTATTATGCTTAATGAAATAAATCAGAAAAAGATCAATACTATATATCATTTAAATATTGAATGTAAAAAAAATAAAATAAACTAGTAAATATAATAAAAAAGAAATAGACTCCCAGATATAGAGAACAAACTAATGGTTACCAGTTGGGAGAGTTAAGGGGAAGAAGGGCAAGACAGGGGTAGGAGATAAAGAGATACAAACTACCAAGTATAAAATAAATAAGCTGCAGGGATATACTGTACAGCATGAGACTATAGCCAATATTTCATAATAAGTATAAATGGATTATAACCTTTGAAAATTATAAATCACTATGCTGTATAACTTAAACTTACATAATATTGAATATCAAAAAGCATTGCAAAATAATAGTTACTAAATATGTACATTTACTATTTTTAATCTTTAGTTAAGATCCCTATTTCTTCTTAATGTAAAGATACTCTTACTATTAGGAAATATCATTTTGAGTTGCCTCTGATGAAAACAGAAAATAGTTTTATTGATGGCAATTACCAGTTGATGATTGTTTCATGTATTTATAATTGATCCACATATGTCATCTTCAGTTAAGTAATGCAACTCCTCCTTTTCTAAAAACAATCTCAAAAAGAATCAATAGGTATTTATGTATCATTTGCCACAAGATCTAACTCCTAATTTCAAAAGATGTACAGTCAATATAGAGTGAAAAATTATCAAGCATTAAACTCAGATCAATGCTGAACAGGGTATAAGTAAGTAAAAAATTACAAACAGAACTAAATGCAGTAACAACATTACAGCCAATGAAATACATTTGCAAAAAATAACCCACTGTCCCACTGTCCATTTAAACTATCTAAGTTAATCACATAAAAAGGAAAGAGGTTTTAGAAACTGGAAGAAAATGAGTAACTGAAAAATCTGAAAGGGGAAAGCATAGAAAAAAAATTTGCACTCACAGAGACATTTGACAGTAGAGAAAGAAAACATTGCAGCATGTTACTGAAATTCTATTTTCAAATACTTTAAGGTTAGTGAAACTCAAAACACCATAATGCACTATGTAAGCTGAATAATAAAGGCAGAGATAAAGAATCCCCAAGAGAAAATAAAAAAAGAAGTGTGAGTACTTGAAAATACACATTCAGGAGATCACTTAGGGCCGAATTAAGTTGTTTGCTTAAGTTCCCCATTTTATTCATTTTCAGTGGAAAAAAAATGTTCATTACAGGATGTAGCTAATTTTCCATCTTTTAACTTAATGTACTAAAAGTTTTACATAAAAAATTTCATTTGTCAAAAGCCAAACATCTGCACCCTTGACTACGGCCCTACTATTGAGACTCTGCTTTTTCAGGTACCATATGTCACAGTATTTCACTTCAGCTCAATCTTTGTTTACGCACTTGGAAGGAGGGGGTTGTCTGTGTGTGTGTGTGTACACTCACACAAGGGTGCACAAGGAAGAAAAAGGCATCTGGTATCTAGAAAAAGAAAAGGAGCAGAAGGCCTGGTAGGAAAAGCAATCAGATTTGTATGTGAACATAAACTCAGCCACACACACAACCACTCACAATTGCCAACATGACACCCTGTGGGGTCACAACTTAGAGCCTGTATAATAGATTTAAAAAAACATAAGAGGAGGCAAGAGCGGTAAGAAGACTTTTTAAAGGAATGTTTTAATGTATAATTATTCCATAAATAAAAAGTGGCAAAGCAAAAGGAAAAAAGATAAAACATATATGCGCCAAACAAAAATAAATTCTAAACAAAGTTTTCATCAAATATATAACCCAGCCCTCCCTCAGCTGGTTTCACCCACACACCCATATGTCCCCCACAGGATCTTCCTGGCTTTCCCTGCCTCAATTAATTTAGATTGCCAGCATGTGTGCCTCATCCTATTAAGGAGGGCTTAATCTTTCTTCTCTAAATTTAAATAAGACAACCCAGCAAAAAACAATGGGCCTGGAGTCAGGGGACCCAGGTTATGGCCACAGCTTTTCTTCTAATTAGTTATGCAACCTGGTCCAATTTACTGCACACCTGCCTTCTGAAAGGCAAGAGTGGCTCCTCTCTGGTTTCAGTCTCCAACCTGAAAGGTGAGGACTGGAAGCCTGCCCTCTCTCAGGTTCCATAAAGCTCCTGCAGAGAAGTGGATGCAAATTAGTGACCTACTGCCACCTCTTATCTGTCCCCGCATGAGCTCTATGTCCCAGGGCAGCTGGAAGAGAAAGCCAAGAAAAGAGGTGCACGCTGTGCTAAACCACTTCGGTCGTGTCCAACTCTTTGCAACCCCATGGACTGTAGCCCGCCACTTCCTCTATCCATGGGGACTGTCCAGGCAAGAATACTGGAGTGGGTTGCCATGCCCTCCTCCAGGGGATCTTCCCAACCCAGGGATCAAACCCAGGTCTCTGGCATTGCAGGCAGATTCTGTACCATCTGAGCCACCAGGGAAGCCCTCCACATATATGAAACAAAGATAAATCAGTCCTCAAGTCTTGGCTCCTCAAGCCTGTTTTGTACTACGAATCATTGGGCACACTCTGGAGAATCTTCTTTTTTTTTAAGCATAAAATATGCTTCTTGTTTTCAAAGACAGTGTGCCCTTATAGAACTTAACTATCTAGTTAAAAGAAAACTCTAATACACATTAAAGAAAAGAGAGAGCAGAGAAGACTCACACTGAAGTGATGGATATTTGAGAAGGGAGAATTCATGTTACAAAAAGCTAACAAAGACTTCATCGTAAGATTTCACTCACTCAGGTATTTACTGACTGCACAATTTGTGTCCGGTGCAGAAACAGGCATAGTTTCCGCTCTCCTGGAGCTTATAATCTAGTAGGAAACAGATACCTATTAGAAAGGCCCATGCTTCAACATGAGAGATAAAAGGGGGAAAGAATCTACTTAGGGAACTCAGAGAGCACTTCTCAGAAGGGAAACTAACACTAAAATATAAGAACAGAAGGCATTAAGCAGGTGAAGCAGAAGAGGCAAGGCTACTCGAGACTGAGGATATAGCATGTGCAAAGGCCCTGTGGTAAGTAGGTGCTTAGCACATCTGAGGACATGAAAGTAGGCCACATAGCTAGCATCGTTGCTATGTGGCTAGCAAACGATGCTCGGGAGCAAGTCAACACCAAGCATGCTGAGTCCCGTAGGCCAGGTTAGCACTTTCACTCTGAGATGAAAACATCTTCAGATGAAATGTCTGACAGCTGTGTGGGGAAAGGAATGGAACAGGACAAGAGTAGACATGGGGAGGTGTTTAAGAGACAACTTCAACAGATCTGACTAGAAATGATAACAACATGCAAGGCCCAGGTGGTAGCCATGGAGATGGATGAGATAAAGATAACCAAATCTGCTGATGAAGCGGATATGAGGGTGTGAAAAACTGAAGTGGCCCTGGGCAGCTCCTAGGTTTCTGATGTGCTTAACAGAATGAATGACAGTGTCATTAACTGAGAAGGGAACACAGGAAAGGCAATTTTGAGGACAGGATGATAAATGCCAAATGCCCTTGAAAGGGTAAGATGAGGACTTTGAATTTAAAGAACTAAAGGTTATTAGAGAACTTAGCCAATTTTTTCTGTTTGCAGGTAACATGGCTTTTATTTTTATCTTTTTTTTTTTTTTGCTTTCTATTGAAGTATAGTTAATTTACAATACTGCATTAACTTCAGGTCTACAGCAAAGTGATTCAGTTATACACACACACACCACATTTATATATTCTTGTTCTTTTTATTTTCCACTATAGGTTATTATAATATATTGAATACGTGTTGATAGTCTATACTCAGACCTCAGCCACTTGCAATGGAGTGAGAGGTCAGATGATACAGAAGAATGGGCAGAGGAGCTGGAAATCAGAAGTGCAGGGAACTTCCTGATCTCCAGTCGGCAAGTCTTCACTCGTCTGTGAGCATCTTCGTGGTTCCTATGTCATGTGTCCACTCATACAACACACAAGAACAAAGGACAGACACATTTCAGATATTTTCTAGAAACCGATACTCCCTCCCTGTAACAGCCAAAAAGGTAAGAAAAGGGCTAAATTCAATTATTGTAATCTGAAACAAAGCATGAAATGATCTTCTTTTATCCCCTATCTATACTCATCTCTCTATAGTTCTTTCTCTCTTGTCTGTCTCTCTCTCTCTCTCTCACACACACAAACACATACACACAACACCTTTCAGTGTAACTGTCTCTAAATATCTCATATCCTTCTATTGATAACTGCAGGCTACATCTCTGTAAGTATGAACTCAAGAAAGTTGCATGTATCTTCTGTTAAAGGAAGGGGTCCATGACACACACACACCACTTGGGAGAGCTTCCAGGTTTTCCACCTAGCATCTGAGGCTCTGAGGTCCTTTCTGGCACTCACCCCTTCACTGCCCACCTCCACAAAACTGTGACAACATGCTGACAACAGAGGCTGGCCATCCAAGGAACATTCTTTCCTCAAACAAGACTCTGTTTTTATCCTCTGGTGTACAGAGGAATTGTTATCATTCACCTCGTTGGGGGAACTAAAGTTTCTCTCTCCTTGCTGTTTAAGGCCACACATGATCCGTGTTCTCTTTTTCCTATATTTTATTTTTTTAATGTTTACTGAAGTATAGTTCCTTTGCAATGTTGAGTTCATTTCTACTATACAGTAAATCAATCAGTCATACATACACCTATATTCCCTCACCTTTGGTCTTCTTTCCAATTCAGGTCACCACAGAGCATAAAGTAGAGTTCCCTGTGCCATACAGTCGGTTCTCATTAGTTATCTATTTTATACAGAGCATCAGTAGTGGATATGTGTCAGTCCCAATCTCCCAATTCCTCCCACATCTCCTTTGTATCCAAACATTTGTTCTCTATATCTGTGCCTCTGTTTCTGCTTTGCAAATAAGATCATTTATACATTTTTCTAGATTCCACACACATGTGCTAATATATGATATTTGTTCTACATGTTTCAAGAACACTTGCTTATCTTTTTTTTCCTAGGATGCTGATCCACATAGGCCTGACAGCAGAATACCATACATGAGTTTTCTAAATATCTTGATTATTGTAACACTTTATTATGCTGAACAGTCCAAGTCAGTGAGAAATTTTTAGAAAAATTGGGACAGAAATCCTGGAAAAGTCTGAAGCTGACCTAACATTACCAGAGGGACTGGTGACTTCTCATGATTCTCTTTGCTATGGTTTGACTGTAAGGCCAAATCTGCTCATTAATCACAGAAACTACATTAACCACGCTAATATTTAGCATGTTTTCTTTTCCTCCACTTGTTCTGGTTTTCTAATACTAGATTTCTATTTATCAGCACTGCCTTTTAATAAGAGAAGTCAGAAACTCTGTTGTCAAAAAGAAAGAGATATAAATACATAAATGATATAAATACAGAAATTAACCAACTAATCAATACATCTACCCAGAGTTAGATACTATGCTCCAAGTTATTGCTACGGTAACATCAGGTCACTTCTGTTCTATCACCAGACATGTAGAGATGGATACATATCCCAGTGCAGAGAAAATCAGGAGTCTACTGTGATTAGGGAACCGCCAGGAAAGCACTTGTTATTATTCAGTCCCTAAGTTGTGTCCAACTCTTTGTGACCCCATGAATTGCTGCAGGCTAGGTTTCTCTGCCCTTGACTATCTCCCTGAGTTTGCTCACACTCATGTCCACTGAGTCAGTGATGCCATCCAACCATTTCATCCTCTGTCATCCCCTTCTCCTCCTGCCCTCAATCTTTCCCAGCATCAGGGTCTTTTCCAATGAGTCAGCTCTTCACATTAGGTGGCCAAAGTATTGGAGCTTCAGCTTTAGCATCAGTCCATCCAATGAGTATTCAGGGTTGATTTCCTTTAGGAATGACAGGTGTGATCTCTTTGCAGTCCAAGGGACTCTCAAGATTCTTCTGCAGCACCATGGTTCAAAAGTATCACGTCTTCAGCACTCAGTCTTCTTTATGGTCCAACTCTTACATCCATACATGACTACTGGAAAATCTACAGTTTTGACTATATAGACATTTGTCAGCAAAGTGATGTCTCTGCTTTTTAGAATGCTATCTAGGTTTGTCATAGCTTTTCTTCCAAGGAGAAAATGTCTTTTAATTGCATGGCTGCAGTCACCGTCCACAATCATTTTGGAGCCCAAGAAAATGAAATCTGACACTGTTTCCACATTTTCCTCATCTATTTGCCATGAACAAATGGGACCAGATGCCATGATCTTAATTTTTTGAATGTTGAGTTTTAAACCAGCTTTTTCACTCTCCTCTTCCACCTTCATCAAGAGGCTCTTTAGTTCCTCTTGTTCCTCTTTACTTTCTGCCATTAAAGTGGTATCATCTGCTTATCTGAGGCTGTTGCTATTTCTCCTGGTAATCTTGATTCCAGTTTGTGATTCATCCAGTCCAGCATTGACATGATGTACTCTGCATATAAGTTAAATAAGCAAGGTGATAATATACAGCCTTTACATACACCTTTCCCAATTTTGAACCATTGTTCCATGTCCAGTTCTAACCATTGCTTCTTGTCCTGCATACATGTTTCTCAGGAGGCAGGCAACGTATTCTGGTATTCCCATCTCATCAAGAATATTTTACAGTTTGCTGTGATCCACACAGTCAATGGCTTTAGCATGGTCAATGAAGCAGAAGTAGACTTTTTTGAATCCCCTTGCTTTTTTTAGGATCCAGAATATCAGATTAGCAATCTAATCTCTGGTTCCTCTGCTTTTTCTAAATCCAGCAGTGAGACAGCCTGGGCACAAGTATGTCATCCAGCTATACTGAGTAGCTGAAGGGCATGTCTTTGCCAGTTAGGAAAGCACTGTAGCTAAAAAATTCCTCTTCCACTTACTGGTTGTACCTGAAGATCCATCACTTCTCTCTTTGGTAATTTTCATGACTATTACAATGCAAACACACTTATCCAGAATATCATGAGTGAAGAATTTAACAGCCAATTTTGCTTTGACAAAAGGCTCCTCTTACCTTTCACAAGAGGTAAGAACAGACAGTGTGACATAAAAAAGAAGAGAAAGAGGCTAAAATCAGAAAGCACCATCAGAGTTCCTTGCCCAATGTTCTTTGGACCAGCCCTATCGGAGTTGTTAGTTATCAAACAGTTCCTGAATAGCAGTCAACAAGGAAAGAGACCATGGCTTCCACATTGAGCATAACCCTTTAGGAAAGAGAGGATGAGTCAGATATACCTCCTTCAGTATTGTTGGGGACTCAGGTTTATTTGGGAACTACAACAAATGTACAAAACCATTTTAAGCCTCAGAAGATAACAATGTACTCTCTCAATTCTAATGCTAGGGCTTTGGCTTCTTAACCTGAGGAAATTTATGGAACAGAGCCTCTCTATTTCATGTCTAAAATGTCTGTTTCATTTCCTGAAATCTGTTTCACTGCTGTACATTTAAATAATTATGAATGACTTTGTATTTCAGAAAGTCTACTTCAGAGTATATAAGTTCATAAGTAAAAGGATGAGACTAACATTCCTTCCTCCATCTGTGCAAGGCATTGGAGAATCCATGGTAGGCAGAACAATGCCTTCCCCCACACCACCACCGTGTCCATATATTAACCCCCAGCATCTGTGAATATGGTACCTCACAGTGCAAAAGGACGTTGCAATGATCAGGATTTTGAGATGGGGACACAGTCCTGGGTTCTCACAGTTGTCATTGTTACTGTTCAGTCATTAAGCTGTGCCAACTCTTTGCAACCCCATGGGCTATAGAACACCAGACACCTCTGGCCTCCACTGTCTCCCTGAGTTTGATCAAATTCATGTTCATTGAGTCCATAATGCTGTCTAACCATCTCATCATATGCTGCCTCCTTCTCCTTTTGCCTTCAATCTTTCCCAGCATCAAGGTCTTTTCCAATGAGCCAGCACTTCACATCAGGTGGCCGAAGTATTGGAGCTTTGACCTCAGCATCAGTCCTTCCAATGAGTATCCAGGATTGATTTCCTTTAGGACTAAATGGTTTGATCTCCTTGCATTTCATAGGACCTTCAAGAGTCATCTCTGGCACCACAATTTGAAAGCATCAATTCTTTGGTGCTCAGCCTTCTTCATGGTCCAGCTCTCATATTCATACATGACTACTGAAAATACCATAGCTTTGACTATATAGACCTTTGTCAGCAAAGTGATGTCTCTGCTTTTTAGTACACTGTCTAGGTTTGTCATAGCTTTCCTCCCAAGGAGCAAATGTCTTTTAATTTTATGGCTACACTCACCATCTGCAGTGATTTTGAAGCCCATCTCTTTTTGGTGTGATTTCTAAAAGGTGTTGGGAGGCTTCATACAACCAGTCAACATAAACTTCTTCAGCATCAGTGGTTGGGACATAGACTTGGATTACTGTGATGTCGAATGGTTTGCCTTGGAAATGAACCAAGATAATTCTGTCATTTTTGAGACTGTATTAAAGTATTTCATTTCATATTCTTTTGTTGACTATGAGGGCTACTCCATTCTTCTAAGGGATTTTTGTCCACAGTAGTAGATTCAATGGCCATCTGAATTAAATTCTCCCAGTATGGCAGAAAGCAAAGAGGAACTAAAGAGCCTCTGGATGAAAGTGAAAGAGGAGAGTGAAAAATCTGGCTTAAAACTCAACATTTAAGGAACTAAGAACATGGCATCCGGTCCCATCACTTCATGTCAAACAGATTAGGAAAATGTGGAAACAGTGTCAGATTTCATTTTCTTGGGTTCCAAAATCAGTGCGGATGGTGACTTCAGCCATGAAATCAAAAGACACTTGCTCCTTGGAAGAAAAGCTATGACAAACCTAGACAGCATACTAAAAAGCAGAGACGTCACTTTGCCGACAAAGGTCCATAAAGCTGAGCACTGAAGAAGTGATGCTTCTGAACTGTGGTGTTGGAGAAAACTCTTGAGAGTCCCTTGGACTGCAAGAAGATCCAACCAGTCCATCCTAAAGGAGATCAGTCCTGAATATTCATTGGAAGGACTGATGCTGAAGCTGAAACTCCAATTTGGCCAATTGAGGCAAAGAACCGAGTCAGTGGAAAAGACCCTGATACTGGGAAAGATTGAAAGCAGGAAGAGAAGGGGACGACAGAGGATGAGATGGTTGGATGGCATCACCAACTCAATGGACATGAGTTTGAGCAAGCTCTGGGAGTTGGTGATGGACAGGAGAGCCTGGCATGCTGCAGTTCATGGGGTCTCAAAGAGTTGGACATTACTAAGTGACTGAACTGAACTGATTCTCATCCATTTTAGTTCACTGATTCCTAAGATGTTGATGTTCACTCTTGCCATTTCTTGCTTGACCACATCCAATTTATCTTGATTCATGTACCTAACTTTCCATGTTCCAGTGCAATATTGTTCTTTACAGCATCAGACTTTACTTTCACCAACAGACACATCCACAACCGAGTATCATTTCCACTTTGGCCCAGCCTCTTCATTCTTTCTGGAGCTATTAGTAACTGCTCTCTGCTCTTCCCCAGTAGCATATCGGACCCCTTCTGACCTGGGGGGCTCATCTTCCAGTGTCATACATTTTTGCCTTTTCATACTGTCCATGGGATTCTCCAGGCAAGAATAGTGGAGTGGGTTGCCATTTCCTCCTCCAGTGCACCATGTTTTGTCAGAACTCTTCACTATGACCTGTTCATCTTGGGTGGCCCTGCAAGGTATGACTCATAGCTTCATTAAGTAATGCAAGCCCCTTTGCTACAACAAGGCAGTGATACGTGAGGGGGTTATCAAGGAGGACCCAATCTAATCATAGGAGTCCTTAGAAGCAGAGAACCTTCATCGGATGGGTTAAAGAGATGAGAGGGAAGGAGGAGGGAGACTGGAAATATCAGAGTGACTGAATTGCTGTTGCTGCGTTTGAAGACAGCAGAAGGGGCATGAGTGAAGAAAACCAGGCAGTCTCTGGAAACTGGAAGGGGCAAGGAAAAAGATTATCTCCTGCACCCTCCAGACCTGAACACAGCCCTGCCTAGACCTTGGTTCTACCCCAGGGAAACCCATGTCAAACTTTTGACCTGAAGACCACTAAGATAATAAATGTGTTCGATAAACTTAAGTTATCAGGTTTGCAATCATTTTTATGGCAGCAATAGAAAACTAACTTGTTTTTCTTTACACTTTGAAATCTGTAAAATGGGGACAATTCTCTTTTCATTTTTCTTTTACACCATTATAAAATTAAGAAGCCAATATGAAATGAAGATTGTTTAAAGAACAGAGCCTGAGTAGGAAGAAACAGTATTGAAAATTTTCTTCATTGGACCTCCTTTTCCTAAATTTTACAGGACCCAGTCAATCAGAAAGTAAACCAGAAACCTAATATATCTTAACAGTTTCATGGCATCCCCAGGTAATCAGAGGCAATCTTTCATATTGATCATAATATAAAACTAGTTGAGTTATAGAGACACATATCTTGTCAGTTCTTTGGCAAATGTAAAGCCTCCCTTGGAAAAATACAGTAATGAAATATTCTCAAAGTCAGTATGCAGATCTCCAACTGCTAGGCAAGTTAATGAGATGCATAGCTTGGGACTTAGCATGCATCTTCAGCACTGGTTCTGCATAAGAAACACAGCTGATTCTGATCTCATCACCTTATCCATTTTTTAGAGAAACATCTATCAGCAAAGAGAAGACACTCCATGTATTAAAAGTTTCCACATCCTCCCTGAGCTATCAGATACAGGACAGCAGGCCATGTATTAGAGTTTGCAAACCTAATAAAATATTTTGCAAGTAACATATTTAATCAGTCAAACACTGATTATATTTGGTATATTCAAAATACCAAAGCTCAGCCACACAAAATGGTTTGTCAGCATGCCAGGAAGAGCCCTTTGAAAGAAGTAACTTTGGGGTTTATATATTAGATAAGGCTCCCAAAAATGAGGTTCCAAGTTAGCAGAAAATCATTTTGCAGATGTGAACAACAAAAAAAAAGGATCTTAGTCTCATGATAGCCAATCATCAGAATATGCTTATAAATAACAAAAGAATACTAAATCTACAATTCATATTTATATAATTTTTAAGAAAGAAAAGCAGAAAAGGGACAAAACATGTCAAAAGCAACTATCTATCTTGGCTACTGCATTGTATCTTCAGGAAAGTTTCTTAATTGCTTTTCACCTTGTTTTCCTCTTGTGTAATAGTATTTTTAAGGCATAACATAGCATGTAATAGCATTTTAAAAACAATTCAAAATAGCCTTTGGATTCTGGGATCCGCTTCTAGGTCCTCTTCTCACTCCATTTCTCCTCCTGTCACACCAGTGCAACAGACACCTGGCTCTTTCAACATCCCCCAAGTCTTTCCATGAGAAACCTTCCCATTACAATTGTGGCATCAAAATCCACAAAGGACAGATTACTTGCACTCTGGTTAACAACGACAGGAGCACAATGATTATAGCCTATATTCCTGTCTTCCCTGGTACCCTGGCACAGGAGTGGGGCAGACAGGTGATGGGTAAAGGGCACCCCATGAAACAGTCCTCTGGCATCCTCAGCCTAAACAGGGCCTCAAGGGACCACCTCCATTCGACTGTTCCTTCCGAGAAGCTTCTGCCTTTAAACCATCCATCACTACCACCTCACTCCCAGTAAAAGAGCATATTTTCCTTCTCTAAATAGAAAAAAAATAAGAGGACTGAGCTCAGCACATTACTGTGAAGATTAAAGGAGATAATAAGCACAAAACGTTCAGTACAAAGTCTGAGCCTCAGTACACACTCAACACATATTAACAATTATTTTCATCAATTATGACCATCATCATGGTAGGAACTACTTGCCACAAAGTCTGCTAGAGAACTTACAACAGTTCATCAGATCCATTTTTTCTGTATCTTGGTCAATTTTCTAATACTAATAGGAATAATTCAAAAGAAGGGACTAATCCAGATGTCCTTTGTTAATTAAGTAAAGAACCACACAAAAATTTCTTCTGAAATAAATGTTAGAAGCAACTACGCAATGGTAGATTCTAAACTTTGAGGAAAGCAGGAGAAAAATCAGGAAGACAAGAAAAATGAACTTTAGAAAATTTGCCCAGGTAATAAATTGGCTCAGATGAGATCTTTGTGGAAAATAAAGAGCAAATGGGAATGTCATGAAAAGTAGAAGTTAGGCTGGTTTTGCATAAAAAGAAGTAAATATGTGAAGACACAAGTTTAGGGAAAAAAATAAGCTATTACTGGCAAAAGACACAGAAGACCTTACAAGGCAAAGAGAGACGCAGGAGGAAAGGTTAACTGATAACTGTAAGGACACGATCTTGTGTTTTCAACTATGCTTCTAAAAAGTTGTATCATCTGCTTTCTGCTAAGCCAAGCAAGTACTGTCTGACACAAGAAAAAAGAAACTGAAACCAAAATCGAGGAAGAAAGTAATAAAATATGTTTGAGCAGCTGGCTACCTTCAAATCAGCAGAGTCATAATGGCCCACACTGGAGGATAGTTGAGGAATTTCCAAATGTTATTACAAAGAGCCCTGTTCTTCTTGGTTGTCCATTATCTCCACCTTCTCATAAAGGAGTAACTTACATTGCAATACACCTCCTCTTACAGATGATATGCACAACAAACAGAAAGCATGCATTGGGTCAATGATTCTGAATATGAACCAAGTCATAAAAGGAGATGCTTAAAAAACCTCAATATTCAGAAAACTAAGATCATGGCATCCAGTCCCAACACTTCATGGCAAATAGATGGGGAAACAGTGGAAACAGTGGCTGACTTTATTTTTCTGGACTTCAAAATCACTGCAGATGGTGATTGCAGCCATGAAATTAAAAGACGCCTACTCCTTGGAAGGAAACTTATGACCAACCTAGACAGCATATTAAAAAGCAGAGACATTACTTGTCAACAAAGCTCCATCTAGTCAAGGCAATGGTTTTTCCAGTAGTCATGTATGGATGTGAGACTTGGACTATAAAGAAAGCTGAGTGCCGAAGAATTGATGCTTTTGAACTGTGGTGTTGGAGGGGACTGTTGGAGAAGACTCTTGAGAGTCCCTTGGACTGCAAGGAGATCCAACCAGTCCATCCTAAAGGAAATCAGTCCTAGGTGTTCACTGGAAGGACTGATATGGAAACTGAAACTCCAATACTTTGGCCACCTGATGTGAAGAGCTGGAAAAGATTGAGGGCAGGAGGAGAAGGGGACGACAGAGGATCAGATGGTTGGATCATCACTGACACAATGGACATGGGTTTGAGTGAACTCCGGGAGTTGGTGACGGACAGAGAGGCCTGGCGTGCTGTGGTTCATGGGGTCGCAAAGACTTGGACACTACTGAGCGACTGAACTGAACTGAACTGATTGATAATTCTGCCTTGTCATTACAGCCCAATCTTCTTCAAGGAAAGATCTCTAACAATACTCTCTAAAATAAATGAGAATTCATGTTTTCTTCAAGTGAACAATTTAATTAACATGTATGGCTAAGTCTAGCTATCTCTCCAGGGCAATTAGGACATCAGAATTATCTGGGGTGCTTTTAAAAATACTGGAGTCCCCAATCCACCCACTGAGTCATGAGGCCTGGGAGGTTCGGGGTATGTGTGTGGGGGTGGGGTTCCTCTCTTTTAAACACTCTGCAAGGTGATGTTTACACATAGTAGCATATATCCTCATGTCCTAGGCCTTCTTTCCCTAGCTTCTTCCACAGGGTACTTCCTCCCTTCTGTTTTTAGACATGAGTTCAGTTCAGTCACTCAGTCGTGTCCGACTCTTTGCGACCCCATGAATCGCAGCATGCCAGGCCTCCCTGTCCATCATCAACTCCCAGAGTTCACTCAGACTCACGTCCATTGAGTCAGTGATGCCATCCAGCCATCTCATCCTCTGTCGTCCCCTTCTCCTCCTGCCCCCAATCCCTCCCAGCATCAGAGTCTTTTCCAATGAGTCAACTCTTCACATGAGGTGGCCAAAGTACTGGAGTTTCAGCTTCAGCATCATTCCCTCCAAAGAAATCCCAGGGCTGATCTCCTTCAGAATGGACTGGTTGGATCTTCTTGCAGTCCAAGGGACTCTCAAGAGTCTTCTCCAACATCACAGTTCAAAAGCATCTTTTTTTTTTTTTTTTAAACTTTACATAATTGTATTAGTTTTGCCAAATATCAAAATGAATCCGCCAAGGAAAAAAAAAAAAAAAAAAACAAAAGCATCAATTCTTCAGTGCTCAGCCTTCTTCACAGTCCAACTCTCACATCCATACATGACCACAGGAAAAACCATAGCCTTGACCAGACGGACCTTTGTTGGCAAAGTAATGTCTCTGCTTTTCAATATGCTATCTAGGTTGGTCATAACTTTCCTTCCAAGGAGTAAGCGTCTTTTAATTTCATGGCTGCAGTCACCATCTGCAGTGATTTTGGAGCCCAAAAAAATAAAGTCTGACACTGTTTCCACTGTTTCCCCATCTATTCCCCATGAAGTAATAGGACCGGATGCCATGATCTTCGTTTTCTGAATGTTGAGCTTTAAGCCAATTATTAGACATAGTCATGCATATTTTAAGACAGGGTTTCTAAGAGCAACAGACTTCAAATCAATCAGAGCTAGAATCAAAACGTCACTGTAGTATGTGATAGCCAAGTAACCTCTCAAAACCTATTTGTTTAATTTTTGTTTTATATCAGAGCATAGTTGACTGGGCTTCCCTGGTGGCTCAGTAGTAAAGAATCTGCCTGCCAAGCAGGAGATGCAGGTTCAAACGCTGGGTTGGGAACATCTCCTGGAGAAGGAAATGGCAAACCACTCCAATATTCTTCTCTGGGAAATCTCATTGACAGAGAAAACCTGGTGAGGCTACAGGAGTCCCCAGCACAGCAAGAGAGTCAGACCCAATTCAGCAACTAAATAACAGTAACAACATAGCTGAATAACAACGTTGTGATAGTTTCAGGTGTACAGCAAAGTGACACAGTTATGTACATATACATGTATAAGTTTTTTTTTCACATTCTTTTCCCATTTAGGTTGTTTTAGACTATTGAGCTGGAGAAGGTGATGGCACCCCACTCCAGTACTCTTGCCTGGAAAATCCCATGGACGGAGGAGCCTGGTGGGCTGCAGTCCATGGGGTCGCTAAGAGTTGGACATGACTGAGCAACCTCACTTTCACTTTTCACTTTCACGCATTGGAGAAGGAAATGGCAACCCACTCCAGTGTTCTTGCCTGGAGAATCCCAGGGATGGGGGAGCCTGGTGGGCTGCTGTCTATGGGGTCGCACAGAGTTGGACACGACTGAAGCGACTTAGTGACTTAGCAGACTATTGAGCAGAGCTCCCTGTGGTACATAATAGGTACTTGTTGGTTCTCTTATTTTATATAGCAGTGTGTACATGTCAATCCCAGACTGCCAATCTGTCCCTCACGCCTGACCCTTCCTCCCTGGTAACCATAAATTGGTTAGTCTGTGAGTCTCTTTTGGCTTTGTAAACAAGTTCCATTGTATCACTCTTTTTCTTCATCTGTGAAATGGGAGCAATAAAGCCTATTTCACACATTTGCTCTGCTGGTCTGAGGACTAAATGCTGTAAATGCTAACATACTTGAAGAGTCCCTGACTCTCCTCCATCCTTCACTGAAGGACCATTATAAAACTGTGGTAGCAGCAACCAGCTTCAGAGAAGACATATGACAGCAGAATTCTAAAAGGACAATATGCCCCCTTGGATTTGGTATTTCAGTACACACACCTAAGGAAACAACCTAAAGTATTCTTTGCTGAAATTAAATCATTGTCAAGTGAGTCTGGTGGAGGCATAGTCTGGATGGGGTCTCAAAGCCACAGTCCTCATAACTTTGATCAATCCGTTCACCAAGGAGGACAGTCCACTGGTTTCTACATAATTCAGAGAAGTACAAGAGGAAAGAATGTTGAACTTCCCATTTATAACTCCCAACTTGTCCTCCAATTATGCCCTGATTACTTTGTCCTTCCTAGTGTAAATATTCTGAGCACAACTTTTGAATTGTGGTGCTAGAGAAAACTCTTGAGAGTCCCTTGGACAGCAAAGAGACCAAACCTGTCAATCCTAAAGGAAATCAACCCTGAATATTCAATGAAAGGACTGATGCTGAAGCTGATGCTCCAATACTTTGGCCACCTGATATGGAGAGCTGACTCACTGGAAGAGACCCTGATGCTGGGAAAGACTGAAGGCAGGAGGAGAAGGGGGCAAGAGTATGAGATGGTTGGATAGCATTACCGACTCAATGCACATGCATTTGAGCAAACTCAGGGAGATAGTGAAGGACAGGGAAGCCTGGTGTGCCACATTTCATGGGGTCACAAAGAGTCAGACAAAACTGAGTGACTGAAAAAGAATAACAAGTGTGAATTTGGCTCATTCTCTCCCTTCAGAGTGATGTGCCTGGATCCAGGGCCAAGCCCTCTCATTATGTGGCTGGTCACTCATGTCCATGTCTCTGCACACATTTTCAGTTCAGTTCAGTTGCTCAGTCGTGTCCAACTCTTTTCAACCCCATGGACTGCAGCACGCCAGGCCCTCTGTCCATCACCAACTCCCGGAGTTTACTCAAACTCAAGTCCATCGAGTCGGTGATGCCATCCAACCATCTCATCCTCTGTCATCCCCTTCTCCCGCTCTCAATCTTTCCCAGCATCAGGGTCTTTTCCAATGAGTCAGTTATTAGCCTCAGGTGGCCAAAGTATTGGATTTCAGCTTCAGCATCAGTCCTTCCAATGAATATTCAGGACTAATTTTCTTTAGGATGGACTGGTTGGATCTCCTTGCGGTCCAAGGGACTCTCAAGAGTCTTCTCCAATACCACAGTTCAAAAGCATCAGTTCTTCAGTGCTCAGCTCTCTTTATGGTCCAACTCTCACATTCATATCTGACTCCTGGAAAAACCATAGTTTTGACTAGACGAACCGTTATTGGCATTGCACACATTTACTGAACTCCTAGTAGGGTCTATGCATACTGCAAGGCTGTGCCCTGCTAAAGTTTGCAAGATACCAGGCAGATTCACAGTCACAAGTGGGCTATAGTAAAGCTCACTGGTAAGGTTATAAAAAGATGTGCAGACAAACTCCCCACTACATGTCACTGAGTTTGGAACCAGGGTAGCACATGCATTGCCTGTACTAACACCAAGGCATGAGAAACAGTGGACCACTGTCAAACAGAACAAAAAGCCTTACAGAAGTCATGAATATGCACTTCCAGCACTAGCCAGAGAGGCAAGTGGTAACAGAGGAAAAAGGTCCTCTATTCACCTGGTCCAGGTGCTGTGCTTGTCAGTCTCAGGAGAGGACTCCCAGCCCTGACCCCAATTCTACCTCCACCTACCACCACCTGCTGAGCAGTCTGGGATGTAAGAGGGAGGGGAAGAAATTCAACCCCATGGGAGCCAGGCCCAGCAGACACACTCTAGGAGGCCAGGAATAGGGAGCTCTGAACTGTTGTTATATGGCATGCAGTTTAGAATTTCAAACTAATTATGAGTATCAAGTATGACAAAATTATCAATAGGGACTGAAAAGCCACTAATTGGCCACCATCTTCTTTCTCCCTCTCTCCACAAATACATGGAATCTGGTGCTTAAAAAGCCAAGCTGATATAAATTACGGGAAAAAATGTTTCACATAAACATGTCAAATAGTAAAGACCTGTCCAGCCATACCTGCCATATTCGTTTTTAGATTCTTTTTAATTAAAAAAATTAAACTTACATAAAAGCTGCAAGAATATTAGATGAGCAACATGAAATTGGCAATTTTACTAGTCAGATATGGCCACATATTGATTATATCATATGGGTCATCCTAATATTATTCTTGCAATTTACCTGGAAGTTTTAATATACTGAATTTTCATTTACCATTCACCTAAACTCTCTAACCAGAGAAGGCAATGGCACCCCACTCCAGTACTCTTGCCTGGAAAATCCCATGGATGGAGGAGCCTGGTAGGCTGCAGTCCATGGGGTCGCTAAGAGTCAGACATGACTGAGCGACTTCACTTTCACTTCTCACTTTCATGCATTGGAGAAGGAAATGGCAATCCACTCCAGTGTTCTTGCCTGGAGAATCCCAGGGATAGGGGAGCCTGGTGGGCTGCCATCTATGGGGTTGCACAGAGTGGGACACGACTGAAGCGACTTAGCAGCAGCAGCAGCAAACTCTCTAACTGCTAACATTTTTTTGCATTTGGTTTTTTGCTTGATAGATAGATAGACAGATAGATAAATATGGGTACAGATATACAGATAGCTAGATAGTGCTGAAATTTTTTTAAGTTGCAAACTCCATAATGATTTATCCCTAAATACTTCAGTGTGTTTCACAAGACCAAGAACTATATCTTATGTAATCACAGTGAAATCATTAAGATCAGGAATGTGACATTTATATGTATGTTCCTGGTGTCTAATATATGGTCCATACCCAAATTCTTCCAGCTGTCCCAGTAATGACTTTCATAGTATTCTTTTTTTTTTCTTCTTTATTTTTTTTTTATTTTTTGCAGGCTAATTACTTTACATTGTATTGGTTTTGCCATACCTTGACATGAATCCGCCACAGGTGTACATGTGTTTTCTAATCCAGAATCACACACTGCATTGATTGTCATGTCTCTTGAGTTTCCTTTAATCCAGAAAGTTTCTGAGCCTTTCTTTGATCATTCATAAAATGGTATTTTTTGAGAATATAAGCCAGGTGTTTTACAGAATGCTCCTCCTGTTGTATTTATCTGATGTCTTCCTATGTTTCCTTGAACCTCTGACAAGATGGCAGAAGTGATGCTGTGTCCTTTTCAATGCATCACATTAAGACGCACTAAATGTCAATTCATCCCATTGTGGGTGATAGTGACTTTGATCACTTGGGAAACAGTGATTCCATCATGCAGGGCCCCATTTCCCCCTTGTAGGTAACAATATGTGGAGAAATTAGCTATCCTTTTATATTCAGTTCAAAAATATTTATTGAGCACCCACCTGATCTGGACACATCTCTTCCTTCAAGGATCTCATTTCAGAGGAGGTGGGGGAATCTGATATACAAATAATTAAGGATTTAGTGTTCTAGAAGGCATTTCAAGGGAGGCTGTGGAAGTACATGTGTCCTTTCATTTTAGATAGAGAGTCCAGAAGGACTCTTGGAAGAGGTGACAATTTAGCACAGACTTGAAGGGATAATGACCATAGCCATGGGGAACAGAAAAGCTTTTCAGACAGAAGGAGCAGCAAATGCAAATGGCCTGAGGTACCTGGCATGTTTCAAACACATCAAAGGGCCAATGAGGCTGGAATAGAAAGAACTGAGCAAGGAGGAGAATAATATATTTCTTAGGATTCTTTCCATTATAGATGACCAAAGTGAAAGTGTTAGCCACTCGGTCATGTCCATCTGTTTGCAACCCCATGGACTATAGCCAGCCAAGCTCCTCTGTCCATGTCCATTCTCCAGGCAAGAATACTAGAGTGGGTTGCCATTCCCTTCTCCAGGGGATCTTCCTGACCCCGGGATCAAATATGGGTCTCCTGCATTGCAGGCAGATGATTTACCATCTGAGCCACCTGGGAAGCCTCAAAACACTTCCTAACCCTTTCACTGAAGTAAGAGGAGAGGGAACAAAGGGACTGTACTAGCTAATGTGATTTTCACATTCATGGTAAAGCTCATTTAATCCACAGCTGGACTGGGGGCTTAAATGAGGACCTGGAGAGACTGGCTCTGTCCAGGTCAGATCTTGTCTCTGATTTCCTCTCCCCAAGCGGTGGCTCAGGTGGCCACTCCAAGTCCAGCCTTTCATCACATTCATTTAGTCATCCCAAGGGAAGGAAAAGCCTCTTTCCCAGCAGATACAGGACAAGTCCTAGGATCAATGTCCATTGACCTTTGCTCACCTCATGTCCCATTCCAGAGTAAATCCCTAAGGGGCAGAGGCGGAGTGAGAAGAGGAGGGGGAGGGAGTTAGGACGGACAAGGTCTACATCCTAAATCCACCCCCAGAGCCAGAGGAGACTTCAACCCTATCTTAGAACACAGTGAGAGAAAGACTGAGTAGCAATTCTCTCTCAAAGGAGATTAAGGTCCTAATTCCAAGGAAAGAAAGAAGGTGTACCGAGCAGGACAAACAACAGATGTGTACTATTCATGCATTTACATAATCAGACTTTGTCTCCTTAAAAAAAATAATAATCTTGACTTTCAAAACCCCTGATGAATGACAATTTGACAAAGATTTTTGGCCCTTTTTTCTTTTTCAAGGACACTAGCTTAGATCCTTTTGTTCCCAGTGTTGACTTTGGAGGATTGCGAAGAAACAAGCAAAACAAAGTATTAAGCACATAGCTTCTTGGTTGTTTTCATGTTCATTAAATCTGCTTTCACCCCTGCATAAACACCTTATTTTCTACTGAGATGCCAAGATATCAGGAGCATAAAAGTCCGAAAGTACCTAAAACAAAAATTCTCCTTTATAACAGCACCATTTTATTAGTGCTATAAGCAGCCAAATCAAGTCCTCTAAAAAACAACTTATTTGAAAGCCAATGGACACTCTGCAAAATGAAAAGAAAAAAAAAAATCAGAAAAGAGGAATCAGTGATCTTTTTTATACCTCTGACCTTAACCCTTATGTTAAACAATTTCACATAGAGGCTGGAAAAACTAAATTAAAACATAAATTCTGTTTTAAGCTAAAGGAAGCAAGGGCCTACAGTCATTGACTAACACATTCTAGGTTATTTGTAAGACTGAACACAATTCTTTTCTGAAAACAACAACAAAAATAGCCTTTATAAAAAATAAATTTGACAAATAACACCGAACAGGACCCTAGTATTTCTAAAAGTTCTACTTGTAAAGGGAAGCATTCAAAATTGCAGATTAATACGGGTGTGTTCACCCAAAGTCAGTCCTAACAGTATCACAGTCCTATCTTTTTTTTTCCTACTAGCATTGTGTTCTGACTCAGATAAGAACAAAACAACATGAGAGACTCGTGTGCAACTTCACACACAGTGAACGAAGATGTTCACTCCTAAGCCTGGAGGGCTACAATCCACGGGGCTGCAAAAAGTCAGACACGACTGAGCAACACTAATAGGATCTACTCTAACCTCTCTGCTTGTCCAAACGCAAAATAAGAGATTCATCTCACACACGTATGGGATGAATAGGTGAGACTGACAATATGACCATATACAAAATATACCACAAAGCATTGTTTTCTTAAAATACCAACAGTAAGTCTATGGAAAATAATGGAATAAAGATGCTCATTCATCATACAAACAGATAAATAGATCTATGGGTATAATATGTATGAGAATTGTGTAAATACTATATTAAACCATTGTGAAGCTTTTCTTAGATATAGGGATAAAGGTAAAAAAATTAATAAATGAACAAACAAAATGGCATTCACCTACATTCTCAGTAAAAAAGGTAAATCTGTATAGCCTTTCTGGAGACTATACATATTAATCTGGCATTACATATTCAGTTCAGTTCAGTTGCTCAGTCGTGTCCAACTCTTTGTGACCACATGGACCATAACACACCAGGCTTCCCAGTCCATCACCAACTCTGGGAGCTTATTCAAACTCATATCCATTGAGTCAGTGATGCCATCCAACCATCTCATCCTCTGCCGTCCCCTTCTCCTCCCACCTTTGATCTTTCCCAGCAACAGAGTCTTTTCAAATCAGTCAGTTTTTCACCTCAGTTGGCCAAAATATTGGAGTTTCAGCTTCAGTGTCAGTCCTTCCAATGAATGTTCAGGACTAATTTCCTTTAGGATGGACTGGTTGGATCTCCTTGCGGTCCAAGGGACTCTCAAGAGTCTCCAACACCATAGTTCAAAAGCATCAATTCTTCAGCACTCAGCTTTCTTCATAGTCCAACTCTCGCATCCATACATGACTACTGGAAAAACCAAAGCTTTGACTAGACGGACCTTTGTTGGCAAAGTAATGTCTCTGCTTTTTAATATGCTATCTAGGTTGGTCATAGCTTTTCTTCCAAGGAGCAAGTGTCTTTTAATTTCATGGCTGCAGTCACTATCTGCAGTGATTTTGGAGCCCCCCAAAATAAAGTTTGTCACTGTTTCCATTGTTTCTCCATCTATTTGCCATGAAGTGATGGGACCGGATACCATGATCTTTGTTTCCTGAATGCTAAGTTTTAAGCCAACTTTTTCACTCTCCTCTTTCATCTTCATCAAGATGCTCTTTAGTTCTTCTTCATGTTCTGCCATAAGGGTGTGTCATCTGCATATCTAAGGTTTTTTATATTTTTTCCAGCAATCCTGATTCCAGCTTGTGCTTCATCCAGCCCGGCATTTCTCATGATGTACTCTGCACATAAGTTAAATAAGCAGGGTGACAATACACAGCCTTGACGTACTCCTTTACCTATTTGGAACCAGTCTGTTGTTCCATGTCCAGTTCTAACTGTTGCTTCCTGACCTGCATACAGATTTCTCAAGAGGCAGGTCAGGTGGTCTGGTATTCCTATCTCTTGAAGAATTTTCCAGTTTGTTGTGATCCACACAGTCAAAGGCTTTGGCATAGTCAATAAAGCAGATGTTTTTCTGGAACTCTCTTGCTTTTTCCACGATCCAGCAGATGTTGGCAATTTGATCTCTGGTTCCTCTGCCTTTTCTAAAACCAGCTTGAACATCTGGAAGTCCATAGTTCATGTACTGTTGAAGCCCAGCTTGGAGAATTTGAAGCATTACTCTTCTAGTGTGTGAGATGAGTGCAATGGTATGGTAGTTTGAACATTCTTTAGTATTGCCTTTCTTTGGGATTGGAATGAAAACTGACCTTTTCCAGTCCTGTGACCACTGCTGAGTTTTCCAGATTTGCTAGCACATTGAGTGCCGCACATCATCATCTTTTAGGATTTGAAAGAGCTCAACTGGAATTCCATCACTTCCACTCACTTTGCTTGTCGTGATGCTTCCTAAGGCCCACTTGACTTCACATTCCAGGATGTCTGGCTCTAGGTGAGTGATCACACCATCATGGTTATCTGGGTCATGAAAATCTTTTTTGCATAGTTCTTCTTAATTACGTATTAAGTCTCACAAATATGTATATCTTTCAGCACGAGGAACCGTCTGTAAAAATCTATCCTAGGATATCCCTGGTGGTGCAGTGAAAATGAATCAGCCTGCCAATGCAAGGGACATGGGTTCAATCCCTAGTCTGCGAAGCTTCCACATGCAGTGGAGCAACTAAGACTGTGAGCCACGACTACTAAGCCTATGTCCATCTACTGATGCCCATATAGCTAGAGTCTGTGCTCCACAAGAGAAACCACCACAAGGAGAGCCCATAAACTGCAATGAAAAGTAGTTCCCTCTAGCCACAACTAGAGAAAGCCTGCACAAAGCAGTGAAAAAAGTGTAGCCAAAAATCAATCAATAATTAATTAATTAAATTTTTAAAATCTATCCTAAGAAAATAATCAGAACTGAAGATCAAGTTTGCTTATCTCAGTGTTATTTATAAAAAAAAAATCCAGAATTTCAAGAATAGAGAACTACATTCCACATATGCAACAGAAGCCTACATAGCTATTAAAATCATACTTTATTTCAAGAATATGCACTAGCCTTAAATAATATACTATTAAACCGGGATGACAAATTGAAGAGGCAGAATTTCCTCTATTTCATAAGATGTATGCATGTAATAGACACTTAATGTTATAAAAAGATACCTTCTAAGCTTCTCAAATTCCCATATCCACCTGCATCAATATAATAATCTCTCCCATAAAATGCAATCAGATATAATGAAATAATGTTAAGAAAGTCTTCACTCAATATGTGAATAAAATCTACAGAGCGTGGGACAGAGAAATACATTCTTCATGTTCCAAATAATCCCAGGCCCAATTCTGACATCCCTCCTCTGATGCTCTCTATCCACTAGAACAACCTCACTTTCAAATGCCCTGGATCTTCCAACTGAATTCATAACCTAATTTGTTTCCATCTTTTTAAAATAGTATTTTCCAAATGACTCATTTATTTCCTAAATTTATATTATCTACCAAACTTACAGATTATCTGTTACTGTCTATTCCTTCTTTACATGGGCTCATGTTTTTATGTAAATGTTTTGGTCACACATCAACCATAAAATTAAGGATTTGATGTCATAATTATTTTTTCTAATATATCTTAAAATAAACACCGGGATCAAAGGACAAAAGCATGTAATAAACTATCTTATACACTTACATCACTGCTGTCTATTCCAATAGGAAACACATGGGCAATACCAACTCAGTGGTGCTGATAGGTGACCTGGGTATAGTTTAACAAAGTTTAAACAATGTTTTAATCCAAATTAGTGTCTTTTAGAGCACCAAGTCAAGAGTCATGGAATGTTAGCCAGGGAGCATCTTTTAGAACAGGCCAGACATTTAACAACTTTCTGCCTGACTGATCTACTCAACTCTCCTTATTGATCACTGAATCCTTGGCTTCTTCCCTCTGAAATCCAAGAAGCAATAAAGTGAAGCAAAAGTCACTCAGTTGTGTCCGACTCTTTGCAACCCCATGGACTATACAGTCCACAGCATGCTCCAGGCCAGAAGTCTTTCCCTTTTCCAGGGGATCTTCCCAACCAAGGGATCGAATCCAAGTCTCCCGCATTGAAGAAGAAATACATGTAGGAAATGAAAAATGTATTTAAAGCAATACAGATATACTTTCCTGTAACTTTCCTGAAATCAAAATTTGGCAAACTTTTTCTGTAAAGAGCCATATAGGGATTCCCCTGCTGCTTCAGAGGTTAGGAATCTGCCTTGCAGTGCAGGGGACACAGGTCAGATCCCTGGTCAGAAAACTAAGATTCCACATGCCATGGAGCAACTAAGCCCATGTACCACAACTGCTGAGCCTGCATGCCACAACAGGGGAGTCTGTGAACTGCCATGAAAGATCCCACATGCTGCAACTAACGCCCAATGCAGCCAAATAAACAAATAAACAGTAGGAAAAAAAGAAGTTTATGTTTTTTAAAAAAGAACCATATAGTAAATACTTTTGAGTCTGTAGAGCATACAGTCTGTCACAACCACTCAATTCTGTCCTTATGCAAAGTGGCCACTGGTATGTAAATGAGTGAGCTAAGTGTGGTTGTATTCCCATAAAACTTTATTCCTAGACACTAAAATTTGAATATGACAATAATTTCACGTCATGAAATATTCTTTTTTTATTTTTTTCTCAACCCTTGAGAAGTCTAAAGTATTTTCTAAGCTCAAGAGTCATACAAAAGTAGGCAGCAGGCTAGATTTATCCAACAGATCACAGCTTGCCAGCCCCTGTTTTAATAAAGACCATCAAGGATGGTGATGGTATTGCTTATATGAAAGGATGAAAGTAAAAGTCCAGTGTTTACAGTAAATTTTCCTAAAGACTTTTTTGCATATACAAAAAACTGTTTGTCAACATGTATTTTAAGAGTTGGTGATGGACAGGGAGGCCTGGCGTGCTGCAATTCATGGGGTCGCAAAGAGTCGGACACGACTGAGCAACTGAACTGAACTGATTTTATCCAAAAAAGTTTTTTTAAAAAAGACTTCAAAAAAGAACTACAATTGGTGAACTTCATACCTGTCAGGCTCCTCTGCCTGTGGGATTCTCCAGGCCAGAACACTGGAGTGGGTTGCTGTGCCCTCCTCCAGGGGATCTTCCCAACCCAGGGATCGAAACCAAGTGTCTTGTGTTTCCTGAATTGGAAGGTGGGTTCTTTACCACTAGTGCCACCTGGGAAGCCCATATCAATACATAATTACCAGCAAATCCATTCTGAAATTCATCTGTGTGGGTCTGGCTTGGACACTAAAGAATCTGCCTGCAATGCAGAAGCCCCAGGTTCGATCCCTGGGTCAGGAAGATCCCCTGGAGGAGGGCAAGGCAACTCACTCCAGTATACTTGCCTGGAGAATCCTATGGACAGAGGGGTCTGGCAGGCTATAGTCCATGGGGTCACACCAAGAGTCAGACATGACTGAGCTAACACATGAATAAGAGACCTTTAACTTTTCCATTTCTTCCCATTAAAGGCCTGCTTTCATTGTTGTGGCTCAGCTGGTAAAGAATCACCCTGCAACATGGGAGACCTGGGTTTGATAGCTGGGTTGGGAAGATTCCCCAGAGAAGGGAAAGGCTACCCACTCAAGTATTCTGGCCTGGAGAATTCCATGGACTGTATAGTCCATGGGGTCTCAAAGAGTTGGACTCGACTGAGTGAGTTTCACTTCATTGTATTTGGGAATTTCAGCATCTTCGGGCAGGAACAAAGAAATGTATTCAGTTTACGTAACTGTCCAGACCCAGATCAAATATAGAAGAATAACAGAAGTCAAAGTTCCTGAGTCATAGTTCTGGAGCACGTGTACAACAGAACCCTGTGAGACCCAGAGAATGCAAGGGCCTGAAACAGCCCAAGTCAGAAAACCAGAGGCCCCGCACTGCCACCCACCAGCTAAGGGACAGATCACCGTGTCACTTTGCTGAGCCACGATCTCCATCTGTCAAGTGAGGATCACTTCACTCACAAAATTTTTCTAGAAATCAAAGGAGAAAAGCTCCCTGTCAACTGAGGATGATAATGCAGAAATTAATGAAATCTCAAAGAGAAATGTGATAGTCAGTAGCATAGAAATGAGCTGCTCAGACTCATTAAGTAAATGTAACAAGTAATCTCACTTCGAAGAATATGTCTATCATTTCACCCTACATGTCTGAAAATAATTTTTAAAAAATCATTCCATGGAGCTCCCTTTAAAACCATGACTGAGGAACACTTGAATTCAATCACAGCGTTTTTCAGCAAGATTATTCTTAATTTTGCAGTTGATGTTAAATGTATAAATTCAAACCTGAAATCAGGAGTTAAAAACCTGCAGCTGTCTCCCAACTAATATCAATGTAAATACAGTCAAGCCATTTGTCAATTCCACGTGTGTGTTTAAGTGATTTCAAAGAGCAGTCACTCCCTTTTTCCTTCTCTTGGGAAATGAGACGCATCCATCATTAACCTGCCAACCAGCATGAGCTCTGTAGTCACACTGTGGGGCTAATCCAAAGGGTTTGAATGCTCAGCAGTCTCCACTGAGGCACAGTGGGTCTGAGGGCAGGTTAAATGTCTTTAATTAAGAATAAGAATAAAAGGGAAAGATTCTTTGACACATAGGTCAATATTTTTCCTTCAACATTGATGTAGGCATACTGGGACAAAATCATTGCATATTCATCAAGATGAAGCCAGTATGAGACCTCAGAAAGGATATTAATCAAAGAGAGGAAAAGTAATTAAACATTAGAAAAAGATGGTACATAAGACACACTTTTATCCAACCATATTATTTTTCTTATCTTGTAAATCAACTGATTTAATGTTAGTTGGGCAATTTCACTCACTGCTGGCTGAATGCCAACCAGCTTAGCTCATTTGCATCATCAGATGTATGTAAATAGATCCATATTCGCCCAATAAAGACTGCTTATGTGAACTCTCAAAAATAATATACTTTTGTAGCAAAGTATACTATAGTCCAAAACACAATAGTATCCTGAATTAGAAGATCTGAGCACTGTCATTTATTAGTAAGATAACTCAGAAAGCTCATGGTGGTGACATTAAAGTACAAGAGAGCTGAGGCTGCCTTCCACACTCTCTATGTGTGACCTACAGCAAATTGCTTAGTTTCCAACTTTGCATCTTCATCTAGGAAAGGAAGATACTGATACCTATTTCTTTGAGTTGCTCTGGTAAGTAAATAGGATGATGTATGTAAAGTATTCAGCACTGTGCCCGGCACAGAGAAACTTTTCCACAAATAGTAATTGTTATTAGCACCACTTTTATTACTAACACTTTGTTATTTTGCTCAGATTCTAAGTTTCAGCTTACAGCTACTTCAACATCTTATCAGAATCATATACAGCATGAAACGTGATTTTTATTTTGTGTGTGCGTTAGTCATTCAGTCGTGCCCGACTCTTTGCGACCCCATGAACCGTAGCCCACCAGGTTTCTCTATCCATGGAATTCTCCAGGCAAGAATACTGAAGTGGACTGCCATTCCCTTCTCCAGATTTTTTTTATTTTACAGAGAGCCAAATGTATATTAATGTATTATAGTCAACTATCAAGTTTCAGGTCAATCTACTGCTGTAATCTTTTTTAAGATTCTTTTCCACATGCCATTGAAAGTTTTCATGACAATAACTAAATAAATAAGTGTTGGCCACTTAAGAAAAAAAAAAAAATTACCATTTTCAGGCTGAAATAATTGTGCTCCAGTGCAAATCTGAAGGGCTCCAGAATGAGCTTTCAGATTTTGGATATTTAAAAATCCAAGTTATATTTTATTTAGAATGAATTAATCACTCATGATTCACAAGATCCTAAAAGGTTTGGAAAAGACTGCTTTAACCAAGTATTTTGCTTTATATTGCATTTAATAATTCTTTTCATGTTAGTTTAGATAAGAGTTGAAACTCGCAACTATAAAACACAGTCTCAGCTCTGCACAGGATAAATGCAAGTGAACTGCCAAGAGAAACAGGAGAGAAATGAAGGTGCTCTCTCCTACTCTGGAGCTCTGTTCTCTGTCTTCCTGGTGATGGATCATGATCTAGATTACAGAATGCTCAGCGATTACCATTGAGTCATTTCGTTAGACTCTATTAATAGTTATTACACAGTTCACAAGAATTATTTATTTTTATAAAAATTTCTTTTCCTCAGCTCTTTTTCAGCTCATTAGCTTATCATTATTGTTAACATATTTTATTTTGAAAAAGATAGGATATTCATATACTACAGTGGAGCTTAATCCAGAATAAGTATTTCAGTGGCTGAATCCAGCTTTTATTTTTTATCTTGTGCTAAGATAAAAAATACTTATCTTTTTTCAACTTTACAAGACTGGAAGTAAGTATTTTTATTTAGATAGAGTATTTTTACAAAAGCAACTGGTAATAGTAGCTGTTTGCAGAGAGGAAAACTGAGGCCCTGGAGATTCTGTTTGAGAAGGAGATTTACTCTTTGCCACATTCATATTGGTATAATTTTGGAGGAAAATGGCATATTGACTTTACGAAAGTATTAGTGTGTAGAGTTAATGCTTTTGCATAAAGAAATAAATAAACTGGAATAAAATGATCTCCAAGATTTCTTTCATTCTAAAGTTCTAGGATTCTAAACCTTATGTGCTCAGATAGCCATTCTATACCCAAAGCAAGTAGAACAAAACAAGTTCCTGCTATTGAGGGATTTACACTCTCAAAAGTTTCAGCATTGGTGTATATGTGCCAAGGAGAACATGAGAAACATATTGCCATATACAGAAAAGCCCGGCTTGCTTTTGTGCATCAAGTTGCCCGAGACAGTCTTTTAATAAATAACTTAGCTTGGGGAAGGGGGGCTGCTAATTAAAATTCCAGTTTTTTGGGGGGTTTTATTGACATATAGCTGATTTACAATGTTGTGTTAGTTTCAGGCATATAGTAAAGTGATTAAGTTTTATATACATGTAAAAATTATATATATATGTATAAGCCAAATTATATACATATATACACATAATTTCTTTTCAGATTCTTTTTCATTTTAGGTTATTACAGCATACTGAATTTAGTTCCCTGTGCTATACAGAGGTCCTTGGTGTTTTGAAGCCTTTAGACATGGCTTGCTTGGTCTGAACAATGTGTAGCATCTTTTGGAATTAGTTTCCATCATTTAAAAATCAGGAGATTTTAAACAAGACCCACCATTTCTGGCTTCTGTTGAAATATTTCAAAGTGATAGCATGACCTCAGTAGTGGCTGTCCTCTTCTGAATGCTGTGCATGCTCCACGTCCCCCTAGTTCTCTGTATTCATTGATGGTGGACCACACTTAATTTCAATAGGTATGGGATTTGGGGGTACTCTACAAAATAAATTCTTCCCAAACTGTGTTTGCAGTTGAGAGCTTAGTTCCAACTCCTACCTAACTTGACATAAAATAAGTTATGGATGGATCCCGCTGACAGGCTAGCATGCCACATTCTCCAACATTCAGCATGTTTTAGAAAGAACCTGAAGGATAGAAACCACCTCAACAGAGGGGACTTGAAGAGGAAATGAGACCCACAAGGAGCCTCTGCCACTTGGGGGTTGGGGCACAGTATCCCCAGGTCTGTCCAAGCCGTTCCTATCACCTCACGTTTAGCCCAGAAGCACAAGTCAGGCATGTTACCCCCATAAAGAAATTCGAACGCTCCATGCCAGGAGCACTGCTGACTCGAGGGTCACAACATCATCACATTTATTTCTTTATCTTTCAGACGGGTTGGCACCAATGCATGGTCCGCAAGGAAGGAACACATGTTTAACTAAATTAGTGAAAATGGCACACACACCAGCTAAAGACACGGAGCGAAAGGACACAGCTAAACATCGCCTTGCTGTGCCCACTGAGCCACCAGAAAAGCCATGAGGGTGACGTTTCCTTTCATAAAGAAACCCAGTGTAAGCATCACCCAACGTCCAGCTTGATTAAGACACCCCAGGGAAGCCACACCACTTTGGCAGCTACAGAACACATGAAGTATCTTGCAGTTGCATTATTGGACAAGACATATCTTCAGACCACTTTTGCAGTGGGGAGCATGAGATTAACTACCAGAAGTGGCTCAGAACCAGGCAGAGGAATATATGGCTCTCTCCTTCTATACCTAGTGACCGCTTTTATAGTCGTACAGAGACATTTTTAAAAAGATATCACTTCTGTCTGCTCACAGGGAGAAGCCTGCAATAAATGACCGGGGTCTGTTTTCCTTCTCCTGTGGCAGGAGCAATTGCTTTCAAAGACTACACTCTGGAAAATTCAAAGTTCGGCTGAGCTCCTCTGTGGCTGCTTTACTTTGCAGGAAAAGCTTTCATGGGCCATGAAGTCAGGCAGCAGCACATGACAGCATAAGTAAAAACAGAAGGAGAAAGGCTCGTGTCACACTCCTCTCCTCTACATGCTGCTGCTGCTAAGTTCCTTCAGTTGTGTCCAACTCTGTGTGACCCCATAGATGGCAACCCACCAGGCTCCCCCGTCTCTGCGATTCACCAGGCAAGAATGCTGGAGTGGGTTGCCATTTCCTTCTCCAGTGCATGAAAGTGAAAAGTCAAAGTGAAGTCGCTCAGTCGTATCCTACTCTTAGCGACCCCATGGACTACAGCCTACCAGGCTCCTCCACCCATAGGATTTTCCAGGCAAGAGTACTGGAGTGGGTTGCCATTGCCTTCTCCGCCTGTACATGCTAACTATCCAGAATCTCCTACACTAAATCCGACCACTTCTTGCCCTGGGCATGGGTAACACATACCCTGCCTTTGTATGAATTATAAAAAGGCAACTCCTCTTTCTGGGGAGAAAGAATTGTAGAAAGGGTCTCCCTCTCCCCTTCTAGACTGATGAATCACAAGGTGAAAGGCTTAACAAGTAGAATGTAGCTGACATGCCAGCTTAACACACTCAATCTGCTAGAACTTTGTGCAGAACACAAATCACACAAGTGCCAGCCGCCATTTTTCTCTACACTGCCATCATCATCACCCAAGACCAAGCACTGGAATATTACAGCCAGCCTCCAACAGCAGTCTCAAAGCCAGTCTCCTGGCTTTCTCCCTTGCATCCTCAGAGGAGTCACCATACAATAGGCTGAAGAGATTTTAAACTTCTAAATCAAATCACACCATTCCCAGGTACTTCCCTGGTGGTGCAGTGGTTGAAGCTTCATCTTCCAATGCAAGGGGTGTGGGTTCAATCCCTAGTTGGGAAGCTAAGATCCCATATGCCTCCTGGCCAAAAAACCAAAACATAAAACTGAGCAATATTGTAACAAATTCAATAAAGACTCAAAAAGAAATGGTCCACATAGAAAAAAAGAAATCCCATCATTCCAATGCTCAGAATCCTCTTCAATCTTATTCTCATTCAGAATGAAACCATGACCAAAGTCTCCAGCTTTGCTATTCAGAGTAGGATGCATGAACTAGCACTCACAAGCTTACTAGAAATTAAACATCTCAGGTCCTACCCGGGACCTACTGAATCAGAATCTGCATTTCAACAGACTCCCAGATGATGCCCCAGCTCATTAAAGTTTGTAAAGTATTGTCTACCAAAACCAACAGAACCTGGCCCTACCCTTTCTCTCCAACTTTACACACCCCCCACCCTTGCTCACTCAACTCTGGCCACAGAAATCACTGCTCCTCAAAAATTGAAAGAATCCTGCCACTTCCAAGCATTGGTTCCCATGCTTCTCTCTTCCTAAAATGCTCATACCTCTTGACATCCACCTAGCTCATTCCTTCACCACTGCCAGATACCTGCTCACCATCATCTTCCCAGTGAGCCTTTCCCTGATCACTCACCCTCTCCTGAAAACTTCAGTGTTATCGAGAGTCCTAGACCCTGCCTTAGTTTGATCATAGCATTTATCACTCCCTTGTGTATGTATGCGCTAAGTCACTTCAGTCATGTCCAATTCTTTGCTATCCTATGGACTGTAGTCTGCCAGGCTCCTCTGTCCATGGAATTCTCTAGGCAAGAATACTGGAGTGGGTAGCCATTACCTTCTCCAGGGGATCTTCCAGACTCAAGGATCAAAATTGTGTCTCTTATGTCTCCCACATCGGCAGGTGTGTTCTTTACCACTTGTGCCACCTGAGAAGGCATATCACTCCCTTGTATTGCATTATATTGCTTTATATTATATTATATGAAAAGCTTTTCTTCACCACAATGGAAGCTCCATAACTACAATGGCCTTGTCATTTTTTTCCATTGCTTTATACCCAAGGCCCAACATATAGTAGGTATTCAATAAATATTTGATGAATAAGTGAATATATGAAACTAGCACTTCCAGGGAACAGTGAATTAGGCAAGTATCCAAACTTTTTACAGGCATTAATAAAGACAATGTTAGGCTCTTCTGACTTCTAAGAAAAAGTAAGCTATAGTTGGCAAATAACACACTCAAACCTCCAGCACAAGGACACAGATTTTAAAAAGATCAGATGACCCCAGGAAGCATTAACTTTGGTCATAAGTTAAAAAATAGCATACTCTGATAAGTTATATATATTAATGTAATAACTATGGCAACAACTAAAAACATATACTAAGATATAATAAAAATATTATATGTAAATTAAAATAAAATTCATAAAAATGCTCAAGAAATCCACAAGAAGGCAGAAAAATGAAAAAAAAATAAGCTATGGAATAATTTGACATAGGAAATACATGTATGTAAATGTAGGTATTTCTAGGGATGAAAAGAATTGGTAATGCTAAGCACTACTGAAGATATGAAACAAGAGGAACTCATAGTTAGTGCCAGTGGAAAGTCACACACCTAGGTATTTATTCAACCAATGTAAAACGTATGTCCATACAAAAACCTGCACACAAAAGTTTATAGTAGCTGTCTTAAAAAACTAGAAGCAACCATGTTGTCCTTCAATCGGTGAATGGATGTACAAACAGTGGTATATCCACACTACAGATTATAGATTGATGAAAAGAACAAGCAATTAACCCACACAACAACATGGATAAATCCTAAACATGAGCTGCTCTATGAAAGCAGCCAGTCTGGGAAGGCTACATAGTATTTGATTTCAGTTATATAACATTCTGGAGAAGGCAAAAGCATAGACAAAAAAACAGATTAGTGATGGCCAGAAGTGTATTGGGTGAGGCAGGAGACTTGAGTAAGTGAAGCTCAGAGGATTTTGGAGGTAGTGAAACTATTCTGTATGATGCTGCAATGGTGAATACATGACACTACACATTTTTCAAAACCACAGAACTTTAAAATACAAAGAGTGTACCATAATGCACGTAAAATAAGAAAAAAAATCAATCAAGAGGGTGAGATATCCCAGGATGGAATGCAGATTTTGACAAAAGAATCTAACTTTATTTCAAATGTATGGCATAACCTCATTGAAGTGAGTGGGGGAAAAGAGGTGCTTACCTATATAACTTCGGAAATGGCTGTACATTTTTAAAAACTACAGCAAAAGGAACTACCCCTAAGAGTGTACCTTAGTTGATAAAGTTTTTTCTCAGGAGAATACAAGTTTAAAAATTCTGAAAGCATTATACATGTGCACCTGGATTAGACAAGTAAATAAATGGATGACTGATGGTGGAAACCACGTTTCTTGCAGAGGAAGATTATGGCCAAGCATGTGGTGATTAGAATCAGTGATATCAGTAGGAAGTCAAGTTTAGCTTAATAAAGATACTCTATACATCCATGTACTCCTAGCTCTATCCACTGAGAGGGTCTAGAAGTAAAGAACACACCCAGTGTCCAGATCTTAGTTTAAAATATTATGTTCCAATAAAAGAAACAAAGGTTTCTTAGAGAAATGACTGGTTCTAGGACTGGGACAGGAAATATACAACAGGAGCAAGAAATATTACCATGTCAGAAAGTAAGTGTAAAGTCGCTCAGTCATGTCCGACTCTTGCGACCCCGTGGACTGTAGCCTACCAGGCTCCTCCGTCCATGGGATTCTTCAGGCAAGAATACTGGAGTGGGTTGCTATTTCCTTCTCCAGGGGATCTTCCTGACCCAGGGATCAAACCTAGGTCTCCTGCATTACAGGCAGGAGCCACCAGGGAAGCCCAGGAAGCCAGAAAGTAAAGATGCACTCAAAACAAACAAACAAACAAACCAAAATGATGACTGTTTGTCAAAGGGATAGAGAAATAAAGAACATTGAATAGCTAAAATGAGAATAATGTGAGTAACAAAATAAATAACAGAAGACTGCATTTTAACTCAAAGTCTGACAGTCATGATTTCATGCTGATATAAATAATTGGATAAATAAATAAATGAGGGGGAAGACAGGATATAAATCTCCCATACAGAAAAATTCCAAATAATTTATGTAAATATTTTCCCTTCAAGGAGACAGAACACAACTTCCCACACTTGAAGTCTGACGTGCTTCCAAAGAGCAAAGGATAGAAAAGGGAGAAATTGAAAGTAACCCAACAAACATGACCTCAGCCAGCTGATGAAGATTAAAAGGTTAATATCAACAGTGATAAGTTACACTGATAATACACACCCTTGACATGTCGAGAAAAATAATTGAGCTATGTGATCTTGCTCCCCAAAATTCCATAACCACAAATAAATCATGATTAAAATATCAGGAAACCCCCAAAATAAAATAACATTCTACAAAATTCCTGATCCTGTACTCCTCAAAACTTCTAAGGTCATTAAATCCATGGAAAGTCTGAGAAACTGTCATAGTCCAGAGGACCCTAAGGAGACATGACAACTACACGTGATAACAAATATATCTTGGGTGGGATGCTGGAACATAAAGGAAAATTAGGGAACAATGAAAGAAATTAGAATAAAGTATAGAATTTCATTAATAATAGATGAGCATTTGTTCATCAATTGTGATAAATGTGCCCAGGTGGTATAAGATATTCAGTTCAATTCAGTTCAGTCACTCAGTCATGTCCGATTCTTTGCGACCCCAAGGACTGCAGCACGCCAGGCCTCCCTGCTCATCACCAACACCCAGAGTCTACTCAAACTCATGCCCATTGAGTTGGGGATGCCATCCAACCATCTCATCCTCTGTCATCCCCTTCTCCTCCAGCCTTCAATCTTTCCCAGCACAGGGTCTTTTCAAATGAGTCAGCTCTTTGCATCAGGTGGCCAAACTATTGGAGTTTCAGCTTCAGCATCAGTCCTTCCAATGACTATTCAGGACTGATTTCCTTTAGGATGGACTGGTTGGATCTCCTTGCAGTCCAAGGGACTCTCAAGAGTCTTCTCTAGCACCACAATTCAAAAGCATCACTTCTTTGGTGCTCCAACTAAAGGGGGAAACTGGATGCAGGAGATCTAAGGAATTTTACTATATTTACATTTTTCTGTAAATATAAAACCTAAAGCTTATTCTAAAAAATGAAGACGGAATGTAACATATTTATGTGTCCTCTTGCCAAGTTGCCATTTATAGATAGACACACGATACTTGCTAGTTTGCATACATCATCTTACGTAGTCTCTTAACAACTCTCTGGGCCAAGTATTACTCTAGCATTTTACAGATAGAAAAATAAAGAATATATGAACTGTCTAGAGCCATGCAGCCTAGAAGTGAAGCAGATGGAATTCAAACCTATGTTTTCCTGACTCCAGAGCCCACATTCTATTTAGTACACCATTTTGACTCCATAAGACAATTCCTAAAACTTCCAAAATGCCAAGGATTGGAAAGGCAAAAAGAAAAAATGTTTAACTCCACAATCCTGAAGAAGTAGCTCCAAAGGTATGACCTCCAGAGGAAAAGAGTCAACTCTGGCAAAGCCTTGGCCAAGTTATATGTGGTCATATTTACCAGAGGCCTTACAAATGGCTGAGAAAAGATGAGAAATGAAAGGCAAATGAGAAAAGGAAAGATAAACCCATCTGTATGCAGAGTTCCAAAGAATAGCAAGGAGAGATAAGAAAGCCTTAAGTGAACAATGCAAAAAAATAGAGGAAAATAACAGAATGGGAAAGACTAGAGATCTCTTCAAGAAAATTAGAGATACGAAGGGAATATTTCATGTAAAGATGGACACAAGAAAGGACAGAAACAGAATGGACCTGCCAGAAGCAGAAGATACTAAGAGGTGGCAAGAATACACAGAACTGTACAGAAAATGTGTTAATGACCCAGATAGCCATGAGGGTGTGATCACTCACCTAGAGACAGACATCCTGGAGTGTGAAGTCAAGTGGGCCTTAGGAAGCGTTACTACAAACAAAGCTAGTAGGAGGTGATGGAATTCCAGCTGAGATACTTCAAATCCTGAAAGATGATGCTGTTAAAGTGATGCACTCAATATGCCAGCAAATTTGTAACTCAGCTGTGGCCACAGGTCTGGAAAAGGTCAGTTTTCATTCCAATCCCAAAGAAAGGTAATGCCAAAGAATGTTCAAACTACCACACAATTGTACTCATTTCACATGTTAGCAAGGTCATGCTCAAAATCCTCCAAGCTAGGCTTCAACAGTATGTGAACTGAGAACTTCCAGATGGAGAAGCTATGAAGGAGAATACAGTGCCCCACAGTGAGCAACAGCAGAGCTGTTACAGCCCCCAACCTGAGAGGACAGGAAGACAGAACACTTAACTGCCTAAGAGAAAGAGGTGGGTGAGGAAGAGCACTTGAGAAGCTTCAGACTCTGCAGTGAGGGCCTCAGGGGAATAAAGTTTCCACTCTTGGTGTGGGAATAAATGGAACTCTTTTACACTGTTGGTGGGAATGTAAATTGGTGCAGTTACTATGGAAAAATGGTATGGAGATTCCTCAAAAAACTAAAAATAGAGATACTATATGATCCAGCAACTCCACTCCTGGGTCTATATCCAGACAAAATCATAATTAAAAAAGATACATGCAACCCTATGTTCATAGCAGCACCATTCGCAATAACCAAGACACAGAAGCAACCTAAATGTCCATCAACATATTAATAGATAAAGAAGATGCGGTATATATGTACAGTGGACTACTACTCAGTCATAAAAAAAAACGGAATATAATTTTGCCATTTGCAGCAGCATGGATAAACCTATAGATTATCATACTAAGTGAAGTAAGTCAGAAAGAGAAAGACAAAAACCATATGGTATCACTTATATGTGGCATCTAAAATATCACACAAATGAGCTTATCTATGAAACACACTTACAGAGAACAAAATCATGGTTGCCAAGGGAGAGGGTGAGTAGAGGAGGGATAGAATGGGAATTTGAGGTTAGCAGATTCAAACTATTACATATAGAATGGATAAACAACAAGGCCCTACTGTGCAGCACAGGAAATTATACTCAGTGTCCTATGATAAAGCGTAATGTAAAATATGGAAAACAATGTATGTGTACACACACACACACACGTATAAATATATATAGATATCTGAATCACTTTGCTTATGGCAGAAATTAATACAACATTGTAAATCAACTATAGTTCAATAAAGTAAAAATTTTAAAAGACTCCACTCTTACTCTTCTCCCACCCTTGGTGCCTTCTACTGGCCGAACCCAAACAGAAGCCAATTGAAGATGCAGCCGATATGGTTCTGCCAGTTGGAGCTCACAGCAGGATAAAGTAAAGGGGAAAATGGATCTGGAAGGGCAAATGCAGCTCTTCAACACACAAAGGAAGCTGGTTAGTTATTCTAACCATACACAATTACAAATGTTTCTAATCATGTTCTACTCAGGAAGATGTGTTCTCACTGCCGCCATTGTAGAGTTAGAAGCTGTCTCACTCTGACTTACAAAATAGATTATCTCTCCTATCTCCCTGGTCAGGAAATAAAAATACTCTTTTAATGTACTATATATCGCCCTCTGATTCTAATTCAAGAGAACCTAAAATGACCGAAGTTTGATCACTGTTTAAATACCACTATAGAGGAATCTATTCCAAAAGAAGGTCTAGCAATTGAAGGGAACTGATAAGAAGCAGTGATTAGTAATTGATCAGTTCTTTCCAAGAGCAATAAAGATACTGTATTGAATCACTTGTACTTTCAGTATTTTACTAGGGAAAAAAATGGAAGAACAGCCATGCCCTGAGTCCTTGAAGGTTTAGCTCAGCTTCCTAAGTGGCACTAATGGTAAAGAACCCGTCTATCAATGCAGGAGACAAAAGAGACATAGGTTCAATTCCTGGACCAGAAATATCCCCTGGAGAAGGGCATGGGAATCCACTCTAGTATTCTTGCCTGGAGAATCCCCAGGGATGATGGAGCCTGGTGGGCTATAACCCATAGAGTTACAAAGAGTAGAACATGACTGAAGTGACTTAGCATGCAAGAACCAGTCTGCAATGTGAACATCATGCACTTATAAGTTTGTTTAGCCACCAGCCCAAAAATGCCCAACTCCTGGAGCACCATTTCCATCAAATGAGCACAGGGAGCAACATTTTCCTAAAACAAAAAGGAAACCTGGAGTGGTCCAAACTGCTGGTCCAGACACCAACAAAGTCATGCTTATCTAGAAGCACCATGACATCTTAGTCTTGGTAATTAAGCAAGCTTTCTTTAAAAGAAATAACCCAAATAGAAAGTACTTTAAAGGGACTTCTTTTAAATAATCCAAACTAAAAAAGTGACTTCAATAAAAAGGGATGCAAATAGCTAATTAGCTCCAGGTTGTCTATAGGCAGGAATATCCATAGCCTCTTCTTCAACACAATTTGAAACTTTCAGAGAATAATGCCCAAGATTTTATTATTCTGGTTGAGTGACTTACAAAGCACCATAACATTACTGAGACACCCCAAGCTAAACGTTGATAATCATATTGATCTTCATGGCTTTAAATTCAACAAGAATGAGCTCTATTTTCCCCAGCATTGATATATTTAAGAATAAATCTCAAATGAAAAGGGCGTTTGAGCATGTGTGTGTGTATGTATGCGTGCATGTATCAGGACAACCATTTATAACACTGATGCTAAGGGACAAAGGGATGAACTAACATTGAGTTTCAACCTCTGCATATACTGGGTTGGTCAAAAAGTTGATTCAGATTTTTCCATAACATCTTACGGAAAAATCTGAATAAACTTTTTGGCTGACCCAATACATTAATTCATTATATCGTTTCCATAACTCTCTAAGGAAAATCTTTGCAGCTGAGGAACCCAAGCCAAGGAAGGTCATTTAACTGCTGAAGACCACACAGATACAAACAGCCAAACAATATTCACAGAGAAAACTCTTTCCAATGCACCACATTTTCTTCAGAAGTCATACTGTTCCCAGCTTTGTGCAGAGCATATAATCTCATTTTTTTCATCCTATATTAAACATCCAGGTAAAAAAAATTATGTCTGTATTTTCTACCAAAGAGCCACTGGTGACCTTTAATTTTCACTATATCTGAAGTCTTCCATATGTGGCCCTATGTAAAAGATGTCTTTTAGAATTTTATGTTGATTAAAGTTTACCATTAAAAATTGACATGTTACAACCATCATAATATGCCTCCCTATGTTGACTGCCAGGAAAACCAGCACCAAAATTAATATTCAATCACAATAGGTCAATTAGCTTTTTGGTGGAGAATGTGTTTTTTCCTCTTTTTATGGTCAAGTGTTCATAATATATATTTATTATATGTGTAATGACAGCTTAGATGGTAAAGAATCTGCCTGTAATGGGGGAGACCCAGGTTCGATCCCCCGATCAGGAAGATCTCCTAGAGAAGGAAATGGCTACCCACACCAGTATTCTTGCCTGGAGAACTCCATGGACAAAAGAGCCTGGCAGGCTACAATCCATGGGGTCGCAGAGAGTCAGACACAACTAAGTGACTAACAATGAATATGCAGACAGACCAAAGAGTTTTATGTGTGTGTGTATGTATATATATGTGTGTGTGTGTGTGTGTGTGTGTGTGTGTGTGTATAAAATCAGGAAATACTATTTGATCCATGATATATCCATAAAGTAGGAATCCCTAATATGAAGAATATTACTACATAGTCTATCAAATATTGTTATAAATGAACATCCTTTGCTTAATCTAAACTGATGCTTAGGTTTTTCTGAGCTTAGATTTACTCCCTGAAAAATAATAGTTGATCTGTTGTTAGATATGAATTCTTTTTTGTTGCAAGAGAAATGTTTCTTTGCATGTCCATCATTAGGTGATAATAAACAGCTGAATCATAATAATAGTGTTAATAATTCATTTGGTTATACAGAAAGTGTCCCTCTAAGTGGAGAGGAAGGTCTCACATTTCTAAACCAAGCTGTTGCAATTCAGCAGGTGAATTAAATATTTAGCGGACTGCTTAATATTTCATTGTAGACAAATCATAGTGAGTTTTGCCCATCCTTGGGTACAAAAGCAGTGATCAAATGTCCCGTGTATATATACTTTAATTCATAAATCATTTTAAAAAGCATTATAGTCAATAGTATACAAGAAGGGAAGCTTGAAGGACCACAACATTGGATCATCATAAAGCAATTATAGCAGTTTGCTGATGGAAGGCTTTGTTATCCTCTCAGGAGAAAGGATCTGAGGACAGGTAGACTTCACTCTTGCTCTGTACATTTCTGAAATCAAGAGAAACTGTGTTTCCTGCGCCTGTTACAAAGGAAGTCAGTACTTTAGCCAAAATATTCTGGCTCCCTTGCTACTGCATAGCTTTCCCCTCTGCCTTCGCTGTACATATATTGCTGAAATCTATTTGGAAATGAAAGGCAGTTAATTCTCCAAGGATCCATGGGATTGTATTGCCTCTGGCTGTTCTCGCTTCCTTTCCCACATGGTACATTTCTGTCAGCTTTGAAAATCTCTCGTGATGGTAATTGGCAATTTACCCCATTAATGTTCCCCTTATATTTAAAGTGTTTTCCTCATTACCAGCTATTTCTTATTCTGTCCCTAATAATGGGGAAGAATAATCCATCTCTACCCGAGTTAGTAGGACTCAGGGAGGTTTACAAGGAATTGCTTATTAAACAATTATTAACTGTTTGGAAACCACACATGGGTTTGTGTTATTGCAACAGCCACTCATTTCAATACAAGCAGCTCCCTAAATACGCAGAAGCCACTTCTCTACAATAACAGTTTAACCACACGTCGACATTATGCAACCAGAATGATATAATGCTCTGGTTTAAGATACTATCATTTCCTCCTCTGAAGTCTCCTTTTAGTTCCTGCCCTCCATATCACAGCATGTGCTGAAAATTACTGCCCTCATTTATCCATTCAAAGCTGCACATTCACATCCCAGCTTGCAGACACAGCCCCACTCACTGCCTTGCCAACTGCATTACAACACTATTCAAACCACCCTCCTCTGTTTCAAATACTCTTTTCTACTTGTTAGTGCCTCTTTAATGGGCTGTTCTTTGGCTTTTCTGCCATTTTTATTTTCCTAATGTAGAGACTAACCAGAGAATGTTGAAATGGAGAGAGGAAGGAGGAAAAGCAAACTATGTGAAGCATGTTTGAAGAAGTGGTCTTAACTACCTCGATCTGAGATCAAAATCAGCCCTTCTAAGAGGACTGAGGATGGACAAGACTAGCTCCACCATCTCTGTTTCTTAAAATGGGTTCCTCCAACGCTATCTCAAATGACTCCAGACACAACTGTGTCTACAGAATGGAAACTGAACTTTGGGGAAACTCAGTTTTTCTCATCTGTAAAACGAGAAATCTGAACTGAAAAAAAATTCAAGATTTTCTTTACTTTAGCCCAGAGATAAATCGACACACCTATGCTGCTGCTGCTAAGTTGCTTCAGTCATGTCCGACTCTGTGCGACCCCAAGGACGGCAGCCTACCAGGCTCCCCCGTCCCTGGGATTCTCCAGGCAAGAACACTGGAGTGGGTTGCCATTTCCTTCTCCAATGCATGAAAGTGAAAAGTGAAAGCGAAGCTGCTCAGACTCTAAGCGACCCCATGGACTGCAGCCTACCAGGCTCCTCCCATGGGATTTTCCAGGCAAGCGTACTGGAGTGGGTTGCCACTGCCTTCTCCGGACACACCTATGGTTGGTCACCAAATCTATGACAAAGCAGGCAAGATTATACAATGGGGAGTAAAAGAGAGTCTCCATAAGTGGTGCTGGGAAAACTGGACAGCTACATGTAAAAGAATAAAGTTAAAACATTCTCTAAGACCATACACACACACACACACAAAATACTCAAAATGGATTAAATACCTAAATGTAAGGTCGGATACTATAAAACTCTTACAGAAAGACACAGGCAGAAAACCCTCTGACAAAAATCACAGCAAGATCTCTTTTGATCCACCTCCTAGAGTAATGAAGATAAAAAGAAAAATAAACAAATGGGACCTAATTAAACTTAAAAGCTGTTGCGCAGCAATGGAAACCATAAACAAAACAAAAATACAACCCTCAGAATGAGAGAAAATACGTGCAAAAGAAGCAACCAACAAGGGATTAATTTTCAAAATATACAAACAGCTCATGCAGCTCAATATAAAAAAAAAAAATCAAAAAATGGGCAGAAGATCTAAATAGATATTCCTCCAAAGAAGACATACAAATGGCCAAAAAGCACACAAAAGGACATTCAACATCTTTAATTATTAGAGAAACGTAAATCAAAACTATAATGAGGTATCACCTTATGTAGGTCATAATGGCCATCATCAAAAACTTTACAAAGAGTAAATGCTGGAGAAAAGGGTAACCTCCTACATTGTTGGTTGGGAATGTAAATTGGTACAGACACTATGGAGAACAGTATGGAGGTTTTTTACAAAACTAAAAATAGAGCTACCATATGATCCAGCAATCCCACTTCCAGGGCAGATATCCAGAGAAAACCATAATCCAAAAAGATACAGCACCCCAGTATTCATTACACCACTATTTACAATATCCAGGACATGGAAGCAACCTCAATGTCTACTGACAGATGAATGGATAAAGATGTGCTACATATACACAATGGAATATTACTCAGTCATAAAAAAGAAGAAAAGAATGCCATTTGCAGCAGCATGGACAGACCTAGAAATTGTCATACTGAGTGAAGTCAAAAACAAGTATCATGATGTTGCTTACATGTGGAATTTAAAAAATAGTACAAATGAACTTATTTACAAACAAATAGAATCACAGATGTAGAAAACAAACTTGTGGTTACCAAGGGGGAATGGTGAGGAGGGATAAATTGGGAGATTGGGATTAATATATACACAGACTATTCTATAACACAGGGAACTCTGCTCAATACTCTGTGATAACCTATAAGGGAAAAGAATCGAAAAAGAGTAAATAAATGTATAAATGATTCACTTTGCTGTACAACAAAAACTAATACAACATTGTAAGTCAACTATACTTAAAAATGATTTTTAAAAATACCAAAAAAACATTTTTAAGTTATTTGTACCCATTTTTCCAGCAGTCACGGCAGATTACACTGAAAGTTATATCATTTGTCAGAATAAACATCTCTGCCTTCCAAGCGATAAATTATCCTGGGGAGCACAGACATGCAAACCATAAGGATTTAGGACTATTCCTAGAATGGATGACAAATGTACAGAGGATGAGGGAGAAGGAGAAGAATAAACGCCAGGTCTACCTGGGAAAGTCAGGAAAGGCTTCCAGATGAGGTAGCTCTGGGTGTGTCTTAAAGGATGAATAGGAGTTTAACTGGCAGACAAACGGGTGAGCACATGATAAGCCCAGGGAACCACATAGGCCATAAAATAAAAATCTGCAAGATCTTAGGTTATTCTGGATACTACATAAGTTCTGTGCTCTCTAGAACAAGGAAGTTTAGGAGAAGAAAATCTTTCTCTTTCTCCCTCCCTCTCTCTCTCTCAGTATCCCTCTCTCAGGATCTCTTTGTCAATCTCTCCTTCCCTCCTCCTCTCTCTCCTCTCATTTAGCTCCTCCAGAGTCTTAGCCTGTCCATCCCAAATGTAAAGACAGAAACGATGAGGAAATGATGAAAGCCTATATAAATCTGCATCTACTTGAAAAATAGCTCATCTTGCAGACATTGAGGGTTCAGGATGGGGAACACATGTATACCTGTGGCGGATTCATTTTGATATTTGGCAAAACTAATACAGTTATGTAAAGTTTAAAAATAAAATTAAAAAAAAAAAAAAAAAAAAGATATTTTAACCAAAAAAAAAAAAAAAAAAAAAAGATTTGATACAAGTTAAACAATATGCTACTCTGAACAGATTCACGTAGTTATGTGATTAATAGATGAACATACCCATCTTCCCCTTGTTACAGGTTTAAAGTTTGCTATTCTGATTTGACAGCAACAAGTCACACAATATTACAATTCACTTTGTGGGGAAGATACCACAAAATAATCACCCACCCACAGATGTTGAATATAAACCACAGGGAAGTAAAATAAGCCAGGAAATGGTGGACACAGTTTCAAACCCAGGCAGTATAATCTAAGAGTCACACACACAGACAAAAAAAGTTACTGTAAAACTAGTTGAAACAGATGCAAATATAATGGATTGATAAAATTTTGTTGGTTTGTTGAGTTGATAGACATTTTTATGGATATACTACATAAAAGATTAATAGAACTTAATTTAATATGAGAACTAACGTAGGAGTTCAGATACGAACAAGTCAGGGTTTTCTTAAGCTAAAGAATATAAAACTGTTTTTTCAAAGGAAACAAAATTTCTATAGACCACCACTCATTAGAATATTTTTTAGTCTATCCAAAGTAGATGCATATCTGAAAGAAGACTCTTCACATTTTAAAAAGCTTCCTTCTTTCAAATTAACTTTTGCAAATGATTCAGTCATGTCCATATTACGAAGAACAAAAGTAAAATCAAAGTGACTTGCCTTGAGATTTAAAACAGTGGAATTGCTGTTGTATGTACAGAGATATATTAATAAAAATGAGTCTTAAGAATAACTTATTTCAGGATAGAGAAAGTTATGTTGATCCCCACTAAAAAGGGTAGAAGGCAATGGCACCCCTCTCCAGTACTCTTGCCTGGAAAATCCCATGGATGGAGAAGCCTGGTGGGCTGCAGTCCATGGGGTTGCTAAGAGTCGGACACGACTAAGCGACTTGCCTTTCACTTTTCACTTTCATGCATTGGAGAAGGAAATGGCAACCCACTCCAGTGTTCTTGCCTGGAGAATCCCAGGGACGGGTGAGCCTGGTGGGCAGCCGTCTATGGCATCGCACAGAGTCGGACATGACTGAAGCGACTTAGCGGCCACTAAAAAGGCAATATTCTAATCTCCGAAAGTTCTGCTGCTGCTGCTGTTGCTGCTGCTGCTAAATCGCTTCAGTCGTGTCTGACTCTGGATCATGGTGGAGAGATCTGACAGAATGTGGTCCACTGGAGAAGGGAATGACAAACCACTTCAGTATTCTTGCCTTGAGAACCCCATGAACAGTATGAAAAGGCAAAATGATAGGATACTGAAAGAGAAACTCCACAGGTCAGTAGGTGCCCAATATGCTACTGGAGATCTGTGGAGAAATAACTCCAGAAAGAATGAAGGGATGGAGCCAAAGCAAAAAGAATACCCAGCTGTGGATGTGACTGGTAATAGAAGCAAGGTCCGATGCTGTAAAGAGCAATATTGCATAGGAACCTGGAATGTCAGGTCCATGAATCAAGGCAAATTGGAAGTGGTCAAACAAGAGATGGCAAGAGTGAATGTCGACATTCTAGGAATCAGCGAACTGAAATGGACTGGAATGGGTGAATTTAACTCAGATGACCATTATATCTACTACTGTGGGCAGGAATCCCTCAGAAGAAATGGAGTGGCCATCATGGTCAACAAAAGAGTCCAAAATGCAGTACTTGGATGCAATCTCAAAAACGACAGAATGATCTCTATTTGTTTCCAAGGCAAACCATTCAATATCACAGTAATCCAAGTCTATGCCCCAACCAGTAACTCTGAAGAAGCTGAAGTTGAATGGTTCTATGAAGACCTACAGGACCTTTTAGAACTAACACCCAAAAAAGATGTCCTTTTCATTATAGGGGACTGGAATGCAAAAGTAGGAAGTCAAGAAACACCTGGAGTAACAGGCAAATTTGGCCTTGGAATACGGAATGAAGCAGGCCAAAGACTAATAGAGTTTTGCCAAGAAAATGCACTGGTCATAGCAAACACCCTCTTCCAACAACACAAGAGAAGACTCTATACACGGACATCACCAGATGGTCAACACCAAAATCAGAGTGATTATATTCTTTGCAGCCAAAGATGGAGAAGCTCTATACAGTCAGCAAGAACAAGACCAGGAGCTGACTGTGGCTCAGATCATGAACTCCTTATTGCCAAATTCAGACTTAAATTGAAGAAAGTAGGGAAAACCACTAGACCATTCAGGTATGACCTAAATCAAATCCCTTATGATTATACAGTGGAAGTGAGAAATAGATTTAAGGGCCTAGATCTGACAGATAGAGTGCCTGATGAACTATGGAATGAGGTTCGTGACATTGTACAGGAGACAGGGATCAAGACCATCCCCATGGAAAAGAAATGCAAACAAGCAAAATAGCTGTCTGGGGAGGCCTTACAAAAAGCTGTGAAAAGAAGAGAAGCGAAAAGCAAAGGAGAAAAGGAAAGATATAAACATCTGAATGCAGAGTTCCAAAGAATAGCAAGAAGAGATAAGAAAGCCTTCTTCAGCGATCAATGCAAAGAAATAGAGGAAAACAACAGAATGGGAAAGACTAGAGGATCTCTTCAAGAAAATCAGAGATACCAAAGGAACATTTCATGCAAAGATGAGCTTGATAAAGGACAGAAATGGTATGGATCTAACAGAAGCAGAAGATATTAAGAAGAGATGGCAAGAATACACAGAAGAACTGTACAAAAAAGATCTTCACGACCCAGATAATCATGATGGTGTCATCACTCACCTAGAGCCAGACATCCTGGAATGTGAAGTCAAGTGGGCCTTAGAAAGCATCACTACGAACAAAGCTAGTAGAGGTGATGGAATTCCAGTTGAGCTATTCCAAATCCTGAAAGATGATGCTGTGAAAGTGCTGCACTCAATATGCTAGCAAATTTGGGAAACTCAACAGTGGCCACAAGACTGGAAAAGGTCAGTTTTCATTCCAATCCCAAAGAAAGGCAATGCCAAAGAATGCTCAAACTACCGCACAATTGCACTCATCTCACATGCTAGTAAAGTAATGCTCAAAATTCTCCAAGCCAGGCTTCAGCAATATGTGAACCGTGAACTTCCTGATGCTCAAGCTGGTTTTAGAAAAGGCAGAGGAACCAGAGATCAAATTGCCAACATCCACTGGATCATGGAAAAAGCAAGAGAGTTCCAGAAAAACATCTATTTCTGCTTTATTGACTAGGCCAAAGCCTTTGACTGTGTGGATCACAATAAACTGTGGAAAATTCTGAAAGAGATGGGAATACCAGACCACCTGATCTGCCCCTTGAGAAATTTGTATGCAGGTCAGTAAGCAACAGTTAGAACTGGACATGGAACAACAGACTGGTTCCAAATAGGAAAAGGAGTTCGTCAAGGCTGTATATTGTCACCCTGTTTATTTAACTTATATGCAGAGTACATCATGAGAAACGCTGGACTGGAAGAAACACAAGCTGGAATCAAGATTTCCGGGAGAAATATCAATAACCGCAGATATGCAGATGACTCCACCCTTATGGCAGAAAGTGAAGAGGAACTAAAAAGCCTCTTGATGAAAGTGAAAAAGGAGAGTGAAAAAGTTGTTTTAAAGCTCAACATTCAGAAAACGAAGATCCTGGCATCCGGTCCCACCACTTCATGGGAAATAGATGGGGAAAGAGTGGAAACAGTGGAAACAGTGTCAGACTTTATTTTGGAGGGCTCCAAAATCACTACAGATGGTGACTGCAGCCATGAAATTAAAAGACGCTTACTCCTTGGAAGGAAAGTTATGACCAACCTAGATAGCATATTCAAAAGCAGAGACATTACTTTGCCAACAAAGGTCCGTCTAGTCAAGGCTATGGTTTTTCCTGTGGTCATGTATGGATGTGAGAGTTGGACTGTGAAGAAGGCTGAGTGCCGAAGAATTGATGCTTTTGAACTGTGGTGTTGAAGAAGACTCTTGAGAGTCCCTTGGACTGCAAGGAGATCCAACCAGTCCATTCTGAAGGAGATCAGCCCTGGGATTTCTTTGGAAGGAATGATGCTAAAGCTGAAACTCCAGTCCTTTGGCCACCTCATGCGAAGAGTTGACTCATTGGAAAAGACTCTGATGCTGGGAGGGATTGGGGGCAAGAGGAGGAGGGGACGACAGAGGATGAGATGGCTGGATGGTATCACTGACTTGATGGATGTGAGTCTGAGTGAACTCCAGGAGTTGGTGATGGACAGGGAGGCCTGGCATGCTGCGATTCATGGGGTCGCAAAGAGTCAGATATGACTGAGCGACTGATCTGATCTGATCTGATCTGATGCACACCCACACACATGTATAGTCAAATACTCTTCATAACTAAAAAGTGACTTTGATGGTGCAACTACAGTGGAAAACAGTATGGAGGTTCTTCATAAAACTTAAAAAAAAAAAAAAAAACTACCATAAAATCATCATTCCCATTACTGGGCATCTAACTGCTGTGTGTGTGCTTAGTGGCTCAGTCATGTCTGACTCTTTGTGACCCCAAGGACTGAGACCCACCAGGCTCTTCTGTCCATGCAGATTCCCCAGGCAAGAATACTGCAGTGAGCTGCCATGCCCTCCTCCAAGGGATCTTCCCAACCCAGGGATCAAACCCAGGTCTCCCACATTGCAGGCAGATTCTTTACTATTTGAGCCACCAGGGAAGGCTGGAAAGTATACCACCTGAACCACCAGGGAAGCCCAGGAAGCATATATCTCAACAAAACTATAATTCAAAAAGATACATGTACCCCAATGTTCAGAGCAGCACTATTCACAACAGCCAAGACATGGAAAAAGCCTAAATGTCCATTCAGAGATGAATGGATAAAGAAGATGTGGTACATATATACCATGGAATATTACTAAGCCATAAGAAGGATGAAATACTGCCATTTGCAGCAACAAGGATGGAAATAGAGATCATCATACTAAGAGAAGGGAGTCACAAAGAGAAAGACAAATACCATATGATATCACTTATATGTGGAATCTAAAATATGACACAAATGAACATACCTATAAAACAAACAGAATCAGGGACATGGAGAACAGACTGGTGGTTGGGGAGGAATGGAGTGGGAGGTTGGGGTTTGCAAATGCAAGCTTTTATATATAGAATGGATAAAAAACAAGGTCCTACTGTACAGCACAGAGAATTATGTTCAATATCCTATGATAAAACATAATAGAAACAATAACTAAAAAGGAATATGTGTGTGTGTGTGTATATAACTGAATCACTTAGCTATACAGCATTAATTAACACAACATAGTAAATCAACTGTACTTCAGTTTTAAAAAATGACCTTTGGAAAGTGACTTTGAATTTTGAACTCTGAAAAATCAAATGCTGATTGGCTAAAAAGGAGGTAACGATTTACAGTATATCTAAAATGACCTGAATTAAATTATAGACATGCTTGATACACAGGTCACTGAATTTGAAGGTGAAATTGGTTTGGGAAAAAAAGCAATCTATGAAAACTATTGATGAACAAAGGGTTCTTTTTTTTGATCACTGAAATTAAATAAATGGGTTCCAGTTGATGGTTCTAGTTGCTTAAAAAAGATACATTTCTAACATTTGTAGAACGTAAGTGTTAAAATTATCTGATCAATCTCCTAAAATATTTCCTAAATGTATTCTGTACTAAGAGATTGGACAATTACAGTGTAGGTTACTAATGACATTATAGTAAAATCCCAGGGCCAGCCAATGTCTTTCTTCCTATATGAAAATAAATTATTTTTCTTCTTGAGATAACAGTGTTAAGAACTATCCTACAAAGCAAGTGTAGATGGAAGATACCGCTTTTGTTTAGAAAAGAAGAGCAGGAAAAGGGATTCCTTCAACAAGTAAGACAGCATTAAGTTTTTGCAAAGGGGAATTTTAGATGAGCCCCCAAAATGTACAGATTCACACTGAAAGTAGCAATATGAAAGTCTACTAGGACAAGATGCTAAAACTGGGAAGTGAATTTCTGGGTAAAGGCTAAAGAAGTTAGGAAATGAGTAAAGACTACAAACCCAAGAAGAAAACATTGTGAGCTACTTCTATTGTCAGTTACATCAAGGCTTATGGGTGTCTAGGTGTTTAGAGGCAATTGGCTAGGTAAACTGCAAACAATTACTGTTTTACATAAGTTCCACAGACAGTGGTCACAGACAGTGTGGCCTTGGACAGTACTGATTTTGAAAGAGAGTAAAAAAATATTTACTAGCCTGTTTGATTGTAACTGATTTGGTTTTAGAACAGTGTTGATAGCTTGTCAGTGATTTCCAACCTGGAACAGTACCATGTTCTCCATGGGGTCTTTTGGAAATGTGTATAGACATTTTTGGTCTTAAGGTAGAAACTAGCATTTTTGAGACAGGGAAGGGAACAAGGATGCTATGTATTCTAGAATATGCAGAATAGTCTTATATAATGAAGAACTATGCTATCCAAGATGCTGTAAATGACCCCATAAAAATATGCTAGGTTAGTTCCCTACCACCACTTCCCCTCCCTTCAGAATGTATCCAAGGGTGTCTAAAGCAATCCCTATAACTGGCAATTCTGCAAAGAGACCCAAGAACTGGATACAGAGTTTTCAAGGAACTATTCCCACATGGTTAGCAGCCAATCAAACTAGTCCACAATCAAAAGAAGATCAGACGTTCTTTGAGGTGCAAAATAAGGGTTGTGAACTTGGAAGATTTAAGCAATACACCCCCTTAAATTCTGTTTTCCTAATGAAGGAGGGAAGACAGTCAAACTAAAGTAATTGATTTGAAAAGTACAATTTTAGAGCTTAATGTACTATATCAACCCAGAGCTATCCTTGAACCTCAGGTAGGGGATCAGGAAATAATATTCCACGTAGGAAATAGAGAAAAGATAATAGTAGAGAACAAAACTTAATAAACTTAATTCACATAATAAGTTTAATAAACATAAACTTAATATGCATAATTTTTCTAGGTTCTTTTAATTTTAGTAATGATAGCCCTTTAAGTTCTCTCAGAATCATCTTACATAGCGGTGTTTGCAAGGATGTCACTTGCCTTGTGTATTACTGCCTCCAAGTAAAAGTCAGATATATTAAATGGCAAGACAAAATTCATAAGTCCATTTGGTCCAGGTATGCAAAATACCCCATGACGAAGTTCTAGTTTTAAATAACTCTGTGTGTGTGTATTCAGCCACGTCCAACCCTCCGCAACCCCATAGGCTGTAGCCCTCCAGGCTCTCTGTCCATGGAATTTTCCAGGCAAGAATACTGGAGTGGGTTTCCATTTCCTACTTCATTAACTCTTAAGTGTTTACATATGGTAGTGAATACTTGGAGTTGCCATTTTCTTTGTGAGAATGTACTCATGCTTTGAAACCAGTATCAGTTGACATCATCTGGCTAAACACCTTGTTTGAATGCTAAGACTGAAAAGGAAAGATGAATAAAATGCAAACCATAAAATGTCTCCTCTAAATGTTCAGAAAATGAACTACACTCAATAAAAAATGATTATAATGTGTGCAAAACTGCATTGCTTTCCACCTGAGCAGTCTCAAAAAGATCACGGACAATCATTACGTGTGTGTGATATGTGTAATCAATGTCATATTTATATGCAACACATGAACATGCCCATTTCAAATAAGCCCTACTCCATGGTCTTTTCTCTGCACTAGTGAGTCTTCTCTAAGCAGATGTCTGCTCTGAGTTTGTTTATGCTGATGAGGTAGCCTACAGAAAGACTTATGTTCCCCGGAATTGTTTTTAAATCCATTAATTCAAAATGTAGAGAGGTTATATAATTAATGTGTGTGTTTTAATGACTCATGGGCTTGAGAGAACTAGAAAAATGTGGCAATTTAAATCCTTCCCCTGACTGAAGGGCAGGGTAGGGGGGGGCAGCGGTGGGATGCGCAGTCGTGAAAGGAAATGATGAGTATCTAAACCAACTAGTGGAGACCAGCATAATTTCCCAGAAAGAAAATTTCTCATGCTCTCTCAATACCCTGCCTCCAGGATCTGAATATACTGATTCACAGGCATACTACTCAGCTTTTTTTCAAAGTCTTCTATGTGAACAGAAATTGGATTTCTACCAAAAATGTCCCAGATACTTCACTTACTAGTAATTATTCTTGCTCTTCTTTTTGACAAAATCAAATGAATATTCACTTCTCTTTTTTTTTTTTTTCAGATTATCAAATACAGCATCTTAATATCTTCTTGGCCAGTAAACTGACAATGGAATATTCTGCCAAGCACTTTCAAAATTTAAGTCTAGTTTCTTTGTAAATGCCCCAGATATAGAAGAAGTTTATAATTCTAAATCACTATTAAATAAAACCCCTAATCTTAAAAATGGAAGCCCTTTAAGGAAAAAGACAAGTTCATGACCTCAGGCTTGGGATAATTTATATTATCATATGCCTATAACTTCATCAAGAGGCTCTTTCAAAATATTAACAAATACTGACTTTAGATGAACTGAAAAATCCCAGAGTTGATTAGAAGCACAAAGATTAAAAGTACTGGAGAATATTTCAATTTTATGATTGAATAATTAATCAGTGAAGATCCTGAGTTAGATTTGATAACTTAAATGACTCTCTACTACCACCTACAGGTAGTACCCAACTCTCATGTTCATGCTTAGCGGCTCAGTTCATGGACTGAGCGACCACATGGACTACAGCACACCAGGTTCCTCTGTCCATGCAATTTTCCAGGCAAGAATACTGGAGTGGGTTGCCATTTCCTACTCCAGGGGATCTTCCTGACCCAGGGCTTGAACCCGTGTCTCCTGCGTCTCTTGCATGGCAGGCAAATTCTTTACCACCGAGCCACCTCTTATAATGCACTCTTAAAGGGTTTCAACAAAACCTTTGTACAACTATACCTGGCTTTCCTGATGGCTCAGCCTTAAAGAATTCACACCTGCAATGCAGGAGACACAGGAGATGCGGGTTCAATCCCTGGGTCAGGAAGATCCCTTGGAAAAGGAAAGGGCAACCCACTCCAGTATTTTTCCTGGGAAATCTCATGAGCAGAGAAGCCTGGCAGGCTACAGTCCATGGGCTCACAAGAGTCAGACACAACTGAGTGACTAAAGAACAACAACTAGTCTAGTTTCCAGACAGAACCTCTCAGAGTTGTGTGAATTAGATAGCCAACTAGTCTACTGTAGAAGTTTACAGCTTCCAGCAGGGATCTCTGCTATGTCCAAAGTTACAGACCTCTCCAGGAAGAACATACTAGAATCAAAAGAAAACAAGCACGAAAGTGTCCTTGAACACCAGCTAATGACCTTTGTCAGGCTGAGCCAGGGTCTACATCAGGTTCCCTAACATCTTCCTGGCATGCTTTCTGAGGTCCCTTTAACTGTATTCCCTCATAAATGCTATTTCCTGACTCATGCTTTTAGGATGGCTGTAGAGGCCATAGCTACCAGTTGATGTCCTACTGAAACTACTAAAAAATACGTAAATTTCAAAAATCATATTTTCAAAGATCTCAAAAAGCTATGGGAGCAATGAAGACTAAATGAACTGAACATAGAGTCAGAAGAACACTCTCTAGGTGAGAAGAAGGTAAATGTGGGTAAGATATTATATGTGTACACATTCAATATGCAAATAAGACAGGTAATCAAGGGGAAAAAAGACATGGAAGCAGATTTCACAAATAACCCAGGTATTAAAGTTAGCATACAAGAACTTTAAAAAATATATGATAAAGGTAAATCATTCAAGATGAACTATAATGCCATGGATGCTTATTGAAATCTCTAAGGTAACCTAAAAAATACAACTATGCATAAAAAGACTGGATGAGCAAAATCAGAGCAATAAAATTCTTATGTAATATCTAAGAAGGCAGGAAAAAGCAACAAATAGCAAAAAGCAAGATAGTAGATGTGAACTCATTTATGCCATTAACTGAATTACATGTAAATAGATTAACAATAAAAAGACAAAAACTGTGAGAATAGATAAAAATAGCAATAGCTAATTGTATGCTGGTATGTTAGGCAGGTTAACAGCTCTTGCAAAGATGTTCATGTTCTTTGCTACTTTACATGGCAAAACGGACTTGGCAGATATGATTAAGGATCTTAAAACAGGAAGATTATCCTGATTGTTCAAATGTTGCAAGGTAAACACAACTGCCTTTGTAAGTGAAAAAGGGAGAGAGTTAGCTCCAGAGTTATGCAACGTGAGGAAACGCAACCACTGGCCTTAAATATGGAAGGTAACCAGGAGCCAAGGTATGTGCGCAGCCTCTCGTTGCTAGAAGAGGAAAGAAAATGGATTTTACCCTAGTGATTCCACCAGGAATGCAGGCCTACCAACACCCCAGTTTTAGTCAGTGAGACCCTAGTTGGATTTCCAGCTACCAAAACCATAAGAAACATATTTGTGCTATTTAAGTCAACACGTATATGGTAACTTGCTACAGCAGAATAGAAAACTAATATAATCAGTTATAAGAGAAACATCTCAAATAGAAGGATATGATAAGTCAAAAGGAAATAGAAAAAATTATAGCAAGTAAATACTAATCAAAAAAATCAGGTGCGCCTATATTAATACTACATGAAGTAGACTCTGAGAGCACACATAAATTGGGATGTTTCATAAATATAAAATTGTTGGTGAAACTAGAAGATGTGGCAATCCTAAAATTTTAAACTGCAGGGGAAAAAACAGAACTAGACAAATCCACTATCATCACAGGAGATTTTAACAGTCTTAAGAACTGAAAGAACAGCAGACAAAAAAAATTGGGAAGGATGGAAAAGACATGAACAACACAATGAACTAAACTGATCTAATGAAAGGCATTTAAAGGAATGCCCAGCAGCTGCAGAATACACATTTTTTCAAATGTAGAGAGAATCTTTCCAAAGAAGATCATGTATTGGGTCATAAAGCAAAACTCAGCAAATCCCAAGGGACTGAATCATATAGACAATGTGCTCTGATTCCCAAGAGAATTAATTTAGAAATAAAAAGAAGAAAGGTAACTTGAAAAATCCACCTTGAAAACTGAGTAGGAAGAAGTCAAAATTACAAAATGTTTTAAATGAATGAAAATTAAAATGTAACTTATAAAAACTTATGCAAGGCAGTTAAAGCAGTGCTCAGAAGGAAATTTTAGCTTCATGAATACATTAGAAGAGTATAAAGGTAGAAAATCAATTATCTAAGCTGCTGTCTCAAGACAAAGAACAAAAAATTAAAATTGAACAAAGTATAAGAAAGGAAATATAAAAGATAAGACAAAAACTAATGAAGCAGAAAGCAGATATGTAGGATCCAATGTAATCAAAAAGCTGCTCCTCTTAAAAGATTTGAAAATTGATATATACTTAGCAGGACAGAACAAGAGAAAAAGAAAAAATACCAAGTACAGGAATTAATGAGGGGAATCACTATAGACAAAAAGATAATAAGAGAATATTAGGAACAAATTTGTCAACCTAGATGAAAGGAAAAAAATTCACTGCAAAATACAAATTACTAAAATGTATGAAAATACAAATGAATATCTGAATCCATAATTAAAAATCATTCCACAAAAGCCCAGAACACTTTACTACTGATAAATGCCTTCAAACGCCTAAGGTAGAAACAATATCAAACTTAAGTCTACTCCTTTATGGAATAAATAAAGTGGAAATATTTTTCAATTTATTTCATGCAACTAGCATAATCCTGATATCAACTCAAGAAGAATATTATAAGAAAAGAAATTAGAGGCTGTTATCACTTGTGAACATAGATACAAAAATTCTAAAGAAAATGTTAGCAAATTTTTAAATGCAGCAATATATAAAATGGATGATAATACATAATCAAGCAGTTTTATTCCACAAGTATAAGATTGATTTAATATTTAAAAGTCAGTCAATGGAACATGAACAAGAAAAGAAATTTTCTGAATGGTACTGTATCAAAATTAAATAATTTCCTCTTCAAAAGACACATTTACCCAAAGTCCATAGTTTACATTAGCATTCAGTCTTGGTGTTGTAAATTCTATGAACTTTAACAAATATATATGACCCACCATGATAGTACTGTACACAATAGTTTTACTGCCTTAAAAATCCTCTGGGTTCCACCTGTTTATCCCTCTGCTCCCCTAACTCCTGGAAATCACTGATCTTTTTTACCATTTCCACAGTTCTGCCTTTTCCAAAATGTCACCGAGTTGGAATCACATAGTATGTAGCCTTCCTTGCTTTTGGCTTCTTTCACTCAGTAATATGCATTTAAAGTTCCTCACAGAAGAATTTTTGAGGGATTGATGGAAGTGTTCTAACTCTAGGTGGTGACATGAAAAACTGCTCGACACAATTAGCCATCAAGAAAATGTAAACCCAAAGCATGAGATACCACCTCACACCCACTAGTATCAAAAAGAAACAACAAAGGTTGGCAAGTATGTGAAAAAATTAAAATCTTGTATACTCTGGTGGGAAGACAAAATGGAGCTTTGAAAATGTCTGGTCATTTAAAAGGTTATAAATACAGGTTACTTTATGATCCTGCAGTTCTATGCCTAGGTTCACCAAGAGAAATTAAAACAGACCCACACAAAGACTTGTATATGCATGGCCATAGCATTACTCATAAAAGCTAAAAAGTAGAAACACTCAGATGGCTATTAGCTGATGTATAAAATGTGGTATATCCATGCAATGGAATATTAGGAGACAACAGAAAGAAATGAATATTGATAAACATTGATGAACTCTGAAAACAATACGCTAAGTGACAGAAAACTGTCACAAAAAATACATACTGTATGATTCTATTTGTATGAAATTTCCAGAATAGAAAAATTTATAGTGAAAGAACCTACACGATTAGAATAGCAAAGGGCTTGAACAGGGAGTCAGGGCAAGGAAGGGAAGGAGAGAAACCGAGGCACGACTGTAAATGGAACCGGGGTATCTTTTGTGGGGGGATGAAAATGTTCTAACCTTTATTGTGTTGATGATTACATAGTTCTGTTAATGTTCTGAAAACTACTGAATAGTACCCTTTAAATGGGTTAATTATATGGTATGTAAATGGCACTTCAATAAAGTTGTCATATTAAAAACAAAAAACTAACCCTGCCGTTTTGATGCAGTTAAGAAAACAACTGGCTTATAGAGATGGTTACATAACTACACCTTACCAGGTTTCTTTGTCCAAAAGCAGTGTCAACTGGCACAAAGAGATGCAGGGTTTTTTGGGGGGATGGGGGGATGGACGGATTGTTATATCTTCTGATTCTATGATTTCATTTCTCTAGGACCCTTAATTTTTCTTTCTTTCCCATTACTACCAAGTGTCTGAAGGATGTCCTCTCATGCCAAGTCACCGGCTTCACCAGATGCAGTGCCTCCCTGTGAATGTCATGTCTATTCCCATAAACATTCCTTTTAATACCCCAATGGCCAAAACCGATCTACCAAGCCTTAGATCTCCTCTTAAAAATCGCCAATACAGGTGGTACTTTCCCTTCTACAGGTGAATATTTTCTGTGTGTGTATCAATCTTCCTGTTTCCCCTCTCCTATTAGTCTTCTCTGGTGGGCTTAAATGTTTCTCTAATTTGTGGTCAGTTTAAATTTATCATGTCTTGGGTCTCTCAGTTGTACTGTAGTTTTATTTTCTCTCTTTGTTGATCTGTATTCTTTCTTGGGAAGATGTGTAGATAGATCTGGATTTACATAGGTGTCATTATCCAATGGTAATGTAAAAGCCCTACGTAGCATTTTCACTACTATCAATGTGTTAATTATCACAGTGGAGCTAGTATAAATTACAGTCCTAGAAATCGCCAAGGACTTTCATATTTTCACAGAGAAAATGTTTTAACCCAGACAATAGGAAACAAGAGACAAGTAAGCAATATGTACTTGAAAGCCCTATTAGCTACATAAATTATACACATTATAGAAATTTGGCATAAAAGTGGAGATAACTATGAAAAATTATTGATAAAAGCTTCATAGAAGCTTGAAGGAAGGGTTTTAACTATAATGAATAAGATTTGTTATAGAATTGGAGTCTCGATATGATAACAATATCTAGTTCAATACAAGTAGCCAGATATTATTTTAGTATGTTGAGATATTAAATAGTTTTTATTTTCCTCCACATTTTCTTGTATTATCTATTCTTTCCCCCATTCAGTCAGTGAAGTTTATTACCTATGGGGAAACATAATTCCTCAAAAATTGGGGGTGTGTGCTAAGTCACTTCCGTCATGTCCAACTCATTGTGACCCTATGGACTGCAGCCCACCAGGCTCCTCTGTCCATGGGGATTCTCTAGGCAAGAATACTGGAGTGGGTTGCCATCTCCTCCTCGAGGGGATTTCCTCAACCCAGGGATCGAAACTGTGTCTCCTGCATTGCAGGTGGATTATTTAGAACTAACACCCAAAAAAGATGTCCTGTTCATTATAGGGGACTGGAATGCAAAAGTAGGAAGTCAAGAAACACCTGGAGTAACAGGCAAATTTGGCCTTGGAATACGGAATGAAGCAGGCCAAAGACTAATAGAGTTTTGCCAAGAAAATGCACTGGTCATAGCAAACACCCTCTTCCAACAACACAAGAGAAGACTCTATACATGGACATCACCAGATGGTCAACACTGAAATCAGATTGATTATATTCCTTGCAGCCAAAGATGGAGAAGCTCTATACAGTCAGCAAAAACAAGACCAGGAGCTGACTGTGGCTCAGACCATGAACTCCTTATTGCCAAATTCAGACTTAAATTGAAGAAAGTAGGGAAAACCACTAGACCATTCAGGTATGACCTAAATCAAATCCCTACTGTGATTATACAGTGGAAGTGAAAAATAGATTTAAGGGCCTAGATCTGATAGATAGAGTGCCTGATGAACTATGGACAGAGGTTCGTGACATGGTACAGGAGACAGGGATCAAGACCATCCCCATGGAAAAGAAATGCAAACAAGCAAAATGGCTGTCTGGGGAGGCCTTACAAATAGCTGTGAAAAGAAGAGAAGTGAAAAGCAAAGGAGAAAAGGAAAGATATAAACATCTAAATGCAGAGTTCCAAAGAATAGCAAGAAGAGATAAGAAAGCCTTCTTCAGCAATCAATGCAAAGAAATAGAGGAAAACAACAGAATGGGAAAGACTAGAGGATCTCTTCAAGAAAATCAGAGGTACCAAAGGAATATTTCATGCAAAGATGAGCTCGATAAAGGACAGAAATGGTATGGACCTAACAGAAGCAGAAGAAATTAAGAAGAGATGGCAAGAATACACAGAAGAACTGTACAAAAAAGATCTTCATGACCCAGATAATTATGATGGTGTCATCACTCACCTAGAGCCAGACATCCTGGAATGTGAAGTCAAGTGGGCCTTAGAAAGCATCACTACGAACAAAGTTAGTGGAGGTGATGGAATTCCAGTTGAGCTATTCCAAATCCTGAAAGATGATGCTGTGAAAGTGCTGCACTCAATATGCCAGCAAATTTGGGAAACTCAGCAGTGGCCACAGGACTGGAAAAGGTCAGTTTTCATTCCAATCCCAAAGAAAGGCAATGCCAAAGAATGCTCAAACTACCGCACAATTGTACTCATCTCACACGCTAGTAAAGTAATGCTCAAAATTCTCCAAGCCAGGCTTCAGCAATATGTGAACCGTGAACTTCCTGATGTTCAAGCTGGTTTTAGAAAAGGCAGAGGAACCAGAGATCAAATTGCCAACATCCGCTGGATCATGGAAAAAGCAAGAGAGTTCCAGAAAAATATCTATTTCTGCTTTATTGACTATGCCAAAGCCTTTGACTGTGTGGATCACAATAAACTGTGGAAAATTCTGAAAGAGATGGGAATACCAGACCACCTGACCTGCCTCTTGAGAAATTTGTATGCAAGTCAGTAAGCAACAGTTAGAACTGGACATGGAACAACAGACTGGTTCCAAATAGGAAAAGGAGTTCGTCAAGGCTGTATATTGTCACCCTGTTTATTTAACTTATATGCAGAATACATCATGAGAAACGCTGGACTGGAAGAAACACAAGCTGGAATCAAGATTTCCGGGAGAAATATCAATAGCCTCAGATATGCAGATGACACCACCCTTATGGCAGAAAGTGAAGAGGAACTAAAAAGCCTCTTGACGAAAGTGAAAAAGGAGAGTGAAAAAGTTGTTTTAAAGCTCAACATTCAGAAAACGAAGATCATGGCATCCAGTCCCACCACTTCATGGGAAATAGATGGGGAAACAGTGGAAACAGTGTCAGACTTTATTTTCTGGGCTCCAAAATCACTACAGATGGTGACTGCAGCCATGAAATTAAAAGACGCTTACTCCTTGGAAGGAAAGTTATGACCAACCTAGATAGCATATTCAAAAGCAGAGACATTACTTTGCCCACAAAGGTCCGTCTAGTCAAGGCTATGGTTTTTCCTGTGGTCATGTATGGATGTGAGAGTTGGACTGTGAAGAAGGCTGAGCACCAAAGAATTGATGCTTTTGAACTGTGGTGTTGGAGAAGACTCTTGAGAGTCCCTTGGACTGCAAGGAGATCCAACCAGTCCATTCTGAAGGAGATCAGCCCTGGGATTTCTTTGGAAGGAATGATGCTAAAGCTGAAACTCCAGTACTTTGGCCACCTCATGCGAAGAGTTGACTCATTGGAAAAGACTCTGATGCTGGGAGGGATTGGGGGCAGGAGGAGAAGGGGACAACAGAGGATGAGATGGCTGGATGGCATCACTGACTCGATGGACATGAGTCTGAGTGAACTCCGGGAGTTGGTGATGGACAGGGAGGCCTGGCATGCTGCGATTCATGGGGTCGCAAAGAGTCAGACACGACTGAGCGACTGATTTGATCTGATCTGAGCATCACCTGGGAAGTCCCGAAAAATGGAGTGGTAAAGGGTGAATTTCAGTAAACACACACCCTCCACACAAGGAAAGGTTCCCAGGCACCGGGAAGCTACAGAAAGTTAAGAAGCAACAGTGAGCTTAGAATTTGGTCAGTTTCCGAAGACAAAGCCCCTTGTTTTCCCCAGGCCCAGGAAAAGCTCTAGATGGGTTTGGGATGAAGTGAGCCTAGATACCTCTACATAGGGCTCCACTCCTTTTGCCATTGAAACTGAAGCATCTCTTGCTCACGTAATATCACATGGAAGAACTAGGAATGAAAAAGCTATATGTTCATTCTCTAAACTATGCCCTAGACAAAGTTTTTATAATGTCCATCTTAACTTTGGGCTTCCCTGGTGGCTCAAACAGTAAAGAATCTGACTGTAATGCAGACCTGTGTTCAATCCCTAGGTCAGGAAGATCCCCTAAAGAAGGGAAAGACAACACACTTCAGTATTTTTAACTGGAGAATTCCATGAACAGAGAAACCTGGCAGGCTACAGTCCATGGGGTCGCAAAGAATCAGACACGACTGAATGATCAACACTTTCACTTTGCATTTTCATCTTAACTTTGCAGTTGTTCAGATTCAGAAGCCAACTTTGAAAATAATTACACTTCCATTACTCATCCTTCTTTATTTACCCATAACTGAAGGAACTACTCTCTCCTCTAAAATATTCCCAGTACGTATTTATCAAGCTACAACTTGTTTCAGTGTCTTATCTCCTTTATAAGGCTATAAGCCTCTTGGGGGCAGGGAGAAAATCTAACATTTTTATCACCAGTTTAGCATAGCCCACAGGAAGTGTATGGTAAACCAAACAGAAATTATTTATTCTAATTAAAACTAAGTAAAGATTATCAATTCTTCAGGGTTGGGAAATCTATATTCACCTTCTTTTGAATGTTAAAAAGATTACTTTTTTGCTGAAGATTGAAGTGTACAAGCAAATGGCCTGCAAGCAATTTCAAAAACTCTAAAAACTTTACAAACCAAATTGTTACAATCTTAATTATAAAAATTTGGCAATAATATCCCTTTAAATAGTGATACTTAAACATCCTTACACCTCCAAGAACCTAGTTTTGCACTGAATACGCAAATCTAGAGGTCATTTCATTTACTAAATAAATACCTCCTAATCAGCGACATACTAATAAGTTAATCTGAAGGCTAAATTTCAATTATGAATTATAGACCCTCATCTCTGTTTCTTGATTGCCTGAACTACATGTTTCTGAAAACTTCCAATATGTAGCAAAATGATCTGTTGAAAAGAACATCACTTTGAAAATCAATTTCATTCAACCAGGTGACAAGAAGAGTGATGTATCTCTAATTCTTAATTTTTATATAACTCCCCTTACTCAAAACAACAACTTATAACCAAGCCCCTAGTGTAACTGGGCTGACTTGAGGCACACTGCACAGGTTTGGGTGCTGAAACTGAGTCCCTGAGGTTTGTAATTCAGGCCCATACTTCAGCAGGAGCATTTATCCTGCTTCAGTTCTGATAAATTAATTTGAATTGAAGAGAGAATGGTTTTCCCTCTCAATTCATAGCACTCACAGTTTATTCTGAGCATGTTTTATCCAAAGGGGAAAAAAAAATCAAGTATAAAGGATTTTTTTTCTTAAACTGAGTATGACATAAATCAGTTGACATTTATACTTCAGTTGAAAATTAATTTGTGTAACTTTAAAAGCAACAGATTGTGTTATTTCACAATGTGACAATATAATTCAAATAACTATCTCAAATAACATATATGAAAGGAAAATAATTTAAAAGTCCCAGCTCACTTTCACTGAATTGTTCCAACAGATCACTAGTGCTAACCTCAGAACAGAACAATGCTCCAATCAGAGATTCTTTCTCATTCTTGCAATCAGTTGAGATATGTAGTGTTAGGCATGACTCTAATATCTTAAGATGTCTTCCAATGGATACCTTATCTCCATTCTGGTTTGGCAACTCACTTCACCGAATCACAGTGATGAAAAGAAAATCCAGTTGCCTTCAAGTCAGCTATGCAAAGCAGATCACCATCTTTAAAATTCTCAGCCATAACTTTCAGATGGTATCAGCACAATCCTGTGTTATATTCATGCATTTCATTTCTCACCTGTAGCAGTGAGTTTAGGCTAAGTTATGCTGCAATAACAAACAAACCAAATAAACCCAGCTCATTTCTGGAATACACTACATTTTCATCACAGATCTAAAAGCCAAGTTGAAAGAGCAGCTGCTATCTGGGGCATGCCAGTCCTTGGGCAGAGGGAGAGAAGAGCATTGGTGAGCCTTCACTGTGGTTTCTATAACATTTGCTTGGAAACAGCACTCATAACTTTCTACCACATTTTATTGGTCAAAGCATACCACATGGTCAAGCTATGGACAGGAGGCAACTAAGCAAGGGACACCAATATGCTTCCATTATTATAATCAGTAATAAGGTAAAAATCCAATGTATACCACAAATATAAAGCCCACAAATCTTTATATTTCCCAAGGAAAAACTCCAGATACTACTCTAACTCTCTAAGAGATTTTGATCATATCATCCCAGGGGAGAAACAGACCAGCCAAAGTGGTGCCTTTTCTAAACTTACACTCTAGGCACCTTTTTACAAAGCAGCCTGTTTCTAAAAACTAACTCTTGAAACTCTTCGAGAATTCAATACCTTTTAATCCTCCCAGCAACCTTAGAAGTAGTCTGTGTGCCAGAGTACAGGGTTATTTACTCCTGGCAAATGGAAAAGAATAATTTACATCTGAAGAGCTGAAAACACAGGGCTTATGAAGAAATTGTCAGAGTTCGTAAAATTCTTAAACTTTGTCAAAATGATACTATACAGATTAAAAGGAAAAGTATTTCAACTCAAGACTTCCTTGAAAGAAAAGTTATCCAACTTCAATTTTGAAGCATCTTAGATTTCATTTTAAAGGAGTCTTACATTTTTTAAAGAACGTAAGATTATGGATTTCATCACTTTCTATACTTTCGCCTTCTTCTTACACTGATCCCAGGCAGGCGTATACTCAAAATCAAAGTTTGCTAAAGTCACTCTTTGCTTTCTTCTGAATTTTAGGCTCAATTATTGGTATTTCTGGAAATTCTGTGTATCTTGGTCACCAAGATATGTCTCACTCAAAGATTACGAAGACCTGGCCTCCTTCCTAATCTGAACAGGGAAACCCTAATGTAGCTACTTTTTTTAGGATCTGCCATACCAATCTCCAGTCCAAATGCTGGACTGGATGAAGCACAAGCTGGAATCAAGAATGCCAGGAGTAACATCAATAACCTCAGATATGCAGATGTGTGACACCACTCCTGTGGCAGAAAGCAAAGATTAAAGAACCTCTTGATGAAAGTAAAAGAGGAGAGTGAAAAATTTGGCTTAAAACTCAACAACCAGAAAATGAAGATTTTGGCATCTGGTCCCATCACTTCATGGGAAATAGATGGGGAAACAATGGAAACAGTAACAGACTTTATTTTGGGGGGTTCCAAAATCACTGCAGATGGTGACAGCAGCCATGAAATTAAAAGACGCTTGCTCCTTGGAAGAAAAGCTATGACCAACTTAGACAGCATATTTAAAAGCAGAGACATTACTTTGCCAACAAAGGTCCGCCTAGTCAAAGCTTTGGTTTTTCCAGTAGTCATGTACGGATGTGAGAGTTGAACAATAAAGATAGCTGAGTGCCAAAGAATTGATGCTTTTGAACTATGGTGTTGGAGAAGACTCTTGAGAGTCCCTTGGACAGCAAGGAGATCAAACCAATCCATCCTAAAGGAAATCAGTCCTGAATATCCATTGGAAGGACAGATGCTGAAGCTGAAACTCCAATCCTTTGGCCACCTGATGCAAAGAACTGGCTCATTGGAAAATACCCTGATGCTGGGAAAGATTGAAGGTGGAAGGAGAAGGGGACGACAGAGGATGAGATGGTTGGATGGCATCACTGACTCAATGGACATGAGCTTGAGTAGACTCTGGAAGTTGGTAATGGACAGGGAAGGCTGGCATGCTGTAGTCCATGGGGTAGCAAAGAGTTGGACACGACTGAGCGACTAAATTGAAACTGAAACTGATACCAATCTCCATTCCTGTAGCATATCTAGCCATTTCTTTTGATTTATTATATCTTTCTTCATTATACCTGGTGCTAAAATTATTACCTGAATGGTTGATGAGAATTAGACACTCAATAATACCAAAATAACCCAATGCATATTACTTGCTAGACAGAGGGGGAAACATATAACTGCAAAATGGAAGGATCTGAGTCAACACCCTAGTCCTGCCATTAACTGCAGTATTACTAAGATTCTTCCGATATATATTTTCTTCTGATATATATACTCTTCTGTTATATGTTTCTTCTGATATAATGCAATCTAAAGCATCACTAATGAAGCAAAGTTAAGCAAAATTAATAAATACTTTAGACAAAAATGTTTAGTTCAAAAGAACAGAAGAATAAGCTAAACAACACCTTAAGAAGCAATCAGACAAACCAGTAAGGTGAGACATTTCACAGGACAACTAGAACTGGACAGGTTCTTCGAAAGCCAATGACATTAATAAGTGAACTGATCGTTCTGAGTTAAAAGAAACATAAGAGACATAACAAACAAAATTAATATGTGGTCCTCGTCTGGATGCTGATTGAGATAATCAGCAATGAAAGATATTTGGGGTCACAAGGAAAAGTGGAACATTCTGATTCTAGATGAGATGAAAATTAATTTATAAATTTATATATGCATATGTATGTATATGTACAAAGAGAAAGAGAAGCAAACATATATTAAAGTGTTCAAAGCAGTCATCTCTGCATGTTGGAATATGGTGTGCTTTTTCTTATTTTTGTTCCTAAGTATTGTCTAATTTTCTACAATGCACATTTACTGCTTCTACAATAATGCAAGACATATTTTAGGCTTTGTCTCACCATAGTTAAATGAGCTGATGTTTTGAACTACAGTCTTGAAATGCCTTTCTGATTGTATTTGATCCTTGTGTATCTACTTCAGTTAAACCTTTCTCTGTCTCTAAACTATGGAGGAGGGGGGCAGGAGGGGAAAGGACTAACAGTTTTTGACTGGTCACTGGGCTTTTGTACTTGACGTAAGGTATCACATTTAATTTTCATAATAACCACCAAGCTGAGTATTATAAATCCTCTTTTACAAATGAGAAAACAGGTTCCCAAGAGCTACAGAACCTGCTTTAAGAAAGTATACTTGGTATTGTCTGAGGCACCCTCACCCCAGCTTTACTGAATTTCTTGGCTGAGACCTTAAGGACTCTCCCCCAAATCCAAGCACCACTACTGAATGGCCCACTGAATAAAGAGGAAGTCAAAAGAGAATAAAGATGCAAATCTCAAATTCTGAATGTTTAGGCTTAAAGGTGGCCTTGTATATGTGTTTGAAAAAGAGTTGAAAACTGCAAAGAAAAAAAAAGCTGGATACAGTTCCAGTTTCTAAGAAAGGGGATAAAGCAGAACAGACAGACCCCAGAGTTCTGTCCTGCTCTTTTCTCTGGGACACTGAGAAATGGGAAGTCACCTCCTACCCCCACATCTTACTGTTTTCATGCGGCCGTGGCCCAGCAGCCCAGGTGGTGATGAGCCGTTGGGGGCGGCGAGGCAGAGCAGGTGGACTGCCTCACTGAGCCCTCTGCGTGACCTGACGGAGCAGGGGGAGCAAGCGAACATTCCCCTCAAGACCAAGGCTGGGGCATGCAGGGCAAGACAGCAGACCTGAAGGGCCTCCCCCAGTGAAGGAGGATGCTGTGTGCAGAGCAGGATGGACCTAATGGAGGGAGAGGAGGTGTGGGAGCTGGGATATTCTACAGAGATCAGCATGTCAGGAAGGCCTGACAATGCCCAGCACCAGAAGGCTTTACTTCTCAGAGGATGCCAACTGTACCATGCCAGACCCCTGAGGGTCAGATGCCTCTCCCAGAACAAGTGCCGTCCAGGGGAGAGAGGCAAGAGAATATCCAAAACTGAATGAAAAAGAAAGAGACATAATGAAGTTAACCCACAATTCTGCCATTTTAGGCTGAAAGGCATTCTGAAAATAAAGATTGTCGCACAAGAGAAAAATAATGAAATTTACTTATTTGCACTCAAGTATGTGGCTTAAAAATATGGTCACTAATAAAATTTATCTACATTTACAGAGCCAGTGGATATCAGTGTAACTTTCCTTGTAAATTGCAGTTTGCAGTGCTACTAACAAAGGCTAACAAATACTTCACCATGATGATGACTCTGTAGACTAAGAATAAAAATAACCTTGCATATAATGCCTTTGAAATTCAGAACAAAATGTTAGTTCTGAAATAGAACTATAGAACATGCCTTACAGATCCCTCTGTGAAAGCTGTCATCATTAGTTCTTCTCTTAGTTTCCCTTAGAGAAATTTGAAACTTTTTTTGAAATTTAAGATACATTGATTAAAATTAAATTGCACTTTTATTTCAACAGTATAGCATCTTCATAAGAGTTCATGACCCTTTTCTTGTGCGTTTTCAATTTCTTTCATATATTTTACAAAAACAAAAAATAAGCCTACAGAGTAATAGTCTTTTCACCGGCCTGAACCTTTTTCTATCTTACAAAAAAAAAAAAAAATCTAGTCATTTCTGCTGTATATATAGCATTGTTGTTCTAAATGATACAAGGAATGAACCAAATAAAAAGGCAGCCTGAACAGAAAGAATGTTCTCAGTCTCAGGGAGAATCTGTTCTCAAAATCATTATTTGTAAAAGCTCCATTTTGATTAGTTTTGTTTTGCCCTGGAGAATACTTTAATATTTAGCTGGAAATATAATTTTTGGAGGACACTACTGCCTACAAATTGCAAGGAAAAGAAGAAAGACGGGGTGGAGGTGAGAAGCACTGCCTTGCTACCATCATTTGAAGTCAGGGAGAGATTTCAACTATTAAAAAATATTTTGCCTTATGATTAATTAGGGAAGAAGTTTCACAATGACACATATTATTCCCCTCTGGTTCACTGGATCTATGTGACCTACACTTCACACATTTGATATAAATAATCCATTAACCAATAAGTTTTCTCAAGATAATTCAAACAAAATTCTAATTATTGTGAATTTCTCTTACCAAATTAATGAAGAAGGCTTTCACAGAGGGATCCATCAGGCAACACTGATACCATTGATCAATTTCTCTGTTGCAAAGAAGGCAACAAAACAATGGGGCCACATCGATCATTCATCTCATTGCTCTCTGCCTTAATCCTTCTCTGCTCTGTAAGGCAGGGACCTGATTCCTGTAAACTGCATTCCCACCCTCCCTTTCCAATACAATAGGTGTTTGGCTAAGTTCCTATAGTCAGAGGTTCTGGCAGGAGATTGGGGGTGGAAGGACAGGAGAAGCTGGGTATTTTTCAGTTCAGTTCAGTCGCTCAGTCGTGTCCGACTCTTTGAGACCCCATGAAGCGCAGCACACCAGGCCTCCCTATCCATCACCAACTCCCGGAGTTCACTCAGACTCACGTCCATCGAGTCAGTGATGCCATCCAGCCATCTCATCCTCTGTCGTCCCCTTCTCCTCCTGCCCCCAATCCCTCCCAGCATCAGAGTCTTTTCCAATGAGTCAACTCTTTGCATGAGGTGGGTATTTTTAGACCCTCTATTTCTCAACTTAGGGCAATATTTTCATCCATGGCTATGACTTCTTTGTGGCACCAGGTTCCTCTGGTTAGCTCTGCCCCTGGGCTCTGGTAAGACCACCTCCTCCACTGGTCTCTCCAGTGAGCAGTAGGTTCCTGCTATAGGTAAGCTCTGAGTTGCCTCACCATCCCATTTATTAAAAAAAAAAGGGGGGGGGGGGATTTTTTTTTTTTTTTTGGCCACCCTGCACAGCATGCAGCATCTTAGTTCCTTGACCTGGAATTGAACCCATCACCCCTGTGGTGGAAGCTTGCCATCTTAACCACTAGACCACCAGGGAAGTCCCCCCATTTACTTATTTTTTAACAAAAATTGTGAATATTTAAGATGCACAGCATGCTTTGTTAAACATACACGGAGTAAAATGATTACTACAAGTCAGACTAATTATCATATCCTCCTCAGAGTAACTGGTATGTGTGTGTATGTGTGTGAAGAGAGCACCTGAAATCTACTCTCAGCAAATATCCAGTATTCAATACAGCATTATTAATTACAGTCATTACGCTGCACATTAGATCTCTGGGCTTACTTATGTAACAAAACTGTAACTTTATACCCTTTGAACTACACACCTCCACTTCCCCTGCCTCCCTACCCTTGGTAATCACTATTCTACTCTCTACTTCTACAGATTTGACTTTTTTAACTTCCATATATAACTTTCATGCATTTTTCCTTTCTATGTCTAGTTTATTTCACATAGCATAACATCTTCCACATTCATCCATGCTGGGAGAATCCTCTTTTAAGGCTAAATAATATTCCATTGTGTGTGTGTGTGTGTGGCACAATTTTTTGCCCATTAATCCATTAACAAACTATTATTTTTAGTTCTCAAAAACACCTTTAGAACAATTACCCATCTTAAGGTTCCTCCACTGAACAACTTGGTTTGATTTCTGTTTTCCCAGCTCAATTCTGCCTGATAGAACAACCATGTAGACCATTAATAAAGAAACTGTCCCAAGATTTTGCTCTCTAGGTAGAAAAACACACTAAGCCATAATCAGCTATAAACCTTTCACTCACAGGATATACAATAGGCATGAGTCCTCAGAAAAAGAAGATGAAGGAAAGTATAACCAAGCAGGATCCTATGGGATCTTCCCAGGACAGACCACTCCTCATATCCGCTGCTATAGCACCTCTCAGAAGTACCTAAATAATATCTCATGCATAGTTCCTGAGATTTTCAGATGCTAAAAACCACCACCCAATGGAAAAAATCAACTATTTGTTAAACACCTAGCCTGCAGACATACTGACACTTAAGGACTGATAGTATTAACCCCTGTTGACACTGCCCTGTTACCTCACCATCAACCAATCAGAGACTTGTGTGTGCACTGATCACATGCCCTGGGATGCCCCTCCCTCATTCCCTTGACCTTTAAAAATGCCTTGCTGAAACGCTTCAGGGAGCTCGGGTCTTTCTGAGCAGAAGCCAGCAAGATTTTGGTCCATTTGGCCTCACTGGGCATCGGGCACATGAACTTTCCCTCAATAACAAAAGAAGACTGAAAGATGTTTCCTTTATTTGTCAAGTGCTACTAAACAGGCAACATGCTAGATGCTGGGGTTACAAAGATGATAGAAAGCAGACAGCCCTCCCTGTGTCCTAGTCTCTAGTCTAATGGGGAATATGGGCATTTGTGAAAGATCACACAGACAAACGTAAACTTACAACTGTGTACACTCAGTTCTACTAAGACATTTGTTTTGAAATGATGAAATTGACATGTGAAAAAATGATTTGACCAGAATGGGATTTCATCTGTGAGACATACTGGATGAACATGCAAAAATCTGCACCTAGCTGAAGAGAACCAGGTAGGCATACACAAGCACAAGCACAGACCTCTTCCTAGGATCTGGTTCACCAGGAGCCACGCCCATCTGGCTGTAGGGCTTCCCCAAGGATTTCAGACAACCCTCTGCCCGCCACTTCACAATATCTCACAAGCAGCAGCTTTATGAAGCCTACTTCCACGAGTAAACTTCCAGTCTTTTTCAAGGTAAAATACCATATTTATTGGAGTCACTGTGCATTTCTTAATGATTTTACATATACAAAAGCATACTACCACTTTGGATTAGCTTCCAATCTTTTTTTTTTAGGTGTCACTGAGAGGTTTTTAACTGTTGTGCCCCTACCTCATTTTCCTATAAACCCTGTGGTATTTATTTTGCCATTTTGCACAGCATAGCACTTTTTTTTTTTTAATGTATATGTTACATTACAACTGAACTGACTATATTTTAAAAGAGAAAACATGGTGCTATGAAAGCTTATACCAGGGAAAAATAATAATAATAAAGCCAGGGCAGAGCTACTATCCCTGTGGTAGAGAGGGATCAAGGCACAGGGACCTGAGAAAGGCTGGAGCAAAGTACCTGGTCAACAAAGAGACGGCAGTGTGGACTAGGGGGAAGCCAGAGAGCTCGGCAGAGGTTGGACATGGAGCCTGCCAGGGCAGGAAGCGGTGAGAGTGTAACTGAGCAGGACCTGCTAGGGCCTTCCCAGAATAGACCTCTACCCATGTCCTCCACTTGCCTTTTGTCTGTAGAAAAACTTTAGTCAAAGAATCAATTTAATCTGAGAAGTGAGAAAATGCACAAAGAAAACAGTCAAGTAAGACAAGGAGAAGGGGATGACAGAGGGTGAAATGGTTGGATGGCATCACTGATTCAAAGGACATGAGCTAGAGTAAACTCCAGGAGATGGCGAAGGACAGGGAAGTCTGGTGTGTTGCAGTCCATTGGCTCACAAAGAGTCAGACACAGCTAAGCAACAACAACAAGCCATTAAACAACATCAAGGAACTTTAATTCTTCTTCAAGGACTATAGATAATATCCTGAGCCATGCCCTTTGAGCTGTTTTGCAAATACTGAACCTCCACCAAGTGGAAGAAGTTAACTGTATGCTACCCACAAGCATTCAGACCCCAGAGAGGTTGGAACCAGAAATGAAATGATGCTGACTCCCAATTACCTCACCACCAACCAAGGAATCAGAAGAATGTCCATGAGCTGATCACATCCTACTCCTTGAACAGTGTTCACCCTCCAGGATGGGACACAAAGTTTTGAAGGCATTATCTCGCTGTGGCCTTCTTTGCCTGACAAAGCAATAAAGCTATTCTTTTTTACTTCATTCAAAAATCTGTCTCTGAGATTTAATCTGGCACTGGTGTACAGAGGCAACAAGGGGCCATAATAGACTAATGTGAAGGAGCTGGGCACCCAGACAAAGGAAGTGGTCAGTAAGCCAAAAGTGCTCCATTTTCCCAATGATAAAATGCAAACTAATTTGTTTGGGACCAACCTGAAACACACACACACACACACAACACATACTCTCTATCGCTCTTTGGCATATATATTACATTGAAAACATCTATTTGTAAAAACTTATTAACTATTGCATGCATGCATGCTAACTTGCTTCAGTTGTGTATGACTCTTTGCAACCCTGTGGACCATAGCCCACCAGGTTCCTCTGTCCATGGGATTCTCCAGGGAAGCATACTGGAGTCGGTTGCCACACCGTCCTCCAAGGGATCTGCTAGACCACTGTTAAATAGCTCCTGTATTATATTATCAGACTTGTGTGTGTGTTAGTCGCTCAGTCATTTCCAACTCTTTGTAACCCCATGGACTATAGCCCACCAGGCTCCTTTGTCCCACGGAATGCTCCAGGCAAGAATACTGGAATGGGTAGCCATTCCTTTCTCCAGGGGATATTCCTGACTCAGGGATCAAACCTGGATCTTCTGCATTGTATGCAGATGCTTTACCATCTGAGCCACCAGGAAAGCCCCTATTAATTATTATACACACACATTTAAAACACAGATGTCATGAAAACATACAGTGATTTTAAAAGCTAGCTTTTACACCTACATATTTCATGAATTTTACTCATAAACTATATGCAACTTCACATATTTTTTAATGCACTAGTGTCTGTCATCGATATTTATATTCACAATGGTTCCTTCCCTTCTAATTAGTTAGCTCTTTAATTATAGGTGTCAATATGTATCTGTTTGACACTTTTCTGGGCTCAGGAACTCTGGGGAGCCCTAAGAAAATGCCACCTGGATTGTTCCTGAGAGTCTGAAAAGAACTAAGTGCCTATTGGACTCAAATGTTGGTCCAAAGAGATCAGATTTTGGATAAAGCGTCTAAAAAGTTGTGCTTATATACTTATTAGAAAGTTTAGGGTTTGAAAGAGAAACTTACATGAAGGACTTCATAGGTGATTCTCACTACTCAAAGGAATAATTTGTAGAGGGGGGAATCCTTTCCATAAAGTGAAAATGAAAAGCAAGCCAGAGGTGGACACTAAAGAATGGTGAGTCTTGGGGCAAAGTGGAATCTGCTCACCCTGCAGAGAGGAAATCAGATTCACCAACGAAACAGAGGAGAAGTGGACAGTCAGCCTGCAATAACCTTCAAATTTCACCCAGATACAGACCAGATGCCTTCACTCTTCCACCATTTCTGTCCACTGCACTCACTACACAACCTTCTTCAGCACCTCTGACGTCAATCCCTCCCCAGGACTGCCTCATGGTCCCCCTATAACCAGAGGACTGGTTATCTGCATCCATAACCATTCTATCCACTTTCTCCCACTGGATTTCTGTAGACTGAATGGGTCTGCATGTATGCATATCTCTTCCTGCTTATAGTAAAATCCCATTTATTAAATGTCTAAAACCCCAGAAAATGTAAATAAACAGAATTTATAGTGCTATTCAATGGTAGTTGATTTTCTCAGTGTTTCTGAGAATACTCCAAGTTCCAAAAGGAACTCTAAATCATCAAAGCAAGATTAACGTATGTTCAATGAAGTTTCCAAGTGTTTTTTTTCCTTATTCTAATATGATTCATTTAAGAAATGCTTAAATTAGCTCCTACTATATACACAGTAATAGTCTCAGCATAATGGAGAGAATCCAAATGTAGTACAAGTTGTGGAACCTTAAAGCAGTTATAATATTCATATGAAAAAGTCAAAACATAAATTAAGCTACAAAATAATATTTATATTAATGCAGCTTGCCAACAAAAACACTTTTCTTTCTGCTCTAGTATGTCCTAAGAAACTGCATCACAAATCAGATTATATTTCCCAAAGGAAAAACAGTATAAAGTATAACTTAAGTGGTCTGTCTGATCAAGGAAATGGCATTTAAAAGAATGTACATATGTATGTACATATGTGCACATAAATATACTCAATATCATGTCACAAAACAAACAAAACTGGCAAAAATCCCTGGCAGTCATTTAATATGATGTGCCCCCAAAATTGGACAATAATTATGTAGAAATTATACAGTGAGACCCAATGTTCTCAAGTGTATACACAGCACAAAAATAAACCTCTAATGTAAACCCTAATGTATCATAAATTTTACTTAATGTCATAATGGCAGCTCTGATAAACACAGGCATATCATTTAACTATATATAGTTCTGCTTGACTCGTTGGATTTGAAAGAGCACTTTGGGGATGGCATGTAGGCCTGAGTCTTTTTTAAAAATGAGCTGATGTGTTCTTTTTCTGTAGATGAATTTCCCTGCAGAGCCTCTGAGCTCTCAGACTTCCTCGCAGACCTTAGAGCTGACTTAAAGGACCAGGGCAGGTGTTTAATAAATGTCTACTCTTGATGCTTACACTGGCATTAGTGTGCCTTTTTGCTTTTAAAAGGACTGACCTAACATTTATCCCCTTCAATCTCTTCTCTCTTGAGTTTTCTTAAAGGGACAGTTTCTGAACAAATTAACAACAACAACAAAATTGAGGAAAAGGTAAATATGGAATAAGTCTATTGTCTGCAAACAGGTATCTACCAATTTCATGGGGAAACCCTAACCACTTGCAATTGTTAGATAGTGGATTGAGATTTTCTTTGAAAGATGATTTCAGTGGTGATGATGTCAACCAGGGAACTCTACAAGCAGACACTTCATCCTCTTGACACTCTGAATCAATGTTTGGTGCTCATAAGAGCATCAGTGACTAAGCACATGTTCATTTTTATGTCTTCCTTAAAATTGCCTCGTTTAACTTCTTAAAACTCTCCAGTAAGGGGAACATATGTGTGTACTAATCAGTATTTCCCCTCACCCCCTGAGGAGTTAATATGGTATCTTCTATAAAGAACTGTTATATTTTCTACTAATAAATTCTAATTAAGTATCCTTCTACTTACCCACATCTTTCTCCATTTCTAAAGGCTAATATTCCAATCTCAACTTTATTTTCAAGCTATCCTTTTTGGCCAAGTGTCATACATTTCAATCTTTTCCAGTTTACACTTAGTCCAAAATTACCCATTTTGCTTGTCTAAATCTCCAATAGTTATTTTGGCAGCTTTAAAACAGAGACTCAAAATGGCAGGATCATGGGAACATTGCCAATTCATTTTTGGCTTTTCTAATACACTAAGATTCTACTTTTAATCATCATAATAAAATGAGTCTGAAAAATGTCCATTGGATTTGACAACTAAAAAATCATTCAAAATTTTGGCAAGAACTAATTTCAGTTGGAACAGTGGGGACAGAATCCAGGCTCGGTGATTCGAAGAGTGAATGCATAGTGAAGACAGAAAATTCTACTAGTTTCATAAGGTAGATTTGGAAAAAAAGACAAGAGATAATGAGGTAACTGGAAAGGGAGTCAATAGTAGATTCTTTGTTTTACATGAGAAAGGCTTATGCTTATATATGCAATATATGAATTTCTGATGGTACATTGTATAGAGCATTAAATATCACAATGTCAACTACTGCTTCAAAGCACTTCCATTTGTTTTTATTCTTGTTCATAATTTTTCTAAATCTGAGAGAATGCCTAGTATGATTGGGTTACACAGATTTCTCCCTCCTTTGTAACAGGCTCAACCTTTGAAATCAGAGGCATGCTTTCTTTCACAAGTTTTGTCTTCTATACCCTTCAGTCATTTGTTGGTTTCAATGGAATGGTATGACAAGTCCCAGTAGATAAGAGTGCTAATTCCCTTTCAGGTGAATTGTTTGCCTCCTCTTCCCTCTTTTCCTGCCATTTCTCATCTTGGATTTGCTATCACTCTGCTATCATTTAAATATGTGTATGTTTTCTTCAGAGTGTGTGTGTGTGTGTGTGTGTGTGTGTGTGTGTGTGTGCGTATGCACATGCACATGGTCACATGTGTGCTGTACTAAATTCCCATCATCCTCTGTTCACCTCCTACGCCTTCATAGCTTATCTGATTTCATACTATAAAATCTGAGCATCTCTTCGCTTTCAGTTCTTGGGGCTGATTGACTACTTTGATAATTCAGACGCTTTTATCTTGTAGCCATTTACCAAACATCCATGCTTGCCAAACTTGTTGCCAAATCAATGGATAATTCTGTCCCTGTGTACATTTCCCCGTCATGCTGACACATGCCAAGACAAAATTATTTACCTTAGATTAAAAGGATTTGGGTCTCACTTTATTTAGACTGTGAGCATCACAAGTTTTCAAATCAAAGAGTTTGAGAATGAGATCAAGTTCTACGCAGGCCAGTAAACCAGGGATAAGCCATTCTGCCCACATTTCCAGGCTGCAGAGGAGTTTGCAGTTGCTTTTATTCTTTTTATTGAATCTTGAAGAGGTTTCTTAAGCCATGAACTTCAAAATACTACATGAAATAAGGCTTTAGATTAAAGAGAATACAGATATCCAGTCTTAAAGACTAGCATATATGATCCAGAATCAAAAGCAATGTTTGGAAAAACTGTAAGTAAAACAAATATGGTGATAGGGAGCCACATTTATTCCTCCTTATGCTGAATCCATTAGTCCATAAAATTCCACAGGTGCAATTTTTATCTTTGTAGTATATCTTTCCTTTTTTTCTCCTATCTCCACATGAATTCCATGACTATTCCCTAAGCAGATGGCCAGTTTGGGGATATGGCTGTACATTCTGCCAGGCCAAGGATAGTGCAAAGCACACCATAGACACACAGTATTCCTTACTGGTTAGTATTTTCTTTCTAATATTATTTTCTAATTTTTATTTTATATTGTGGTTTAATTGATTTACAATGTTGTATTAGTTCCAGATGTATAAGAAAGTGATTGTTACACATATACAAATATCCATTCTTTTTCAGATTCTTTTCTCATAAAGGTTATTACTGAATATTGAGTAGAGCTCCCTGTGCTATACAGTAGGGCCTTGTTGATTATCTATTTTATAGATAGTAGCAGTGTGTATCTGTTAATCCCAAATTCTTAATCTATCCCTCCCTCTGCCACCTTTTCCCTTTGGTAACCATAAGTTTGTTTTCCTTGTCTGTGAGTCTATTTCTGGTTAATATTGTTATTTTCCTTGAGGAACTTGGTAGGTTGGGAAGAATTATTTTAAATCTATCAAAGTGTACTGAAATCCTTTCAGGCAAAATGCTAAATAAATGTCTTCCTGATGATCTGATGTGTTCATGCTGATGTTAAATTTTCTGAAAGTGGCTTAAACAGCCACACTAGTAAAGCAGCATATGCTATGCCTTGATGGGACAGTCCAGCCAAAGGGGGCTCTAGCTCTGTAGGTTACACAGACTTGCTAACTTCTAGTTGATTCCTTTTGTTCAAAGACACTAAGTATTCTCCTGATATTGTTTAGCCCTGTATTCTTCAACTGTCATTGGAAACACTACGCAGGTACATGTAAATATATTTTTAGCTCACTCTGATCCCCACCTCTTGCATACCGACCTTCAAGAACTACTTAACGTGATTGAATGTCAAAGTTCTTCATCCGCAGAACAAAACAGAATCATTTCTGGTGTACTCAAAGTGTCTGTTACTGAGGTTAAATCATGTTATGACCCTGGCATGCTGAGACAAGAGGCTCCACATGTCCATCAGGTTAAGACTATCTTTTTTCAACTGCAATGGAGCTGTCAGAAGTTACCAACTGGATTCAGCACAGTAGATCCAGCCAAAGGAGACACAGAGGAATTGAGACTAGACTTGATTTGTCTTCGTTATTTAAAATACAAATTTTTATAGCAATGGTCCTATTATAATATGATATTATAGGTGTACATTAATTCACAATATAAATAAAATTAATGTACTACTTTCATTTAATCCAGCACATACCTGTGTACATATGTCCATGTTAAGTCACTTCAGTCGTGTCCAGCTCTTTGAGACCCTATGGACCATAGCCCGCCAGGCTCCTGTGTCCATGGGAGTCTCCAGACAAAAACACTGGAGTGGGTTGCCATGCCCTCCTCCAGGGGATCATCCAACCCAGAGATCACACCCGTGTCTTTTATGTCTCCTGCATTGGCAGGTGGGTGCTTTACTACTAGCACCACCTGGGAAGCCCCTGCATAATTATTCTCTGCAAGTTGTTGAAAATACAAATATAAGTAAGATGCATTCTCTGTGTTTTTACAGCTCATACTTAGTAAGAGAGCTAAATGTATATAAATAAGGTGATTTGGCTTGGCCAAGGACAGAGGACGTGCAAGTCTAATCTCACCAGTTAGAATACAAATTCCTGGAGATTGAGGCTGGTACCTCTATTTGCTTTTATCCACTCTGTGCCAGGGACACAGCAGGCCCTCAATAAATACGCTGAATTTATTCACACAGCTCACAAATGCATGTTGCATTTTCCATTGGTTTGTCTTGCTGTGTAAAGACTTCTTAGTTTAAAAAAAAGAAAAAGATGTGCTTCACAGGGGATATATTATGTCCACAAGCATTATGTTTTAATTCTACCAATTCTATAATCCAAGTGAAATATCTAATATTCATGCACATAATATTAGATGACATATCCCAAGAGTCTGTCTCCAAAAGGAAATTCCTCCCTATGAAGTTTAGAATTTTTTTCTTCCCAACTGCAGCCTTGTTCTTAGTAATTTTCTTTTAGTAAGCAACTCAGGTCAGGTTTAAGATACCCATGTAAAATGCTCCTCCCTCTCCGCAAAGAGACTTGGAATTATTAAAATGTCCCACATTCTCACGTACGGCTGAATAGAGGTTACGCTCACAAAGGAGAAGCACGACTTTTTTTTATGTTTCACGCAATGAAAGGCATGTCACATTCTGCTTTTTCAATTGAAGCATGCCACAACCCGGAGGGTCGGTTACTGTCAGAAATGCAACTTGAGAAAAGCCCTCAGATCACTGAGAAGAATGCTACCTGCCAAGTCATGAATCAAACGTACCCGAAATTACTAAGATTTGATCAGAAATATCACTTTGGTGGGCTGCATGTCACTTCTGACTGCAGGAATCATAAGAATAAGGTAAAAGAAGACTGAGAAACATTAGCAAGTGAGAAAAATTTTAAGTTCACTCTTCATTAAAGGTGCTTTCCTCTCTTCTCGTTCTTATTAGAGATAAGCTGATTCTCAGCTATGCCCATTTCATATGCATCAGGCTACAGATACCCTAGCAAACCAATAAAAAAAAAACAATGATAATAAAAAACAGGACAAGAAACTGTAATTGTTTAGCCTGGACACAACAAGGGCAGGATGACTATGGATGTGAACAGTTGTAAACTGGAAGAAATCGGGATATGATCCACCGCCACAAATGAACACATGGGATTAATTTTTTGACTGACTATACAGAGAACTCTTCCTACCTTACCTAGTGGCTCAGACAGTAAAGCGTCTGCCTGCAACGCAGGAGACCCGAGTTCGATCCCTGGATCAGGAAGATCCCCTAGAGAAGGAAACGGCAATCCACTCCAGTACTCTTGCCTGGAAAATTCCAAGGACGGAGGAACCTGGTGGGCTACAGTCCATGGGGTCGCAAAGAGTCGGACACGACTGAGCGACTTCACTTCACTTCACAGAGAACTCTTTCTACCTTACAGGTTTTAAAAGTAAATAGGTTCCTGAGAAAAGCAAAGAAGTATTTTAAGATGGCTTTTTTGAAGAGATAATCCATGCTGGTATTCAAGAACAAAATTAATAACTGAATGACCTCATATATGCAGGCCAATGGTATGCGCTCTGAAAGGAAACTTGGCAGCCAACAGACAACAGTCGAGTGGGGCTGTTCACAGCACAGGCTCTAGTTATATCCCATAAGGCCACTCCAGCCACATGTGGCTACTGAGCACTGCAAACATGCTAGTCTAAACTGAGACATATTTGTAAGCGTGAATTCCAGACTGGCTTTCAAAGATTTGGTACAACAAAGCTCTAAAACATTTCATTAAAACTAGGAATAAATCTACTACATGAACCAGAAATCCCGCTACTGGGTATATACCCTGAGAAAACCACAATTCTAAAAGACACAGGCACCCCAATGTCCACGGAAGCAATATTTATAATAGCCAGGACATGGAAGCAACCTAGATGCCCCTCAACAGATGAACAGATAAAGAAGTTGTGGTACATTTATACAATGGAATCTCACTCAGCCATGAAAAGGAACAAATCTGAGTCAGGTGTAGTGAGTTGGATGAAGCTAGATCCTCTTACACGGAGTGAAGGAAGTCAGAAAGAGAAAAACAAGCATCATATATTAACACATATATATGGAATCTAGAAAAATGGTACTAATAAACCTAGTAAGAGAACAGATTTGTGGACACAGTGGGGGAAGGCGAGGGTGGGATGAATAGGGAAAGTAGCACTGTCGTATATACATTATCACATGTAAAATAGCTAGCAGGAAGTTGCTCAATAATACAGGGAGCCCAGCCTGTGCTGGGCTGATGCACCACCACGTGATGCCCTGTGATGACCTAGAGGGGTGGGGTGGGGGGAGGGGAGGGGAGCTCCAGAGGGAAGGGACATATACATATATAAAATTATGACCGATTCACGTTGTTGTACAGTAAAAACAAACGCAAAGTTGTAAGGCAATTTTCCACCACTAAAAAAATAAATAAAAATAGGAAAATAATCGTAATAATTTTCTTATAATTGATACATTTTGAAATAATATTCCAAGTACATTAGTTTGATATTGATAGAATACATTACTAAATTAAACTTCAATGTCCTTTTTCCCCTCTTTTAATGTGGCTACTAGAAAATGTGTGATTGCATACAGGCATTGTACTTGTGGCTTGCTTTCTATTTCCATTGAAAAGTGCTGCTCTAGAATCAGACTGTCTGAGTACATATCCTGACCTGGATGATGTCACTTACTGTTTCTGCATCTGTAAGGTGGGAATAATGATAAGGCAATCAACTCTAAGAATTTTGAGAGGATTCCATAAATTGATACATGTAGAACAGTATCGAGCATATAGCATCACCAACTAAAACCTGTCACTTACTACCTGACTCTACAAAGTCACTAGTCACTGCAGGCATGGACCTTCAACACCCTCTGAAAGGAGTTCAGGCTGGAGAGCAGAAACGAGATATTCAGTGCTCTGGGAAAACTGGCAGAACAAGCCTACAGATAGTTAGATATTTTCAGAAGATTTTATTAGCCCAAATGTTTGCACCTCCTCATATCTAGAAAAACACTAAAATCAGCAACAGCGACTTCTGCTTCTCATGACCAGCAACAAGTCTCTGGCAAAATGTGTGCCTGACTCCATGTACCCCTGCTTCACTAAAGTCATATGTAACGCTGACCTTCTCCACTACCTCTCTGGAACAGTTCCTCAGAGCCATCTGAGAATCTGTTTCCAGGCTATATTCCTCATTTTGCCCCCAGTAAAACTTAACTCACTGGTCTCACGTTGCGTATATTTTTTTCAGTCAACAGTATATGTTTGTTAAAGCTGATTTTAATACCCTACGTACAAGTCCTTTCTACAGAATATGGTGACATGCAGGTTCTAGTCCTCTATTTGAATAACCCCAAAGATAGGGAACACACATTTTCTTGAGATAGGCATTCCTGTACTTCTCTGAATGTGAAAAAGTTTATTCCTGGAATGAGTAAAAATCTCTCTTTGCAACTCTGAATCTTCTGAACTTCTTTATATACGATTGTGCCAGAGGCAAAGAGAGAAACTAGTCATTTTCCAATGCTATACTTCTATAGAAATTGTTGAAAGACTTTGGTATTGGAAATAGGGATATTATACATTCCCATGGAAGTTCATGTCAAGAGACCTTATGCTGACCCAGCAAAACCTTCTTAGAAAACAAATTTTCAAAAATGTGATTCATCATACATGCTTCACCCAAGAACAACCTTTCTCTTTTACCAGAGTTGTCCCTTTCAACCAAGGATACTTTGCTGTCGGAAAGTGGAAAAAAGAGGACAGGCAAGGACACACACCCGATCAGTGGCTCGGCCCAATCATGGGAATGACTAAGGCCACTGCCCATCTACCCACACTCACATCTGAAGACCAGTTTTCCCCCTTTTCCTGCTCCTGGTGCTAATTTCAAAGCTCATGCCTTGAATATTTGCATATTCAGGAGAACAGTTGTCTTAATGATAAGCCATTAATGAAAAGGAATACCATGTGGATTTCCCATGTGCGGATTTTCAGAATCTTCCAACAGTTTCTCAATAAGCCCACACTTTTATATATGTATGTCTCAAGCTGTTTACAATTCTAAGATACTATAAACTTCATACATAAGGTCTGTGCCAAATCAAACTGCAGCCTTTTCCCTGTGTCCTGATGACATGTCTGCCTCCAGGTAGAGATGATTTAACATTGCTCTTCCTGTCAGTGGACTCCATCCATCACATGTGTAGGCTCTGGCAGTAGCTGAGTGTGAGTGACTCTGTGTGTGTGTGTGTGCATGCTTGCATTCCAGTAGAGGTTAAGATTAAACTTGCTGACTCAAACTTCAGGCTCGAGGGCAGTCTAGTGTGTCAGAAGCAATATGGGTCTTGCAGACAGACAGACTGGAATGTGAATCTTTACTCTGTGGCTTACCAGCTATCCTGGCCTCACACTCTGTGCCAAAGGTCCCCCAGCCTCCCTTTCCTAGTATGAAAAATGAGGCTAAATAATAGAAACCACTTTGCAGTGCTATTATGAAGCCTAGACATGTTGCCTCTTATGTACCTAGGCGACACAGCATGTCACAGATAAGCAATTAGTAGTCACTTTTCCCACCTTCCTGGATATTGTTAAACTTTGCCCCCGAGATCCTCAAAGGGCCACTGTCACCCTTCTTTCCATCACACTCTCCTTTCTAACAGGTTTCAGAATCTTCAATAGAGTGGTACCCTTTCTGATTCAAGCCCTTTACTATCCAAACTGCACAAGCAGATACTAATAAGAAAATAGATTCAATCAAACATTAAAATTAGAATTTACCACCTGAGTTGCTCGGACAGAAAGAGAGCTTTGTGAATTGGCATAATTAGACAAAGCTCAGTGGAAGTATAATTAAAAATGGATCTTGACTAATAGGTAAAATGTGGATAACTGGGAGCTGGGAGTAGAAAAAACAACACGTGGGGACTTCTGAAATTGGGGTGGGTCTTGTGGTTGACTTAAGGAAGACAGGCCTGATAGCAGAAGGTCAATGTAATGTAGGACCTGGAATATTTTCCTTGTTCACAAAGAAGTGTAACTTGTGTTTCTCAGGGCCCATTTAACACTGTTTCATTTTAGCCAGAAGACATCAGGAAGAATGCACCAAAGAATTCTCCTTATAGAGTCTGCAAGGCTGGAATCATCCCTTCCCTCTCCCTGATTGGCCAGAGATATTCTAGCTCATGAAAGAGGTTAATCCCAGTGAAACCAAGCCCTGTTAACAAGACTTAATCACAAAAATGAATGGAAGTCGATATGAAATAAATTGAGTTAATTCTGAAGACCAGAAATGGAGATGGAAAAAATAATTACTTTTTCCCGCAAAAGAAAAAAGCCTTGTTGAACTACTCCCACATACATACATACATACATAAGTGGTCTGAGACAGCTGTGTGTAGAAGGAGATACAGTTGCAGCAGACGACCTGGGGTAGAAATTTGTCTCTGCCCTTTGACTTAGTATGCTTAGTTATATTGGGGTCGGGGGGGAGGGGCAAATTCAAGAGAATGTAGAGTGGTTTTATGGGGCTTCCTGGTGGCTCAGACGGTAAAGAATCTGCCTGCAAGGCAGGAGACCTGGGTTTCTTCCCTGGGTCAAGAAAGATCCTCTGGAGAAGGGAAGGGCAACCCACTCTAGTATTTTTGCCTGGAGAATCCAATGGACAGAGGAGCCTGGCAGGCTACAGTCCATGGGGTCACAAAGAGTCAGACATGACTGAGTGATTTTCACGACATGACAACAGAGTGGCCTTATAGAAATTGATAGCTCAACCCAAAGTGGTCTAGGTACTCGGGGCTCTTTGTTCACATAAGTATATGCAAATAATAATAGCTAAATGTTTTTAACATTAAACATTAATAGCTAAATATTTATATGTTTTTAACAGATATAAATGTTAGAGATTTAAAAAATAAAAAACAGATTTCGTGTTCAAATACTTGATAACACCAATGGCTGCATTAATTCATGTCATGAGTAAAAAATATCAAGGGATGATACTAGAAATACTTACCAAGTAGCAGGGCTTCAAGTGCCAACCAACCAGAACAGATTCTAGCAATACCCCTGGGGTGGGTCCCCAGGCCCTCCTGCCACACGAACTAGTATCTGTCTGAGTTGCTGTAACAAGAGATGATCTAAGAGATGTCAGGGGAATAGCCATAGGACTGAGGTGGTAATAGGGTCCTCAGGGGGGCTTAGAACAACACCTGTTTACCTACTGGTACAGATTTCAATATTTTTACAACCAGCAAGGCTGTATCAGGTTCTTCCCAGGTGGCTCTAGTGGTAAAGAACCCATCTGCCAGTGAGGGAGACATAAGAGACGTGGGTTCGATCCCTGGGTCAGGAAGATCCCCTGGAGGAGGGCACGGCAACCCATTGCAGTACTCTTGCCTGGAGAATCTATGGATAGAGAAGCCTGACAGGCTACAGTCCACAGGGTCACAAACAGTTGGACACGACTGAAGCAGCTGAGCACACACGCATGCACATGCAAGACTATATCAGTGGTCAAATCACCCAGAATGTGTCTAACATAAGCAAGCAAGGCAGAAATCAATAGAGGAGTGCCCAGGAGCCAACTCTACAAGCAGAGATGACTGCAAGCTTTAATCTTACTATAATTAAAATCTTTCATTTATGTGTATTACATGGTATAGTTCTCAAAATAACCACCTGAAATAAGCCTAAATTCAACTCTGCATCACTTCAAAACTACAGTTTAAGACCAAGCAATGGTGCCTGACTACCATGAAGTTAAGAGCTTTTCCCAACATTGTGATTCTTCCAGAAATAAAGAGCTGTTCAATAACATAACACTAGGGCACAAATCTCCAGCCAACCCTCATGCAGACAAGTGGTAGAACACAGCAAAGAGCTGCTTCCAGCGAAGGCATGGAAGGATCATTTATGCATTAGTTACTCAGGATTCTGTTTTTAGCTGCAGCATATTTAATTACAAGAGGCTCATAATTAACACATGCCTAGAGAGGCAAAATCAAAAGGAGGCATCATATCCCTTGATGCAAAATACCTAAGTTGAACAATGACAGCCTTGATGATGTAGGGGACATCTCTTCATTCTCACCAATCCTCACATCTAAGTCAAAGTCCAACCTTTAATGATGGGAATACCCCCTTTTTTTTAATTTCATAAAAGTCTACAGACTCCCACATCACAGGAAAAAAAATGTGAAATAAGCTAATGACCAAAAGTGAGATGAAAAGTTTTAAAGGTGCTGTGTTGTTGTTGTTTTTTCATCACAAGAGCACACACCTACTCTTGAAATATAGTAGTTCTTCTATGTGCTGGATGACTTAATTGTTTGGCTTACAAACTGAACCTGGGTTGACTGTCCATCCCTTCATTAAGCCTGAATCCTGGCCACCAGAGAAACTCTATTCTCCAGCATCTCTAGGATTGGCTTCAGAAGTGGACCAAAAAACATGAGATACCCTGGTTTGGGAAAAGCATCTCAGGAATTTGTTTGAAATGGATGATTTTCAGTAGATGGCTGTTCTCTACAGGTCCTGGACTTCTGGCTGGAACATATCCCAACCTCCAGCCAACCTGGGGCCCCCAGAATCTGATTTGCCTCTGGGCAATCTATCCTGTTATTGTTTGTCCTGAATTCAGTGGTGTTTGTACACCGACAGACTCTGCCGGTTTGTCTCAAGTCTGAAGTCAAGGGGAGACTCTGTCAGCAACCAAAGACCTCTGTTCGGTCCTGAATGGCAGGTTTTTCCTCAAATTCCAGGGCTTCTTCCTATGCTTGTGCTCCTAAATACATAGTTACACAACCCTCTAGGTTGTCTAGTTAATATATTGTGCAGTGTTCAATACACTGCACCCTTAAAGCTTTGTCCATTTTTAGTCTTCATTCAACAGTCTGAACATAAGGCTAGCATGTACTTGAACTCTTGGTGAAGTCTGAACATTAATAAAATAGTATACCCATGAAAAAAAAAGAAAGACATGAAGTAACTGGATTTCACTAATATTCTATTTTCCCCTTCAAATGAATTGCTTGACCTAGTTGCTAGAGAATGCTCATAACAAATCATCAGCAGATTACAATGGATGAAAATAACTAAGTCTTTATACTTTATTTACCTGGCCAGCTCCAGGCAACATGGCTCCAAATGCAAGTGCAATCCTAGGATTCAAGGACTGCGATCTCTATTTCCTCCTCTGTCAAAAGCTACATACAAGCTGAAGGGAAATGCACCTAATCCTCTTTGGCTTGCTTTCATCAATAGTTACTGTTGGCTCTTATGAATAACCATCCATGAAAATGCTAGTCAAAACATCAACAAAATAATCCCAACAAATGAGAAACTTTAAAGGGTGAATACAATATTTATCGTCTTGGAGCAAGGTTGCCACAGACTTCACAGGTGCAAAAACACTAATCCCACTTGAACTCTCAATTTCTAGAATTAAAAGTAGAGTTGAAAATCTTCTACTTTCACAGATTTAACGTGTTAATTATCACTTAGATATAATCCTGTTAACAGCACTAAGTTAAGGACCTGTGTTATATTTGGGAAGCTGCCTGGTGTTAAAGGGAATGCGGCTGCTTCCTTTATAGCTATAATCTGGGCAAATGTCTTCTTTTAAAAATATAAAGCACTTATGTGCAATTCATATCCAAAAAATCCAAAAAGAGATCTAAGTAGCTCATGTAAATAGTTTTGGATGCTGTAATACCCTCTATTTAGTCAAAGATGCATTTTTTATACTTCTCCTGGAGAGCGTCTCTGGAGTTCTGCTGTCAATGGTGTTGTGCTTTTCCCACCAAGTATTAATAGTATACTTGTCACTACTTAGAATCTTTTAATCTGTTCATCTTGATCGTGTACTTAAGATGCTGTATCATTTGTCTTTTTGACTCCTAACTCAATAGGACCAGTCAACTACTTTTCATCATTCTATTCAAACTTTTGAAATGATGTTATTACTTTCATGCCTAATCTTTATAAAGGTGTGCAGAACAGCAAAATTGCAGTTTGGGAAAGATATTTTCTTTGAAGGAATCAAATGACTTCAGCTTCAGTTTGTGAAATATAATTAAAATGAGTTACATGTCTTGGAAATTTTTTTTGTTTGGACACTCCTCTTTCACTCGCTTAGTTCCTATCTTTTTATCCTGCTTATTCAGTCTATTATTTAAGGACAAAGTTTTTTAAGCAGATATTACTAAAAGAATTCCTTCAGAAACAGGATCTGAAGCAAGTAGATGGGGTCCTTAATAGGCTTTCTCATGAAGTACATTTTAGCAGTATCATTTTTCTCTAATTCTTTACCTCTTTCTTTCAAAAGGCACACTCAGCATAGAACAGAAAGGTATCTTCAGTTGCCAATTTATTAATGTCAACCCTCAAAATTGGAGACTGTGTTTATACTGCTTTTATCATCAGCAATTATTGTCTGCCCATCTAACAGTGTCTCTGTTTCTTAGCTCTTCAACTAGTTAACAACTTTCACTAAAAATAATGGGGCTGGGGCTTCCCTGGTGGCTCAGATGGTGAAGAATCCACTGCAATGCAGGAGACTAGGGTTCGGTCCCTGGGTCACCTGAAGAAGGGAATGGCTACCCACTCCAGTATTCTTGCCTAGAGAATCCCATGGATAGAGGAGCCTGGTGGGCTATAGTCCATATGGTGGTAAAGAGTTCAACATGACTGAGCAACTAAGCACACACAAACACAGACATACCTAGGTCCTGCTCAGTACTGAAAATATGGAAATAGGCAAAAGAAACATGGTCCTGCTTTAATGAGATGCAGAGTGCTGAATTGTTTCAGTTTGTGTCCAACTCTTTGTTACCCTATGGACTGTAGCCCACCATGCTCCTCTGTCCATGGGATTCTCAAGGCAGGAATACTGGAGTCAGTTGCCATGCCCTCCTCCAGGGGATCTTCTGGACCCAGGGATTGGACCTGCATCTCTTACGTCTCCTGCATTGGCAGGCAGGTTCTTTACCACTAGCACCACCTGGGCATACTAAACTTTAGTCTACTAAACATAAGCATTGAACAAATAAACTACAAAATACCTTTAAAAAAAATAATGAGGGTGAGTACTGAGGACTATGAAATATTATAAAGATAATTTTTCAGGTATGAATTTAAATATTAAAGTAGATATAAAGTAAGCCCACTTTTTCTGAACCATTGAAATGGACTTTGAACGTCTATCAGCCATTGGCAGACCTTTGCTGGACCACACATCTCCAAGTCCTCACACGGCTTAACTGCAAATCTTCAGAACCCTGAATGGTTTGCAGGTGTTTACAACTGCTGGAACTGTTTGTGTTAAAAAAAAAAAGACTCTCCCACATTTTCTAAGTCAACAATTTTATCTGTATATGTTGTTACAGGGTCAAGAGAATTATCTTCAAAATTATTTTTCACTTAAATTTAAATGCAGAAGAGTTTCCAGTCCCCAACTCCCAGCAGGCGGGTGAAAAAAAAATCCACAATGCCCAGGCATAGTAAGAAGCCAATTCCAGGCATTTTCCAATCTACCCAGTTGGCTCATCTACCCACAGAAAACAGAGAACTAGCCAAATGAAGTTTTAAAAGAAGGCAGCTGATATTAATGGTATCAAGGTTAAAAATAGCAGTGCATCAAAGTGAAGCCTCAAGACACATACTTTATATAGCTTTCAAACCACAAATACAGGAGACTCTTCCTTTACCACTGGATAGGACTTCTTGATTTGTTTAGGAACATTCTAAGTTGCTTTCAAGAAGCCTTAACCAACAACTATAATATAGTCCAGAATATAAAGGAGCCTCCCTGGAGATCACTACCTCCCAGTTACCCAAGAAACCATTACTGTCCTGGGAGAGAAGCATACCACTTTGACATCCAAAGATTGCCTGGCAAAAGAAACTCCAGATGCACATGTGCACACACCTACACACACACAGACTCTCCACAACCATGCCGGCATGCATCCTGCCTACATGGGTTACCATTTTCATGATAACACAGCACCCACAGATGCCCTCTTGAAAAACACCAAGAAAGCTTCTCCAGACAGGTTGTCATTTACAAGAGCACAGATGCACTGTAAAGGTGGAAAACAGTAAATTACCAGCAGATCACCCTGGCAATGAACAGAGCACCAAATAACCCTGGCATCTCCCACAGAAGAGGTCAATGTAACGTGATCTTGGTCAATTCCCCCTTGACCAAAGATCACGGAATTGTTATAGCTCTTGAGGAATGCCCAGAATAATTCCAAGAAAAAGTACCACCCACCTTTCCCAGAAATAGTTTTCTCCCTTGACCTAAGAGATTGAGAGAGCTTAACACTTCCTCTCCAAACACCCCCGCCCCCCAAGCTTTCCAACCTCAAGAGTCATACTTTGAGGACTGCACAAAGGGGAGGATGGGTTCATTTGAATATTCAAATAACTTTCATACTACTGGAGGTGTTAGAAAGGAAAGGTGGTAGGAGCATATGGGTGATGCTTTAGAGATTACCCGTGTCGTCCTCCTGTCCCTTACTCTCAAGCACCGTTCCCAGGTCTCTCTTCATAAACAGAGTGATGTAACACCAGACCCACAAGACCCATTCTCCCCAGCTCGCCCCTCGCAGGGACAGTGGAAGTATAAACTGTTGCTGCAGCTTCCCTACACTCCACTGATAAATCAGAAGAAGCTGCAAACTTCTTGGCTTGCTGGGCTATCCTCTCGGGGCACTGAACGCCCACGCACAGATTTCCCAGTCAGAACTATGGAAAGGGAACCCTCAGTCAACCTGTTTGCAAACCCGCAAAACTCTACGCTTTCTGATCCTGGGCTTCGAGGCTCTGCGCTCAGGATGGGGGACCCCTGGCTTCCTTCATCAGCACCCCCAAAGCAAGTTGGAAGTGTAGGGGGCAGAGCTCTTGGCGTCCCACTCCCAGAGCTCAGTCCGGTGGCCTGAGGTCTGTACCCATCGTGTGTAGGGTATCTCAGCCTTCCCAGCCCAGGGGTCTCCGCACGCTGCGCCCCTGGCAGCCCGCCCTTTCTGCAGTCTCAAGCCAGAGGTGTCCGGGAAGCTTCGCTTGCAAGTTCCAATGTACTGCCCGGAGAAGGAGAGGAGGAGGCTGCCCAGGGAGAAAAAAAACAAAGTCTGTGCCCGGGGCGCGCCCCACTCAGCCCGGGTCACCTCACCAACCGGGTGCCGGGCATCCCTGGCTTGCGGCGCAGCGCGGTGGTACTCACCCGCCTCGCCCGTGCCTCTGCCGCAGCCTCTGGGAGCTGCTGAGTCCCGAGCTTTCTGAGTGCAAAAAAGATGGTGGTGCGTATCGGGAGACCACCCATTCCAGCGTCTGGCAACCCGGCGGCGACTCTGGCTCCTCAGCAGTGAAGGAAGAGGAGGAGGAAGGAACGGCGCAGTCGGACGCCATCTGCTGTACACCTCTGCGCTGCCATTGGCTGCCTGGCGCATCCCCGGGAACCGCGGGCTCGGGCCACTGGGGGCCACCTTGCGCCTCACCGCCCCCAGCAGCTGCTCCCCGCCTCCCCTCCCTTCTTCCTTCTCCGCTCCACAATCTCCTCCTCCCCTTTTCCCAGCGGTGGGCTCACCCGACCCTCCACTCAGCCCCCTCCCCCATGAGAGCCACTGCGCACCGGCCTCAAGCGCCAGCCTCTGCCCCTCAAGACTGTTCTCTGCAACTTTGAAGCTTCAGGGTGGAGGCGTGGGCTGGATGAAGGGACTCCCCAACCAGCCTGAGCCCCGGGGTACCCAAGCCTCCGACAGCCTCGGGCAGGAGCAAGCACTTTGCGCCTCAGGGGAATCTAAGAAGTGGCAGGGGAGAAGGAGGCAAAGAGAGTGAGGGGGTGCTTTACTCAGTTATAATCCCAAGCCCCTCAGCAACACATACACACACGCACCCACATACACACTCACGTGCGCACACAAACACACGCAACACTCACAGGCAGAGTCGTCCTGCCCTGTGGATAGCCTGGCGTTCCTCTGCAGTCCCCGGGCACGAGAGGGCTTCAGTGATACAAGGAAAAAGACAAAGAACATCCTAGCTGGATAGGTGAAAAAGGGAAAATCCAGGGTGATTGGGGGAGCGCAGGGAGGGGGGCGTGTCCCTAGCTATGGTCCTGCCTGGACATCTCCTCCTAGAGGGGATCCCAGAGACTGTCAGCCCACCCAGACCCGAGCCTAGTTTCAATCTGCTTTTCAAAGGATTTGTGTCCTGGCTGCAGGAGGGGGGAGACCGGTGTGCTGTCCTTGGAGGGGAGGGGGCGGGAGAAGAGTCTATGGCAACTGGGTGGTAGAGGCAAGTGGCGAGTGAGGAGAGCCAAGTCCGCTCAGGTAAGACAGGCATGCAGAGAGCACGTGGGCAGGCTGGAGCAGTCACAGCTGAGAATCCTCCCCTTATTCTCTGACACCATTCCAAACCCTCCAGGTTTTAGACAACTTTGATCTAGGGAACTTCTTAGGCTCCTTCAGAGAGATGAAGTTTCTCCGAAAGAGGGAAAAAAAAAATCATGAGGACTACCTATTGCCAATTACAGGGTATTTTGCCTGTCATATCTCTTTAAATGTGTGAACCCAGCAACAGCAGGAATTGTATCATTTCGAGTTTATCCAACGCTTGGCACACCATGGGTGCTTCAAAAGAAGCAAAATAATCCTGAGAAAATTAAAGCTTGATGTCATAGTGCAAATTAGATTTAAGAGATAAACAGAGCAGCTAGGGTTGTCACAGGGGGGAAAAATAAAAGAATGTAAGTGCCACTGGAAAGGGAAATGTGAATCTGATGATGAGGGGTTCTGATCCACCTTGCTGTGGGACTGGATACTGAAAACAGGAGAGGGAACCTGCCTTGTTTAATATTTTAAACAGCAATTGCTATTCTCCCAGTGAGCGCTGGCATCACACTCTGAGTTGTGCCTTTCTTTCTGACATCACTCTCTTAAATCAGCTGCCATCCAGATCCTAGAATATTTCCCCAAATCCAAGACCATGATTTATTACTCCCAAGAAATAAAATGCCAATCCTATGAGCCTGGGGGAAAAGAAACTGGTCCATTATGTTTTATTGTAATCTCAATATATACAGATCAATAGCCAATGAGTCTCATTTAAGTAACTTCAGGAACAATAGCCAAAGAAAAACGTCTGTTTTCCTGAACTGTTCCATCCTGGCTTTCCAGATTCTGGTCTTTCCAGAATCAACACAGCGTTTTCAGACCACATCCCATGTACACATCCATATGGTAGAAAGATCTGTGTTTGCAGTCCTTGTAGAAAGAGGCCATCAAGGACTCACTTCTGATTATGTCATTTATGCATGTTTTAACACTTTTGTATTCTCCTCCCTCTTCAGAGGCACCAATACATATGTTTTTCTTTAGGCTAGGAATTTGACTTAAATGTACATTTTAATTTAATATGCTAGCCCATTCTCATTAACTCCTTGCTCCATATCAGTGATCATTATAGTATTTATAAGAATATTTTGATTTTTGAAAAGTAACTTTCATTCTCTGTTGCACTGTTTGCATTTGGTCTCCTGCTTTTCTGAATCTAGAATATAAAAGATAATACCTATATGGTAATCATGTCCTATACATTGGGATTCTTAATCAAAAATAAGGAACTCATAAGGATAAAAATCTAAATCATATCTAAATTGCAAAGAACCTTGAACTTTAAGCATTGCTACCTCTTGTTAGCTTACTGACTCCTCTAAACTATAAAATAGTCCCTTTTTATTAAGACACTGTGCCAACAGCAGGTATCTCAGTATAGTTACATAGTATAAGATGCTAAACTTTCTCTAATATTGTTCAATTGCATACAAAAATCTGGTAGAAGGAAAAAACAGATGTTTCTAGCTCATATTCCCAATTTATATTTTAAATACACATTTTACTGAGCATATGAGTTTCCTGCCAAAACAGTCAGCTTTTGGTTTTTAATAAAAATACATCCCTCAAAATCTAGATTAAAAGGATAATCTAGGCAGGGACAGAGATGTTTTCAATGAAGGTTGGGGGGGATGGGCAGGGGTGAGGGGGAATGACCAAACAAAGAATTTGGAAGAAGGTGGCCTTGAAAAAATAGGTGTCATTATTATGTGTAAGGAATAGATCAATATTCCAAATGGAAAATAAATTGGAGATTATACATTCCCACAACCCCTCACACACAGATGCCAAAGCCTCTAATCCCCTCTAGGCTTCCAGGAAGGATGAAAGGAAACAATAGAATAGAAGAGGAGAGGGGGTGGGAGGAGGTCTCTTGGGACGGAGTCCTGATGAGAAACAAGGAGGAACCACAGAGGAAAGCAAGGCTATACTAGCCAAACAATACTGGAGTTTATTTTCGGTTTTGTGCATATTTCTCACTGTTTTTTCTGAACACCACCTTCTCCATATAGTCTAACAAGCTTGGATAGGAAAGTGCTGTGTACATAGAACAGACAAGCATTGGCATTAAATAAATATGGGATAATAAAGGCATGCAGAAAAAGCAGTCCAATTTTTAAGTCAGAGAGAGAAATGCAAGCCTGAGCCAATGTCTTGGGCTCTGCACTCAGGAAGTCACTGCCCAGGTCTACATTAGCCCATCTCTGAAAGTGGTGAATTGAGTCATAGAGCTCAGTCACCCTGGGAGGCAGAAGTGGAGTGGGGAGGTAGGGGGAACCATGACTGCTTCATTCACACAATTCATTCAGGCCAATTCCAGGTTACATGAGGTTCTATGGCAAATCTGAACTTTTTTTTTTTTTCCTGCCAAAAAAAGAGCACTTCATCTTGGCATACAAATGTAAGTTTTGAGCTTGGTCCAGTAATATGATTTTTATGTGTTAACGTCAAAATACAGCATAAAGACGGTGTATTGAAAAGCAGTGAAGTGGAACTCCACTGGCTTCTGGCCCTCCTTAGTCCCTCAGAGGCACCAACACTTTTCCCTTGGACACTGAGTATTCACAGACCTACTCAGTCCTGAGACACAAGCCCTAGTTACTCACCCGTCAAGACATTTGTTGAATGTCTTCTGCGTCCCAGGTGCTGCGCACCATAGTGGTTGTCTGGTGGTACAGTGGCGGGGTCCTTCCCTCATGGAGTTTACAATCTAACAGGGACATCAGACAACAAACAAACAGGCATCCAAATGATAGCAAACACACAAAAAGAAAGAAACAACTTTTGTGAAAAAGGATGCAGTGGAGTAGAAGGGAATAGAAAGGATGAAACTCAAGTGGGTGCTCTCAGAGGAAACAATGTTTAGGCTGAGACCCAAAGGACAAGAGGCAAATAACACTGTAAAGAACCTGCCTGCAATGCAGGAGACCTGGGTTTGATCCCTGGGTTGGGAAGATCCCCTGGAGGAAGGCATAGCAACCTGGAGAATCTCCATGGACAGAGGAGCCTGGTGGGCTACAGTTTATGGGATCACAACGAGTTGGACATGACTGAGTGACTAAGCACATTAACATTTATTGAAATTTTTCTAGATATGAGGTATGGGCTAAGTCCTTTACAAATATTATTTAATCCTCATAACTGGTCCATGAGGGAGGCACTGTGATCAAGTTTGTTTTTTACAATGGAGACAGAGTTTAAGCAATTTATTCAAAGGCATACGGCTGATGAGTAGAGAGCTAGGATTTGATCAGGCAGTCATGTGTACAATTTTTAACCTCTAAGAGACACTGCATCTCATACAAGTAGATAGCAGCCAAGAGGAGAGAAAAGGCAGACAACAGGACCAAAGACCCTGTGGTTTGGAAAGCTTGGCACACAGAGAACTCTTTAGGACCTAAAAGAGCTGCAGACTGGTGAGCTTGGGGGAACATCTCATGACATAGGGCAGAGGGGCAGGCTGGGCAGAACTTGCCAGTCCTGTAAGCTAGTGGATGACACAGTCTAATCGAGACCTTTCAAAGAGACTTCCCTGGGGGCCCAGTGGCTAAGACTCTGCGCCCCCAGTGCAAGGGCCCTGGGTTCGATCCCTGGTCAGGAAACTAGATCCCACATGCCACAACTAAGAGTTCCTATGCCACTACTTAAGATCTCACATGCTGCAACAAAGATTGCAGATCCCAGGTGCTGCAATTATGATCTGGTGCAGTCAAAACAATAAGTATATAAATATAGTTTTTTTAAAAGAAGATCACCTGCATGTCTTACAAAGACAGATTAGCAAGAGTGGAATGAACAGTGGTCCAAGCAAGAGATGAGGGTGGCTGAATGGAAACAAAGAGAACAGCTCGGATAAAGGGGTATTTTAAAGGTCTGTCCGTCTCTTCCTTCTCCTTCCTACCTCTCCCCAAGGCTGGCATCCAGTTGTTTACCTCAGGATCCAAAATCCTAAATTCTCGACTTCAGTCATTGGACCCTGGGTCTGCTTTCTTGTCACACATCTGGTCTGTGAATGGGATGAAGACCGATGAGCATGCCCCCCACCCTCATATGACCAGCTCTGGGAATTTTACTTCTGAACCTTTTTCTAGCATTCTCCCTCCATGCCCAGTGTCCTCTACATTCTCTATTTCGCTGCTCAGCCTCCAATAATATTTACTGACCAAGAAGATCTAGGCTCTGATGGATGATCCCTTCTTCCCCACAGCTTTCTGACATCACCAAGCCATAGCCAAATTGGAGAGGTGGTCACTCCATCCACACTAAAAAAAAGAACATGAGCAGGCAACCTCCATATATATAAGAAATGACTCTGATTAATTTGGAAACAATAAAACCCCTGGAGTGACAACTTGGATTACATTCATAATGACTTGGTTTGTAAAGACCAGGTGTTATGTAGATTGGAACTTGTTATTATCCAAAGATTTGGCAACCCTAATCCTTTTCTACTGGGCACAAAGCCACACAATACTCATAGGCCTAACTTTGATGAGATGGGCAAGAGAGCCTCTAACTTCTATTTTGCTGTTTTCTAAGGACAGCAGTCTCTGATGGGCAGCATGCCCCTTTATAGGTAGAAAGGATAAAAAACACTGGAAATGACAATATTGCCAACAGATTGCAAGCTACAGTGTTCTTGACTGTAATATACGAGGTGGAACAAAGAGAAGAGCTTTCTGTCATTTCTTAATCATTTAAACTATAATACCCAATTATCTAGCAAACAAGAAATCCCCAATACATACTATGTTGAAAAAAAATTATACAACAGAAACTTCATAACTAAAACTTTCTCTTATATTCATCTTAGATTCTGAATTACACCATTTTCCTTGGTGCTACCTCATTGACTGTCCACCTTTCTCCATAGCATGTGTTATCTTCCTGAAATATTCTTTACTGTGTCACTTTGATTCCCAGGAACTTCCTATTCTCTTCATCTTGTCACTTGGTCCCTTCATAAATATCAGCTCTTCAGAATAGCCTTCCCTGATCCTCAACTATAGAAAGAAAATGGCATGTTTCATTTCTCTGTATCTTCTTATCCTGCCTTACTTTGCTTCACAGCATGTAACACAATCTGAAATTTTGTCACACAGTTGTTTCAATGTTTATTATCTATCATCTCATCAAGAATGTAAGCCCAGTGAGGTTAGGGACTAGGTACACACCCAACAGTGCCTTGCACATAGTGGGCACTCAGTAAGTAGTTCCTGAATGCAGGACTTCTCTGGTGGTACAATGATTAAGAAGCTGACTTCCAGTGCAGAGCATGCATGTTCGATCCCTGGTCAAGGAATTAACATCCCACATGCCTCGAGGCAACAAAGCCCATGCTGTAACTAGAGAAGTTCACATTCTACAATGAAGACCCAGAACAATACCCTCTTCCCGTAAAAAAAAAAATAAAAAAATAAAAAAGTTCATGAATGAAAGAATAAATGGCATAAATTACATTTGCTGAGTCCTGAAATCGTTCCCACTCTGGCTCCATCCTCTTTCCAGCCCTGTTTCTTGCCTCTGTCTGATAACACTCTTCCCTCTGGTTTCAAGGGTCTCCTCACTCGCCCTTTCACAGTCTATGAAGCTCTGATTCAGCACCTCTCCATGTCTCCCTCCTCAGCCTTACAGATCTGACCTCCCCTAAGAAATTTTCCTAGACCTAATTTCATTTCACATATATTTATTTTTTCCCCTTTACCAAACTCCTGTAATGTTCACCGTCTGGGCCATTCAGTTTTTCAATTAACTGTACATCATCTCATACTGATCTCAAATGCCTTCCTAGCCATTAGCCTAGTTCTCTCAACTTCATTGTTCTTCCTAGAGGGTAGAGGCTGAGAAACATACTTCCTTTCTTCCCTTCAATTTTCAGCTTCTGTTTCACTGCAGGCACTCAGTAAGAACTTGCTGATGGACTAACTACATGAAGAATCTGAACAAAAACTTTAGGCTTCCTTTGGTCATGTGATATTAAGAGAAACACTTATCACCTCATGTTTGTGACAACCAGGACCTTTACCACCTCACATATGTGTGAGTCGACCTTGTCAAGACTGCTCATTCATTGAACAAACACTGTGAGAACCTGCTTTGTGTCAGATACCATTGAAAGCACTGAGGAGAGTCCAGGAGAAGATTATCCAAGGAAGCACACAGTTAAATTTCAGTAGAACAAGTTTCCCAGGGGTACTAGTGGCAAGGAATTTGCCTACCAAAGCAGGAGCTGATGGAGACGTGGGTTTGATTCCTGAGTCCGGAGGATCCCCTGGAGTAGGAAATGGCAACCCACCCTAGTATTCTTGCCTGGACAATCCCGTGGACAGAGGAGCCTGGTGGGCTACAGTCCATGGGGGTCTCAAAGAGTCATATATGACTGGGTGACTGATGGCAAGTGAATACAAAGAAGCTTCAGAGACATCATGTGGATATGGTGGAAACCTCCAGGAGAAGCATCTAACCTAGTGTCAGCTTCCCAGAATGGATCTATCTGGCCCAAAATCAGAACCATAGATAAAAAACAGAAAAGTTCCTCAGATTTTGTGACCTGCTGGCTTGAAATAGTTAACCATTGTAGCATTTTCACAGTGTGCTATGTTCCATTCATTACTTCACTCTTAAAAAATCACAGCACAGACTCTCCACAACTAACAATCCAGGGAAAACATAACAGACATTGCAATGTCCGTGTGTGTGCTTAGTCACTCAGTCAGGTCCAGCTCTTTGAAACCTCATGGACTGTAGCCCGCCAGGCTCCTCTGTCCATAGGGATTCTCTAGGCAAGAGTACTCGAGGGGGTTGCTATGCCCTTCTCCAGGGGATCTTCCCAATCCAGGAATTGAACCCAGGTTTCCCACAGTACGGATGGATTCCCCGCCATCTGAGCCACCAGGGAAGCCCTGAAATGTCCATGCATGCTGCAAAATCACCCCTCTGCTCAAATACTCAGAATTTGCGCTCTAAGGTGCCATTTTTACACCTCATTTCTTCTCTTAGCTTCCTGGGCATCACACAATCCTCTTTTACCCAACACCTGTGTGTTAGATCATATTCAAGTTCCAGACCGGGCTCCCTTTTCCTCCCCATCTACACTTTCTCCTTAAGTTATTATATCCACTCCCATGACTTCAGGTAGCATCCTTTACTGAAAGTGCCTAAGTCCATTTCTCTGGCTATAGTAGTCAGTATAGACTAAGTTGTGCTACAGTAACATATGAACCCCCAAACCTTGGTAGCTTAACACAAAAAAGTTTATTTCTCTCTTATCCTGTATGACCAACACAGGTTAGCAGAGGGAACTTGTGCAGTGTCCCTGGTTCTTTAACTCTGTATCTAAATATTTGTTTGCCATCTTTACTGGCATCATCTAAGTACTTTGAACCAAACATTGATTCGTTTCCCTCCAAACCTATGTACTTCACAATGAACATTGATTTTCCTCCCCAAACCTGCTGTTCCTCCAATCTTCCTTGTTTTATAATAAAGCACCATGATGTTGTTCAACCCCAAGCTCTAAGAATCATCCCTCAATCCTTTCTCTCACTTTAATCACATAGAAATACCTACTCCTATTATTTCTATCCCCAAAATAAATTCTACATGCATCCATCTCTCTCCATCTCCACTATCCTCATCCTGATCTAAGCTATCACGGTCTTTCATGTCAGTGACAGTAGCCGTTTCCTATCTGACCTCCTTTCTTACACTCTTGTCCTTACACAACCCATCGTCCACAGCAGTCAGAGTGATCTTTTTCAATGGTACATTGATAAAATCTTTTCCCTGCTTAAAATCTTCCAATCAGTTCCCAGTATACTCAGAATAGGTTCCAAATTCCTTGTGTCTGGCCGCTCTCTGAGAAGTCATCTCTTCTACTCTGTTGACGCTAAACCACAGCCTTGTATATCCATTTAGTGTTGTCCTGGGGCCTTTGAGCTGTACCTGGAATGCTAACCCCCTAGATATGCACATGGCTGCCTCGTCATCATTCAGATATCAAAGTCAGTATCATTTCCTCAGAGAGGGCCCTGAGGACACCCAAATAAAGTAACCTCTAGTCTCTCCCTAACACATTCCCCCTACTTGGTTCTTTGCATAGTACTTGTCACAGTATTTGGGTTTTGCCATATCTTTATTTGTCCACGGAATTTAGGCTTTCTTAGAGCCAAACTTGGATCACCTGCTCACTCGTGTACTTCTCATTGCCTATGGGAACAATGCCAGGCCCACAGAGTAAATGCTCAGTAGACACGAACTAAAGAAATGCATTTGTCAGTTTACTGAGAAACTCTGATGCCGCTGCCCATTCTCATCTTCATCTCTTCTTGGCTTCTTTTCCATATAACCTTTTAATACAAAAGACTCAGACTGAAATCCTTATTTCCAACTGATGGAGGCAAATCTAAAGAAATGAAACAGTGAAGTGATCATCCACATGCTGGTGATTTGCAGTCTTCTCCTTGCCAATCAGAAGGAAGAAGTTAACGAAAGAGGCAGCTACTTGTCACATCTAGAGGTTCTTTTGACCCCGGTGATTAAGATGATGTGCCTGATGTGGTGAACTTATATATTATGTTGCCAGAGAACTGGGAAAACAGCCCTTTTGTCACACCGAGTTCTCAATTTTGATGGTTGCTGTCACTGTTCTAGAAGGAAATGACTCACCCAAGATCAGGGGAGGGGGAGTAAGGGTGGTGATGAAATGGGAGACAGGATTGATCAGAGGGTCTGCTTCTAAGTCCACCAGAAAAAAATAGAAAGTGAAGATGCCATAATGTACAAGCACATGTTGATACCAAACATTATATATAACTTTGGACCAATTTCTAAAGCTTTCAAAAAAGGAAAGCCCTCTGTGTTCCTTAGAAATTTCCTCTCTATAGACTGAGGATGTCCAGAGACTAAAGGTAGTTGATCCTGTAATATTTGGTTTTATCCAGCTTTTCAAAATAGTTCAGGACAGGTAGCTGGTGTCACATACAGGAAGGCCTTCATAGTGTATCAGTCTTCATCCAGCATTGCTTTCCCCACATGTATTCTTACAGCTTCCTCCTGATCCTCCCCATCACTGACTCCTTGACTTGGCTTCCTGTTTATGACCTCCCTTTGGCTCCCATCACCATGCTTCTCCTACTACTACAATTGGTCTTCCATGTCAACCATGATGTAGCCCATCTCTCAAGTGATAAATTGCTCCAGTTGTTTGAGGAAAACACCCTACCGGGTCTAGTCTGACCTCGGCCTTCTTATTTGTCAAAGAAGATTCCCATTTTAGGTCATTGATTAGAGTTACAATTTCCCCTGCAAGATAGTTGTCATGGATAGAAAGTTTGTCTCCCCATAACATTTATAGGTTGAAACCTCAAATGCCAATGTGATGATATCTAGAGGTGGAGCTTGTGGGAGGTAATTAAGTTTAAATTACATCATAAAAGTGGGGCCCCCGTGATGGGATTAGTGCCCTTAGAAGGAGAGACCAAAGAATTCACTTGCTCTTGCCCTTGTTTGAATGCTCTCTCCCCGCCATCTCTGCTCCATGCCCCCCATCTCTGCATCCCCCTTCTCTGTCTCTCTCTGACATACGAGGACACAGCAAAAAGGTGGCTGTCTACAAGCCAGGAACCGGACCTTCACCAGAACCTGATCATGCTGACATCCTCACCTCAGACTTCCAGTCTCCAGAACTTTGAGAAACAAATGTGTACTGGTTAAGCCACCCAGACTATGGTATTTTGCTATAGCAGCTTAAGCTAAGACAATATTCAAGTCTCTTAAAGGTTTGAACATTTCCCCCAAAATATGTTAACTTGCAACCTTTAGAGTCAGACTAGGAAGGAGAGTTCTTCTCTATATCTGGCCTAAATTTCTCGAGATTTAATTTAATTAGAGTTCATACCAAGATGGAGATTTTTACCTGACCAAAAAATGCTTCCTATTTCATTCCTATAAAGAGAATTTTTTCAATCTTTAAGGAACCTTAATTTGGCATTTGATCTATCCTTGATTATACAATTATTAGCCTTTTGGTGATCTAACCAATGACATTTAAAAGGCACTTATGTGCAAGAGCTTGAATTATGGAATCACAAAACTTTTTAGTTGAAAGAAGCCTCAGAGAAAATATAGTTCAATTCCTGTATTTAAGAGATAAGGATAAGTTGAGACCCAGATAGCTGAGGTGTCCTGTACAAGGTCATACAGCTTGTCAAGAAACAGAAGCAAAGAACACATGTGAGATGGCCTTTTTACCAGTTTACCTGTAGTTGAAGACAAGTTTTAGAAAGATAAAATGGAAGAGAAATGGATTTCAGCTCTTAAAAAAAAACCCTGATGCTATGCCAATGTATTTTATCCTGCTTCAAGGATGAAACATCATTAACACAGAGAAACCCTTTAGAACATAAGAACGTAGGCAAAGCATAATTCTGAAAAGAGGGGTTAATTCCCAGATTATTGTGGTGAAGGGACATGGGGAGGAATGGAAGGAGAGGTCTTAAGAAAACCAATCTAAATCATAGTCCCTGGAACCAGTTTCTCCTGCTTCTATCCTACTGGGAGTCTTTTTAAGAGAAAACTGGAAATGTTCAGCTGCACACAGAGTGCCTTATTTAGCAGACAATATAAAAAAAAAGACAACATTTTCCCTTGTGATTTGAGACTTCATTATCTAATTTTCTCTTTGTGGTGCTCCTCCAACAGCAACCTCCTGCTAAATGGCCGGAACAGACATGACAACTCTGCTTATGGTCCTTGACGCTCTGGTCTTCTCCGTCACCATGCTCTCCTTGGGAGTTTCCATTCACACCCACGGCTTCAACTAGAGAGGCCACACAACTCAATATATAGCTCTTTCCCTTGAACTTTAGATTCATTTCTAACTGCCCGAGGTGTAGCTCTACCTTGATGTGAACAGGCACCTTAAGCTCAGCAAGTCTAAAACAAAATCCATGACTTCCTACCCTGTGACCCCAAATCAGTCTCTTTTACAACCTATCTAACCTGACTAGGTTAATGTTGGCACTAGGTATTCAGTAGCCTAAGCTGAACCCTCAGGAACATCCCTGACTCTTCTTTCTACATCATCCACCACATTCAGTTCATTACTAGTCTCTCCTGTCTACTTCTTAGGCATCCCTGAAATCTGTCTCCTATACTCTACCCTGTCTAACATCTTCCTGAAGTCCAGACTCCATCTTTTGTCTAGACTGTTACAAGGAACTTCAGATAAAATAATTATTTTATTTTCCTCACCTTCCACAAATCTGATACACTTTTGCTAAAAATAAAAACTGTTGTATGGCTCCCAAGTGCCTAAAAGATAAATTTCAAATTCTTTAACATGAAAAAATAGATGACTTTAAATTCACTTTCTTAAACCTAGATACTCACCCTTAATATTCCATCCTGAAACTTTTATCTACTAGTAAAGGATCTGTTTTCAAGAGCTGAATGTGATAAGAATCAACTTAAGCTCTCATTCACAGAGAAGACTATGTATTGTGGTTGACAGAAAACGTTACAAAAAGCAGATGAAACTCTGAGTCTACCATGAACCATCATTATGATCTATACCCTTATCTGTTAAATGGAGATAATCGACATCATCATGAGAATTACATGAGATGTGTATAATGTGCCTAACAACAAAACTATCAGTATAGTGCATATATTATTAATATAATTGTTACTAACATAACAGATCTTTAAGTATCTTAGGATAATTATGATAGGCCCCTCATTATTCTCTCATTTAATGCAAATATTCCCACTTTTTACTATCAATTTCAAAATCGTATCATTTTGAGAATGGCTATCCATCCTGGTTAACTCCCATGGACCTGAAGAAACTAACCATGACTTTATCATAAAACTTTAAGATAAATAATAACTCCTCCTTCCTAACAGTTTAAAGATGATTAATAAACACAGTCTCTTTTTCCAAAGGTGTTTTCTCTTTTAATCATTACAACTCAAAAGGATTAAACTCCTCTTTACTTTAGTGAATATTTTTGCTTCCTAATTGGGGCTTTCAAGGAAATTTTAGAGTGGCTGTTTCAGACCACCACTTAGTCTCTCCTTTCTAAAAATGTGCCATCCTTGCTTTGGTCAGAGATCATTGGCAGGAAGTTAGGTAAAGGTTTTACACTTCCTTTCTGTGGCTTCCTAGAGCAGTACTATCAATCTAACACTTTCCAACAGCTCTGAATTTATAGTCATTTTAATAAGTAAAAGAGGGTAGGTGATAGAGCAGCAAATTGGTCTTCTCTTGCTTTGAAAATGAAAACAGATAGCAAACACAGTCTATTAAAGTAATGTAAGTACTCCCAAGAAGTCAAGACATTGTTAGAGATGTTTTCAAAATGTCAACAGATAATAAGATTGGGCAGTGAGCCAACGATACTGAAGGAGAGTATATTTATTTGTTTCATATGTGAATTAAGTGATTCCTCAACCAAAAGTACCAAGGAATTTCCATTTAACACATTCAGAGTGTTGTTACTGTCATCTAGAGTGTGAAGGAGAAGGCAATGGCACCCCACTCCAGTACTCTTGCCTGGAAAATCCCATGGACGGAGGAGCCTGGTAGGCTGCAGTCCATGGGGTCGCGAAGAGTCAGGACACGACTGAGCGACTTCACTTTCACTTTTCACTTTCATGCACTGGTGAAGGAAATGGCAACCCACTCCAGTGTTCTTGCCTGGAGAATCCCAGGGATGGGGGAACCTGGCGGGCTGCCATCTATGGGGTCACACAGAGTCAGACACAACTGAACTGACTTAGCAGTAGCAGCAGAGTGTGAAAACTGATGAATTCTTTAAAATAATGTAGCATTATGAGATGCTCTTAGGTCTAAAAAATACCTTAGTCCCAGTGTTGGCCCATTCCTTAACTAGCCCTGTGACCTTGACTTAATCTCTCAAGATTTCCATTCACTCAACTCTAAAATGAAGAAGAGGAAATAAGAACATACATTATTTCAGGAAGAGCACCAAGTCAAGATAATTCACACCATATGCCAAACACTGAGCCTAGCATACAGTACATACTCAACAACTGTTGGCCACACATGACTGGGGTTGGATAACAAAACTGGTATGAATCTCATTTCATTTTTGTTTAGAGATCTAATGCAGTGACATCAAGTGAAAAATTCAGTCAACAGTTTTAAATTTATCTCTTCATCCTTTTGTTTTCAATCAATAGAAAATCAAATACCAGTAGGCTTTTTCTTACCAAAATGACCAGCTACTCTATCATCCTGAAGAAATGCACTAAGTGAATATTTTCTTTGATATACTTTTTTCTAACTTCACAAACTTAGCTGCTTCATAGAGATCTGTAAATGCTAAAGAAGAGAGTAGCAAAGTTTCATGCAAGGTCAGAGAGCAGCAAAAGATTAAGAAAAAACAATTCAATACTGTGATTGAGAGTATTCTTCAAAGTTAACTATTTGCCATCCTGGCAAAAGTGCTGATGGAGAAGGCAATGGCACCCCACTCCAGTACTCTTGCCTGGAAAATCCCATGGACCGAGGAGCCTGGTAGGCTGCAGTCCATGAGGTCGCTAAGAGTCGGAAACGACTAAGCGACTTCACTTTCACTTTTCACTTTCACACATTGGAGAACGAAATGGCAACCCACTCCAGTGTTCTTGCCTAGAGAATCCCAGGGACGGGGGAGCCTGGTGGGCTGCCATCTATGGGGTCGCACAGAGTTGGACACAACTGAAGCAACTTAGCAGCAGCAGCAGCAGCAAAAATGTTGAGACTGAAAGGAAAGACTCTTCCTAAAAAAAACACCCACCAAGCAAAATAGGTGGCTTAAATTAGGTGCTAAATATATGACTAACTAAAATCAGTCATATCACTGCCAACCTGGAAAATAATATTTATTACAAGCAGAAGAGATGGGGACTTTCCTCATGGTCCAGTGGTTAAAAATCTGCCTCATAATGTAGGACATGCAGGTTCGATCCCTGGTCGGGCAGCTAAGATCCCACATGCCATGGGGCTACTAGGCCGACACGTGGCAGTTACTGAGCCCATGCACCGCAACTAGAGTCCGCCCATTGCACCTAGAGATGCCTGTGAGCTGCAATGAAGATTCAGTGCAGGCAAAACAAAACAAAAAAAGCAGAAGAGACGTAGGCAGCAAACTCTGAGAGAAGTTGGGAACTGCAGGACAATTATCCAAGTCTCAGATTCTGTGGATTGAATAGTAATTAGCTTAGCTACCGTTCTGTTGGGAGTCAGATACAGAGGCATGCTACATCCCAACCCCCCCCTTGCTACACTGTGTACAAGAACATTAATTAATCACTGAATACAGCATCATGATTAACTAAAGCAAGTCAATACAAAATGCCAAGATATATGTTTAATAAACTGTTTTTTCCAGTATTAATCTAGGTAAGTAAATAAACTACATTGTCTTAACACAAGAATATGTCAAATTTATTTTCTTTTGATTGATCAACATGGTTCACAATAAATTAGCATCCTCTAATGAAAAGGCCAGTGCATAGAAAATGTTGATGATAATATTTGCTAACATTAATTAATTTCTAGATATGCACAGCCATACAGTTCTTAAAATGTTTTAAGGAAATATAGTTGACACATAATATTATATAAGATTTAGGTATATGACAAAGATTTGATATTTATACACATTACAAATTGATCACCAAAATAAGTACAGTAGCTTCCCAGGTGACTCAGTGGTAAAAAAAAAACTCGTCTGCTAATGCAACAGACATAACAGATGTGGATTCAGTCCCTGGGACAGGAAATTCCCCTGGAGAAGGGAACAGCAACACACTCCAGTATTCTTACCTGAAAACTCCATGGACAGAGGAACGTGGAGGGCTTCAGACCATAGGGTCTCAAAGAGTCAGACTCGACTGAGCACACACGCACAGCACACGTGCAAAAGTATAGCAACCATCTATCACCAAACAAAGTTATTGCAATACTATTGAATATATTCCCTATGCTATACGTTAACCCCCTGTGCCTCATTTGTTTTATAACTTGAAGCTTGTACCACTTCAATCCTTTTTGGCTATTTTTTTCTCTCCTCTGGCAATCACCACTTCTCTGTATTTATGAGTCTGTTTCTTTTCTTTTTTTTTTTTAATATCCTACATATAAGTAAAGTCACATGGTATTTGTCTTCCTCTGACTTATTTCACTAAGCATAATACCCTCTGGGTTCATCTATGTTGTCACAAATGGCAACATTTCCTTCCTTTTTAAGGCTAACGTGCCACTGTATATATATCCCATATCTTTATCCATTTGTCTATCTATAGACACTTAGATTTCTTCCATATCTTAGCAGTTATAAATAATTATAATTTGCACATAGGGGTGCAAAAATATTTATGAATTAGTGTTTCTGTTTTCTTCAGATAAAGACCCAAAGCAGGAATTGCTGGATCATACAGGAGCTCTATTTTTAATTTTTTGAGAAACCTCCACACTGTTTCCCTCGGTGGCTGCACCAACTTACATTCCCACCAATACTGCGGGAGGATTTCCTTTTCTTTACACCCTCACCATCATTTGCTATTTGTTATCTTTTTGATGACAGCCATTCTGAAGGTATGAGGTGATATCTCACTGTGATTTTGATTTACATTTCCCTGATTATTAGTTACGCTGAGCATCTTTCCATGTGCCTATTGACCATCTGTAAGTCTTCACTGGAAAAGTATATATTCAAGGCTTCTGTGTATTTTTTAATGATTTTTTAAAAATATTGAATTGTGTGAGTTCTTTATATAGTTTGGATATTAACCCCTTATTGGATACATCATTTGAAAATATCTTCTCCCATTAAGTACACTGCCTTTTCATTTTGTAGATAGTTTGCTCTCCTGATAGTTCAGTTGGTAAAGAATCCACCTGCAATGCAGAAGACCCCAGCTCGATTCCTGGGTCAGGAAAATCCACTGGAGAAGGGATAGGCTACCCACTCTAATATTCTTGGGCTTCCCTTGTGGCTCAGCTGATAAAGAATCTGCCTGCAATGTGGGAGACCTGGGTTCGATCCCTGGATTGGGAAGACCCCCTGGAGAAAGGAAAGGCTACCTACTCCAGTATTCAGGCCTGGAGAATTCCATGGACTGTATAGTCCATGGGGGTCACAAAGAGTCAGACACAACTGAGTGACTTTCACTTCACTTCCTTTGTTAAGCAAAAGCTTTTTAGGCTGATGTCCTCCCATTTTATTTTTGCTTTTGTATTCCTTGCCTGAGGAGACACACCCCCAAAAATATTGCTAAGACTGATGTCAAAGAATGTAGTGCTTATGCTTTCTTCTAGGAGTTTTATTGTTTCAAGTCTTACATTTAGTCTTTAACCCATTTTGAATTTACTTGTGTATATGGTGTGGACTTCCTGGTGTCTCAGACAGTAAAGGATCTGCCTAATTGCGGGAGATCCAGGTTCGATCCCTGGGTCAGGAAGATACCCTGGAGGAGGAAACGGCAACCCGCTCTAGTATTCTTTCCTGAAGAATCCCCACGGACATAAGAGTCTGGCAGGCTATAGTCCATGGGGCTGCAAAGAGTTGGACAAGACTGAGTGACTAACACATACAATGTAAGAAAATGCTATAGCTTCATTATTTTGCCTGTAACTGTCCAGATTTCCCAACACCATTTATTGAAGAGACTGTCTTTTCTCCATTGTATATTCCTACCTCCTTTGTTGTAGATTAATTAACTATTTAAGTGTGTGCTAATTTCTGGGCTCTCTATTCTGTTCCATTGGTCCATGTGTCTGCTTTTCTGCCAGTACCATACTGTCTTGATTACTGTAGCTTCAATATAGTCTGAACGTAGGGAACAGGAAGCAAAACTTCTGAACCCACCATCAGGCCCTCAGTCCAGGGTCCTACACTGGGAAGATGAGCCCCTGAATTGTTTTGATTCCTGTAACATTGCAGGGTAGTTTAGAATCAGGGAGCATAATACCTCTAGTTCTGTTCTTTCCCAAGACTGCTTTGGCTACTCAGTCTTTTGTAGTTCCATGTCAATTTCAGGATATATGTTCCAGGTCTGTGGGAAATGTCTGGTATTTTGAAAGGGATTTGATGAATCTATAGATTTCTTTGAATACTACAAATATTTAGAATCATCCCCAGCTGAGAATCACTGGTAGGTATACAGGTTATTGTTAAGGGCTCTGGATTAGAATGCTTGCACTGAAATTCTGACTCACAACCTTACTAGGTATTTGGCCACAGTGCTCAACTTTTCTGTGCCTCAACTTGCCCTCTATAAAATGGACATAATACTAAGTATTAATATTATCTGATGATAAAATTAATTTTCCTTTCTATACATGCATATAGCTCTCTGCACTTCATGGATATTTAACCATTTAATCCTCCCAGCAACTCTGTGAATACCAACATTGTTGTTGTTGTTGTTGTTGTTGTTAAGTCGCTTCAGTCGTGTCCAACTCTGTGCGACCCCATAGATGGCAGCCCACCAGGCTCCCCCGTCCCTGGGATTCTCCAGGCAAGAACACTGGAGTGGGTTGCCATTGCCTTCTCCAGTGCATGAAAGTGAAAAGTGAAAGTGAAGTCACTCAGTCGTGTCTGACTCTTAGCCACCCCATGGACTGCAGCCTACCAGGCTCCTCCGTCCATGGAATTTTCCAGGCAAGGGTACTGGAGTCGGGTGCCATCGCCTTCTCTGGAATACCAACTTGGGTACTATTATAGAGGACAAATCTGAGGCACAGAAAAGTTGAGGACCCATAGCCATTTACCCAGTAAGTTGGTGAGCCAGAATTTGAGTGCAAGCATTCTAATCCAGAGCCCTTAATATTAACCTCTATACCAGTGATCCTCAACCAGGGGTGATTTTACCCCCAAGGGATATTAGGCAATTTCTGAAGACAGTTTTGATTGTGAAAGGGGAGAACGCTACTGGCATCTAGTGGGCAGAAGCCATGGATGTGGCTAAACATCCTATAGTGCACAGAATGGCCAACCCCCCATTACCACCAAACAGAGAATTCTCCAGCACAAACTATCAAGAGTGGAGGCTGAAGAATCCTGTTCTGTATCATACTGCCTCTGGGATTAGTTATACCCTTGCTACGAAAAATGTGGTCTGCCAACCAGCAGCACTGCATCACCTAGGAACTTGTTAGTAAAATCCCACCCCAGATCTACTTAATTAGAATCTGTATTTCAATAAGATCCCCAGGTGATTCATCTGCACATGGAAGTTTGAGGGGTAGTGTGTTATACTATTAACTCCATCATGCTGTGATGGAGAAGGAAACGGCAACCCACTCCAGTATTCTTGCCTGGAGAATCCCATGGACAAAGGAGCCTGGTGGGCTACAGTCCATGGGATCGCAAAGAGTCAGACATGACTGAACGACTAACACACACACACACACACATGCTGTGATAGGTCTTGAATAAGACACACAGACCATTTGTCCCACACAACGGTAGAGTCTCCTTACACAGGTGCAGAGAGGAAATGTTAGGAAGGGGATAGGCGTGGGGTAGGAGGACGAGGGACAGACCCACCAAGGATGGAATGTTAGGGGCTGAAATTGTCTTCAGGTTACCTAAAGCAGTGGACCTGGTCAGGAGGCACACAACCTGGGGCTAGCAAAGAGAAACTAACACAACACTCAAACCCAACTTTGTCCTTTGGATTAAGGACTACACAGACGGCCAGAAGCCAGGTAAACACAGGTATGGAGTTGAAGCAAAACGAGCTAACACAACTGGTATGTGGAGGACTGGGGCTGGGGGGTGGTAATCGTCACAAGCATACAAGACAGCCAGGATAGCAAAGCTCCTTGCATCTGGGTACCAGTTGTGTGGACCAGGGATTGGTCTGGTTTAAAGGCACAAGTGCAGAGAAGGCCCACCCACCTGATGAGATTTATCTGTATGTTCGCAAAATGTAGTTTTCCTACACCTTTTTTAACAGTCAATAAGGCAAAAGCACTACCAAAACACAAAATCTCTAACAACCCTTCGTCATCCTTCAAGACAAGAAGCCCATCCTTTTAAGACACATAAGCACAGTGGCTCATGAGACACAGAAAGAGTTCCTACCCTCAAGTGGCCCTCAGAGGGGACCACAAAGTGCTGTAGAACCAACCAACCCTGATGTGGAAGCCATCACACAATTACACATTGGGAGATTTAAGATAATACTTTTGTCAAAACATATTTCCTCCCCGACAGGCTTCTCAAAGCAATAAGCAAAATGACAATCTTTTGTGAGCTTTAGCAAATGTTAACTGGGAAACCCTACTGTTTTTAATTGTGCTTGAATAAATGCAGACCAGGATCTGTGAGTGCAAATAAAGTGGTTTCTCTCCCTGTCTCTGCCTTCAAATCAGCTCTGCACTGATGGGTGGGCTTTCCCAAAGGAAAGGCAAGACTGAGGGAAAGTCCTTGGAGCCCAATCACTGTGAAAAGCATTTCACAGTAAACTGATAATTTAAGAAGACTTCTGTTGTGATTATCCAAATAATTTCCCCTTCCATCAGTCTCCATTCCTAAATCACCACTCTAACTGTTGCAGGAAAATCATAGCATTTGGGGATAAACTGGATCTTAAAGGATTTTCTAGTACAGTCGTTTCCAAATGTGGTGTCCTCTGATTTGGGAAGAGACAGCTACTGAGAAAAAGCCAAGAGACTTTTTAAAATGTATACTCCTTGGATCCTATCCTCAGGAATTCCATTCCAACACATGTCAAGTGGGGCCCAAGGAAGCTGTGTTTTTAACAATCTCCTGAGACTCCTATGATGCTCAGCAGGTTCTGAGAACACGATCAAATTCAGTTCTCCCATTTCTTACAAGTCAGGAACTGAGATTTAGACAGTTCATTTATCGTAATACCAGGGCTAGCATCCTAACCTCCCAGTTTAGTTTAATGACCTAAGCCTATCGTTTTTGTTTTTTTCTTTTTTTCATTTGATCAACAATACCGCATAAAAGTAAAAGATAATACTCAAGAATGTGAAGCATTCTTCACGTTCTTCACTGAGTACAGAAGAATCCAGGATTCAGAACTAGAATCTCTTTTGTTATTTCCACTTTCTATTCCTGTTCATTTTAATCCATGTAAAAATTAAGCAGCTTCCCGGATATTCCAAAACACCAGCTTCCTGGCCTTCCCAGAGGAGGATAGGAAAGCTTTTCAATGAACAGTCTGAAAATTAGCTGTTTAATCCATGACATCCCATACTTATAATTTCTTCCTTTTAGTCTTTTAAAGCTTCATTGTTCTTGAGCTTTCTGGGAATTTCTGACTATATTTCCAAAAGAAGAATCACATTATTATAACCCAGAACTTTGGGGTGTTGCCTCTGTAGCCCTAATGGTTGGCCAACTTCAACTATAATATTGCCTTTTTACCTCTATACACATACTTTTTAAGAGAAAGTTAATTTAAGGAACACATCCACTGTCTTTAATTTCTCTCATCGTGTTCTTGATTTTCTAAGAAGTGACTCATCTAACTCATTCACAAAACAACAATAAGAAAAAAAAACTGCATCATTAAGATAATGGTATTGTTAGTTTTTTGAGGGGTAAGAAATACCCTCCAAAAAAAGGTTAATTATTTCTTTTTAGGCAGAGCCTCACTTCGGTTTGTGAAAATATATCTGCGGACGAAAAACGCTGCCTGCCATTTCAGTAAGCAGCAAGTGTTGCTGCCATCAAGCCATCAGCCACAGTGTACCCTGAGGGGAATTAGAGATGGAGAAAAATGGGATACTGGCCCTAAACAATTAAAATGCATATAGAAGGAATAATTTCAGTGAGCCCAGAGTCTTCTATCTTTCCATACATAAAAAAGCACTAAAATCATTAACTTGAAATGTCTGTTTTGTTGTGATTAGCAATATTTCCATGTTTGACTGTAGGTATTTTTCTCTGCAGCAGAAACCCATATATATATGTATGTATATGTATATATATTGGCTCCTCCCTTACCTCTCTGGCACAGTTCCTCAGAGCTGTCTGAGAGGCTGTCTCCCAAGCCTCTGTCTCCCAAGCTCTAGTTCTCAGTAAGAATAAAGCATAACTCACAAGTTTTAGGTTGTATGTTTTTTCTCATTTGACGTTATCCAAATTCTGCCTGAGTTCACTTAGCCTGCAATTCTGCTCTGGGATACAAGTGTACTGTCACTATGTCTATTTATTCTTCAGGCATTAAAATTCAAGAAAAAAAGATCAAGTAATCCTAAGAGCCATGGCGTTTCTGTACAATGCACTTGCTGTTAAGTCCAGAAAATTTATGCTCATTTTTGATATCTTAACAGCCACATTTCCTTTGCTATTATCAAGTTAACAAATATACTCTCATAAAAGATCCCAAAGCATATTTTATATCTTCCATCTATCAAAATCCTACATACTTTAGAGCCCACATGGTATTCTGCCACCTCTGAGAAGCACTTTGGCTTCTATTCTTCCTACAGCAACAAATATGGTCGATGCCCTTGCTACTTTAGTGATTTAGTTTAGTGTGATCTAAACACCAGCAGTATCAGCACCACCCAGAAGTTTGCTAGAAATGCCAAATCATGGCTCCACTTGGGCCAGCTGAATCAGAATCTGCATTTTAGTAAGATTCCCAAGTGATTCATATATACATTCAAGTTTGAGAAGCCACGCTTTGTGCCAGGTAAGACTTTATTAGAGTTTGCTTTGAATCTCTTGTCTCCTCCAACCCAGTTCTTCTACCTTCTAGGGAACAACTTTTGTGTTTTCTCAGAATTTGGTTCCATCAGAAATTTAAGGTGGAATTTAAGACAGTACTTGTGTACCAGACACTTTTGGTTGCTGGTCCAACAGCTATTCCTCACCTTCAATATCACTAACAGTACCTAGGCTTCAGAGAGGCATGTCCAGATGCCCCAGGGTTCATGGGGTCCAAGCTTCATTTCTAGCCTCAAGCTCAAGGAACAAGTCACAATTGGTTTATGCTGATCATGGTGATCCCATGGTCCCTGTTCTCTTCCCTGTGACTGGAGAGCAGGGAGTATGGGCATGGGGCACAATTACTGATGAGGGAAAAGTGTCTAAACAATTCCAAATGGATACAATGGTAAAAGCCCCATTTTATGACTCCTGGATATTTCCAGATGAACATGTGATCCCTAAACTAAAGAAACTGTCTTGTGAAGACAGCTAGCCCAAAGAGAATATTCAGAATGGTCTAGTGGAAAGTTAGAAGGATATAGATCTTTATAGGCATTACCAACCTTGGACTTGCTTTACTTTCAAAGGTCTTATTAACAGTCATCTTATTAAGCCATTAATGTTGGATGTTCATTACTTGAAACACAAATTATTCTAATTGATAGAATTGCTAACTAAAGTATCAACCAATAATTGAGAGGGAACACTCACCCTTTGGGCTTTGCCAGTGCCTCAGTGGTAAGAATCTACCTGCAATGCAGGAGATGCAGGAATTCCGACCTAGGCATGGCAATCCACTCCAGTATTCTTGCCTGGAAAATCCCATGGATAGAGAAGCCTGGCGGGCTAGTTCCGTGGAGTTGCAAAGTGTCAGGTGCGACTGAGCACACAATGCATCCAGCCTTTACATGTATTTATCTCATGCGATCATGTCAGTTCTATGGGGAAGCCACTGTTGTCCCTATTATGACATGAAAACTAAAGTTCAGATATATTGGATAACATTTCCAAAATATAGGATTTGAACTCAGATCTGCCGAATCTGTAGCTCAGGCATCTTCTTCCACCCTCTTTCCATGGTTTGACTTGTTAACAACCACGATAATTTACTCACACTGTTTTTGGGGTGACCTGTGTAAGAGTTGATCTTTGGGAGGATTATGCTCCAGCTCGAATCGGGAGGAAAGCCTTTTATAGGTTTTGAGAGTGGTTTATTATTTGCTTTACTGGTGAGGCGCATGAACAGATGTGTGGGTTATTTAAAATGGGAGTAGTCTCATCCTACAAAACTCTATTCCGGAAGAATCCTGCAGCATGCTAAGCAGGTTCAAGATGAATAAAATAATGAAGCTCCCCATTTGTGGAACTATTCATTGTAAAGAGATGTTATGTTATAAAATTAATGAATCCTTCCAAGAGAATAAACCGATAACCAATTCCTGACACGTACACATGGGTCTGAAGGAAGATGAAACCTCTGCAAGTGGTGCCAGAGGAAAGCAGAACACTGCACTTCTTTTAATGTACCAGTTCACTTTGCAAGCATGTGGCTCAGCTTTCAAATCTGCCTAATTTAAGGGAGCATCTGCATTCATTTGTTCAGGTGTTTTGTCTGAAAGAGGAGATAAAAAAAAATTCAAATAAGTGGGAGTCTTCAAAAACACCACTTAAATATTTCATTTGCCACTCTCATGTGATCAACGGGTAGAGATGCTACCCTTGAAATGAGGCCAACAGTTTACTCAGGCTGAACTAGAAAACTGTAAGAGATGAAAGGGTTTTGAACCAATCTTTAACTCCCGAGGGAGTGTCATTTTTATTCTTAGAAATGTCATTTCCCAGGTGTCTATGGACATATAAAAAGCAGCAATGTTTCTGAAATAAAAGACCACCAGCTTAGACACAATTAGCAACATTAAAAGGAAAGAAGCTGCTTTCAAGGAAAATAAAGCCCTGTCCTCACACAAAAATAAATGTTTTGGGGCAACGGCCTTCCACTCTCCATGTACAAGCTACGCTTGGATGGTCACCCTATGTAGACAGAATGTTAAACCCAGCTCTTAATTAGGTCATTTAGTCAATACAGTGGAACATTCAGTCCCAAAGGTCACGTAATGCCTGTAAACAATGTCTTTTATTCAGGTTAGCCTTAAAGATCTCTTAAATCTATTGCTGAAAGTGACCAATTATTTCAGTTAAAAGAGATGAACTAATACTTCTATGCAGACACGGGCACTGCTGATTAAGTGGCATCAATTCACTCAGCGTTCTTTCAAATATTTCACTTCAGCTTCTTAAAAGAAGGGCTCTGACTCATTATTGAGAGAATCAGAAAACTGTTTCTCCTTCTCAAGAGAAAGAACAATGAAAAGGAACTTATTTCAGTATTTTACCTTTCCATTGTATTTCTTAAGTTTGCACAGGCATCCTAGTAATTAGGAGGAAGACGGAAGAGGTGTGGGAATAGAGGAAAATGAACCATCCCGATTGCTATAGTCAAACAGGTTCCACCAGCTTGTCTTTTGTACTGCCATGGAACTTTAATTTTTCTTCCTAATTAAGAGTTAATTTAAAACTATCTTATTGGATAGATGGATCCCTCTAGTAAGTCAAAGAAGACCTATGGTATAATTGATAAATTTTACATATATTTTTGGAAGACAATGCCCAAAATATTATCATGGAAGATTTTTTAAAAAACTATAATTTAGGGGGAGTTAGAAACTTGAAATAAAATCAGTTTTTAAAAAGAAAACTAATTTAATAATCAGTATACTGAGATAGTACTGATAGACATTTTGATTAAAACTGTATGTAAACATCTTAATTTTCAGGCAAGCATAAATAAATGCTGTTGAAAATAAGGCATGTTATAAATAAAGAATGCAACTTTTTTTTTAAACTAAGGCATTTTATCTCTGATACATATACATCTATGATATTTTGATAGAAACTTAATTCTAAATCAATGATAGGCACAAAATAATCCAAGAATTAGAAATCCTAAAATCACAATTTTACATTATTTATAACAATAAAACAATTTAAAATGTGACACAGAGATGAAAAACAAGAGATGAATGTTTTCACTATTTTCAGCCAATCTTTAGCTCCTAAGTTCTCACTCAGTAATAAAGGTCTATGACTTTTTAAAATTTTTCACTAAGTAATATAAAGCCATGACAATGTTTAGGTTACATATGCTGACTACTCGGAGACACATAACTATGCTTAAATCAACTGTTTTCTAAATGGTGAGCATTATTTTATTAGAGCAAATCTATTCTTTTTATATAACCCTCAAGGCAAAGCCTAGTGGCAGCTGAGTGAAGATCTCAAATTTTCCCTCCCTCTACATGTCACTTCAGATCTCCAAAGCTGTTATCAGCTGACTTTATAGAAATACAGAAGTTCTTTAAAGCAACCTACCACGAAATCTGCGAAGGCTAGCATTATACTGACTATTCTTACAGGTGAATAAAGGTTTTCCTCTGGGGAGGACACAAAGTTGCTATAAAGGTGAATTCTAATAGCTATGGAAGTAGGTGAATAGAAGGCATCTCTCTTTTGAAAATCATTTTCCACTAGTCAGTAAAGATTAAACAATCTTTTGGTTCAAAAAATGTATAAAGAGGACTCTTTTCTAAATAGAGCTACAATTCACTATGTAATTCATTTTCCCCTTCTAGTTAAAGATGTGCTGACCCACCTAAATCCAAGAAGTTCTGTTCTTAGAACGCTGCTTTCAGAGAACAGTTTACACAATATTAGAAAGTGGGAAGAGACAGCAAAATGATCTACTCTAGCAGTCTTTATTACATTTCAAGTTTGAGAATCTTCCGTGTTGTTCTTATTTCCCAAACCTCAACAGCTGAAGTGATCTGAGAACAGAGTTCAAAGGATGTGCAGTAGGAAATAAAACATGTCCAGTGTGACCAATAGATCCTTAAAACCTCTCTTGAAATTTACTAATTCCCGTAAATGCATTTTATACTTCACAGGTGTGTCTCTTTCCAGATCAGCAAGTAGTGTGACTTCCTCTCCCATTTCTCTTGAACAACCTCCAGCCTATCAGACGTCTCTGTGCACCACTGCGTATTCTCTCAAACCCATCCTTCACTGAGACATGGTAACAACTTGTTTTCTGAGCAATCAACTTCAATTCGACAATGCAGCACACTCCAAATCTAAGCCTTCACCCACACACCTCCCTGCCTGCCCACCACTGCCAGACAGCCATGGATAAATGTTTCTTGTGGGGGCTAATTCTGTGTGTCAACTCAACTGGCCAAAGGGTGAAACATTATTTCTGGGTGTGTCTATGAGAGTGTTTCCTGGTGAGATCATCATTTAAATCAGTGGGTTCAATGTAGATTGGCCTCTCCAGTGCGGGTGGGCATCATCCAATCCATTGTTGTCCTGAATACAACAAAAGGTGAAGGAAGGAGGGAATTGCTCCTTTTCTTTTCCTGCCTTGCTATTGAGCTGGGACATTTTATCTTCTCCACCCTTTGAGTAGGACTTAAAATAATCAGTTCCCCTGGCTGTCAGGTCCTGGAACTCTGACTGGAATGACATCACTGACTTTCCTGGGTCTCCAGCTTACAGATGGGAGATCATGAGATTTCTCAACCTGCATCATCAGATTAAATCTCCTCTATATTCTACTGGTCTTACTTCTCTGCCTACCTGCTAAGTCACTTCCGTCATGTCCAACTCTTTGCGACCCTATGGACTATAGCCCACCAGGCTCCTCTGTCCATGGGATTCTCCAGGCAAGAATACTGGAGTGGGTTGCCATATGCTTCTCCAGGGGATCTTCCCAACCCAGAGATTGAACTCATGTCTTACATCACCTGCATTGTTAGGTGGATTCTTTACCACTAGTGCTATCTGGGAAGTACCAGTCTACTGGCGCTTCCAGTAGACATTCCAGTCTACTAGAAGTAGACATTCCAGTCTACTTCTCCAGGGAACCCTAATACATTTCTCTTTTCAGACAATTTTAAGATACCTTTCATTAGACTCTTCAGAGAGTCCTGACAAGAGTTAAAGCACTAAGTAACTTCAGTCATGTCTAGCTCTTAGTGACCCCAAGGACCCCATTCTCCAGGCCAGAATACTGGAGTGGGTTGCCATGCCCTTCTCCAGATGATCTTCCTAGATTGAAAGCTGAGTCTCTTCATCTCCTGCATTGGAGTTCTTTACCACTAGAGTGAATATGTCACCTGTAGCAGTGACTGATGCAATCACTTCATAGGGGTTTCCCTCCCTCCGTAGTTCACAATCCCAGCCCCTCCCTCCTACACCCTGGACTTAATTTCCCAAATCATGCACTTACACCCAAGGCTCTGATTCAGGCTCCACTTTGAGAAAGGCCTAGCCTAAGATACCTAGGACATTGTAATCATAACTGTGGTTACCTTTGACCTGCTACTGCTAAGTCACTTCAGTCGTGTCCGACTCTGTGTGACTCCATAGACGGCAGCCCACCAAGCTCCCCCATCCCTGGGATTCTCCAGGCAAGAACACTGGAGTGGGTTGCCATTTCCTTCTCCAATGCATGAAAGGGAAAAGTGAAAGTGAAGTCGCTCAGTCGTATCCGACTCTTAGCAACCCCATGGACTGCAGCCTACCAGGCTCCTCCATCCATGGCATTTTCCAGGCAAGAGTACTGGAGTGGGGTGCCATTGCCTTCTCCATACGTTTGACCAAGCCTGCCATAAACTGTTTTCCAGACTCAGAAAGCTGACAGTCCTAAATAAGATCATTGGTGCTGACTGATGTAGTGAGAATGCAAAGTGAAAGTGAAAGTTGCTCAGTCATATTCAGCTCTTTGCAACTCCATGGACTATAGCCTGCCACGTTCCTCGGTCCATGGGGATTCTCCAGGCAAGCATACTGGAGTGGATTGCCATGTCCTCCCCCAGGGGATCTTCCCAATCCAGGGATGGAAGCCAGATCTCCCTCATTGCAGGTGGATGTAAGTAGGATTCAAACCCACATGCGCTGGAGACTCAACGACTTTCAGCATTGCCTTTCATGTGGTACTGTTAAGAACAACACTCCTTAGACATTGAAAATTTGGCATCAACCAAATATTACCAAGTGTTTCAAGCTGTCCAGGTGCTTCCTAATACTAACAACAATAACTCCTATTTATTGACAGCTTCCCATGTGCCCGGTTCTGTGCATCTTTGTGATCTCATTTTATCTTTATGACAAGCGGTGAAATAATCCAGACCTATTTCCTCATCTTTTTGTCCCATAGTACTGGATAAATAGACATTTGGTGCTTGCTTATTGGATTAAAGTGAGTTGAAATAAAATTTAGAAAACACAGATCTTTTCTGTGTCCCCACTTCCTTTCAGAGAAATGAAGTGAACCTCATGCTCACAAATTTCCTGAAAATCTCCACTTTGTTCTTTGATAACATGTTCTGATGCCTTAAGAACAAAGAGAAACATATTTTCAAAGCCTGGGTTACTAGTCGCTTCAAAGGGGGAATAGAAATGTTAGATTCACTCAAGGAGATTAGTATCGTGGCATTATGGAGTTATAGAAAACCTCAGGAGGTTGTCTAGTTTATAACCTTGCCTCCAGGCAGAACTACAACAAAGCTATCATGAACACATCTCTGCCTGTGCCTCCAGTTCAAATCTTATTATAATCCATGATAATGCCAATCTCCAAATGATAAAAAGATCCCTCTGATCCAACAATTGGCCAGTTTATTTCAAGCAGTGTTTGATAAGGCCAAATTCCAACAAGAAATGTTTTAGTGGGCCAGAGAGTGAAAAATCAACAGGAGCAGAATTTCAAAAAGCTCCATAAAGGCCAAAGACTCAGGGAGCATGGATTTGCATCATCATGTTCTTTTTATTTTTTTGAAACTGCAAATCCTGAATTCTGGGAGAAATTAAAGAGCAAAGAAATTCTGTAACTATAAAACTTCATTACACCAATAAAATAAATACCTGTTTCCTATAGGTCAGGAGTAAATGATCATCATTACATGTACTCTTTATTGGATTAATAAACAGGGTCTCGTTCAAGAACCCAAAGGCAAATGTACACTAAAATGTGAACAAGAACAGGAAGAGAAGCATAATATCTTTGAGCACCTTCTAACCCAACAAATAAAGTTTTATGTACACATTTTTCCATTAAAAATGCAAAGATCATTTATGAAAATAGGATGATAACAATGGGGCTTAAAGTGCAGGCATCAGAAGTCCATTATAATCTCACTCATTATTAGATGTTTTCTGCATTCAGCATGGGTCACAGGACATCCCCCTAGAGACATCTGAACTACACTTAGCAAACACTCTTATCAGGTTTTCTTAAGTAACAGGTTTATTGAAACAGAGTTGAATATCTCCATTCACTACAAATGAACAAAGATTAGCAAATGAACTTAATTAATCAGTTAATTTATTAATTAAGGAAAGATGTCTTAAAAACCAGTGCGATGTTGTCCGTTGAGGATAAAGATGCTGATATTCTGCAGAGTCAGCTACATAACAGGAATGGAAAGTGGCTTGGCCATGGTGAAATCACACAAGAATAGAGTGTTAGTTTCCCCATTTCGCTTCATGCCTGGGCCCCATGAATACTTTACATGCTGCCTCAGTGTTATCCAGGCTTCCCAGCTGGCTCAGTGGTAAAGAAACCTCCTGCCAATATAGGAGCCACAGGAAATGGAAATGCTGGTTTGATTCCTGCTTCAGGAAGATTTTCTTGGAAAAGGAAATGGCAACCCACTCCAGTGTTTTTGCCTGGAAAATCCCATGGACAAAGGAGCCTGGTAGGCTACAGACCAGAGGGGTTGCAAAAAGTCAGACATGACTGAGCACACACACACACACATGCACTCAGTGTCACTCAGATAAAGGCACTGCTGTATCCAGTACCGTACATGTCATGTGTCTTCATTTTAATTTTTTTAATGAAGGTGGCTGATGTATAATGTTGTACTAATTTTAGGCAAACAACAAAGTGATTCTGTTTGTGTGCCATGCTGCTGTCATCGCCAGACAGTGGAAAGGTAAAGAGAAGGTACAAGGGGTCATCAATTTGGTATAAATCTGAAGCAGGAATACCCCTCATCATTTTCATTCTCATTCCACTGGTGAGAAGCAGTGTGTGCCTAGGCTAGCCAGAGGACCATATCTAGATTCAAATAGGGTTGGACAATTCAACCCCTGGCTGGGCAACCACACTCCAGCTAAAAGTCTATTATGTGTATAATGCAAACAAATTTCACTTCACAATCAGCCACTCTCTCACACTTTCTTTCATTCTCTCATATTGTTCTAAAGCACACCCTTAAAAGGCTTTTATTCTTGCTGGTTGTTTTTTGAGAGGTGAGGGTTTCAGAGAGGTGAAATTTGGTCTATGGTTGAAGTGTGTGTGTGTATGTGTGTTTAGTTGCTAAAGTTGTGTCTGACTCTTTGGGAAACCATGACCTGCAGCCCACCAGGCTCCTCTGTCCATGGGATTTCCCAGGTAAGAATACTGCAGTGAGTTGCCATTTCCTTCTCCAGGCTATGGTTAAAGTACAAGACATTTAATGAAAAGGTCACCTCTCCTTAATATACTTGCTTTGCTGCTGCTGCTGCTGCTGCTGCTAAGTCACTTCAGTCATGTCCGACTCTGTGGGATCCCATAGACGGCAGCCCACCAGGCTCCCCTGTCCCTGGGATTCTCCAGACAAGAACACTGGAGTGGTACTCACAGCCAAATTCATTGTCTGAGGTTCTTGTCCACCTGGGTAAAATATTGAGTGAATGTCTAAATGGCTATTCTTCTTCCTAGTTCTTGATCCGTAATTATATGATATCAAATTATTATTGAAATTGGCAAAGTTGGTCACTCCATGAGGGACCTTGTGTAGACACTCTGTTTATAACAAGTTTCATGACTTTTTCTTTTTCCTGAATGTATTGATTCCGAAGTGGAGGTGATGTTCTTTGGTTAAATCCTTATGCTGCTGCCGCTAAGTCACTTCAGTCGTATCTGACTCTGTGCGACCCCATAGACGGCAGCCCACTAGGCTCCTCTGTCCCGGGGATTCTCCAGGCAAGAATACTGGAGTGGGTTGCCATTTCCTTCTCCAATGCATGAAAGTGAAAAGTGAAAATGAAGTCTCTCAGTCGTCCCCGACTCTTAGCGACACCAAGGACTGCAGCCTACCAGGCTCCTCCATCCATGGGATTTTCCAGGCAAGAGTACTGGAGTGAGGTGCCATTGCTTTCTCTGTAAATCCTTATAGACTTCATCTATTAAGGAAAAAATAAATTCTGGTAGCTCTTCATTTACTTAACATTGAGCATCTGCTGTGTATAAGATGTTGTGCTAGACTATGAGACTCCTGGATTATATAAAATGTAGCTCCTACTCCCAAAGAATCTTTAGGTAACCTTAGAAAATATCATTTAGTTGCTTAGTCGTGTCCAACTCTTTTGCAACCCCATGGACTGTGGCCTACCAGGCTCCTCTTTCCATGAGATTTTCCAGACAAGAATACTGAACTGGGTTGCCATTTCTTTTTCCAGGGCATCTTCTTAACACAGGAATTGAACTCACATCTCTTACATTGGCAGGCAGATTCTTTACCACTGAGCCACCTGGGAAGCTCCATAAGAAATAGTCCTCTCTAATTTTTCTTTCTTTTTTTCTTAAACAAAAACAAAAACACCTCCCAAAAGCTTACTTAGAAATTAGTCCAGTAGAGGGCAGCACACACACATACACGCACCTCCACTAGCACCCGGGCACCCCCAATTAAAGTAGCTAAGTAGACAGAACAAAGTAGAAGCTCTTTGTGCAGTACCCAGAACATGGTAGGTATGCAGCTGACTCCTAAGGAAAAAGACAGACATAGAGTGGCAAGAGAGAATGCATTTACAAACAGGCAAACGTGCCTTAAATAAAATTAGTATTCTAAAAAATAACGAAGAACAACCTAATTTATTCCTCATGTCTTAGTAATTGTTTCAAAAACACAGTGTACATAGAATGCAGTAAAAATCCACTTACGGTGAAAATGCTCCATAATTCAGCTCTATTATCATATTACTGTGTTTGATTTGTTTTCTCTGAACTCTGATATAGCTATGAAAATGAGAAAATCAAGTGTAACATTTTTTTCATCAGTGAAAATAGAGATAGATGGAATCTAATTATTAAAACTGTCATGTACCTTAGTCACCCACATGCTTAGATAAATTATCCAGTTCTTCAACACATTTTAACTATGAAAAAGAGCAAGAGATAAGCACTAACTCATTAACACTATACGAAATGGTTCAGTTTATTAATAAAAGACTCTAATAACAAAGCCTTGTGGGTCTATAAGGGAGATTTATAACTAGCATTTGCTAGGGGAAAAAATGTATACATTTGCTATTAATAAATTGACAGCAAAAGTTTTTTCTTCTTGCAATAAGCCTATGTAGAAAGGTTTGTGGATTGGGTTGTAATTATGGTCTTCAAGCCAGAGAATTGCTAAATTAGCACATCTAATGAAATCAATACATTCTGAGGCACAAAGAACCTTTTTGAGGTGTGCAAAGAAAACTTTAGCAAGGCATGACTGCCTTTTGTTTCCATAGAATGCTGATTCATTACCTCTAAGCAGACAACTGATGACTAAACATCTATTATTGAAAGAGTAAGTAAGATACAATATTAACAAGTTCATTCCTACTTAACCAAAGAGTAAAAAAAAATCCTTTCATTTGAGAGTAACAACATTTTTTTGGCAACATAAGTAGTAGAAATATAGATGAGTGCAATTGAGGTGAATAAATAAAAAGTAGAAAAACTAAAATAGCGCAGAGGAAAAATAAGGCATTTTCAGGAACCCTGGGTCACAAAAGACATTTTATCCTTCTTTCCAGTAAGGTTGCAGCCCATCGGATTTTCACCCTGACATTTGGGTTTTTTAATACTGTATGGGGTATCAGAGTAAACATTTGTCACGCTTTCAGATCAATTTAGAAAAAGAAATCAATATTTTAAAAGAGTCTGTTATGTTAAGTTTAAAAATAAAATAAAATTAAAAAAAAAATAAAAAAAATAAAATAAAATAAAAATGCTTCCCACAAAGCAAAAAAAAAAAAAAAAAAGAGTCTGTGTCAAAACAGCCCTACTCCTTTACCACTTTGAACTTTTTCAAGCTTAAAAAAGTTTTCTTCAATTTCTTGCTTCTAGAATCTAAGTGCTTTTTCCTTCCTATTTCATAAATTCTTGAAAGTAAAAACAAATCTGAAATGTTCAATCTAACTTTGTTGATAAAGGAGAGAAAATGGGTTCCCATAGTTTATTCTAACTGGTAAGGACAATCTCCTGAGGCATAATTCTTACAAATGCATGCATTTTGGCTGAAGATGCCATCTGAGAGGTAGCAAGCAGTACAGGGGGAACACGAGTTTGGCCGGGCGAACCCCGTAGCAGCTCAACTCCCTTCTATTCTAGAAGGAACAAAATAACTTAGAAGCGCTGCACCAACAGCACTTTTGCTTAATAGGCTTTTTCAAATGATGGAACCTATTGACTTTGATTTTATGAAAGGTCTTTAAATTATGTATTTCCCCCAAATCAAGAAAAGGGTAGACCCTCACTGGTTCCTGAGCTGGAAATGTTCTTATTTGTGTTTGGAAAAGTTCAGTTCATTGCCCTGAGAATTTGTATTCTGTATTTGTCTCCCACATTTTTAAGTTGATCAGCAAACTTAAAGGTCTTCATATCCATGATTCTCAAGTCTTAGAATTTCTCACTGGAAGCAGAGAGCAGTTTTGCAAAGTCACCTACCCTGCTTCCAGATAGTAATAATAAATGTTTGGATAGAGCTTTATAGGATATGAAGTACCTGCATGATGTATCCTATAAAGCACAGACTAAGTGTGATGTAAACAATGTTAACTTTGTGGAATACTGAACTGTAAGACACTTAAACCAAAAACAGATATACATTGACTCTGCCAGTCATTAGGCATGCGATTATATGCCAAATTTTGCTTCTACTTTGCTGCTTTGTATGATTTTTTTTCCTCTTCAATCAGCTTTTAAAACCTTTCAGAGATCATATCACATATTTTTTATCACTTTCACCCCTAGAACAATACTGAATAAAAAATAAATGTTCAATAAATAATTGAAGAAATTATAAAAAGTGAATGAACGCATGAACTATGAATGACCCATTATGGAAGAAGCCATTAAAATTTAGCCTGATAACTCTAAAACAAGAACTTTTGAGTGTTAAGAAATGTGACTTCACGTCTAGGCTGACTCCATGCCTATTCAATTTTGGGCTTTAACCACTTTCACAATATGAAGTAGAGATGGAGCATGACAAGTATCTTTTTTTCCCTCCTGGGTACCTCTACCTCAACATCAAGATACATTAGGCCATTTCCCCACCATCTGTAAAGTCCTCCTTGTCTAAGCCTTAAAATCTTTGTTTCCTCTGAACTTTTGTAGCATTTACAGTCAAACCAGCACTCAGTAATTTCTTAGCCATTTTTTTTTTTGTGGGGCAGGGGGGCAAGCTTGTCTCTATTTTTGACTGTCTTCTACAACATTTGGATCTGCCAGAGTAACAGTCACATAACGGGCATGTATTAAATATTTTTATTTAGATAATGTTTTTAAAGAGATGGGAATACTAGACCACCTGACCTGCCTCCTGAGAAGGTCTGCCTCTGTATGAAGGTCAGGAAGCAACAATTAGAACTGTACAGGGAACAACAGACTGGTTCCAAATTGGGAAAGGAGTACATCAAGGCTGTATATTGTCACCCTGCTTATTTAACTTATATGCAGAGTACATCATGAGAAGTGCTGGACTGGATGAAGCACAAGCTGAAATCAAGATTGCTGGGAGAAATATCAATAACCTCAGATATGCAGATGACACCATCTTATGGCAGAAAGCAAAGAAGAACTAAAGAGCCTCTTGATGAAAGCGAAAGAGGAGAGTGAAAAAGCTGGCTTAAAACTCAACATTCAGAAAACTAAGATCATGGCATCTGGTCCCATCACTTCATGGCAAATAGATGGGGAAACAGTGACAGACTTTAATTTGGGGGGCTCCAAAATCACTGCAGATGGTGACTGCAGCCATGAAATTAAAAGATATTTGCTCCTTGGAAGAGGAGTTATGACCAACCTAGACAGCATATTAAAAAGCAGAGACATTATTTTGCCAACAAAGGTCCATCTAGTCAAGGCTACGGTTTTTCCAGTAGTCATGAATGGATGTGAGAGTTGGACTATAAAGAAAGATGAGTGCCGAAGAATTGACGCTTTCAAACTGTGGTGTTGGAGAAGACTCTTGAGAGCCCCTTGGACTGCAAGGAGATCCAACCAGCCCATCCTAAAGGAAATCAGTCCTGGGGGTTCACTGGAAGGACTGATGCTGAAGCTGAAACTCCAATACTTTGGCCACCTGATGCAAATAGATGACTCATTTGAAAAGACCCTGAAGCTGGGAAAGATTGAGGGCAGGAGAAGGGGACAACAGAGGATGAGATGGTTGGACAACATCACTGGCTCAATGGACGTGAGTTCGAGTAAGCTCTGGGAGTTGGTGATGGACAGGGAAGGCTGGTGTACTGCAGTCCATGGGGTCGCAAAAAGACAGACACAACTGAGTGACTGAACTGAACTTTATTCATTCATGCATTCAACAAATATTGTCAAATACTTAGTCTTTGCCAGGGACTAGAGAAGGCCATGGCACCCCACTCCAGTACTCTTGGCTGGAAAATCCCATGGACAGAGGAACCTGGTAGGCTGCAGTCCATGAGGTCGCTAAGAGTCGGACACGACTGAGCCACTTCACTTTCACTTTTCACTTTCATGCATTGGAGAAGGAAATGGCAACCCACTCCAGTGTTCTTGCCTGGAGAATCCCAGGGATGGAGGAGCCTGGTGGGCTGCCGTCTATGGGGTCGCACAGAGTCGGACACGACTGAAGCGACTTAGCGGCAGCAGCAGCTCTGAGCATAGAAAGAAAACAGGAAACAAAGCCATTGCCTTCACGGAGTTTACATTCCAGTTGTGGGAAACAGACTGACAAATTAGCTGACATCTTCCACTCCAAGAATACTATGCCCTATGTCGGCATGAAATTATAGAAGCTGTACCTTTGCCCCTAATCCCATAGAAATGGAATGATATCTGACAAATGAGGATTTAAGAAGCTCTTTTGCCCCTTTTCTGCTTGCCTTTTTCTGTTCCCTTTAAACCTTAATTATAGAAATGAGATCAGGAGGCAATTTAACCCCTGACAAGCTCTCCTGAATGCACACCACACCTTGCTGAACTTGTTGACTATTTTGCTAGATTAAAAGAAAAGTGAATAATTACGTAGTTAAAGAATGACTAGCCCTCTACCTCCAGTGGCTTGCTTAGCAATCCTGCAGGCAGACCATGCGGGTAAGATAACATGTGAAGAGCAAAAACAAGGAGTCAGCCATTCTTTAGTGGAGAATGACACAGAGCTTGACTTCCTTCCTTGATGATTCACTGACATTCTTTCCCCTTTAACACCTGTCATGGCTGAGCAGAATCTTGAGAGTTGGTTTTGAGGAAATGAGTCTGCCATCTCCCCAGGTTGCTGGCCTTTGAATTAAAGCAAACTTTCCTCTCTACCAACAATTGCCTCTCAAGTATTGGTTATTTATTCTCATTTGTGTACCTGGGTTTTGTTATTGGTTTCTATCTGTTTGGTATTTTTGATGGAATCAAGGTATTCCTTTCCATTCTGTTTGCTCCCTTCTGTGCTTTCATTTTCTATTGTGATATTTCAAAATGTTGCTTTTCATAAAAAAGAGAATCACAGGGTAAAATACAGGCATAGGCTGTATAAGGCTGTTGTTCGAGCTGGCCTCACAGACTGGTGGGATTCTCACCAGATTGGTGTCAGTTTGGACAAATTTGGCTTTACAGTGGTATAGAGAAAGTCTTTGGAGAAAGAAATGGCAACCCACTCCAGTGTTCTTGCCTGGATGATCCCAGGGATGGTGGAGCCTGGTGGGCTGCCGTCTATGGGGTCGCACAGAGTCGGACACGACTGAAGCGACTTAGCAGCAGAGAAAGTCGCTCTGTCGTGTCCGAGTCTCTGCGACCCCATGGACTATACAGTCCATGGAATTCTCCAGGCCAGAATAGTGGAGCAGGCAGCCTTTCCCTTCTGCAGGGGATCTTTCCAACCAGGGATAGAACTCAGGTCTCCCACATTGCAGGCAGATTCTTTACCAGCTGAGCCACAAGAGAAGCCCAAACTTGGCTTTGAGTCATCAATAAAATTTGATGAGGTTTTTCTTGTGCCTTAATTTTGTTTGTCCTGAGAGCCTTACTTTGATAGAGAGACTGTGCTCTTCCTGGTTTTCCACTTGCTGGGGGTGTACACTGTTGGCTTTGCATACAGAAGACAAACATCTGGGGTGGGTACCCAGGACATGAAGTAGACAACTGTTACCACCTCTCATAGGGTCATCTAAGGTCTAAATCTTCTCTTCCAGTAGAAAATCCTGTTTCTCCAATATACTCTCATTATCATCCTTATTTTTAAAACTATCTTTCTAAATGGCATCATCTTACCAAGGATGATTTGGGCTTTCAGTGGCTCCTCTGGGAAACATTTGACATGGACAAAATTGTTCATTTGAGAGACATCATAGAAAAGAGAGGATAAGATTACTTAGTCCAAATTGCTAGAATTTTTGTATTGGTATGCAGAGGCTACCAAATGAACTCAGAATAAAAAATTGCTTCACTAAAAGATTCTTTGTCCGAGGCTAACGAACAATTTGACAAACCTAAACAACAATAAATTAGACTCATTTCCCTAGTAAATCCACCTTTTCCTGGTCTTCCAATTGCTTACCTACATCCAGCCCACTCTTCCCCCTTGTCCTGTTCGCTCTCCCTCATTGCTATCATCTCCTCTGCCCTCCCCCTTGTCAAGACTCCTTGATTTTTTTCCCAGTGATTTTCCTAGGACTCCAAAAGACCAGTGACTTCTAAAGGTCCATCTTCCTATAAGCAAGGTTTCAGGAAACTGTAGAACTTAATCTTTAGAAGCTGAACTAAGAGCTATAATTAAGGATTTTCCTAAACTCTGAGAGGGCCAGCAACTATCCAAAGAGAAACTTATAATTCTTTTGAGTACATAAGGCTGAGAGTTACCTGATCCATATCAAAATGCACACGTTGGATAGAACATGTTAGAAGGTTGGATTCAACCTTCACAGAGGTTGAATCTCAAATGGCAAAACCTGATTGGACTGTCCCAGAAAGGGACCTATAAGATATTTGTTTTCACAATAAGCCTAAATGTCCAAAATTAAAACAACAAAGTTTAAAGGTCAAAACATATGTCAAAGTTCCCTAGAAACTACACTTGAACACTCTAATAAAATTTGGTCAGATGATAAATCAATCATATAAACAAAAGAAAAAACTATAAGATAATTTCAAGCTACACTAGGAAACATCTTCAAACAACACTCAGGAGATAAAGAAGGTGCTGAGGTAATAGCAGTTCTTTCATCTCACTTTCCATCAAAACTAAAACTAATATTAGATCCTACTTAAAAGACAGAAATTAGAATGAGACAGCTCCTTTACCTGAATTACAGCTCCTGGCAGAACATTTTGAAAGGCCTTAAGAACAGAAACCATACAGGACCCAAAATAAATGTATGGCCCTACAGATGGGACAGTTGGGGGCCCCCTCTCCAACCTCATAACAAAGACATTTGTACATGCTCTGAACAGAAAGGACACTGCAAAGAAGATTGACCTAGCTTGCAAAATGGAAGCCAGAACAAAATCCCAGAAAATTCACATCAGTAAGCATGTTCTAAAGAAAAATTGCCCAATATTGCACCTTACCCTTAAACACTGAAGGTTAACTTGATTATTAACTTGAGGTAGCTGCTCAGTCCTGTCCGACTCTTTGTGACTCCATGGACTATGTAGCCCGCCAGGCTCCTCTCTCCAGAGAATTCTCCAGAAAAGAATACTGCAATGGGTAACCATTCCCTTCTCCAGGGGATCTTCATGACTCAGGGATCAAACCCAGGTCTTTCACATAGCAGGCATATTCTTTACCAACTGAGCCACCAGGGAAACTTCAAACACTGAAGGTTAATCAACCATAAGTACTGATGGTTACTTCATCAATTTCTGGTTGATGAGAGGGTGACTTTTTACACTTTAAGCTCTGCCATCCTTTCCCAGCTTCCTCTCTGGAGAACATATTACTCAGGTGGTAGGTATTTCAAGTAACCCATCTATTTCTCTGTGTTCCAGGCCTTGACTGTAACCCTTTGGGCCTTTACTGGTACTCTATGACACCACCCCTACTTTTTAATAGAAGGGTAATTGGCTCTACTGTAGAGCATATCCACCTTCTTCACTGTGTTTCTGGACAAGACCAATTCCTATGTTTCTATCTTTATCTGGAAAGGACAACAACATACCTGGAAGGCATGCCCAGAAGCTCACTGAAGCCCCCTTCTATTTTTCCCTGTTCCTCAATCAGATTTAAACGATCTCAGTTTCCATCATGATCCAGTTCTAATACAATATGTAGTTGGCCTCTGTTAACCTTTGTTCAGAAAACAATAAAGACTGTCAAGAGGATTCCATTTTCTTGCTCACATCCTTAGCAAAAGAAGGACATACAGTTTTTTCTTTGCCAAACAGTTCATTTTTTATGATCTAAGGGAGGAAAAATTCTCTCCCCTGATATATTAAAAAATATCTTAATGTATCCTAGATCCCTTAAAAAATAGCAACCATGATTTATAGGTTTCAATGGATATTGCAGACAATGAGTGCTGAATCTTTCTGAGACGGTGACACCTCAGTGTGAGCTGACCAACTTCTCAGTAAGAGACCCTTTTTTCTGGAAACCCAAACATGAACAGGCCTCTGTAACTTGGATAAGGCTCTTCTCTTCCACAACCTCCTTCCCTAGGCACCCCTAACAACAAAAAGGCTTTTTTTTTTTTTTTTTGCTTATACATGAGATCTAGACAAGCCCTTGGGATTTTAATTCAACTTCCTGGGAACCATCAAAAACCCATTACTTACTATAACCTCATCCTTGACCCTATTGCAAAAGTTTACATCTGTCTTAGGGCAATGGAACCTCATGGTTCCTCATGCCGGACAGATGTTACTACTGACTGAGAACACACAACAGCCAGACAATTAAGCTTTGATGAGACTGTTTTTCTATCTTCACGTTACTATTCACTGTAGCCATACCCTGAGTTTTGCCATTCACTTGCCCCCACCAGATAGAGGGGGATCTCCTGAATGCCTTGACTCAGAGAGCTTTCCTATATCTCACACAGCTTTGTTACAGACTCCAGTCAAGAATCCTGACTGAACATTTTCTTGCTGATGGAAAACTGAAACCAGAGATTATTGAGCAGGATATGATGTCACTAATTTAAGCTCTACTTTAGAATATCATCCCCTATATGAGATAAAATCATCCCAGATGGCAAAATTTATTGTACTTACTAGAGGTTATTTGGGCTTCCTAGGTAGTACTAGTGGTAAATAGCCCACCTTCCAGGGCAGAAGATGTAAGAGACATGGGTTCAATCCCTGGGTTGGGAAGATCCCCTGAAGAAGGATATGGCAACACATTCCAGCATTCTTGCCTGGAAAATCCCATGGACAGAGGAGCCTGGCAGGCTACAGTCTGTGGGGTCGCACAGAATCAAACACGACTGAAGTGACTGAGCACACACATACCAGAGCTTATTAATTAGCCAAAGATCCGGGAGTAAACAAATATGCAGATAGCAGGTATGCTCTTGGAGTAATACATGACTTTGAGATGCCTTGGAAACAAAGAGCATTTCTTACTTCTACTGGAACCATCATCAAAAATGGACAAGGAACTTTTAAACGCATCCATATGGCCAATAGGCACAAGAGAAAATGCTAAACATTGTTAATTATTAGAGAAATGCAAATAAAAACTACAATTAGGTACCACTGGTCAGAATGACCATCATCAAAAAGTCTACAAATAACAAATGCTGAGGAGGGTATGGAAAAAAGGAGACCCTCCCACACTGTTGGTGAGAACATAAATTGGCAGAGCTACTATGGATAACAGTGTGGAGTTTTCTCAAAAGACTAAAAATAGAGCTACCATATGATCCTAGTAACCCCACTCCTGGGCATATATCCAAACAAAACTGTAATTCAATAAGATATATGCACCCTACTGTTCATTATAGCACTATTTTCAACAGCCAGGACATAGAAGCAACCTAAATGTCCATCACAGATGAATGGATAAAGAATATGTATTTCATATATGGCATGGAATATTACCATTCAGTTCAGTTCAGTTCCTCAGTTGTGTCTGACTCCTTGCAACCCATGAATCGCAGCACGCCAGGCCTCCCTGTCCATCACCAACTCCCAGAGTTCACCCAAACTCATTGCATCAAGTTGGAGATGGCATCCAGCCATCTCATCTGGAATGAAATGGAATATTACTCAGCCATTAAAAGAATGAAATAATGCCACTTGCAGCAATATGGATGAACCTGGAGATTATCTTACTAAGTGAAATAAGTTGGACAGAGAATGACAAATACCATATGATATAGCTTATATGCCTAATCTTAAAAAATGATACCAGTGAATTTATTTACAAAACAGAAACAGACTCACAGACTTAGAGAATGAATTTCTGGTTACCAGGAGAGATGGGTAGGGAGGAGGGACAGATTAAGAGTTTGGGATTGACATGCAACTACTGCTATATTTAAAATAGATAGCAAACAAGGATCTACTCTAAAAAAAAAACAAAAATTGGAACCCTGTCAACCCAGAGCAAAAGAACAAATCCCATAGGCCAAGATAGGTTGTTCTATCTTGCGTATTTCCTTGACCTAGAGACAGAAGTATTAGCAATGGTACAGACACTGCCATAGTTAGCCAACAAGAAATAAAGAGCAATGCAATTGCCCACTGATACTCATGACAACGAATTTCTCTTGCTCTCTGTTGCATCTAGGGCAGAGACAGTACTGCTGATAGCTGTGGCCAGGGCCAGTAAATTTCATTACAGTCCTTTCTAGTTGTATAATTCCCACCAATGGGATCCATGCTTTAATTTTTCAAATAAATGAGCTATGTGAACAGCTGGTAAAAATGCCTAAATAATCAAGAATAAGCTTCATTTTGGAGCTCTTGTCTTGAGTTGGAGTACCCTTTCAATTGGGTCAAATTTGGAATTGCTTCTTTAGTTGTGAAATACGAACCCAAGGATAGACTTCCCGAAGTCTTATTTCTGCATTTGTTATTAATAATACTTCCTAAGGTCCCTTTCACTGAAATTAAACAGCAGTTTTTCTCTGATGTCACTTCTAAAACACAAAATCTTCTGGTCCAAGATCATGTTGCATACATTTAAGAGGATATTGTAGGAAGACAGTTTTACATTGTTGGTAATAGGACTGCCTAAGCCATTTGACTCCTTTGCAATATTTGCCATAACTGCACGAAGCAGGGCAAGTCTAGTTTCAGAAATAAAATCCTAAAACGCATGAACTTTCAGTTTCAAATCCATAAGGTGGTAACAGATGTGTTCTCAAGGGACCGGACTCCATATGGCTATAAGAGCTAGAATATTTGGCCAAGTGTTTCTGAAGATTTTTATAATTTTAATTTAAAGATTATATCAATTCTTTCAAAATGTCCAGATGATTGTGGTGATAAGCACATATTGGATTTTTAAAACTTTGTATTGGAGTATAGTTGATTATACTCTTTGTAGCTGATGTAGAAGCTCTATACAGTCAGCAAAAACAAGACAGGGAGCTGATGGAGACTCAGATCATGACCTTCTTATTGCAAAATTCAGACTTAAATTGAAGAAAGTAGAGAAAACCACTAGACCATTCAGGTATAACCTAAATCAAATCCCTTATGATTATACAGTGAAGTGACAAATAGATTAAAGGGATTAGATCTGATAGAGTACCTGAAGAACTATGGACAGAGTTCATAACATTTTACAAGAGGTGGTGATCAAAACCATCCCCAAGAAAAAGAAATGCAAAAAGGCAAAATGATTGTATGAGGAGGCCTTACAAATAGCTAAGAACAGAAGAGCAGCAAAAGGCAAAGGAGAAAAGGAAAGATACACTCATGTGAATGCAGACTTTCAGGGAGTAGCAAGGAGAGATAAGAAAGCCTTTTTAAGTGAACAATGCAAAGAAATAGAGGAAAACAATAGAAAGGTAAAGACTAGAGAACTCTTCAAGAAAATTAGAGATAACAAGGGAACATTTCATGCAAAGATGTGCATAATAAAGGACAAAAATGGTATGAGCCTAACAGAAGAAAAACATATTAAGAAGAGGTGGCAAAAATACACAGAAGAACTATATATATAAAAAAAAAAGATCTTAATGACCTGGATAAACACAATGGTGTGATCACTCACCTAGAGCCAGTCATCCTGGAGGGCAAAGTCAAGTGAGACTTAGGAAGCGTCACTATGAACAAAGTTAGTGGAGGTGATGTAATTCCAGCTGAACTATTTCAAATCCTAAAAGGTGATGCTGTGAAAGTGCTGTACTCAATATGTCAGAAAATTTGGAAAATCCATAAGTGCCACGGGACTGGAAAATGTCAGTTTTCATTCCAATCCCAAAGAAGGGCAGTGCCAAAGAATGTTCAAACTACCACAAAACTGTGCTCATTTCATAGCTAACAAGGTAGTGTTCAAAATCATTCAAGTTAGGTTTCACAGTATGTGAACTGAGAACTTCCAGATGTTCAAGCTGCATTTAGAAAAGGCAGAGGTACCAGAGAGCAAGGTACCAGAGTCTCCTGGACAGCAAGGAGATCAAACCAGTCAGTCCTAAAAAAAAAATCAACCCTGAATATTCATTAGAAAGACTGATGCTGAAGCTCCAATACTCTGGCCAACCTGATGTGAAGAGCCGACTCATTGGAAAAGACCCCAGTGCTGGGAAAAAGTGAAGGCAGGAGGAGAAGGGGACGACAGAGAACGAGATGGTTGGGTGGCATCACTGACTCGATGGACATGAGTTTGAGCAAACTTTGGGTGATAGTGAAGGACAGGGAAGCCAGGTGTGCTGCAGTCCATGCGGTCACAGTCAGACACGACTGACCAACATAGTTGATCTACAATGCAGGATAGTATTGTTTTTGAGTGAGGGGTAATACCTTACTGAAGATAATACCTTCTTTGATAATGGTTCTCATAAAATGTGATCCTCAGTCATTTGGTATAAAAGTTGGTCTGCTCCAGGTTGGAAACACAAAATCACACAGCATTTTAGCAACTGTTAGGCTGTAGGTTTTTGGCAAGGAAATATCTCAACCCATACTGAATGCAGACATATGATAACTGAAATACATTCAAAGCTCATAGAGAACAGAAGCTGAGTGCAATCCATCTGAAAGTGTTCCAAAGCCCCGTGAGGTTTTGGTTTCTGGTTGTGTTCCAACTGTATAGTTTTTCCATTATTATGTATTGTCCTTCTTTGTCTCTTGAAACAGTATTTTTATTTTATTTGGAACAGGGTTCCAAATTTTAAAGAATCTCATAGGGATTATTGCTCTTGTTCTCGTTAGAGTGATCATGATGCTGGACCACTGCATTCTATTCAGAGCCTTAAATGCTTCTGCACAGCTGCTCTCTCATGAGATGATTGCCATGATGACATAACAAAAGGGTCTAGAAAAGCTCATGATAATAGTGACTATGGAGACAACTAGATAAACTACAGGAGGGGATATCTGAATCTCTAGGGTTCTGTGAATTACTCAACCTCTCACAATCATGAGAATGACTAAAAGCAAGAACAAGAGACTTAACACATTATACAAATGCATTATACAAACACATGACCACAGTACTCTGACTCACAACTTTTGTAACAGCACAGAATCCAAACCAACCTCTACAATAACCAGTTCAGGAAGTCAAACCATAACCTCTGCAGCAATTGACTCAGAGTGGTCAGGACTTGGTCACTGATTTCCAGCTTCCATATTTTTTGCCCCTTCTTCCAATCAGAGAAAACCAAATACATGCCTCAAAATCAATCGCATAAGATGCTCCATTTTGGGTTAGACTGCTTCTGGCTTCCCAAACCTCTAGTCAGAGCATAACTGCAGCCATCTTCCTTCTGCACCAGGAAGCTTTCCTACCATTCTGCCTGCCTTTGAGTCTCTGCCAGACACAAAGTGAGGGGAGCTGACCACCTACTTCAGCAAGCTCTGAGTAAGTAACCTCTGTACTTATTGAGGTGATTGTTACTTACAGAAAGGAAAGAGAGGTGAGGGACAGACCCTGGCTGAACCCTGAGAGAAGAAGCCATGATCTGATTTAGAGAGAAATTAGAAATCAAAATTTTCCCTAGGTCTCAGATCCTTCAAAACAAATTCATGCATTTCAAAGTGTCTATGTTCAGGTTCTAAAAAAAGAAAAACCTATTCCATAACATATCTTTTAATTTAAAAAAACAGTGTCCATTATTCAGTTGTCTTTAGTAACAGATAAGGTATTAAATGGGATTTCTTTAGGCAATATTCCAATGAAAATGTTGGGTTGTTTAATTGATGGCTATTATGATATTGGACCCTAGGATTACCTGAATTTTTTTTTTTACTGTCTATAAAGTTGATAAATCATATTTCATTTGGGACTGCAGTCTAATTCACAGCTTATATGCTTTTGTATTACTTGCTGGTATGCTAAAAGATGATGTAGATACCTAAATAAACCATACAAATTGTTAAAAATTTAAATAGCCACAGAATCCTAAAAACTACTGAGTTTGGTGGGTTTAAGCAATCAAATATATGCAGATTCTTTAAGAGAAAATGCTGTTTGGGAGAAATATGCTTCTATAGGGTTTGGGATTCTTCTTCCCAAAATATTTATTACTCAATTATCTCCACAAATGAAATGCAACTTAATTTTCTCTGCCTTACAAAAAGAAAAATGCCATTCTAATTTTTGTTTTGTTTTAGGCAAGTATATCGAGAATGGAAGAAACCCTGGAACAATGATCAAGACTTGTTCTGTTTCCTAACAACAGAAGGAAGAATACTGTGCAGTCATTTAGGGCTCAGAAGTCAAGCAGCCATCAGCTGGGACACTCTAAATGCAGAGCCTGCAGAGAGGCCTGCTGAGCTGGGAAAATGGTTGGTGTGGCTTACATGTAGGGAATATCATTTGCTATTTAAAGTTTAGGCTAACTTTAAGAGCCACTCTTTTCAAAAAAATAGAGTTTGTAAGACTGCTCGATTTAAGGGATAACCTGTAGGAACACTGGAGAACAAGACGTCAATTAAAGGACCCTCAAACTTCAGCTGATAACCAAGAAGGGTATTGCTGGAATCAATATCTAAAGACTTCCCCAGTGGCCCCGTGGTTAAGACTCCACACTTCCCCTGAAGTGGGCACAGGTTCAATCCCTGGTCTGGAAACTAAGGTCTAGCATGCTGTGCAATGCAGCATAAAAAAGAAAGAAAATCAGTATGTAGAGCCAGAAAAATCTCACATTAGACCTTTGCTTTCCCAGTGACTACAGAGATAAAGGTTCAGCTCATCAGCTAGCTTCACAAGGCTGAATACTATGTTAAGAGACTCAACAGAAATGACTCAATGATTCTTGATTATATCACTTGGCAATGACTGCTGATATCAGCCCAGTCTTTTAACTTTGGTCTGGGAGCATAAGGGCATGAGGTTCCTCCATGCCATATATGGGCATTTTCTAAGCCATAATGGAGTGATTTAAGTATTGCTGAGTGGCAAATTTCTTCCCCAAGTCTGCTAATCCATGACTATAGTGAACTCAAACAGAACAGCCTCATCACCTCCTCAGAATAGTGATTACACTTCAGAGAACTTTCACATATATTACATCATTGGTTTTGAAGGGCCACCTGGGGTCTGAGTAATTGGAGGTTTAGGGATCTCTCACCAGCCTTACTGAGGTTAGTTAGACTTTGCAGGAACAGAAAAGAAAGAAAGATAGCACTAAGTCATGATCCAACTTTTGCGATCCCATGAACTGTAGCCTGCCAGGCTCCTCTGTCCATGGGATTCTCCAGGCAAGAATACTGGAGTGGGTTGCCATTTCCTTCTCCAGGGGAACTTCCCAACCTAGGAATTGAACCCAGGTGTACTGCATTGTAGGCAGATGCTTTACCAACTGAGCTACATGTGAAGCCCTTTCCAGGAATGGGATCCTGTAATTTGCATTCTTATTAGTGAGCTCAGCATGTGAATTTTGGACTTCCCAGGTGGCACGAGTGGTAAAGAACCTGCCTGCCAATGCAGGAGACATAAGAGACATGGGTTCGTTCCCTGGGTCAAGAGGATCTGCTGGAGGAGGGCATAACACCTACTCTAGTCTTCATGTCTGGAGAATCCCATGGACAGAGGAGACTGGTGGGCTGCAGTCCATAGGGTTGAAAAGAGTTGGACATAACTGAAGAGACTTAGCACACACACATGCCATGTGAATCTTATACAAACAGACCTTTCATAACCATTGTCCGTGATCCTCAAGCCACTCGTGTAGAGCAGCATACCAGAGATCTTGTCTTACTTATTCTCAGCAACAAATAATTATTTGTTGACCAAATGAGTGAGTGAAATATTAAATGATAAATTAATTGAAGTTTGAGGCAAATAAGAATTAAAGATCACTTATTTTCTATATATATATAGATATTTTTTCTTCTATTCCATTTCATTTTGTATCAGAATGCCTAAGGATCCTGTTAGAAATTAAGATTCTCTAGCCCCATTCTAGATCCACACTCCCCATTCCTATAATAACAGGGCTTTGTTCAGTCCTCTGGACATCAGCCACTTTTCATTATTAACAAAACACAGAGAAGATAATGATTGCAATTAAATAAAATGAGATGTAATTTATTATCACAAAAGCCTGGAATAGAAAATTTTGCTATCCACATTTTATATATGGAGAAACATTAGGTGAAAAAGATAAATCATTTTCTTGCTACCTAGTAAGAAGATCTACAACCTTAATTCACACTACCATTCCCCAGTACTTCTAACATCATGGAAAAGAGAGCCTACACATATATAGAGTATATTCATCCCCCAATCCTAAATGTTGAGATTGAAGGACAGCATGCAGAGTTACCATATCACAGAGTCCTTTCTAACAAACCAAATCAATAAGTATGCAGTGACAGTGTCATAGGTTCAGCAAAAATGAAACAGTAATATTGGAACCAGACATCAAGGAAAGACAGTATAGAAATCTTCAGAACAATACCCCACCCTCAAATTAATGACAAAAAGGTAAACTATAAATCCAAAGGTATAAAAGCAGGTCATGCTTGCAATGAACTGAGAAGATATCTAGGAAAAGGGATTCAAGCCAGACATTGGAGGGAGACAAGTTTTAATAGCCAAAATGGAGTGAACAGGTGTTCTTTTTAGCTCTTTATTCAGCAATTACAGATTATCTTTTAGATGCTAAAAGCTATCTTAATTAACAAGAAGACAGTTTTGCCAATATGCCATTCATTTGGGAATCATCTGTATCCCATTTCCAGTGGACTGAGTGGGACTGACCGTATCCACCTGCCTCGGGAGTAGACACATGATTCAAACATGGGCAGTAAAGTCCTCCATTCTCTTGGCCCCAGTGGGATAAGCATGGGACGCGAGATGAACTGACCAGAGTCCTCTCAAAAGTATCTTTTCAGAGAAATGAAAAAAAAACTAACTTTCCCATCACAAGTTATATATTCCAATATAAACATAGCTATGTATTCCAAGTATGTGGTGGTTGCATAAGGCCATCTTCTCTGGCTGCATGGTGGCAGCCTTATTCTATGAGAGAAAATATAGGCAGCAAGCAAAAGAGTGCATACCGATATTAATAAAAAATTATTTGACTCTCTGAACCCAGGTCTTACTCAAGTCTAAAACTTAGTATTTGAGCCAATGAACTTCCTTTTATGCTTAGGGGGTTTAAGTTTAGTTCCTTTCTTTTGCAGCCAAAAGATATTCCAACCAGTAAAGCAATGGTAGAAAGTAAAGAAATCAGCAAGATAATAGCTAAGCAAACGAGAACACTAATAATTGTAATGCAGTGTGACACAGGTTGTAATAAATCTTAAGCACCAGTTGCTAGACCAGCGTAGAAAAGGGTCACCTTATTCCTTATCTGGAGTTAGAACCATCACACTTCTGCCACTGAACGGTATTAGCAGGGATTATTTAGACTTTATCCCTCTAATTAATCTTTTTCCTCTGTTATAAGTGGAAATGATCCAACCAATCAGTAGATATTGTGTCCTAAACACACAGCATGTAAGCATTAAAAAATGGCACAGAAACCATGAAAGAGATTCTTCCTTTATTTTCTCGACTTATTAATGAAGGTGTAATTTATAAGCAATTTTAAATTAGACCTTTCTTTACTAGGGGAACTCCCTGAAACTCAACATCAAAAGCACTATTTACCACCTCTTAAAATCCTTTATTTTCTAGTTAAGTACAAAATGCCCAGCTCAACAATGATCTTTAGGTCCAGAGATCCTCTGAAGCTAAATAAATATTCTCTGAAAATTGTTCTAATTTGTTTTTAGCCTCAAAGGAGTTGAGGAAAGAGGTAGCACAAAATGAGGGAACGGGAAGAACCTGAAAGGAGATAACTCTGCATGTACAAAATCACGCCTATGTTGTGTTAACTGCAGTGATGATAGCAAACAGTTACCAGTCCCATCAAAGTTAGCTTGATTTCAAGTTACAGCCAGTATTCATCAATGGCAGGGGAAAAAATATTGTACAGGATTGTCAAGAGAAGAAGTACCAAACTTTGGTAGGCTTCACTGTAATTCAAGGGAAGGGAAAATTCTCAGTTCTGGAAAATTCTCAGTTCTAAAAAATATAAAGAAGTCAGTGTGAATCCCTAGATCAAAGGGTAAAAGATGCTGGAAAGTAGAAGCAAAGTGGGCTTCATAAACACATGCTAATTCAAAGTATGGAGAATTTAAGTAAAAATAATGGACTAAATTCTGTTGCAAGGACCAGCTGAGATAGTCTTCTACGTAGAGAAAAGAAGAGGGAAAGTAACCCCCTAAAATTATTTTCTGTATGCTGATTCCATGATTTTATGAGGACTGGAGACTTTTAGTGAGCTGAATTTATGGAAAATTAGCCCTCGTTGTTGCTCTTCCTTACTGCCAAACTGAGTTTGCCTTGCCACTTAGGCAAACTCGAGAACTATAGCAACTCATACTACAGCTCCACCTTCAAAAGGACAGGGGGAATAGGGGAGAGGAAGCACTTTTATCTATAGTGTATAACTTGCTGCTTCTAAAAGAGGGCTTAGAGAAAACTCAGTAATAGACAGGAAACTTGTTAAGGATGAGCACTCCATCATCTCCATCTCCATCTCTTTGCCAACACTCCTCTCATAGCTCTGCACATGGTAGAAGGCGATTGTGCTCAGACACTCAGTCATGTCCGACTCTTTGTGACCGCAAGGATTGTAGCCCGCCAGGCTCCTTTGTCCTCAGGATTCTCTGTGCAAGAGTACTGGAATGGGTGGCCATTTCCTCCTTGAGGGGATTTTCCCAACCCAGGGCTCAGTCTGTTACATCTCCTGCATTGGCGGGCAGATTGTTTATCACTAGCATCATCTGGGAAGTCCAAAGAGGATTAATAGGAGTCTAATAAATGCAGGCAGATTAATTAATATTCAGAAGAATAAACAAAGCTAAGAGGCCATCATTCATTTGTTCCATTGAAATAACTGGGCCCATTGTAACCAAATCTCTCTAGGACAATCTCAGAGCCTACCATAATTCCTGCCTCACAGTGAGAGCTAAGTTATTTCAATTGTATCCAACTCTTTTCAACCCTATGGACTCTAGTCTAACAGGCTCTTCTGTCCATAGGAATCTCCAGGCAAGAATACTGGACTGGATTGCCATTTCCTCATCCAGGGGATTTTCCTGATCCAGGGATCGAACCCGAGTCTCTTATGTCTCCTGCATTGGCAGGCAGTTTATCACTATTGCCACCTGGGAAACCTTGCAGTAGATGCCCTAAATAACTAGCATTTTAATGAATGCATGCATGCATGCATTCACTCATTCAAATTGCTATATTGAATCTTTCATCTGGTTCACTTATATCCCCAAACCACTAATGTAGCATCCAATGCAGACAGATCATTTCCTGAGGCAAAATGGCTAGCTTCTCCCCACCTGGGTCTCACAGTTTTGACAATGTTAGATGAGCATTGGTTGCAGCAGTCAGAAAACTGTCCTTCTCCAAGGAAAAATTCCCCAATTACTGAGATAGTTTCTTCAGGGCCTCCAGATGAATTCACAGAGACATAGATGTTGACCTTGAGGGAAGGATTTTTTTTTCTTCTCTACTTGCTCTTATTCAAATACTGTGCCCAAGTCTGTGACTTTGTGGCTTATTTGCAGAAGAGCTTCTGTGCATAGGCATGTTGCCCTTTAGAGAGCATGTCGTGTGCCCAGCTATGGAAGACTGCACACTGTTTAACCAAAGGATCTAAATCCTTGGATACATTTTGTCTCTCTCCACTGCTTTATGCTTGATGGGAAAGGCAAGAGGCAGAATATTTTCCAAGCAACAGATCTATGATTTTTCACTTGAAGTGTAGAGTGCCCTTGCTAGGACTACACGAACACCTCAGGAGTGAAGGAAGCACACTTAGGAATGGGATGAAGTTTAGTTCAACTCAAATGGTTTATCTGAAATGTTTCTTAAAGCAGGTGGTGCCACTAAGCAGCACTTCAAAGTCCCCTGTCAGTCCTAAGAGAATGTGAAATCCCACGTAAACTGTTGTGTTTGAGCCCCGCTAATCCTTATCCCCTCCTTGTTTACTAAAGGAATGTCAGAATCACTGCCTTCACTCCTAACAGGAAAGAAGTATCAGCCTGACCCATCCTTCCAAGGAGGTTTCTTCCTCAAACTACCTATTAAGCAAGAATACAAATAATTTCTGTCTTGGATTAAATGTGGTGACAAAAGTATCCAAAAGGGGAAAGCTTGAAACTGAACTAGAGCAGCCTGAAGTCAAGGCAGGCTTCCTGGAACCTACTTCTCCCCAGCTGCACCGTCTCTTCTAACGGGACTCCTGGGTCACTTTTGAGAATATAAGAAAAGCTCTGAGTTTCTCCCAGAAACATACTCCAAAATAAGTCATGTATCTACAGTCAAGTGATCTGCAAGGCCCCATGAAACCCATTCATAAAATTTCTAGGGGATCCTTGTGCTCCAGGCTAAACATTCTCACACCAAACTTTGTTTGTTTGTTTGTTTTTTCTGTACCATCTTGCATTGATTAGACTAGGGGAAGTATCTCACACTGTGGTTAAAAAAAAGGGTGGTGGTGGTGGGAAATAACAAGAATCAGAAACCTCTAGACCAGCTCTAAGCTCTTAAAGCATTTAAACTTCCAATTACCCAAGCCGAAGTTTTGACTCCTACTCTAGAATGTGGAACTTTCACGTACAATGAGACTAGGATACAATCTTTCCTGTAGCAAGTACTTCTTGAGCATCTCTTACATCAGCCAGGTGCAGGAGTAGTCACTAAGGTTAGAGATGAAAAGGTCTATAAGGAGCTCATTTAAAAAATACAGACAAGGGGACTTCCCTGGCAGTCCAGTGGTTAGAACTCTGAGCTGCCACTGCAAGGGGCATGGGTTCCATCCCTGCTTGGGGAACTATGATTTCACATGATGTGCTGCTGCTGCTGCTAAGTTGCTTCAGTCGTGTCTGACTCTGTGCGACCCCATAGACGGCAGCCCACCAGGCTCCCCCGTCCCTGGGATTCTCCAGGTAAGAACACTGGAGTGGGTTGCCATTTCCTTCTCCAATGCATGAAAGTGAAAAGTGAAAGTGAAGTCACTCAGTCATGTCTGACCCTCAGCAACCCCATGGACTGCAGCCTTCCAGGCTCCTCCATCCATGGGATTTTCCAGGCAAGAGTACTGGAGTGGGGTGCCATTGCCTTCTCCAACATGATGTGCAGTGTAGCCAAAAAAAAGACAAGCACTGCATCGTAATACAGTATGATGCTAACATGGATGTTAAGATGGGTGTTTTATGGGAGTGAGGAGGATTGGGAGGAGCTGGGGAATGGCAGGAGAAGACCAAGCAAGCCTCCATAGGAAGCTAATGCCTAGGTTGTGTGTGTGTTAGTCACTTAGTCATGTCTGTCTCTTTGCAACCCCATGGATTGTAGCCCACAGGGCTCTTCTGTCCATGGACTTCTCCAGGCCAGAATACTGGAATGGGTTGCCATGCCCTTCTCCAGGGGATCTTCCTGACTCAGGGATCAAATCTGGGTCTCCCTCATTGTTATCAGGCTCTCTACTGTTTGAGCTCCCAGTGAAGTCTTAATGCCTAGATTGAGTCATCAGTAAGTAGGAGCAAGCTGTGGGGAGAAGATGGTGGTGGGAACATGTGCAATGACATGGAGGTGAGAAAAAATAGGATGCTTTCAGGAGGGCAAGCAGGGACTTCCCTGGTGGTCTGGTGGTTAAGAATTCACTTTGCAATGCAGGGGACACAGGTTCCATCCCTGGAGGAGAACTAAGATTCCACAGGCTGCGGAGCAACTAAGCCCAAGAGCTGCAACTAGAGAGTCCATGCATTTCGATGAAAGATCCTGCATTGACACCATAACTAAGAACAGATACAGCCAAATAAATCAGTTTTAAGATAAATAAATTTTTTTAAAAGAGGAGCAAGCAGTGGTATGGCTGGAACAGAGGAGATGTAAAATGGAAGGCTGGAGGAACACGCAGAAGCTATCTAGAAGAGCCTCAAAGAGCATGCTAAGAAGCCTGGCTTTTATTGAAGGCAAAGAGCAACTAAAGAACTTAAAATGAGGAGTGTCATCCAGCTAGCCTTTTCAAAAGGTCATGTGTAGATGCCCTCAAAATATTTGATTGCCGGACTGCCAAAGAGTTCTAAGACTTCATAGAAGAGATGTCAGTCACTCCCACTCTCCATGATTCCAATGCAAATAGCAATCAGGGCATGTGCACATTCATACCTTCCTGAGACCCTTAGCATTATGTGGATGGGCAGTAACTCACTGTGCTGCAAGGCCTTCTGGGTACAGAATGCAATGACATATTTCCAATAAAAATGAAAAATACCTTTACTGTCATAAATACATTTACTTTCATTGTGTTTCTTTTGAAATACAGTGTGTCAGCTCTCTATGGTTGTTATAACAAATTACCACAAAGTCAGTGGCTTAAACAATGCAAATTCATTATTTTATAGTAGATCAGAAGTTGAACACCCATCTCACTAGGCTATAACCAAGGTGTTGGCAACACTGCATTCCCATCTGGAAATTCTAGGGCAGAATATGTTTCCTCACCTTGTCTAACTTCAAGAGGCCATTCAGATTCCTTGACTTGTGGTCCCCTTTCTCCATCTTCCAAGCCAGTAAGTTGAATCTGTCTTTTGTTTCATAGGATAATAACATCGCCCTCTGACCACAGCTGGGAAAGGGTTTTCATTTTATATACGCATGTGATAAGACTGGGTCCATCTGGGAAATCTGAGGTAATCTCCCTATCTCAAGGTCTATAACTTTAACTACATCATCAATCTAAATTAATATATTCAAACCTTTAGGGGGTTAGGACATGGGCATTTTGAAGAGGGTGGAAAGGGGTGTTATTCTACCTATCCCAAAGGAATTTGACAATTTGTCCCACATGCCATTATTACTACTTGACCAATGAAAGGCAATTCAACAGCAAAATATAATAAAGCCTCATCTACTTTTGTCTTTCATTTTTAGCTCATTGAAAGCATTTAATAAAATGTTTCTTTAATCTCCAAGATGTGGGTTAAGGCCTTGAATGTGCTCTCAATATCTTCAACCACTACAGAGAAAGGCAAACCAGTGAAGAAATCAGTGCTGGTAGAAGAGACCAACCATGGAAACTCAGTGTGAGAATCTAGGACAAATGAAGGCTGAAGAACAAGGCAGATTCAGGCCTTTGAAGTATCATCTGAGTAACAGGATTGCCCTAAGTCTAAGACAAGCTATAAAGTTGAAAATAATATCAAAGCACTGAAAACTAGTCAAGAGCAATCACAAATATCCATGTGTTTAAAATGAGCTAATCAACACTGTCAACAAGCATTCCCTATCTACCATGTACGTCCCAAAGGCAAAGCTCATGCATGTATTTGCACAGCAACAAGCCTATTGTCAATACTGCACCAATAACTTGTAACAGCTTAAGCTTACTAAGCTGGCCAGTGCCTGGGAAAGCTTAGATTTCAGAAAAGAACCAGAGCTTTCAGCCCTCTCAGGCCATTCACCATTTTAGAACACCCCGTGTTTCCCAAGAAAAGCCCATCTGTCTCAAATGGTATTGCCGTTTCAATATTCACTTTGAGGAGAATTAGCCAAGCGTGCATATTAAGCAAATATTAAATCTCAATCATCTGGCGATATTCAATATGTTTTCAGAGAACCCAACTACTCATTCTATTCCAAATTCATCACTAGTTCAATCTTAAGTTCTGTTTTGACTTTTTGCTGTGTTGTCTTGGGGGCTTCCCAGATGGCACAGTGGAAAAGAATCTGCCTGCTAATGCAGGAGATGCAAGAAACGTGGGTTCAATCCCTAAGTCAGGAAGATCTCCTGGAGAAGAAAAAGGCAACCTGCTCTAGTATTCTTGCCTGGAAAATTCCATGGACAGAGAAGCCTGGTGGACTACAGTCCATGGGGTCGCAACAGAGTCAGACACAACTAAACACACACACATTACTACTACTACTACTGTGTTTTGTGATACCTATTCTAAAACAAATGGAAGATGTTTTGCTTTGGGGAATGAGATGCCTAGACAGGCAGTGAGGCCACCACCACGTGAGGCCCTGGAATGCTCAGAGGGGACTCACACATTAGGCAGAGGTAGGAGATAGATTCTTTTCCAAATCTGAGATGCATCATTTCAATAATACATATATTCATCATTAGGATGCTTCTGGATATTGCTGAGCTATACTAGAAAAAAGGCCCCTGAGTGATGTCTCCTGATGGCTCTGCTCCAGATCAAGCCATCTTGCTTAGAGACATGAGATGCAGTCCTACAAAGTCGACAGACAGCTCTGGGGTGTGATCTGAGTTGCACCAAAGGTTGTCTCTCTCCCTGTTCTATGAGAGTCCTGCAGAAAAGGAAGGATTTGAGGAGTCCTAGGAAGCCAGATGGAGAAGGAAATGGCAACCCACTCCAGTGTTCTTGCCTGGAGAATCCCAGGGACAGGGGAGCCTGGTGGGCTGCCGTCTATGGGGTTGCACAGAGTCGGGCACGACTGAAGCGACTTAGCAGCAGCAGCAGCAGCAGGAAGCCAGATAGGATTTGAATCAGCTGAGAGTATTGGGAGAAGATTCAAGAAGGCCATGAGCAAACAAGGTTGATATGTTTGGAAACTAGTAAAACAATCTTGGAGAAGTGTCTACTGGGAGGGAGAGGAAGAGATAGTTGCAGGGATGGGGCAGGGGCAGGACATTTGGGGTCTTCTAGAATAATCCTGTACATAAGCCCATTAGGTAAAATCAGAACACAGAAAAAACTGACAGTTTTCAGAGTCCAAACTCTAACCTCCAGACAACTGGAAAGTAGGCATTGGGGAGCAGGATATCCCATGTAAAGCCACCTTGGGTGGGAGTTTGCTAGAGGAGGTTAAGAGCTGTATGTTCAGCAAAAGTTAAAAGGGAAGAAAGACTGGACATTCCTCTCTACTTCAATGGTTTGATGTTGCCTTTGTTTATTCCTTTTTATTTTGATATTTCAAATTATTGAATTCATAATGTTTTAGAAAGTCTCCATTTGGAGGCATGCTGCTAAGTCACTTCAGTCATGTCCGACCTGCGCGACCCCATGGACGGCAGCCCACCAGGCTCCCCCGTCCCTGGGATTCTCCAGGCAAGAACACTGGAGTGGGTTGCCATTTCCTTCTCCAATGCATGAAAGTGAAAAGTGAAAGTGAAGTCACTCAGTTGTGTCCGACCCTCAGCGACCCCATGGACTTCAGCCTTCCAGGCTCCTCCATCCATGGGATTTTCCAGGCAAGAGTACTGGAGTGGGGTGCCACTGCCTTCTCCGATTTGGAGGCATACATACAATTAAAAGATCTATTTCATATAAAACATCCTCACACTTATCTATTTCATTAGTTAATAATTTATTCTTCCAGAATTATTTTTAAATACATATTGCTATATTGAGATTTGGTATATGTATATGGACAAGTATATATATATATGTGTGTGTGTGTATATATATATATATATCAACATTGGTATATAAGCATATGTATATACATATATGCATACATACATATATTTTTTTGTTTACTTGAGCTTCTCCCATTACTGTTTAGCTATCCCCGTAATGTTCTTGAAAAAAAAATTCTGCTTCACTTAGCTGTACTGAGTGGAAAGGAAAGAACGGTGTATATATGTATCTGCTTCTCGACCTGGCCTGGGTATGTCCCGTTCAGGAGAGCGTTTGTGCCCACAAATAGAAGCCCTTGGGGCACAGGGCTGGGTGACAGTTGGAAGGAAAAAATGGATCAGGGAGCAAGTGAGTCCTCAGAAATTCATTCATGCCAACTAACCCATTCCCAAACACTGTTTTTTGTTTTGTTGTTTTTTTTAATAAAGGAATTATCTTGGCATGACAGGAGGACTCGAATGAAAAGGTATGAAAGGAAGTGGATTAACTGACAAGTCAGAACATTTAATATACAGAAGAGATGTACAGAGAAAATTGTCAAAAGTTGTTATGTTTTTGCTTTTATACCCAATGCTTATCAAACAGCAGAGGCCCTGACTCCAGACCCAGCAAAGGGTTATACCAGTAATCTGAGCGTTCATACTCCTGAGCCCTAGCACACTTTCGGGAGCTCCAGTATCTGCTGGAAAGTGGACTGTAAATGTTTTACTCACTCACTCCTCTCAGCCACAATGTTTGCGCATGGACCTCCAATGTCAGCATATTTATTTACAAATTGTTATAACACACCCATATAAAATGTCATAAATAGAAATCTACAAAAGACATAAAATGGGACAAAGTGTATGTTTAAACTAACATTTGTATTGCATACACCATATGTTGGGCACTTGTTTTAGCATGTTACACATATTAACCCATTTAATCTTCATAATAACCCTTTAAGATAGGTACTATTATCAACCCCCATTTTACAGATGGGGAAACTGAGTCATGAGGCATGTAAGTAACTCATCCAAGGTCGCACAGCTTATAAGAACCAAAACTTCAATTCAAACCCAGTCGTCTGACTCTAGCATCTGAACCTCTGCACTATACTCTAATATTTCAAATGCTTCTCTAATAGTTATTCTTCCCTGTTCATCAGATTGACATTAGCTAATCTCTCAGGACACATAAGGCATTTTGGGAGAGGTTCATCATTAATGATGTCACTATTAATTCATATTAGAAATCATCTTCTTGGTAATTGTCTCTGATCAGATTGCCATTATTTTTTTTACACCTTGATGGAGCTAACCAGGAGCTTTGAATGAACAGGACAATTGTCAGCATGGCCATTTTCTTGTGCTCCCTTGCGGCATTATGCTCCCTTGTGATAATGCTCCTTTGGCATTATCATCAATTCACAGGTTCTTTGTAGAATACTTGTTTAAGCCACTTGTTTATGCTGTGAGGGGTAGTTTAATTAAACAAGATCATTGACCCTTAAATCCATTTACCCTAGGCAACATAAATCTCTCTATATCAGAGTAAGCAAAACCCAAGTTAACTTCCACCCTCAGTCAATTTATCATGATTCTAAACACTTTGTCTAGGACACGACCAGAAGACTATCATACAGATTCAACCAGGACACTGGTGCCAATCTGCAGAAAGTGTAGGAACCGTCTTTTCTTAAGATAAACATGGGCAGAAGTTCTGAACTTGTGTTCCTGCACCACAAAGGACTCTTCCTTTGGGACAGAGATGTACAGACCCTGCTTTGGACACCACTCCACTAGCAGAGTATTTCTCAAAGTGGAGCCCTCAAACCATTTAGATCAGAATTAACAAAGTTCTTATAAGAATTTGGATTCCTGGGCTTGAGTCCATGTTTAGTGAATGGGAATCTTGGGGTAGGACTCAGGAAATCTGAATTTTACATTATTCTTCATATGATCCTTACACACATCAGTGTTGGTAGCCGCTGTGTTAGGGACTGCTCAGTCTCTGATACAACATTAACTCCCAAGGTTACAAGAGCCTTTCAGCGGCATCTAGCTCAATATTTGACCATCATAGTGAAGAACCAGATACAGTGATAGTGATTCTCCTTCCCCAGAAGAGAAGATACATTTGATTACTGCTTTTCAATGACTCAGATATGTTCTATTTATTTAGTTTATTTATAACAACCTGGGAAACACATGTGCTGCTTTTTCATAATATCTATAGTTCTAATTCAGGACTAGAATACAGTAGGCCACGGCCAGAAAATAGCTTTTATCTCATATGATGCCTGATTAATCATTAGTTGCTGCCATGAGTGCTCTGTGGACAAGGATTCTGAGACAGAATTGGAGCACAGTAATCAATCTCTGATGAATTATCAATGTCTGCCATGGAAATCATGTGGAGAAGTGGCAACATGGGATGGGCATATGGTGATACAAATGAGCCATCTCAACTGCATATTCTCAAAAAGAATGAACACAGAAAGATATCCCAAGCACTGCATATGTGAGCACATCGTCTCTCACTTAGGGAAGTGCATTTTTTTTCAGGTCATTCCTGTCAGAGAAGCCACTGCAGTGAGAAGCCTGCTCACCACCACAAAGAATAGCTCCCACGTGCTCCAACTAGAGGAAAGTCCACTTAGAAATGAAGACCCAACACAGCCAAAATAATAAAATTATTTTTAAAAATAAGTCATAATGAGAAAGACAAATATTGTATCTCATATGTAGAATTCAAAAAACCCAAAATCATAGAAAAAAACAAAAGATTAGTGGTTGCCAGTGATGTTAGGGGGTGGGATGGGAATTGGGTAAAAGTGGCCCAAAGATACAAACTTACAGTTATAAGTAAGTTCTGAAGATGTAATATTCAGCATGGTGACTATATTAGCTCACAATATGGTACAGCATATTTGAAAGTTGGCAAGAGAGTAAATCTTAAAAGCTCTCATCACAAGAAAAAATTATAACTGTGAGGTGTTGGATGTTACCTTAGTTTATTGTTTATACACACATAAATATATTACTCACATAAATATACTATATTGCACACACATTCATACAATTGTATATGCAAAATATATCTCAATAAAACCAGAAAAAAAGACCACAAGTAACAAACAAAACCAAAGAAAGGGGTCTGAACCTTCCAGAATGAAGCAACAGCCACTGAAAAGAAAATTTCTCCAAGTCTCTTTCATGCTCACCACATTTGTGGAGCCTCAAGTCAGGAGAATACTGGAAGCTGTTAGACACAGACCTTGGACAGCTCCCACCTTAGTAGCAAAGGGAATCAAAAAACTACAATTTAATACAAGAAAGCAAGCTTGGCTATTTTTAAGTAGCAGTAACCTGGAGTACTCTGGGATCGGGTTAGATGTTCCCACCTACCACAGCAATTCTGTGAGTACAATAGCAATGATCCTGAATCACAGAAACTCAAGGAAATTTTTGTATTTGAGCACTGAAGAATTGATGCTTTTGAACTGTGGTGTTGGAGAAGACTCTTGAGAGTCCCTTGGACTGCAAGGAGATCCAACCAGTCCATTCTGAAGGAGATCAGCCCTGGGATTTCTTTGGAAGGAATGATGCTAAAGCTGAAACTCCACTCCTTTGGCCACCTCATGCGAAGAGTTGACTCATTGGAAAAGACTCTGATGCTGGGAGGGATTGGGGGCAGGAGGAGAAGGGAACGACAGAGGATGAGATGGCTGGATGGCATCACTGACTCAATGGATGTGAGTCTGGGTGAACTCCGGGAGTTGGTGATGGACAGGGAGGCCTGGCATGTTGCAATTCATGGGGTTGCAAAGAGTCAGACACGACTGAGTGACTGAACTGATTGTTTAGTTGCTTAAGTCATGTTCTACTCTTTTGAGACCCCATGGACTATATATAGCCTACCAGGCTCCTTGGTCCATGGAATTCTCCGGGCAAGAATACTGGAGTGGACAGTCATTCCCTTCTCCAGGGGATCTTCCCAACCTAGGGATCAAAGCTAAGTCTCCAGAACTGCGGGCAGACTGTTTACCACTAAGCCACCAAGGAAACCATATCCATAAAATGAACTTACCTGCAGCCTATAAATAGGGCATTTTTCACCTGGTTACCTGGAACTGTTGCCCCACCTTCTTAGAACACAGCAAACCCTTATGTGGTGGTGAACTGTGCAGAGACATGGGTACACACACCAGCTATAACTGCAGCTTTGTGGGGAGATTGAGCCTCCAGGCAAGCCACTGAGCACGAAGCATACAAAACAACAGTTAACGCATCTGTGTGCATCCGGCTTCCTGTTTCTCTATTATTAGTATTTTTGGCAAAAATAAACTAGATTTAGGAGAAAGGGATGATAAGACTTAGAATACTAAGATAGGTTAAATCTATTGGATCCGATGGGCATGTTTCAGATTGTATCACCTAAATAAACGTTTGGTAGGTGGGCAGATGACTAGGTAAGAGATATAAGAGTAGAATTTTTAAATTTCAATCTGTTGAATGTTTGTTGGGTTTTCATCTCATGTGGGCCACAAATTGGAAGACAAAAGAATATCCAAATATTTAAATTATGTTATTTATATTAAATTGTAAATTCAAGAAAGCAAGAATTTTCTACCTAAAAGTTTTAGGTAGAAAAGGGTTCATCATATCATCATCATTATTATTAGAATAGCTCATAGGACACCAGGGATTAACACAACTCTTTTTTCTTCAGAAAGACAACTCAAAAGGAAGAACATCTCCTCCTGCTAGATATCCTGTGTTTTATTTCTTCCTGTGAGTACTTGTTAACTGAGCTGTAAAAATCTACAAACCAAAAATTTGGAAGTGCTGACTCTGCCTTTAGTGGCTCATTCTGAGCTCTGTAACTACCACAGGAAAAATGCTCAAAAGAGGCTGACAAAGAAGAGTTCATTTTGCATCATGTCTTGTCTGTTTCACAAGAGTAAGCATAGCCACGAGGGAGAGGGAGGACCCTCCCACAGGTGTCAGTAGCTCTGAACATCATTCAAGGTACCAGCACTCGCACACTACATTTAACCTGCCCCCAAATCCTGCTCCTGAAAAGTCAGCACAGACTTGTCCACGACACTACACTTTTTCACTTTCTGGAAATAATGAGATGATTCAAGTGAAAAAGCTTTCAAAGGACAAGCTATTCTTCTTCACCAAATACTCATTGGGCTTTGGCTTGAGCACTTAGGAGACACGTTGCAAAAGGAGGAAGCATGAGTTAACTTGCCCTCTTGACTTCTGTATGAATAGGTGGTTAGCGGTGCTGTAAAAGTGATCCAGCCAGAAACCATCCCACCGGTTATTTACAAAATATTTAAGTGGGACTGTCAATTGCCATTTCTGCCTGCTGGGGGCAGAACTCTTGATTATGACATTAAACATTCAGAAAAATGTTTCAATTTGACCCTACTGGTGATTTATAAATCAGGATTAAAGAATACTAGATTTTTGCTCTTGTCAACTACCACTCTGTACACACAGGGACATCTCCACTCACCCTCCATCCAACCCTTGCTTCCTTTGACCTCTTTGTGAGTTTACTCAATGTCTACGCCCTCCAGGGTCCCAGACAGTGAGAGGTGGCTATTGATTCCCACGTCCTGTGAAGACTGGTGTCTGGGCAGACGGTCCTCTGCCGAATTTCCTTAAAGCACAGAAGATCCTCAAGATTATGTAAAGTTGAAGTCCATTTTCTTGGATTAGGGTTTCTTCCTGGAAAAATAGTATTGTGTGGCAGGATCACACAAGAAGAAATAGCTCAAGCAGAGCTAAGCAATTCACCAGTACAGGGAAGTTTTTGGAGAATTTTTTTGAATATATTCATTTTTGTACACACACATACACACACACACACACACACACACACACACACACCCCCCGTACACATTTTGCCTAGAAACCCAGAAAGAAAGCTGCAACTTAATGGCCAAAGCCAAAAAAGAAGAGTAAGAAGGAAAATTGGAATAGAAATTTTTGCTCTACATTAGTAATGTTTTGTCAGACAAGACAGCCAGCCTTTTCACAGCTGGAGCAGAGGCACTTATAACCACCCAGGGTTTTGAGTTCAACAGAAAATGCCTGCATATTTCTGAGGCCTGAGTACAGGATAAGTTCATGCCTGCTTCCCATATGCCAGCGCTGTGTTGAGGGCGCCTTTATCACATTTAGCAGGCAGCCTCCCCATGCTGCCCATGTGTTTGCATTGTGCTCCCTGACAGAGCTTGTCTATGTCAGTGCAGACATTGTCAGAAGCCCTGAGGGCTGACTGTGGAATCCATCCAGGAGGGCGAGGTTGCCCAGGAAGTCATCCAGTGGAAAGACACAGCCCTCTCCCCTCCGGCTGCTGACTATGACCACCTGTGCTGCTACTGCTGCTAAGTCACTTCAGTCGTGTCCGACTCAGCGCGACCCCACAGACAGCAGCCCACCAGGCTCCCCCATCCCTGGGATTCTCCAGGCAAGAACACTGGAGTAGGTTGGCATTTCCTTCTCCAATGCATCAAAGTGAAAAGGGGAGGGAGGAGGGAGGAGGGTTCAGGATGGGGAACACATGTATACCTGTGGCGGATTCATTTTGATATTTGGCAAAACTAATACAGTTATGTAAAGTTTAAAAATAAAATAAAATTAAAAAAAAAAAAGAAAGAAAAGTGAAAGTGAAGTCGCTCAGTCGAGTCCGACTCCTAGCGACCCCATGGACTTCAGCCTACCAGGCCCCTCCATCCATGGGATTTTCCAGGCAAGAGTACTGGAGTAGGGTCCATTGCCTTCTCCAATGACCACCTGTAGGCACAGGCTTTTACAAAAACATACACTGTGCAGACCTGACCTTGGGTTCTGAAGCAACATTCTAAAACATGGAGCTAGCTGTGTAAGTCAGTTCAAGTCCAGTCCTGTCTGCTCATGGTGTTAGCTGAAATGATTGGAATTTGAAAGAAGTATTTTGTTCAGAAGAAGGTAAACTGTTCTTGCAATAAGAATAGTCAATAAACAAGTAATCACTGCTAAATGCATATAGACTTCTATTATTATGAAAGTAATAATAATTCCTCCACGCTACTGCCCTCTCCATGTCCTTTGGAAAGTGGAAAAAGCTCTCATTGCCCCAGATCCAGAATGCATGCAAGAATTTCATCATCTGTCCTGCCTTCCATTAAAGACAACAGCCTTCAGATCTTCAGCTGGTAGGCAAATGTTCATTGCTATGGGGGTATCCATTACATCACCTAAACAGTAAGAAAGTTAATTTCCAAAGATGAGTCACAATCCAACCAGAGGAACCTCACTTTCTCCCTTCCTTGGGCAGGGGCTGCTGACAGGGAAGGTTTGTCACCAAACCCCACCATAACATTTTCAGCCATAGCTCCTCTGCTCCTAACGGAATTTGAAGAGAGAGAGTCTCAACTTCATGTGCTATTTGAAAACTTGGAAGAAATCTTTAATAATTAGAATACTCATTACTTGTCCCCTCCAGAAGTTTCCATTTTAATTTTCACTTGCCTTTTGTGTTGGAAGAGAAAAAAAAAAAAAAAGACAATGTAGTAGATAGATTTAGATATACTCTTTTCTTTAGAAAGTTCTGTCTGTTACAATAATGGCATCTCCTTAAATATATTTTGTCATGGCCCTAAACATCTATCATTAAATCTGGTCATATTTGTATTCAAAATAGTTCCCTCCATAAATTAGACTGTTACTTTGAACTTGCCTCTCTGCTCATTCTTATACTCAAACTCATGGTGGAATCCATCCCACTCATAATATAGTTCAGACAGGTTCACACAGCTGAATTCATCATTGTGCTCCTGGTATCTCATTCAAGATGTAAGATTGAAATTTCCAAATGAATACTTTTCATAACCACCAGATGAGGTATGGAATATGGTCCACATTCTGCTTTAGGTAAACTAAAGTTCCCCATCGTTGCTAGTTTTAATTTCATCACTGTCCATTAAGTTCCTACCTGTGCTGTGAATTTTACTGAGCAAAAATTCTGAAGTGATTTCTACTGTCTCAAGTATGGAGTTATTTGTGAAGAGTCAGAGATGACTACAGGAACAGAGCCTGAAGTTTCACATGCAACACTTAATTTTTATTCCCTGTAATGCATTCCTGTAAAAATGATGCTGTGAAAGTGCTGCACTTAATATGCCAGCAAATTTGGGAAACTCAGCAGTGGCCACAGGACTGGAAAAGGTCAGTTTTCATTCCAATCCCAAAGAAAGGCAATGCCAAAGAATGTTCAAACTACCATACAATTGCACTCATCTCACATGCTAGTAAAATAATGCTCAAAAGTCTCCAAGCCAGGCTTCAGCAATACGTGAACCGTGAAATTCCAGATATTCAAGCTGGTTTTAGAAAAGGCAAAGGAACCAGAGATCAAATTGCCAACAACCGTTGCATCATCGAAAAAGCAAGAGAGTTCCAGAAAAACATCTATTTCTGCTTTATTGACTATGCCAAAGCCTTTGACTGTGTGGATCACAAGAAACTGTGGAAAATTCTGAAAGAGATGGGAATACCAGACCACCTGACCTGCCTCTTGAGAAACCTGTTTTCAAGTTGGGAAGCAACAGTTAGAACTGGACATGGAACAACAGACTGGTTCCAAACAGGAAAAGGAGTACGTCAAGGCTGTATATTGCCACCCTGCTTATTTAACTTATATGCAGGGTACATCACGAGAAACGCTGGGCTGGAAGAAGCACAAGCTGGAATCAAGATTGCTGGGAGAAAGATCAATAACCTCAGATATGCATATGACACCACCCTTATGGCAGAAAGTGAAGAGGAACTAAAAAGCCTCTTGATGAAAGTGAAAGAGGACAGTGAAAAAGTTGGCTTAAAGCTCAACATTCAGAAAACTAAGATCATGGCATTCAGTCCCATCACTTCATGGCAAATAGATGGGGAAACAGTGGCTAACTTTATTTTTCTGGGCTCCAAAATCACTGCAGATGGTGATTGCAGCCATGAAATTAAAAGATGCTTACTCCTTGGAAGGAAAGTTATGACCAACCTAAACAGCATAATAAAAAGCAGAGACATTATTTTGCCAACAAAGGTCCATCTAGTCAAGGCTATGGTTTTTCCAGTAGTCATATATGGTTGTGAGAGTTGGGATATAAAGAAAGCTGAGCACCGAAGAATTGATGCTTTTGAACTGTGGTGTTGGAGAAGACTCTTGCGAGTCCCTTGGACTTCAAGGAGATCCAACCAGTCCATCCTAAAGGAGATCAGTCCTGGGGGTTCATTGGAAGGACTGATGCTGAAGCTGAAACTCCAATACTTTGGCCACCTCATGCGAAGAGTTGACTCATTTGAAAAGACCCTGAGGGTGGGAGGGATTGAGGGCAGGAGGAGACGGGGACGACAGAGGATGAGATGGTTGGATGGCATCACCGACTCAATGGACATGGGTTTGGGTAGACTCTGACAGTTGGGATGAATAGGGAGGCCTGGTGTGCTGTGATTCATGGGGTCACAAAGAGTCGAACATGACTGAGTGACTGAACTGAACGGAACTGAAAGATGAATTCCTCAGTTTTCCACAACTGGTCTTAATTAACTGAACCTGATATTCCCAGCAGTATCTATCATGACATTTTCCAGTTCCCATTGACCAGCCTCTTCCCTGTTCCCCACACATCTTGTTCGTTCGCGCCTTCCTGTCACTGACCTGTTTTTACTCCTTTCATGACCCAGAGAGATGCTTCAAGTAGAGAGCCACTGGCATGGTCAGTCACACTTCATTTCACCCATTCACACAGGTAATTTCTTCCTCATGTTAATTAACATTTAAAGTCAAAGTCTAACATACATACAGAAGAGTACACATATCATAAATGTACAGGTCTATGTATTCTCATGAAGAGAGCAAGCTTGTGCAACCCCTCTGAGATCAAGAGATACAACATCATCAGCACTCCAAGGGGGCCCCTCTCTTATCCCCTGTCCAGTTAAAAAGCCCTGCCTAACCAAAGTTATCCATTACTCCACACAACAGATTGCTTTTGCGGATTTTCAAACTTTGTATCAGTGAAATTCTCAGTAAACATTCTGTAGCATCCGGCTTCTTCCACTATTATGGTTGTGAAACACAGCCATGTTCTTGTCTGTGGCTGTGGTTTGCTTTCATTGCTGTATAAGATGCCATTGTATAAATCCATTAACGTTTATTCATTGTGTTCTTGGGAAGCTAGTTTGGGGCCATAATGATAATGCATATTCTTCCATGTGTCTTAGATACATACATGTACACACTTTATCATTGTTAATTCATCTATTGCTAATTCATCCCCACCATCTGGAGTTTATCATTTCCTGGTACTCTGGCCCAACTTTTAGCTGTCTACACCACGACCACACACTTGAAGGGTCTCTCTGGCCACCAGGGTCCTCTCTGCCTACACACTAAGTAGAAGTACCAGAGAATTTTTAACCTTGGGAAAAACAACAATGGGATCATCCCAAGGGTGAGATTAACTAGAGTTTCATCCTGGCTCCCAATGTTTCCCAGTGTAAAGCTTCAGACACTCCCACAGATAGATTTCTTGATAATGCATGCTTTACTGGCTTCCTTTCCATGCCTGTCTGGCTCACTCACTCCCCTACTTTTACTGGGGTCACCTCCCAAATAAACTACTTGCATTTATTAATAAATTCTTATCACAGGAACTGCTTCTGGGTAAACCCAAAGTAAAGCACCACTTTTCTCCTCTATTCACTACTCTTTACAAAGGTAAGTGGTTTTCTAGAGATTATAGAATTAATCTTTAACTTATTAAAGTTTAATATAAATCTCAGACAATTCAAAGGCTTTCGGACATTTTAACTCCATCCACTCCTTCTTCCTTTTGAGCTTTTATTGTCATGTTTTAAGTACACTTGAAACCCAGTAATGTATTATTATGTACGTTTTATGCAAGGGATATTTAGATTTACTCGCATATTCTTTCCATTGTTCTTTATTTTTTCCTGTATTTACATGCTTCTGTATGGGATCCTTTTTCTTATATTTGAAGAAGAGCCTTTATTGTTTCTTTCCTTGTGGATCTACTGGTAATAATTTCTCTGATTTTTATTAGTCTGAAGTGATTTTTACTTTGCTTTCTCTTGGCGAGTCTTTTTACTGGATATAGGATTCTAAATTAGCAGGATTTCCCCTCCCCGCCTCCAGCATGTTGAAGCTGTCAGTCATAGTTTTCTGGCTTCCATTGTTTCTGAATGATATACTTATTTCTTTAAAGGTAATATATACTTTTTCCTATTGGCTGCTTTTAAAATCTTTTGGGGTTTAATTTTTAACAGTTTTACTATGATGTGCTTAGGAATGGGTGTCTTGTACTTATCTCACTTGAGGTTTGAAGCAAATCTTTTGGCTTGGAGTCTTGTAAATTTTAGGAAAATCTTAGCAATAACTCTCCAAATATTGCTTCTCACCCATTCTCTTTATCCTAACTTTTTGGACTCCAATGACATAAATATATTTGGCTTTTTACCACCTTCCATATACCTTTTATGCTCTTTTCTTGATAATTTTTCTTCCCATGGTTTAGTCTGATTCTTTTTTACTTTTAAGTTATATTTAATCTGCCAGGAAGCCCATATATTAAGTTCTTAAGTTCAGTGATAATATTTTTCAACTTCGGAATTTCCACTTGATAATATCTTTAATTTTCAATTCTCCAATGAAATTTTTCATTTTATTAATTTCTTAAAAACAGTGACAACAGTTATATGAATTTACTAATTGAGATATATGGGTTTCCTATGTCTGAATTTCTACAGTCCTCTTGATTTCTTGGCTAGTTTTACTACCTTTTCATGCCCAGTTTTAGGGGTTTTTTGGTTTCTCTTTGGGTTTTGTTTTTAGTAACAAGTACTCTTGCCTGGAAAATCCCATGGATAGAGGAGCCTGGTAGGCTGCAGTCCATGGGGTCGCTAAGAGTTGGACACGACTGAGCGACTTCACTTTCACTTTTTCACTTTCATGCATTGGAGAAGGAAATGGCAACCCACTCCAGTGTTCTTGCCTGGAGAATCCCAGGGACAGGAGGGCCTGGTGGGCTGACATCTATGGGGTCACACAGAGTTGGACACGACTGAAGTGACTTAGCAGCAGCAGCATCACTTTAAAGCTCTGACAAATGCTACATTTCCTCCAAGAAAGGTTTTACTTTTGCTTGTGGCAGGCAGTGAGAGTAGAAGTGAATCTTCATCTAATCTGGGATTGAGGTAATTTGGATGGAGTTTCAGTTTCTATGAGGACTGGTGGGTTTCCTTCATTTTTGATGCTTGGTCTATTTCCAGTTGGTCCTTACTCCTAGAAGGTAGCCCTTTAAGGCTTCCCTCTGAATGCATCAAGTGCTTATGAGGGCTTTTCTCCATTGGCAGATGCTTACTTTCATTGTTCCTTCAGCCCCATGAGACCATCAAAATGCCTCTAAGCCACTACTATAAAATTTGCAAATATCCTGGCAGATAAGGAAGTGTCGAATGTTATACCTGCATCTCTGAATTTTCCTTTTCTCCAAAACCTTCAGAAGTCTTTGCTGCCTTAGAAGCTTTTCAGTGATTTTAGTGGTGGTGATGGTTTGGTCACTAAGTCATGTCCGACTCTTATGACCCCATAGAATGTAGCCCACCAGGCTCCTCCGTTCATGGAATTTCCCAGGCAAGAATACTAGAGTGGGTTGTCATTTCCTTCTGCAGGAGATCTTCCCAACCCAGAGACTGAACCCCAGTCTCCTGCTTTGCAGTTAGATTCCTTTACTGACTGAGACACCAGGGAAGCCCTTCAGTGACTTTAAACAACAGTTTTTAAACCCATCTTTTCCAGTGGTTTTGGTGCAAGGATGGCTGATGCAAAGTCTGCCAGAGCCCAACCAGTGACCTACCCAGCAAAAGTCAAGTTCAAGTCCTTCCTCTTCTAAGAGTCTTCTCATTTACTCGAGTGAACTCTATGGTTCTTTTCTATCTGTGAAATTTAATGACATGTTTAGTCTGCTTCATGCAGTTTAGTACCTGATCCCATGCTCTTATTTTCCTCCACTAGTTTATAGAGTTACAAAATTAAATTATCATAATATACAATGTATAATATACATATATAATAAATAACATGCATATAATATGGTTACAATTACATAATCTATAGAATTAAATAGTCATAAATCGATATCTCAAGCATTCCTAAATTCCCTGAGAGCCCAGGGTCTAGCATTTATATTGCTTTATATTCATTAGAGGAAAACTTGGAAATCCAAGAAAACTGCAGAAGTGGACTCACTAATTAACTCTTATTTACCAGAAGGTCAGAATTAATTTGATTAATATTGCTTTGGGCAAGTTATCTAACATCTGTAAATCTCAATTCCCTCATCTGTAAACTAAGGGTTGTGGTACTACCTCATTGGATTGTTGGGAGGATTTAGTGAGATAATTTCTGTGAAATGCTTGCAGCATGGCGTTACATTATGCATGTTCCATTAATGTTAGGTATCAGAGCAAGAATAGAGGATTCATGTTTATTTCCTGCTTCCTTTCAATGGGCATGCTCTCTGTATAACAGAATATCCCACTGATAATTAATTTTATGTCATTATGCATTGTGCTTAGATATGGAACAACAAGCTGAAGGATTTGCTTGGGAGGACCTGTACTGATCTCACCACAACTCACACAGCAGGACATGTATTAATATGCAGCATCACACTGAAGGCAAAAATCCCTATTTTCTTTGGTTCTCAGTACCACCTCTTTAATACAGTCAGCTGCAAAATACTCATTCTCTGTACCTCTAGCATCCCCAGGAGAGTCTCAAACAGATTTTCGAAAAGTACTCTGCCTCTCAACCCCTCATCAGTGTACAAAGCTCAGAGCTTTACTATGGCTAGTGTCCACCCAAAGAGGGTGACATTTTGTGCCAAGAGAAGTTCTCTTCCATACTCTGGAAGGTCTGACTTGCAAGGTGCCACAGGAATCAGAATCCTCGCAGTCACCCCTGGGCCAGGGCCATTCTACAGTCTGTTCAGACATGAGGAGGATGTCCCTACTCTGGGCCTAGGTCACTCTATCTCTGGGCACCAAGCTTAGATATCTTGCCATGTGGAAGCAGTTTCTCCAGTTTCCTTCTGTGTCCTCTTTCTCAGAGGGCAATCAATCCCCTCCAGGGAATCCTGCTTCAGACAAAGCTCCACATGCTCAGCTTCCTTCCAGAACGGAACTGGTATTTGGTTGGGGGAGATTATCTATGCCTCTGAATTTATTTGCAACTATTGCCAAGAGGGGGCACACCAGGAGATGTAGGGTTAAAGAACTCATCTGTCAATGTCCAGAAGATCCCCTGGAGGAGGGCACAGCAACCCACTCCAGTACTGTTGCCTGGAAAATCCCATGGGCAGAGAAACCTGGCCATGGGGTTGCAAAAAGTAGGACATGACTGAGTATACACACAGGCGAGAAGAAAGTTGAGATGTAGGAAAAGGCAAGGAAGAAAACTGATATTTATTGAGCACCTCTTGTATCTCTAGTCCTTCCTCTCCAGAAAAAAAGAAAAGAAAAACCCAGAGAGAAACTTATAATCTAAACAAAGTTGCTACAAACAACCATTGGCAGTCATCAGCCAAGAATTTTCAGTCCTAGTCCAATCTGGTTTAAACTAACCTCCCATTATATTGGGTTACCACCTTCCTTTTTCTCTGACCAAAAGTCACCTGCCTTCTCTAGCTCTCACTAACATCAAGCATCAAATTTCCTTTGCGTAATGCGGAAAAAGAGAAAAGCAAAGGCTCTTGGGTTCAGCAAGACGGTTTCCATTGAAATCTCTACCTGCCCCAGAGGGAGGAACCAGAGAATGGAAATAGCCCTGTAGAGAGGGCTGTACTTTGCAATTTGCGCAGGGCAACAAAGCAACTCAAAGACTGGTGAACTAGAGTGCTTTTCTTGTCTAACACTGAAAGATTTGTTCTCCAGTAGAAGAATTTGTTGTTGTTGTTCAGTCACTAACTCTGTCCAACTCTTTGTGACCTCATGCACTACAGCATGCCAGGCTTCCCTGTCCTTCACTATCTTCTGGAGTTTCCCCAAATTCATGTCCACTGAGTCGGTGATGCCATCCAACTATCATATCCTCTGTCATCCCCTTCTCCTACTGCCCTCAGTCTTTCCCAGCATCAGTCTTTTCCAAAGAGTTAGTTCTTTGCATCAAGTGGCCAAGATATTGGAGATTCAGCTTCAGCATCAGTTCTTCCAATGCATATTCAGGGTTGGTTTCCTTTAGGATTGACTACTTTGATCTCCTTGCAGTCTAAGAATATAGTAGAATGGGAGACTACAGATAAAAATGATTCAACTTTTGTATACAAAGGGTGGGGGGGTGGAATCAGACCATATAGGTAATAAAGAAGCAATATACACAAAATATAGCACTTCACCTCTCCACGGAGAATCACCCAGGGTTCTCCAGAGGGCTTTGGAAGGGGTGGGCTGCAAGAATCTGGATCAGAGGCTGAGCTTAGCACCACCCTTTCACCAAAAGCAGACAGTTTGAGGAGAGTGTTTAGAGAGAGCCCTTAAGTCTGAGAGTCTGACAAAAAGAAAATAAAGTTGAACTTTGTTCCCTCTTTTTCTGGGCCGAGTTTCCCTTTATTTGATTCTCTCAGTGAACCTGGCCCCAGGACTGTGATAACAAATCATCTTAGACTCACCATCATACAACAAATTACATCACTTAAGAAACGTTTTCTAAACAACATTTAGAAATATTTAGAAACAAATTTAGAATCATTTTCTAAACAATGGAGGAAACAATGGAAACAGTGACAGACTTTTTTCTTGGGCTCCAAAATCACTGCAGATGGTGACTGCAGCCATGAAATTAAAAGACGCTTGCTCCTTGGAAGAAAAGCTATGACCAACCTAGACTGCATATTAAAAAGCAGAGACATTGCTTTGCTGACAAAGGTCCATCCAGTCAAAGCTATGTTTTTTTTCTGTAGTCATGTATCGATGTGAGAGTTGGACCATAAAGAAAGATGAGAGCCAAAGAATAGATGCTTTTGAACTGTGGTATTGGAGAAGACTCTTGAGAGTCTCTTGGACTGCAAGGAGATCAAACTAGTCCATCCTAAAGGAAATCAGTCCTGAATATTCTTTGGAAGGACTGATGCTGAAGCTCCAATACTATGGCCACCTGATGCAAAGAACTTACTCATTGGAAAAGACCCTGATGCTGGTAAAGATTGAAGCCAGGAGGATAAGGGGATGACAGAGGATGAGATGGCTGGATGGCATCACCAACTCAATGGACATGAGTTTGAGCAAGCTCCGGGAGTTGGTGATGTACAGGGAAGCCTGGCGTGCTGCAGTCCATGGGGTCCCAAAGAGTCAGACATGATTGAGCGAATGAACTGAAACTGGCTGAAAAACATTTTCATACTTTTGGAGATCACTTTAGGCCAAGATAAAACATGAGAACCATGAGTTTCTTTTTTTAAAGGAGATTTAAAAAGTTTAGAACCTTCCAATTGGACTTAAATAAAACTTTCCAATTGGACTTAAATAAAACTACTCTCTCTCTCTATATATATATATTATATATATATATTTTTTATATATATTTTATATATATACATATTTCCTGGAGAAGGCAATAGCACCCCACTCCAGCACTCTTGCCTGGAAAATACTATGGATGGAGGAGCCTGGTAGGCCGCAGACCATGGGGTCGCGAAGAGTCGGACACGACTGAGCGACTTCACTTTCACTTTTCACTTTCATGCATTGGAGAAGGAAATGACAACCCACTCCAGTGTTCTTGCCTGGAGAATCCCAGGGACGGGGGAGCCAGGCTGCCATCTATGGGGTCACATAGAGTCGGACACGACTGAAGTGACTTAGCAGCAGCATATATTTCCCATTCTTGAAAGTTAAACCCTTCAGCAAGTGTGACACCTGCTAAAGGAGTTGACCATTCTTCTGTTGCTTTTCTGTGTCTTTAAAATGGGTTCAGTAGGTCTTTGGATAGCAATGGCATTAGGAAAGTCAGAATTATTATCAGGGATCAGGGGCTGCCGGAGGTCAGTTGAATTTCTTTGTGTGAACAGAGACACAGAAGAGTCTTGTTTGGACTCAGCCTGAAGTGAAGGCACATCTGGAAGCTGCCCCAGTCCATTGGGACCACCAGGAAGCCACTCTGTAATTCTATCACATAAGCCTTTGTATGGAGAAAGACATGGCAACCCACTCCAGTATTCTTGCCTGGAGAATCCCGTGGACAGAGAAGCCTAGTGGGCTGCTGTCCATAGTGTCGCACAGAGTAGGACACGACTGCAGTGACTTAGCAGCAGCAGCAGCAGCATCAAGCCTTTGTATCCAGTCCAACTAAAGTAGGGATTATATGGTAGTTTTATGGATCTGTATCATATAATGCAGTGTAATTTTTAATAAAGGGATCAGATGTTTTGACATTCAGTTCAGTTCAGTTTAATCGTTCAGTCATGTCTGACTCTTTGTGACCCCATGAATCACAGCACACCAGGCCTCCCTGTCCATCACCAACTCCCGGAGTTCACTCACACTCGTGTCCATCAAGTTGGTGATGCCATCCAGCCATCTCATCCTCTGTTGTCCCCTTCTCCTCCTGCCCCCAATCCCTCCCAGCATCAGGGTCTTTTCCAATGAGTCAACTCTTCGCATGAGGTGGCCAAAGTATTGGAGTTTCAGCTTTAGTATCATTCCTTCCAAAGAAATCCCAGGGCTGATCTCCTTCAGAATGGACTGGTTGGATCTCCTTGCAGTCCAAGGGACTCTCAAGAGTCTTCTCCAACACCACAGTTCAAAAGCACCAATTCTTCAGCCCTCAGCTTTCTTCACAGTCCAACTCTCACATCCATACATGACTGGAAAAACCATAGCCTTGACTAGATGGACCTTGTTTTGACATTAGAAACAGTCAAAATTAAACATTTTTAACATAAGATGCACATGCATCTTATGTTATGTTATGTTATGTTATGTTAACATATGTTATGTTATGTTATGTTAACAACAGTGCACATGCAATTCTCAAAAGGGGTAATTTATACTACATAGTTTCTTTAGTCACTAAGTCATGTCCAACTCTTTGCAACCCCATGGACTGGAGCCTGCCAGGCTCCTCTGTTCATGGCATTCTCCAGGCAAGAATACTGGAGTGGGTTGCCATTTCTCTCTCAGAATTTACACTATACACCTAAACACACACACACACACACACACACACACACATTTGCTTCTGTATTCATAGACTACCTGTGGCAGATTCATTTCGATGTTTGGCAAAACTAATACAATATTGTAAAGTTTAAAAATAAAATAAAATTAAAAAAAAAAAAGAACACATGAGGAACAGCAGAAGTTAGACTTGGTTATAACCATATACCCTTTGGAAACTTTTGAATCTTACACTATGTGCATGTGATTACCCATTGAAAAATAACTATTATCTAACAGAATTTTAAAAAATGAAGTCAGCTGACTCAGAAGTAACTCTGAAGATGAGGAAGGAGTTGGTCTAGGGTGGCTGGAGACTGAGCAAAGGGTGGATCCAGGGTTGATATCTATGGAGGGAATAACCTCTGAACAAGAGGGCAGATAAGGCATTCTTTCCATGGACTGCTGCCTCTGAACCAAGGACCATTCTCACCAGGGATGGGTGAGGGATGCTGAATGCCCCAGCAAAGCTCCCAGACCACCAGAAGATTCAGAATTGGAATACAGAAAATAAAATACAACATGATGGGTGGTATGTGAGGCAAGAGTGGGCCGTGACACATTCTCATATAGCTAGTTAAACCCACCTATATGTTTCTTTGCTGCAAAATAAATCCATTTTTCCATCCTGTGGACACTTAGAAAATTGGCCTAACATCTAGGAGCATCAGTTTCCTAATCTGAAAAATGGGAATGAAAGTCTCTGTATTATAGCCTTGCTATAAGAAGTGTGTGTGTGTGTGTGTGTGTGTGTGTAACAGGGTTGGGTGAGCATGAGGGGTCTCATGTTATTACACTGGCATATGGAAGAAATGAAATGAATGGTGGTTGTTATGATCCTAGAAAATAAAATATTATTTTATTATTAATAATAATAGCTATGGAGGATGGGGGAGACTCTGATAAATATTTAAGAGTGATCTCTAACTTACCACAAAAGGAAAGCACAGCTCATAAAGAATAAATGCAATCCAGAACAAATAGCTAAATATCTGCGCTCCTTATGAGCATAAATGTTCCTCCTCTTGGTTTATAGGGCCCATGATTATCTGTCAACTGGGATATTCAGATAAATGCACTATATTAAAGAGCAGCCCTATTCTATGGAAATCAATCAATAAAATGAAGAGTCCAGAAATGACAGCAGCCCACTGATTATTTTATTTCATCTGTTTATCTGTTCGTCTCTCTGCCATCTGTCACAGCCGTACCTGAGCAGTCTCCAGGTGTTTAACCTGACTGCAGGGGAGGAGAGGTTTAGTGGGGAAAGAAGAGCCTGACTGGCATGGGCACCAACAAGGCAACATGTGTGGCTGCTTGAAGGTCAGTCTGGATGGTGTAGGACCGGAGACCTGCTTTTTCCTCCCTGTCCCAAGGGCTCACAGAAGCCAGTCTGGGGCAAAGAACAAAGCCCAGAAGATGGAGATCACCAGACCGTCCAATGGTGATCTGCATCTTCCTATTAGGAAATGGGTCAAAACACAATACTCAGGATTAAGGGATCAGGCTGGGGCTCTCTTAGGTGGCAGCAGGAGGACAACCATGGCCAGAGACCCCTACACAGGAAGCCAAGCTTGTGTCCAGATCAGAACAGGCTAGGGCCTGGTCATCAAGCCACAGGCAGGGCACAGGATGTTAAAGGTACAGCAGGCTGCCAGGGAAGCAAGACCAATGGAGGTTTCCTGCCAATGGCTGCCTGTCTTGGGGCTGATCAGGGTTTTACTTGGAAGCCCTTCCCACAGGGAGAATGCATCCGCCCTAAAGGAGCCTGTCCTATGGAAAATAGTAGAGGGAAAGAGCAGAGGGTCTGGTCCTGTTGGAGCAGTAGCCAACTCACCTAGGGGGCTCCCTGTCTCTCCTGAGTGGTCATGTCAATTCATTCATGGGAAAAGAAGGGTTGGTGACATCTGGATTAAAATCAAATAAAATACAAACTTCGAACCACAGTCTACCAGATCCCACATGACATGGCTCCTGCCCACCTCTCCATCCTCATCTCATGCCAATTCCCGCTTTGCTCACCTTCCACCAGCCATTGCCCTGTGTCTGATTTGATCAAAGTTCAGTCCCACCTCAGAAGCTTGCCTTTGTTTGTTGGTGTCTGGCTTACTTTCCCCTATGATTGTGAATGGCTCTCTCATCTTACAAGCCTTCACTCAAGACACCTTCTTAAGAGAAATCCTCTAGGGCCACCTTATCTACTGAAGCCCTATTGCCTTTTCTCTCTGATGACACTTATGTCACCAAATGTGTGGGTTTTCTTTCCCCACAACTAATTTTCCAACTTTCCAGATACCACCTGGGTGCCGTGTGTGTGTGTGTGTGTGTGTGTGCACGGGTGTGTGTTTAGTTGCTAAGTCATGCCCGACTGTTTGCTACCGTGTGGGCCAAAGCCCACCAGGCTCCTCTGCCCATGGAATTCTCCAGGCAAGAATACTTGAGTGTGTAGCCATTTCCTTCTCCAGGGGATCTTCCCAACCCAGGGATCAAACCTGGGTCTCCTGCATTGAAGGCAGATTCTTCACAATCTGAGCCACCATAATTCAATTCAGTTCTGACACCAACTACCCAGAGTTATCACAGACCCTGCAGGTTAAGGGCTCAGTCCCACAAGACTGCCTCCCAACTCCTGATGCCAATTGCAAGTCCTGAGTCTCCCATACTTCTGAATGACTGGCTATAAATCAGGGGTTCCCATGCCCCGCCCCCCGCAGTTCCATAATTTGTTAGAATGGCTCGCAGAATTCAGGAAAGCATGTTACTTACACTTGGGGGTTTGTTATAAAGGAACAGCCAAATGGAGAAGATGCACCCAATGAGGTGTGTATGTGCGGGGGAGTGGGCTGGGGTAGAGCTTCCAAGTTCTCTCCAGACACACCACCCTGACAACACCTCAGTGTGTTCACCAACCAGAAATGCTCTGAACCCTGGTGTTTGGGATTTTTCATAAAGGCTTCACTATGCAGATACGATGAGTTAAATCATTGGCTATTGGTGATTAACTCTTTCACCAGCTTCTCTCCCTCCCCAGAGGCTGGATACTGGGACTGAAATTTCCACCTCTAACCATCCCTTGGCCCTTCTGGTGACCAGAAGCCACCAGCCACTTGTCATCTCATTAGCATACAGAAGACACTCTGTCACTCCAGAGATCCCAAGGGTTTTAGGAGCTCTGTGCCAGAAACTGGAATCAAAGACCCAATAGGTATTTCTTACATATGACAGTATCACACACACTTTGTGATTTTTTTTTTGGTAATAACCAAACATAATTGAGTAAATGTACTGTGGTAAAAAGGCCTTTAGTGTGGAGTTTACTTGCATCTGGCTAGGAAGTGGGACTGTGAGTTTACTCCTTGTGTAGCTGTAGGTGTCAGAGGCTAAATTTTTCTGCAGTGTCATGTTTTTGTCTCCTCTGTTAGCTTTGGTTTTCCTTAGAGAAATCGTAAATAGAGTCTGAGCTTTGCAGTTCTTCCCATTGTAACTCCCTGTTATAACACAGGGGCCCTGCTGATGTGGAAAGGTGTGGTGAAGGCAAGCATCTTATAATCCTATGGTTAGGTCTCAGTCTTTTTGTGGACCTGTGCCCCTGGCTGTCACCCTCGCAAGCAGTTCTTGGCCCCCAGTCCCCAGGTAAGACAGGAAGACTGGAAGAGGATGGTGTTGCATATTCCCCTTATCCCATGTTACTCAGGCTCTGGTAAAACCAACTTTGGTTAGACTCTGGTAGCTTTCTTTGAGGGAAGACCTTTGTTAAAGAGAGTAGAACACTCTGGATGTATTTCAAAATGGTTACTTTTCCCTTCTCCCTGCCAGAAACATGATGGGATTTTTCTCCACTGCTTACCCTGAGAATCTGAAACCCATCCACTGTTTATCACACTACTTTATTTCATTTTCTCCTTTATTACTGCATTTATTACACTCTAGCGTCATCTTGTATATGTATTTGTGGGTGTTTAAAATCTACTTAATTTGAATATAAGCTTCAAGAAGACAGAACCTCATCTGGTTTGTTCACCATCATAACCTCAGTACCTAGACTAATATCTGGTATGTAATAAATATGCACAATACTTTTTAAAAATATTCTTAAAAATCTGATTCCCTGAGGTTGATTCAAGTGACCAAGATACAACCTTGATCTTTACTGGACCTGAGAAAGGACCTTTCTGTTTCTCTGTCAATAACAATGATTGTTTCTTAGCTTGCCTTCTGATCCCAATCTGGCTTCTAGCCCCTGGTCACTCTCCTTCCTCCATAGATCCACGTCACACACACACACACACACACACACACACAGCCTCTCCTGACCCTGCAGGGCAAGCTTTCCTTTGATCTCCCAAAGCCTCTCTTGTGTCTCCAGTCACAGAGAAATCAGTGCTCTTATCCAATCTTAAAAATACATTAAAAAAAAAAAAATACATTCAGGAAAATAGAAGATTCTGACGGTTCTGAAATGAGGTGATCATTAATTTAGCACTTCCTTGTCCTATTTATTCCCAGCCTCATGTGTAAGACGAGGAATGTTTTAAACAAATTGGATCATGCAGCTAGGAGGATGAGAGTTACTATCAGCAATAATGAATATTCTTGCATTTTTATAGAACAATCATTGATTGTCTAGAAGAGTTTAGAGCTCAAGGTAACTCTACCATTAAACAGCCAGTTAAAAATTCCAAAAGATTCATTATTGCTCTTTAAAAATATATTATGAAAGAAATGGAGTTGCATTTTCTGTGCTATAAAATGAAAAGTGCTAAAAATGGTATGTTCTCAATAAGCCTACACTGAGATTAAAAAGAAAATGAATATCACAGAAGAAAATATTAGCTAAGATGAAATGAGGAAAGGGCAAGCTGAAATCCAGTAATGTAAGAATTCAAACTTCCAGTACCTTATTAATATTCAGTCATAAGATAAAAGTGAGTTTTTAAACCTCTGTAATTTGAATGGCGATTATATATGCATTGGCGTTGCACTGACGTTATGCCTCCAACTGGCTCCTCAGTTTCTGGGCTTTCTCTGGGCCTGAGCTTATGACCCTCACTCAGTCTCACTCACCAAGGGCCATGAACTACAGTCCATCACGAGTCCACCAGACCGCAGGCAGGCCCCAGACATCCTTCACTGCTTTTCCTCTGGCTCAAAGCTGCTCATCTCCCCTTCCTTCCCCAAAGATACCTGACACTTTCCCTCTCGACACCTGAAGTGCTGTTCTTTACTCTTCCTTGCTTACCTGAAGGGCTCAAAGGTGTAACTCATCCTGGCCTCCTCTGAGACCTAAGATGCCTAAAACCAGCCCTGTTCACTTGGCAGAGCCCCGTGGCTTTGTGACACTCCTGGAGAGCATGGACCGGGCTTGTGTTTCTTTGTGTTTTGCCCTTGCACATACTGCTGATAAGACATTGGGTCTACAATAATATGTTTTAATAATAAATCGAACCAGTGAGACAGCTACAATCCCTCTTCTCTAGCTCAGATATGAAGCCTGTCCGTGTTCATATAAAGCTTAACTACTCTCCCAAATATTGGGGTTGGCCAAAAAGTTAATTTGTCCAAACGCTGTTATGGAAAATCTGAATGAACTTTTTTTGCCAACCCAAATACACGTTCTTGCTCAGCAATATGATGATAATTGTTGCTGTTTATTCTTTGAGAACCTGCTATGTGGAAATCACTGAATATGCATTAACTCTCCTCAAATGCCTCATTGAAATGGGTGAGTGTTATTTTTTAAAACCATGATTCATCAATAAGAAAGGAGGCTCAAAGAGACAAAGTTAAGTTGTTCAAGTTCACCCAGCCAGTACATGGCAGAAAGAGAATTTAAAATCAGGTCTGTTGGAAATCCTTATATGAACCCTTCTCAAATTCCTGACACCTTCCTGCTCTATGCATAATTCTCAAAGAATTTTCCATTTACAGAGAAATTTAAAATCTACAAATGGGAGTCCAAGTGATGGACTCAGCAAGCAATAACAGCTTCATGCTGTATGAGAATCATTATTCAGGTTTAAGGTATGTTGTTCAGAGAGACCAAGAGTGAGATCTAGAATCATATTCTAGAATATTCTGAGTGAAACAAGAGCTTGGGGCTGTGTGATTTTTGTCTCCCTACTGGCCTCCACCAGTGGGCACTCTGCCTCTCAGAGAATATTTGGAAATATCTGGAGACTTTTTGGTTGTCACAGCTGAGGGTGTTTGTTAGTGTCATCTGGTAGCTAGAGATCAACGATGCACAGGAAAATCCTCTTCTCAACAAAGAATTGCTCAGCCCCAGACATCAAGGGTGCTGAGCTGAGGAACCCCAGCTGAGGAGGAAGAGAGCAGCCCCAAATGCCCCTTAGCTTGGTGCTCTGGATATCAAAAGAACCACTGGCTTCTTTCAGCTTCAGGTGATGCCAACTCTTAGTTTGAGGAATGAGTATTATAGGTAAGAGGAGGCTTTAAGTATAATCCATGCCTGTATTTTTAAGGTGCAGCCTCAAGAATGGGGTCTGGCAGTATCTCTTACTTATGTGGCCTTGTAACTTAAAGCTCTCTTCTGTTATTTCTGCAACTCCATATTCCCCCCTTTCCCTTCCTCCACCTCCCACCTTTTTTCCACTCTGTGCTCACTGGCCTGTTTAAAACTCTCTCTGGCCCCTCCAGGGCCTTAGTCTTCTGAAATGTGCCAGTCTAAACCCTCTGTTCTTTTCAAGGTCAGTTCAGGACTCCCCTCATTTAGGAAAGGAGAGAAAGAAAGGGAACTTTCTCAGCCAGAGAACTTCTCAAATTCTTAACAACTCTGCTTATATTTACCACCATCCCCGTAACAGTCACCTCGCCTGAGCAATCTGGGGGCTTGGGGCAGAATTTGGGGCCAGTGTCCATCACCATTCACTGCTGGAACCAGGTGTATTGGAAGAATTTCCTGAAAGTGCTTCCCCTGTGTAAGTCCTCACATTTATCGTTAAATCCCCCATTCTACTCATGGTCCTTACTCTAGAGCCTAAGCCATAGCCGAGAAGGGCTCCACTGTTAAAGAAACCAGTGGGAAATAACATATTATAAATGCAAAAATCATTAAAGTAATACTTTATAAGATATATTCGTTAGACACATTCTGAGTAAATTGAACACTTTAACCTTGAGGAGGCACAGGAAAAAAAATATGTCCTTGGCTTGGTGATTGTTAGGGGAGAGTTTACCCTGTGAATGATATGGCTTTACATCATAAAATAAACTAGAATTTCAAGATCCCAGAGAACAGAGCCTTAAATAATGTGTTGAGATAGTAACTTAAAAGATATCTGGAGTCTATGCAAACTCAGAGTCAGAAATTATATATTTCTTTCTCCTCCTCATAAAACATACTCCACAATAGAACATTTCACCTTTCATCTTAAAACATTTCTCTTCTCCTTGTCTCTGCCTCAATAAATAACAGTAGCGACGGAGAAAAATTAAGTTGGTATCCACATTGTCTGAGATGTGTTTCAGAGGACAATTACTTTCTATAGCAGATTTCAGATCAAAATGGTATCATGTTTTCATGAATTAGGTCAAGGTGCCTTGTGTCACAACCCGAATAGTGTTGTAAGACAAAATGCTGTTTCCTGCCACATGCAGCTCAGAACTCTTGAAATACCATGAGCAGATAAAACCTTGACACATCAAGGGTAGTCAGCTATTCAGATAACAGGGATGGGAGTGGGGTGGGGCACATCTTAACCTGCTATGGGAATCTCAGAATCACACAGTGCCTTATTCACTTGGCAACGCTCTAAAAGCTGGCTGGATAAGGGGAGACCAGATTGGAAAAGCCTTGACCACGTGTGAAGATGAGCTGAGCTTTAACAAAAGAAATTTAGGGAAATTAAACTCAATTAAAATTGACCAAATACCCAAATATGGAATATGCAGAATTTATTCCAAATATTCCAAATATGGAATATGCAGAATTTATTTAAGAATTTTACTAGAAAGAGAGGAGGCAAACATGCTAATATTCACTAATAGGTCTAATAAGCTACAAACTGAGTTAGCACAGAGCAGGTGGGGGTAGATTCAATTGGGATGGTTCACCAAGAAGGCCATCTTTGAACTAGGGTTTTAAAGACTGAATAGAAGTTCTCTGGCTAAACAAAATAAAGGGGATAATCTAGGAAGAGGAACATTTATCCATTCACATGACATAATGTATTTGTGGGAGGGAGCATAGGAGAGTATCATTTTATATTTATAAATGCCTAAGGGTGTGCACACAAGGATCCTCAGGGGACCCTTAAATGAATTGATTTATCTAGGAAAAGAGGACCAACAAGAGAAAATTTTATGACTGTGCCTGGGGAGAGAGATGAGAAAGTCAGTAAGCATAAGAGTCACCTTCTGGATTCAGGACTGTCCTGATGGCGTATGAGCTCTATGAATAGAGAGTGCAGCAGAAATAGGCTACAGGAGCAAAAATATTAATACACAAAGAAATTTTGAAATGGTGCAGGGCCACTATGAATGACATCAAAAAGTGACACTAAGCGTAGAGGACAAATCAGTGTACAACAGTACTTCCTTGGCATTGAGAAATTTAGTTCATTATGGAAGGGCAGGTTAGCAGAGACTGAGAAGCTCAGCAGGAGGTGGCAGATGCCCAGTGGACGTGGAAATGCCCAGCAGGTGCCCAGCAGGAAATAATGGAAGTTGAACCAAAATGCAGTGCCCAGAGGATACTGGCAGAAGAACAGAAACCATCTAATAATGGAAGCCAACCTGTTTCGAAACTGACTGTGATCCCCAGAAGACTTTCCAGGGCTCCACAATTTTTTTTTTTTTTGCAAATTCTTTGTAAAACTGTGAACATGATCCAGTGGCATTAGACTATTATTAATGGGATGCCATTGGTACCCGCAGGCTGGAGAGGTCTGAAGCAATTGGAGTTACATATTTATTGAAGAGTGAAATAGAGAAATGTGACATTGGCTTGCTCTCAGGTGGCAAGAAAATGCTTATCAGAAGTTGAAAGGATGGCAGTCATATTATATAGAAGCAAAACACCTGTCAAACTTTTTTCATATGGTAAGTAAGGAGGCAGGCAGGTCTACTCAGTCTACACCTCTAAGAGGCTGAAAAACAAAGTTCTAGTAGTAACTATTACTTTGGGAAGAATTGGCTGCTATGCAAGCAGAAATGAACAAGGATAAAGAGCAAGTATGCCAGGCTTTGTATGGTTGAAAAACTGACTGCATCAAGACTCCAAACACTAAGAGATGAAAATTAAAGAATACAAACAGCCCTGAATCACAAACATTTAAAACTTTGATTGGTTAAGTGGCTTAATGTAAACGTTATATTAAGATTTTATCTGTCTCACATGAAGTTTTAAATATCAGGTGGCCATAGTTAGGTAGAAATAGGGGTATGAAAGAAAGGAAGCAATGAACTAAATCAACATAATTATTATGCCTAGTAATCCTTGAGGTGCTCACAGGCACCTGGAATTGACTAGAAGCAAATAGATCAGAAGAAGACCAAATTTTGAAGAAATATTATTGCCAAAGAAAAGTCTTTTGACTATTTCAGTGGTACAATAACTTCCAGGTGCTCTGGTTGGCACAAGAGGAAGAAGGGTGTAAAACCTAGACAGTCCCCAAGGAGGGCATGCTTCCAACACCTCCTTCAGCTGTGGTCAAGGAAGACATGCAAAAGGAAAAAAAAAACACGGCCCAAAGACAGACCCTGAGGCAAAGGAGAACAATGGAAAGGCAACTGTCCCTAGAAAGTAGTATCCGGGTCCACACAAGAATATCCCCCATTATCAAAGTAGGAGTCCTTCAAATGCTTGTGGCTCCATAACTGCTAAGGCCCAGTAGCTGTGTCTTGCATGCTTCCTTTTCCCAAATAAGGGTCTGCCCTGAGGTTACCCTGGCCATGCTCCTCCACTGAATATAGGCCGTGTAGTGTGGGGGCAGGAAGTATAACTTGTCCTTTTAGTTCACAAGTTGCTGAGTCAAGAGGAGCCACATCTGAACTGCATGGGGACAACTGCACATCATTCAGAAATCACGGGCTGTAAGCTGGTTATCATGACCAGATGGGACTCTGGATCAGCCCTTGTGGGGAGGGAAGTGAAAGTGTGCTGTGTGTGGAAACAAGGGGGCATATGGATATTTTTATTTAGTGACCAGAGGACAGAAGGGACATCTTTCTGATGACTAAAAGTGAGTGCTCTGGCTCCAAAGCAGCTTCCCAGTGAAGACTACATTTCCCAGCCCCCCTTGCTACTAAGTGGGCCCATGTGACTATTTTTGGCCAATGAGCTAGGAGCAGAAATGATGCCCCTACTTTGGAATCCGTGTCCTAGAAGTATTCAAGATGTCTTCCCTCCCCATATTCTTTTCCCTGTATATGGGCACCTGAGACAGCACCTCAGGACAGGAAGAGCCTAGATCCACTAGAAAGAGTCTGAGTACCCACGTAAAAGAGGGCCACCGAGAAAAGCTATCTATTCAGGAATAGCTGTATTGGACTTTGAAGACAAGAGAAATAAACTTCATTGTATTAACTATGATTTTGTTGTTGTTGCTGGTATTAACTAGCCCAATTAATATGACCAGCACACCCTAATGCACAGAGTGGTTACATGTGGTTATAGGAACTAATACATGTGGTTAAGGAACTAAAATAGTTTATACTGTTAAAACATAAGGTGAACATGGAGAAGTGACGGTAAAGCTGGAGAGGCAGGCAAAGAACAGGTAAGTGCTTCTCAAAGAGTGGCCCATCAACTACCTGTATTCAGATCACTTGGAAGTCTAGTTAAAAATGCCATTTTGGGGGCTCCACCCCAGATCTATAGAATCATAGTATCTTAAGATGCCCACAAACACACATGTTAAACAAGAACTCAGGTGATCTGAACACCCACAACAGGTTGAGAAATACTTGGCAGGATGGTGAAGGGATCTTGTGTATAATTTTAAGCTTTCTTTATTTTACCACAGAGACATTTGGAAACTGATAAAAGGTCATTACAGGTGAAAAGGAAGCAATATGATAATTTATATATAACATCAGTAGGATGTTAACTCCATAAGGGCAAAGAGTTTGTCTTTTTTGTTCACTACTGTATCCTGTGTGCCTTAAATAGCATCTGGTATATTAGTAGGTATTCAATAAATATTTATTGAGTAAATGAATCAGATCTGAGTTCTAAAATGAACAGTGCCAAGGAAGTACAGATAATTAATTGGAAGGGATGATAATGGCTGCTGTTAAGAGAGTATTAAAACTGTTGAGGTATGAGATGATGCATTTTTAAGCTAAGGCAACAGCAGTGAGAATTGGGGAGAGGGTATAATTTTGAAATATATTTACAAGGATAAATTGGTGTGTCTTTTTTTTTTTGGTCATGCCATGTGGCTTCCAGGATCTTAGTTCACTGATTAGAGCCTAGCAGTGAAAGCACCAAGTCCTAACCATTGGACGGCTTGGGAATTCCCAAATTGGTGAGTCTTAGTGATTGATTCAAGTAAGTAGCTGGGGTAAAAGGAAGAGTTTGAAAGACTGATTTTTTTTTCTTGTTTAATAAACTGACAATCACATTATTCATTAAGATCCAGAACTTATCAGTTTTCAGGAAAACATTTAAGTATAGTATTGGATATTCTGAGGGTGACAATCTGATAATAAACTTAGATGTTCAGGACATGGTTCCCTGTATGTCTCAGGAATATGTTGTAAAAACCAGGTTATGGATACAGATTTGGGAGTTTGCATTCATTAATTTATTCATTCACACATTCAACAAACATTTACTGAGTGTCTACCTTATTAGACACTAGGCTAGTGGTTCAGTTCAGTCGCTCAATCGTGACTGACTTTTTGCGACCCCATGAACTGCAGCATGCCAGGCCTCCCTGTCCATCGCCAACTGCTGGAGTCTACCCAAACCCATGTTCATTGAGTCAGTTATGCCATCCAACCATCTGATCCTCTGTCTTCCCCTTCTCCTCCTGCCTTCAATCTTTCCCAGCATCAGGGTCTTTTCAAATGAGTCAGCTCTCTGCATCAGGTGGCCAAAGTATTGGAGTTTCAGCTTCAACATCAGTCCTTCCAATTAACACCCAGGACTGATCTCCTTTAGGATGGACTGGTTGGATCTCCTTGCAGTCCAAGGGACTCTCAAGAGTCTTCTCCAACACCACAGTTCAAAAGCATCAATTCTTCGGCGCTCAGCTTTCTTCACAGTCCAACTCTCACATCCATACGTGACCACTGGAAAAACCATAGCTTTGACTAGATGGACCTTTGTTGACAAAATAATGTCTCTGCTTTCTAATATGCTGTCTATGTTGGTCATAACTTTCCTTCCAAGGAGTAATCATCTTTTAATTTCATGGCTGCAGCCACCATCTGCAGTGATTTTGGCTAGCAGTTAGACATACAAATATGCCTTTCAAGAGCCTTGAAGTTTCATGAAAGGACAAAAGAGTAGTAAGCTCCCTGAGAAAGGTATACCCAAGAAGGTCAGACAAGGGGTACCCAACCCAGCTGGAAGATTGAGAGAAAGCTTCACAGGGGAGGCCTTCAAGGAAGTCACACAACAGGCAGAAACAACATAGACAGAGGCAGCTGCAGCAGATTCAGAAGGACTGCAGTGCGTTGAGAAGTGAAGGGGACATTAGGAAATAAGGACCATGAATTTAACACAAGACTTTCAAGAAATGTTGACACAAAGGAAACAAGCAGAGAAATGGGTCAACAGCTAAAAGCATGAAAGAGGACCCAAAAAGTCCTTTAGAAAAGGAGAGCGTTGAGCAGGTTTTCTTGCAGAAGTTCCAGAAAGGTTGAAATTATAGGAAGAGAGAGAGGCAAACACTGATGAAGCAAAATCACAGAGAATGCAGAACAGGGTGGAGAAAGTTCACATAATGGAATAAACTATAGACAGGAGGTAAGATGGCTTCTTCCATAGCTCATGGTGGGAAGAAAGTACAGGGAGATGATGTTGGAGGTGGGAGGGAGGGGTTTTGGGGAGGGGTCTGATGTGCGTATGGCAAGCAGTGGTAGAGGTTTTGAAGGCGGAGCCAGCATAGAGTACTTATGGCCGGGAGCAGGGGCGGTGAATGGGGAAAGGAAAAGAAAATGAAAGAGTTATAACTTTTAAGGAGAAGGCAAAACCAATCAACCCAACATGCAGAAAATATTCAGTATGACTAGAGATGATATTAGTTTTTATAAAATATAGTTTTTCCCAAATTAGTAGAATCTTCATAGCATCCCAGGAGTCTGTTAACTATTTATCTTTCAAACCATTTACCCAGCAGAGTGCCCTAGCTCATGACAAATGCTTGCTGTGTGAGTCCTGGGCCCAGTCATACTGCTATGACAACACTTATCTATTTCTAGCAGCTACAAATTATAATGAAACGAATGTCCTAATTAAAAATAAATTACTATGAACTAAAAGTAATAGCCATCCATTTCAGTAAAAGAGCTTCTCATAAGAGCCCTGGACCAACAAAAATCACCAAGATTACATTCAGAAAGCCTGCACATGGTTCAATGCCCCTGGGGGGAAAAATAGGCTAGAATTCACGACACTACCCCTAGTTGCTCAGAGTTCTTTTTTGGGCCTCTTTATATTCAGACAAGATTCTTTTGGATTTAGAGTAAGATTTAAATAATCTCCTAAAACAACATATGCTCAACTCATAATTGTTACTAAACATATGTTCAGAATGCATAAGCCAGAAACTATGATTTATGCAAGAGGAGAAGGCAGTGGGCCTATTTATCTTTTTCCCAAGCTCAGATGCCCTGCAGATCTAATTTGCAAATAGTCCTGGAAAGTGTATCATTTCCTTTCTCCAGCTCACTTGAATAGGTACTAGAAGGACAATTAGTGACCTCATTGTCATCACACTACCCACCACGGCCAGCATCACCATCTCCCTCAGCAGCGGTAGAGTAAGTGCCTCTCTGAAAGACCTAGAAGCTGTACCAGTGACTCACACATTCCTTGCATGTGGAAAGCTTATCAAGGTCAAGTGACACAACTAGAGGAAGAAAAGACATCTATTGGTGGCCAGGGGAGGCTGCCTTCCCAACTGTGTTGTCTGAACCAATTCATATTCAGACCAGAGTTCTCAACCTTCACTACATGTTAAAATCTCATGCTGCTGCTGCTGCTGCTGCTGCTAAGTCGCTTCAGTCGTGTCCCACTCTGTGTGACCCCATAGACGGCAGCCCACCAGGCTCTCCCGTCCCTGGGATTCTCCAGGTAAGAACACTGGAGTGGGTTGCCATTTCCTTCTCCAAGGCATGAAAGTGAAAAGTGAAAGTGAAGTCGCTCAGTCGTGTCCGACTGTTAGCGACCCCATGGACTGCAGCCCACCAGGCTCCTCTGTCCATGGGATTTTCCAGGCAAGAGTACTGGAGTGGGGTGCCATTGCCTTCTCATAAGAACCTTTAAAACATACGGTACCCCAAAATCAACTACATCCGAATCTGGAAGAGTGCATATGTTGGGGAATTCACGCAACAGTGTGTTTTTTTTTTTTTTAAGCTTCTTAGTTTTTTACTGTTAATTTTTTTTATTTTGAGATAACTCTAGATTCACATGCAGTTGTAATATATAATACAAACAGATATTATGTAACCTTTACCCAGTGTCCTCTGATAACATCTTACAAACCTGTAGTACAGTGTCACAATCAGGATACTGACCTTGATACAGTCAAGATACTGAACAGTTCCATCACAAGGATCCCCCTTATTGCTCTTTCACAGCCACATCCACTTCTTTCCCACCTCTGCTCCATCCTCAAACCCAGGTAACCGCTAATCTGTTCTCCATTTTTATGTCAATGAAAGAATGCTGTATACATGAAAGCATACAGTATGCAAACACTTGGGATTAGCTTTTTCCATTCTGCATAATTTCCCTGAAATTTATCCACATTGTAGTGTTTATCAATATTTTGCCCCTTGTCATTGTAGATCATATATGAATATGAGAATTGGACCATAAAGTAGGCTGCTGTGCTGTGTGCTTAGCTCAGTCGTATCTGACTTTTTGAGACCCCATGGAATGTAGCCTGCCAGGCTCCTCTGTCCATGGGGATTCTCCAGGCAAGAATACTGGAGTTGGTTGTCATGCCCTTCTTCAGGGGATCTTCCCAACCCAGGGATCAAACCCAGGCCTCTCACATTGCAGACAGAGCCACTAGGAAAGCCTAAAGAAGGCTGAGCACTGAAGAATTGAATTGTGGTGCTGGAAAGATGCTTGAGAGTCCCTTGGACTGCAGGAAGAGCAAACCAGTCAAACCTACCTAAAGGATATCAACTCTGAATATTCATTGGAAGGACTGATGCTAAAGCTCCAGTACTTTGTACATTATGCGAAGAGCCAGCTTTATTGGAAAAGACTCTGATACCGGGAAAAATTGAAGGCAAGAGGAGAAGGGAGTGGCAGGGGATGAGATGGTTAGATAGCATTATCAACTCAATGGACATGAATGTGAGCAAACTCCAGGACATAGTGAAGGACTGGGGAGCCTGGTGTGCTGCGGTCCATAGTGCTGCAGAAAGCTGGACACGACTTAGCAATTGAACAACAAACAATCAATACATTTAAAGTAATTTTTGATATGTTAGGGTTAATTCTGCCATTTAATTGTTTTCTATTTGTTTCCTCTGGTTTAGTTCCTCTGTTTCGTTCTTCTTCCTATGTTCTCTCTTCTTCCTTTCTATATTTTTTAATGTTTAAAAGCTTTAACCTTGATTTTATAGCATTTTTTAGTTTTTAACTTCATAGAGTTCTTAATGATTGCTATTGGTATTAAAATATGCATATGTAACTTGTCATAGTCTACTGTTTTATCATTTTGAGTATAGAAATCTTATTTTCTTCCTACTTTTTTCAAAGTAATTATCAAAAGTACTTCCTTTAACATATGTTGAGCAACACACCTTATATTGTTAAAAATTTTACTTCAGTCAAATATAATTTAAGAAACCTATGAGAAATAGTTTATTACATTTACCTTTTTCACAGCCTAGTCTTATATTCTTATTTTACCTGTTCTCATGTTCTTGAGTTTCCTTTTGCTATAATTACTTTTGTGATTAGAGAATTTCCTTTAGCCATTCTTTAAGGCTGGGTGTGCTAGCAAGGGATTCTCTTAGTTTTCCTTCTCCTACAAATGTCTTTATTCCCTTCATTCCATAAAAATATTTTTGCTGTCTGTAGAATTCATGGCATGAATGGTAGTATAGTGTATAACTTCTCTCTGCCTACTTCAAATTTTTTTTATGTTCAGAAGTTAAATTATGATGTATCTCAGTCGGGATTTCATTGGGTTTATCTTTCCTGGGCTTTGCTTGACTTCTTGAATCTGTAGATGTATGTATCTGAAGTTTCTCACCAAATTTGAAGTTTCTCACCATTATTTTCTCAAATACTTTTTCAATTTTCTTTCTCCTCCCCTTCTGTAATCCTAAAAATGCAAATTTTAGCTCTTTTTGTTATTGTCCAACAGGTCCCTACAACTATTGGGGTTTTTGGTTTTTTTCCAGGATATTTTCTCTGCTGTTCATGTTTGATAAATTCTATTCTCGTTTCTCTAGTTCATGAATTCTGTCATCTCCACTCTACTCTTAAGCCCATTAAGCAATGATTTTATTTTAGTTATTGTATTTTTAATTCTATAATCTTCATTTAATTATTTTTTATAATTTCTATTTCATTTCTGAGATTTCTATTTATTTTCATTTTGTTTCAAGAGAATTACAATTGCTTACTGAAGTATTTTTATGACGGTTGCTTAAAATGCTTGTCAGAGAATGCCCACATCTATTTAACTCTGTTGGTACCTGAAGCCTTTTCCCATTCCTGCTGTCATTTTCTTGGCTCATCCCATAACAGGTGATTTTCAGGTGTATTCCTGAAATTTTAGTTATTATGAGACTCTGGATCATCTTAATCATTTTTAGCAGATAGTTCCTTGTTCAGGTATAGCTTGAAAGCCAGCTGGTTACGTCTGGCAAGGCCCCTGTGATGCCATCCCTGCAGAAGCAGGGCACTGACTTACACCACCTGCTGTTTCCTCTACACTCTTGCTGCCGCTGGAGAGGTAGGAAGTAGAGGGCTAAAAAAAAGCGGGTGGAGTGGGGAATAGAGGGCTGACTCAAACCACTATTGCTGCGAGGTGGAGGCGGAGACTCAGCTCCTCACTAGCTTCCTTTGACATAAGAAAGGGGTGTGAAGTAAATGTCAGCTACCCTACTTCTCACCACTACCTTCTGCCTCCTTTTTGCGTGGTAGGGGTGGGGCTGCTGCTGTACCTTGCCAACACTTTCCTGGCAGGAGCATCGGAGCACTGCAAATTTCTGCCAGATGAGGAAGGAAATTATTTCTCTGTTCCCTGGGGATCCTGCACAGTGATATCTTCCAGTGCATCTATGCTTCCACTGGTAGGGACAGAAGGTCAACTTCTTGCTGAATCAGGTGAAGTTATGGACAGGGAGTGAAGAGGTGCAGATGTAACATTGATGTTTGGTTGGAGTCTCATCTGGGTCACACTGAGATTAGTTTGGGGCTTCCCTGGTGGCTCAGATGGTACAGAATCTGCCTGCAATGCAGGAGACCTGGGTCCAATCCCTGGGTTGGGAAGATGCCCTGGGGAAGGGAATGTCAACCCACTCCAGTATTATTCCCTGGAGAATTCCATATGTTAAGGAGTCTGGCTGGCTATAGTCCCTAGGGTCACAAAGAGACACAGCTGAGTGACTAACACTTTCACTTTCACTGCAGGTGATATTACAAACAAGTTTCCTGTTGCTAAGCCACCTTTTTATCAGTTCTTTGGCCAGGGAAACTGGCTTTTCTTGGAGTTTGTTCAGCCCAAGCCTGCTGGCAGTTCAAGATATACAGAAGGCAATAAAGAAATTCAGAGAACTCACTGCTTTGTTTCTCCTCAATCTTTCAGAGACTTACTGTCCTTTTTACTTGTAACAAAGAGGACCTGGAAGGAATGGGCTACTCCATCTTGAGAGAACTCCTTGAGTGATTTTAATAAGCATCCAGGATTGAGAATCTCTGATTTAGGCCAAATGATTAATCTGGATGGTATGTTTTCCCATATAATTAATTGGTTGTTTGAATGATATAATAAAAATTCTATAGATATTAAGTTTTCAGGGATGATTTGCCATAAACCAGGCAATTGTCTTTGTGCTGAAAACTGAGAACAGAGAAAAATCAAGCCCCTTCTTTCACAGAGCATACATTATAGTCACTAGAGTGGGAGGAAGATACTTAGAAAATAAAACCATCATCCCCACTGCTACTCCTGGCTTTCAGCTCTTCGGCATCTCCTGCTGATACTATTGAAATAAGCTCCTAACTGATCTTTTCTTCTTGGCATCTTCCTCTCTGAAGGAAATGTGAACAACTTCTCTTCCACTTTAGAGTCATGAATGACCACATCTGTCTCCTACCTAACACCCTCAACTGACTGACTGCCACTATAAAATAAAGTCTAAGATACTCTTAGCAAGACCTTGAAGTACCTCCATGATCTCCAGAAGCTTCTCCTGCCACAATTTTCAGAATTTGCAACTCCAGCACCATGTGGTAGCCCACCTCTTGTCTTCTTCTGTTCTCTCTGGAATAGCCCATCCTTCTCCTTTTATACCAAGTTAGTTTGTAACTTTCTAGTATCCTTTTCTTTCTGTAATCCTGGCCCTTTAGGGTCTTAAGCCTCAAAAATTAAAAAAAAAAAAAAAAAAAAAGAGCAACCAACTTAGCTTACAGGAACATGGAAGACCTTATTCTGGGTCAAATGTGTTACAGAGAAAGTATCTGCCTATTGGAGGTAAGCCAATACTTCATCAAAGGTTCACATTTTAAAGCATTTTATATAGGCACAAAAAATCCCTTCTCAGAGTCCAAGAATTGCATAGTCTTTTATCCAAGTTTAAAATTCATTTCAACACAGCAGCATCTCCAATAGTGTAACGGGAATGGATGAAACATTAACAGAATGGAATGAATCACCTCATCACTGCAACCTTCCCTCTCTCTCATCGGAGAACTCCTCCACTGTTTCTGAAGAGTTCTCATCAATTTGTGCCATTCCACAAATACATATGGACCTGAGCTTTCAAGAAATCTAGGCATTGGTTCCCTTCTTTTTGTTATTAGCTGTAAGTCAGCAAATGAAACCTCTGATGACATAGATCTAACATATCAACCACAGCAGGGCTTCTCCATGGCTAAACTTCAAAATCCACTCATTTGTCTATTGAACAGAGCACCTTGGGCCACTCCTTATGTCTCAGAATACTTTTCACCCTTCCCTAAGCCAATACCCTAGGTCAGCAACAGAATGACACAGAGAACTTGTTAAGAAATGTAGATTCCAAGTCCTCATTCTGAACATATTGGATGTACTAGTTCTGCATTTATTAATAGAATAGAGAAGAACAGAAAATTTATGAATCACAAGTAGTAAAGTTAAGACTTTGTATTTCTGTAAGTGAGTGAGTGTGTGTGTGTCCATGCCACAATGTGTATTTCTTACTGTGGATAGAGGTCAAAAGGTTTGAAAACACTGAGAAATATCAAGATGTAAAAAATGCAGGTAGTAGGAATGTCTCACATTTAGAGAAGCTAGGACTTCATATCCCCATAATAATGTATATGGCTCAGAATATGTCCTAAACTCTAATTAGAGACACTCCCCACCTCCAACCTCCAGAATTACCTCTTCTGTGAGGTTCTCCCTGACCTGCTTTCTCCAGGCAGAGCCTGTTATGATCTCTTCTGAACTACCCTTTCTCTGTCCTTACCTTTGCCACTCTGACTATAATGTATTGTTTTCATGTCTGCTTTTCCTCATGACTGAGGTTAGAGACTGAGTTATGTCAATCTATGTATCTGTCTAATACCTGAAACATAGAAGATATTCATTAGATTGGTCATTCAAAATGAATAAGGCAAGAATCATGAATGGATGCTAAAATTAACAAATGAAAGTTTGATAAGAAGATGTTTATATGGTAAACTATGATCAAGTTAGAAACATTCTTATTTCTAAAAAATACACACTGAAATATTTGAAGGAAGGAGAACAAGAGAAAATATAACTTCCATAATCTAAAATTTTAAAAATTAAAGATAAGAATGAATGAATAAATAAAGCAATTATGACCAAACTAGATAGCATATTAAAAAGCAGAGACATTACTTTGCCAACAAAGGTCTGTCTAGTCAAGGCTATGGTTTTCCTAGTAGTCATGTATATGAGAGTTGGACTATAAAGAAAGCTGAGTGCAGAAGAATTGATCCTTTTGTACTGTGGTGTTGGAGAAGACTCTTGAGAGTCCCTTGGACTGCAAGGAGATCCAACCAGTCCATCCTAAAGGAGATCAGTCCTGAGTGTTCATTGGAAGGACTGATGTTGAAGCTGAAACTCCAATACTCAGGGCCACCTGATGCAAAGAACTGACTCATTTGAAAAGACCTTGACACTGGGAAAGATTGAGGGCAGGAGGAGAAGGAGACAACAGAGGATAAGATGGTTGGATGGTATCACCAACTCAATGGACATGAGTTTGGGTAAACTCTGATAATTGGTGATGGACAGGGAGGCCTGGCATGCTGCAGTTCATGGGGTCACAAAGAGTCGGACATAACTCAGCAACTGAACTGAACTGAAATATTATTAACAAGTAAAGAAAGTAGCAGTCTTAGGGCTACTTGGTTGTAGAGACAACTATGCATTTACATAATCCCGCTCATAATTAGGTGTTTTAGATTCCAAGATCACAGGCAGGAACAAAGTCCAGACCTGTTTCATGCATAAAACATCACAAATAGGGGACCTTGGCTATTCCTCTGTACATCACCAGTCCATCTCATTTAGCTAAACTGATGAGTTACTAAGCAGTTACAAGCTGCTACCCAGACCATAGAGTCAACATTTCTAAATGGCCTAAATGGTCTGAATCACCCCTGGCCCCGTGGAAGCACCAGCTGTCTGACCTTTATGTGCCTCACCTCATATACATAGCCCCATGCTGGCCCAACCCCATCACAGATTTCCCTCTTAACCTTATATCTTTAGGGTAGAAAATCCCCACCAGCAAGAAAGAATTATTTAGAAAGAATTCCCCTGCAAAACTTCTATTCCAGCTTACCTACAAATTCCTTATTATCTCAAAGCTGGACAAGGGCAGGGCCAGGTCTGGTGTTCCACATGCATTATATCAGCACAGAATTGCCAGACTGAGGGTTCTGATACAAATGACCAGTTGTTTCCAGCACTAACAGGTTCAGCCAACTCAGTTTTTATTCAGTGATTTTTACCAGATGTTTGACCACATGGCATAAATTGTGTTGTTTCAGCATCAGACAGACATAATTAACTACCCTGTGCCAAAATCTCCTCTTGGCCTGGAGTGACTACAAAAAGACAGCCTCGAGGTGGTGGCAACAGAAGACCCTTTGGCAATTATATCCTCCTCGCGAGGCAGGGTAGTGCAACATCACAGTTTCAATATGTGGGGGGTGATGAGGAGACAGAAAGGCAAGAGGAAACGGCGACAGTGTGGCCTGCCTTACGGAAGGCCAGGGAAGAGATCCCTCTGACTAGATATAGCCCCAAGACCCTGTTTCCAATTAACCACATTGAAAACTTTTCTTTTCACCCATGAGACTCTCAGTTCTCTGCTTCTGTCTTCTAGGTGTTTGGGTGCTACAGGGTCCCAAGCAATTCAGGATCAAATATGATGATTCATAGCAACATCCACAATAAAATGTTAAAGGATCACAATGTTGAACTTTAATTTCAATTTCTCTCCTAAAATCTGTTATCTCCAGTAAACAAAGTTACACATAGAGAGGAGAGAAAGGGATACATGGTAGGGGTTAAAATAGGAACCCACTCCAGTACTCTTGCCTGGAAGATCCCATGGACGGAGGAGCCTGGTAGGCTGCAGTCCATGGGGTCGCTAAGAGTCGGACACGACTGAGCCACTTCACTTTCACTTTTTACTTTCATGCATCGGAGAAGGAAATGGCAACCCACTCCAGCATTCTTGCCTGGGGAATCCCAGGGACGGGGGAGCCTTGTGGGCTGCCGTCTATGGGGTCGCACAGAGTCGAACACAACTGAAGCGATTTAGCAGCAGCAGCAGCAGAAAATCCCAAGGCTTCAATCCCAGTTGAGTCATAGAGAGGTGGATGATGTTAAACTAATTCCATAATTAAAAAAAAAATCTTTGTTAAGTATGAAATGAGAGTTTGGATGTAACAGCCTTTAAGAATACTGGTATGTCCAAAAGCTAGTGCTTCTAAGTAAGTGTTCCCCTTGGTATGAATAATCTTTTCAGGAGGTTGAACAAGACAAACTGACTATATTCTCCCACAGATAATTCATACTCAAGGTCACTCTTAGAGACATTTTTCATACCTAGATTTCAAGGCCTAGTCCTGAACCTAAGGTACATGTGTGTGCATGTATACATAGACAGATAGACACATACTACCCACACACACACATACATGTATACTATATACAGGCTACTACACTCACACACATGCTTAACTACACACTATTTCACAAGCAAGAAGGATCACTCCTCATCAGTAAAAGAGGTAACTTAGAAACATTGCAAAGGTCACATTTACACAAAATGTATAGGACACCTCTGTAAGCACATTGACAAGAACCAGAGACAAGCCAGCCACAAGACCAGCAAAAATATCCAGAATGGGAGGACAGGAAGCTTCAAGGAAGACACCCTTGAAGCCATCAACATGCAGACCACACCTAGTCGTGCATATTAAATGAGAGCTCAGACACATGAGCTGGTGCTAATGTGGATAAAATATGGATAAGGAGACACCAGATATCAGCTAAATGAATAAAATTGAGACATTGGAAAAATGAAACACAGCCCTTCAAGCCAAGTGACCAACATTCAAAATCCAATTCAGAAAAGTTTGGAAAGGTGGTGAGCAGACTACCAAACAGAGCAGAAACCTGGAATGATTGTAAGAGTCAGTTAATGAGGGCTTCCTTGGTGGCTCAGTGGTAAGGAATCCATCTGCCAATGCAGGAGACATAGGTTTAATCATTGGTCCGGGAAGATCCCATGTGCCATGGAGCAACAAGTCCATGAGCCATGCTACTGAGCCTGTGCTCCAGAGCCCAGGAGCCACAACCACTGAACCATGTGCCACAGCTACTGAAGCCCATGTTCCCTAGAGCCCAGGCTCTGCAACAAGAGAAGCCCGAGCATTGCAGTTAGAGCACAGCCCCTGCTTGCTGCAACTAGAGAAAAGCTGGTATAGCAATGAAGACTCAGCACAGTCAAAACTAAATAAACCATTTAAAAGGGTCAGCTACTTGGCGTGTTCTCACCAACAGACACACAGAGTTGCAGAGCCCTACTGGATGAGCCCATGTGATGGGGAAGGCAGTACAGGGTTGCAGGCCATATTCTGGGTCCCAGGCTTGGCTCTCCTATCACCTACAAAGGTGTTGTTTAACTTTATACCACTATCTCTTTCCATGAAATCAGGACACGATTTGCTCTACTTCTGTCAAAGAGTGTTTGAAGAAAAAGAGAATAGATATGAAAGCCTTTGGGGGAAAGTATCCTTCATTATGTACAGAAATGTAAATATTTGTACTGAATCACTAGGATCTGATCAAATTGCATTATTCAGAAAAGGATCTCAGGATGTAGGCAACTATCTCATCCAGAAGAAGTTTCAGCCACAAACATCTTATACCACTTAACAGAATCCCCAATGAATGTTTGATATTATCACTTCAAGCATATAATCTACTCACATTAACTTCAACTTCTATGACCCTCATGACAATGGAGCATGTTCTTCTCAATACCTGTGGCTCTCTCTTATTTTGATTTCTGAAGGTCAGGGGACATGCCTCCTTACACAAACTCTACTGATCAAATCTCTCAGGATTTCCCCACATGTACTTTCTGCCATTTCTGTCATGGCCCTTCCACCCTTCTGTTCTCCTAATGTCTCTGATATTCCCCTGACCATCTATTCTCAGACTGAACAGGTCTCGTGAATGATGACTCCATCCTGTATCTGCTGCCACCTTGGTCCAGGTGTCTATGGTATCACTCTCAGGTGAAGACACCATCTTCCAACCTCTTCTCTGCCTGGAGTCTCTAATATTTTCAATATTTTCTGGAGTAGACTTATTCTAAGTCTACTCCAGACCCATCTTCCAAAGGTACTGCTTTTTACACTTCTTCCAAAGGTACTGCTTTTTACACATCTTCCTTTATGTTTTTTTTAAACTACAAAAGTAGTACTCTCTCTGTATAATTTTTTCTATCAATTCAAAAATGTATAATAAGAAAAACATACAAATATTCTTGCTTTTGCTCCCAGGGTAAGCTAAGGGCATAAGTAGCAATTTTGCACATGCTAAGCTAAAGGAGTCCTGGCTGTAGCTCTCATCTGCATGTTTACAAGAGATGAACTCAGACAGGAGTAAAGGTCTTGTCGAGTTGGCCAAAAAGTTTGTTGGGGGTTTTCCATTACATCCTACAGATAAACCTAAAAGAACTTTTTGACCAACCCAGTATACCTCCCTTAGACCTGTGGCTTCCACACTGCAGTCCTTAGGGACAAGGGGGCCACCTGCAGGGACCACAGACAGGCTGAGGACTTTTCACCCTCTACAACCAGAGAACCCCCACTTTTCTCTATTCACCACACTGAGTTTCCAGGTAAGATATCATTGAAAGAAAAAGACCTGATGAAAAAGAAAATGTTTGAAAACCATTCCTTCAAGACTATCTTCCTTAACTACCTCTTCTCTCAGATTGTATTCTGATAGGGGCTAGAGAGCAGACAATTTGAGGCTATTTTCTCTGACAAGAGTCTGGAAGGCAGATGGCCTACATTATTGACTGAGCAAAGATTGATATGTTTTAAATACAAAGCAAAGAGTGGTTGGCTTATTCTGTTATGAAGTCTTCAAAACTATAGTGTGAGATTCGCAGGGGAAAGATGAGGTCTTCCACGCCTCATGTATGCCGTGAGACAGTGTCTCATGGGGCTCATAAGATATTGACATTTAATAGGTGCACATGATCTCTTTGAACTGTTTTCAATTTGTGTTGACCAAAAGCCTTGCTTTGGCTTCAGTTTCCCATCTGGGTACGTGCAGGGTCTACATGTGTGTTTTTAGGACAACTAAGCTCAAAAGTAGACCCAGGTGTCTTAGCCCATATTATAAATCTCCCAGCAAAATGCCAGGTAAGATGTGAAATATCTGCAGACTCCTGCTCCCCTTATCCTACCTTCTTCTGTTTCTCCAGGCACTGGCCTGAAAGTCTTTCACCCAGACCTGCTCTGTCATGACAGCCCAGTTTGCCTCAGTCAGATGACCAGATAACCTGATTCCTTCCTTTATGCTCACCCTACACTAAGGACCAATATATAAAAGTCCTTTCTTCCTTACCTCACCTTTCTTAAAACACAGCCATCCTCTGTTCCAGGCCCACACTTCATTCCAATCGATCTGATATCAGAGTTAAGTACATGATCATCGATACTTCTGCTCCATGATTTACATATCCATTTTGACAGGCTGATAGTGAGTGGCCCAAGTGGTAAGGGACGATATTCAGAGAGCTCAAGAGCCTTCAAGTCAGGATAAGTAGATGACATCACAATCATCTCTCCTGTCTGGGTCTTATAGCTACAGGAGAACAACTTGCAAACTTATCCCTCCAGGAAAATCAGAAGAAATAAAATCATGTTTCTTCCCATGACCACACTACACAACTACTACATTAACGATGGCCCTACATATTGAACAAGGTGAATACTGGCACAAAGATGTTCTTCAAACATTATTTCACACAGGTAATTGCTGAGTATCTACTATGGGTCCCTGTGCTAAATTCCAGAATTATAAGGCAAAATTCCTGCTCAAAAGAGTCACACAGAGTCAGACACGACTGAAGCAACTTAGCAGCAGCAGCAGGAATACAGTCTAATGGAATAGACAGATATTTAGAAGGAAGTAATAATAAAGTATATTACAGGTTCTCACAAGGAAAGAACAGGAAGTCCATAGCAAGAACACCCATCCCAGGCTAGAATATCCACACCAGGGATTTACTGCAAATTTCCTCTCTCTTTCCTCAAGTACATCACAGCTTTCTACTCTACATCCATCTCCTGTTCCATGGGAAAAGGCTAAGGTTCATCGCTGAAGAAAGGCTTCCCTGATGGCTCAGTGGTAAAGAATCTGCCTGCAATGCAGGAGACCCAGGTTCAATCCCTGGATTGGGAAGATCCTTTGGAGAAGGAACTTGCAACCCACTCTAGTATTCTCGCCTGGGAAATCCTATAGACAGAGGGGACTGGTGGGCTATAGTCCATAGGGTCACAAGACAACTGGACTCAACTTGGCAACTAAACAACAACAACATCGTTAAACACACGGTTAACATATGCCTTCTCTATGCTGGAGACAGTGCATAGCAAAAAGTTTCTTGAATACTTAGTGCCCATTTAATATATATTGACTTTAAAGAAGGTAGTAGTAAAAAGAACTGAGTAGAAAAGAGGAATCTAAAGCGTGCAAAATTCCAGTGATATCCTTAGTGAGCTATAATGTCCACCAAAAATAGGAAACTCAACCCTAGAGTCATGGAAGAGAGCTCTACCTGTAATAAACTATACAAGCATATGTTCTGCTCTTTCCCATCAGGATCATCTTTTCTCCATTTATCAAAGTTTGGTTCCAAGCCCTCAGCCTCTCTCTCTGCAATCTAAACACAGAGAGAGTTCAGATAAGCATCTGCAAACACAAAGGAAACCAACTAAGGCCACCATATTAGTTATAAATGTCATGGGCCTTCTGGCTGTAGGGTTGGAATGAGTTGCAGGAGTTGAGGAGGTTCTCTTCATTTGTTCTCAGGTGATATATTTCAGGCTGGGGATATCTTTTCTACAATATCCTTAGCCTAAGAGGGCCAAATAGAGACTAGAACTCAGAAGAGGAAGCAGCTAAAAATCTACTTAGGGGATGACTCCACTCTGTATTTTAGGTGAGAAGAATCAAACAGGAGGAAATTCAACATTTCTAAATGGTGCAGCTCACCTAACCAGAGCAGCAACGAAGCTAAGACTTCATAGAGAAACTAAGAAATGAGTTATTATTTTTATGAAGTGGTTTGTCTTTTGTCTATTTTAGTACCTCAAGGTGGATGGATAATGATTTGAGATTTAGAGATCCCAGACATTAGTGTCCTGTGAGGATGGGGACCAAGGGACCAGAGGGAGAGAGTGAGGATAGAAGTGGAAAATGTCAGACAAGAAGGCAGGGAACATGAAGAGGGGCTGCTGGTGTCAACAATAGTGTCTGGTGTTCACTACAGTGGCCAAGACATGTTCCCTCCCTTCCAAAACCCAAGGAGGGAAGAGTCAGTTCTCTTACCCTCTAGGGCCATCACTTTCTTCATGGTTCTCTGAATAAACCAATTCTATTTAGGTAAGAGTTTATGGAGTGTTTGCTGCAAGGCAGGCACTATGGTAAGTAACAGGAATACAAAGAATACAAATCCAAAGCCACATGTATCTTGCTATCCAAAAGGTTACAACATAGAGGAGATAAATGCACAAACAAGTCATGGCAAAGTATCATTATAAAGGCAGTAAGAGAAGTGTGACCCAGGCCCTCTGGGTCACAAATTGATCACTTCAGCTTGGGTGGGTGCCAGGTATCTTCTGCTTATCCTTTGAGTTCCATGCTTCAGTCTCCTTCATCCTCCTCTGTGCCCCAGAAGGCTGACTAATGCAGTCTATGCCAAAGGCTCCCTGGCCTCTCCTGTCCTAGTCCTACTGATTGCAGCCAATGCTGAGTGCTGGCAGGAGACTGAAGGGAGAGAAAAGAGTAAGGTTAGGGTATTCGTTCCCTTAACTCCCTTCCTGCAAAGAGGGCAGGTAGGTGGCTGTGGGATGCCCACATGCCTCAAACAGCCCCCTTTGTCTCTGGGTTCAGGTAACAGCTTCCTTGTGCTGGGAGGGAACAAACAGGAGCCCTGTTTCAGCCTCAGGGTCCGGACTTCTCTATCTCCTTTGTGATTTCCCCACATCCTGCTCACATCTTTGTAAATATTCTCTTTATTAAACTCTCCTCAAGTTACCCACTTTGAATGAGCTATTTCCTACCAGAAGGTGACTGACACAGGTAATTCAAGAAAGAATTCATAGAGAGATGAGTCGAAGGGGTTTGACAGGGAGATTAGAGGAGAAAGGGAAATCAAATAACAGGAAGAACACAGGCAAAGGCAGGAAGAGAAACTGCAAGGCATATCTGATGAGGTGCTCATAGTTAAGTATGCCTGATGCATAAGATATATGTGAGGGAACTGGAAAAAAGACAGTTGGTGAGGAAGGCAGGCTGAATGACAGAAGGCCTTCTGTGCTGTGCTAAGAAGCTTAGAATTGGTCTTAGAGACACTAAAATACAAAGCAGGATCAGTTTTGTAACTCTGTAATAGAAGTATGAGATCAAAGCCAGCAAGACCTGGTGATAGGCTACTACAGACATCTAGATGAATGATGTTTTGAAATATGATATGAAAATTTTTTTTCTCTCAATTAGAAACCTCCATCTAGCTATATGATCACTAAGGAGAAGAATGGAAGAGATGTAAAGAAAGTTAAAGGAATAGAAATAAGACTCACCAATTAGGACAAAACATTAAAGACAATGAGAAGTGTGGGATGACTCCTAGATTCTCATGAGGGAAGATGGTGGCATCACTAAGACTGGGAATCTAGGAGGAGGAAAAGATGTAGGGAAGAAAATGGATGGTTCTGAGTTCCCCTTCTGCCAGTAGGTACAAGCAGGGGCAAGTCAATGACCAGCCTAGAAATAATACATGTCGTGTTCTACTTAACAGCACTGGGACAGTGACTTATGAACATTTTGGTTACCAGTTGGATTCGGCCAGGCTGGGACCATCATAAAGGGGGGTGTTCTCAGTATTCACTGCAGCACCACTTATAGTGGTCAGGACATGCAAGCGATGTAATTGCCGATCAACAGATGAATGGATCAAGAAGATGTGGTGCATATATACAATGGAATATTACTTAGCCATAAAAAGAAGAAAATAATGCCATATGCAGCAACCTGGTTGAACTAGAGATTATCGTACTAAGTGAAATGTCATTAAGAGAAAGACAAATACCATATGATATCACTTATATGTACAATCTAAAATATGACACAAAAGACCCTATCTATGAAACGGAAACAGACCCACAGACAGAGAGCAGACTTGTGCCTGCCAAGGTGGGCACGTGGGGATCAGAGAGGAAGAGACTGGGAATTTGGGATTAGCGATGCAAAGAATTCTACATGGAATGGATAAACAACAAGGTCCTACTGTATAGATAGGGAATTATATTCAATATCCTGTAATAGACCTAATGGAAAAGAACATTAAAAAAATGTATGTATGTGTATAACTGAATCATTTTGCTCTACAGCATAAACTAACACATTGTAAATCAACTATACTTCAGTAAAATCAATTAAAAAATAAAGACAGGGAGTGTGGTTCTAAGTCAGCTCAGAGGTCCTTCACAGGCTGGCTCTCCTAAGACTGCCATGTACACTCCCTTCCCTCCCAATTGCTGCTGCTGCTGCTAAGTCGCTTCAGTCGTGTCCAACTCTGTGCGACCCCATAGACGGCGGCCCACCAGGCTCCCCCATCCCTGGGATTCTCCAGGCAAGAACACTGGAGTAGGTTGCCATTTCCTTCTCCAATGCATGAAAGTGAAAAGTGAAAGTGAAGTCACTCAGTCGTGTCCGACAGCGACCCCATGGACTGCAGCCTACCAGGCTCCTCCATCCATGGGAGTTTCCAGGCAAGAGTACTGGAGTGGGGTGCCATTGCCTTCTCCGTCCCAATTGCTAATGCTCCCAAAATACATTCTGTGTGAATCTGAGCCTTTTAAAGTTAAGACTGTCAACTGTGAGACTGTGGGGACAGTAAGAGCAAAATACAAGGGAAAAAAATGTTTCCATTTCTTCATCTGAAAATTGTATTTTCACTTGTAAGATGTGGCACATTTAATTTTAATAAATTGGAAACTGAGGTGGTTTTTTATCTGTTCTCACTATGATAGTTTGTTGAAAGTCAGGCAAGTGACAAAGAGCAGGAGAAACAGAAAAGGTGATTGTGAGAATCGCCACTCCCATCCTTCAGCCTCCCTCCACAAAGAAGATGGTTTTATTTTGAAATTTGTAAGTTGTCTCAAAATTTTAAAATCTCATTTCTCCTGAAAGAATGAAACTCTGAATAGCCAAGAGTTTGGACTTAATATGCAAACAGTTTCTTGATTTGGTTTGGCCAGAAGGTCATCTCAAAAGCACAATAATGGACCAAGTCTAGACTCTGTCTTCAGAGAGAAGCCAGTGGTCTATAAGTGGCAGTTCAAATGCAGCTGGGCCACCAGTTCCCAGAATAGGAGGGAATTCTCCCAGAACGATGCTTCCATTAAGCATGGAACTGTTGCCAAATTTAGATTAAAAACGGGAGATAATCCAGAACCAAGAATCTCACTGCCAAACCAAAGAAACAAATGAACAAACAAAATGGATGAAAGATAACAGCATATTTTCCTCCCCTATTCTTCATTCAATACCTGTTTTCTTTAAACTTTCAGGGTTTTCCTGGTGGCTCAAATTGTAGAGTCTGCATTGTAGGAGACCCGGGTTCAGTCCCTGGGTCAGGAAGATCCCCTGGATCAGGAAATAGCTACCCACTCTAGTATTCTTGCCTGGAGAATTCAATGGACAGAGGAGCCTGGCAGACTACAGTCCATGGGGTTGCAAAGCGTCAGACACAACTGAGCAACTAACACTTTCACTTTAACCCTTTCATTCTCCCTCATTACTCACACTCTTGGCAATTCAACTCCTACTTACACCTGAAACGCCAGTAGAGTATTTAAAACCTATGTAAACCATTTCCTTATAAACTTCTTCAATCAGAGGACAGTCTCCCTTCACTCTACCACCTCTGGAACTTCATGTCTACATCTCTTATTATTTTCATCACACAGAATTAAACCTACCATCTGCATATCTATCTCTTCTACTGGACTATGTATTCTTTAAAGCAGAAAGTATGTTGTATTTATCACTGTGTTCCTAGTGCCTAGCCCAGGGACTGACACCTAGTAGGTGTTTGGTGAGTGTGTACTGAATGCCAGTGCACTGAATTTTGCCCAGACTCTGGACTAGATACCAACAGTAAAAGGAAAAACACTAGTTATCCTCTGACAGCCACTTAACCTTCAGAACAACCCAGAAAAAGAGAGAGAGAGAGAGGACACTAAGATTCTCCATTTACCAATGAGTAAACTAAAGCATAGATAAGAAACTAGGAAGTTGGAGTCCAAGGTCTATTCCCTTAATCTCTATGCAATACTGCTTCTCTGTAAAACCTAGTACACGTTGTTCGTATCGCACATGCTTACATGTGCTTCAGTATGCTGCTTTAGTCTTAGTTTTCTTCTGAATTCCCTAACGCTGATTTAGATACAGAATTATTTTACTCTGAAGTCCATCTTGAGACCTAGTCCTCCAGCATTCCTTGGGGCTATAACCCTGCCAGGCAGGCTGGATTCAGATAAGCATGGGAGCCATGTCTAAGCCTATGGTGAGGCTGCTGGATGCTCTTATCTGAATCCCCGCCACTCACTTGGCCTCCTCCTGGGAGCCAGAAGGTACATACAATTACTTCTTGGCCAAGTGCCTGTTTGCTTAGCGGTATCAACAATATTATCCATTAAAGACAGCAGAGATGGTAATGTGTGGTATTAAAAGCCAGTGGCTTAATAGAAATCTGAGTTGAAAAAACATCACAGTGCAGCCAGGAAAATGTTCACCCGGAACATTTATATTAATGAATTGCATCACATTTATTCTCCCCTATCGGATGCCTGAGTCAGTATGCAAATGAAATATTTCGAGAACAATCTGTGAAGATTACTGGGTTTGCTTAATAAATTAGTATTTTCTAAAACATTTTTTCAAAAAAGGAAAGATTATAAAAAGGCAAGTAGTGTCATCAACCTCTGAGGCATAACCTCTTTTTAGCAATTAGTTACCAGTTTGCACAAAAGGCATTCAAAATGCTAAGAAAAGTCTGTACGGCTCTTTCTTTTAAACATCAGAATTTGATTCCTGAGGATTAGCATATCTTTCCATATTTCACTGATATTGGACATATAGCCACCACGACTTGTTTGCAGCTTCAAAACCAAGGCTGACACCAAAATAATAATAAAAGCAGCAGAAGACAATGAACAACAGACAAGATCAAAGTTAATGGAATCTCTCCCTTTCTGGGCAATGACTTGTGCTTTGGGGAACTTTTTAAATGAAAATAAATCCTTCAGATTGAACTGACCTTCTCCAGATGGTTCCTGAAAGGCCCTTGTGCCACTTCCAGCAGTGGGACTGGGGAGACACAAACACGATCAGCTTAGCTCCAGCCAGGCCAGCAAATGTGCTGACAGCTGGAGAATGCCCCAAATGACAGTACTAACAGAACACTCAGGTTCACAACTAGCACCTTCCCGCAGCATTCTGCTCAGGACAAGCAGCTCCCCTCTGTGCTAACAAACTGTCATTGTCCTTGTCCAGCCCTTGTCATTTCTCAACTGATGGCTGCAAGCCCTGCAACTTGTCTTCCTGCGTCCAATCCCACACCTCTCACTGCTTCCTGAGTGATCTTTCAGAGGTATAAATCTGGCCACATGAAACTCCCTTTAAAAGTCCTTAAAAGGAGAATGGTCAGATTTGAGATGTGACCTCCTTTCATAATGTACTATTATTAGTGTTGTAGAACCTGACCTCTCTGAAGACACTTGTGCGCTCCAGCTATCTTGCTCACATTGCCCCACATGAGCTGTTGCTCATGGCTTTCTTTTCATCTCCAATGTTCTCTACATTCTAGTTCTTCCTCTCAAGATGGACAATGTACATTAGCAGAGTCATTCCCGAGCCTGCATCTTTCAGGTTGGCGTGAGAGCCATTCCTCTGTCTCTCGCTCCTGAACTCACTTATTTCCCAGTACATAACTATTATAACATTTATCTTATTCTTTATTCTGTTAAGTTGATTGATCAGTTTAGTTCAGTCGCTCAGTCGTGTCCGACTCCTTGCGACCCCATGGACGGCAGCACACCAGGCCTCCCTGTCCATCACCAACTCCCAGAATTCACCCAGACTCATGTCCATTGAGTCGGTGATGCCATCCAGCCATCTCATCCTCTATTTTCCCCTTCTCCTCCTGCCCCCAATCCCTCCCAGCATCAGGGTCTTTTCAAATGAGTCAGCTCTTCTCATCAGGTGGCCAAAGTATTGGAGTTTCAACTTCAATATCAGTCCTTCCAATGAACACTCAGGCCTGATCTCCTTTAGGATGGACTGGTTGGATCTCCTTGCAGTCCAAGGGACTCTCAAGAGTCTTCTCCAACACCACAGTTCAAAAGCATCAATTTTTCAGTGCTCAGCTTTCTTTATAGTCCAACTCTCACATCCATACATGACTAATAGAAAAACCATAGCCTTTACTCGATGGACATTTGTTGGCAAAGTAATGTCTCTGCTTTTTAATATGCTATCTAGATTGGTCATAACTTTCCTTCCAAGGAGTAAGTGTCTTTTAATTTCATGGCTGCAATCACCATCTGCAGTGATTTTGGAGCCTGAAAAAATAAAGTCAGCCACTGTTCCCACTGTTTCCCCATCTATTTGCCATGAAGTGATGGGACCGGATGCCATGATCTTAGTTTTATTAATGTTGAGCTTTAAGCCAACTTTCTCACTCTCCACTTTCACTTTCATCAAGAGGTTCTTTAGTTCTTCTTCACCTTCTGCCATAAGGGTGGTGTCATCTGCATATCTGAGGTTATTGATATTTCTCCCAGCAATCTTGATTCCAACTTGTGCTTCTTCTAGCCCAGCATTTCTCATGATGTACTCTGCATATAAGTTAAGTAATATTTAACAGCAACTGACAACTAAGGTTCAGAACTGTGTTCACAGTTTACATTCTTTCAATAAGAGTTCTTCTCTCAAGAATATTCTAGGACTTCCATGGTGGTCCATTGGTTAAGAATCCACCTGCCAATGTAGGGGACATGAGTTCAATCCCTTGTCTGAGGATATTCCACAGGTTACAGGTGGTACATGTGAGCCACAACCACCGAGCCCATGGTCTAGAGCCATGCTCCACAATAAGAGAAATCACGGCAATAAAAAGTCTGCACACCACAACTGAGAAAGCCTGTGTGCAGTAACAAAAACCCCAGCATAGCCATAAGTAAGTAAATAAAATTTTCTAGTGAGAGACGGAAGCAAATACACAACCATTGTGACAGCACATGATAAGTGCTGCTCTGAAAGTTACAGGAAGCTGTGGCACAGGATCAATAACTAACCCTGATTTGGAGAGTAGGAAACAGGCAGATGAAGAAAAAGTTCTTGGTGGACAAACTCGAGGTATGAAGGACAAGAAAGAATAGATTATATGAAAAGAATATCAGGTAAGTGGGAACAGCCCAGGAAAAGATCTGGATGTGACGTGGAAGCAAACCAAGACCAGGGAAACAGACTTGGGAGGAGAAATGAAGGGCTCTACTGTGGATTTCTTTTGGCTGTGATATCTGTGATACTTATGGAGTTGGATATTTGAGCCTAAATTAAAAAAAAGAGTTCTGGGCTAAAGATATACATTTGGAAGTCATTACCATAAATATAGAAGGACAGAATGGAGATAAAGGACATAAAGGACAGAAATGGTATGGACCTAACAGAAGCAGAAGATATCAAGAAGAGGTGGCAAGAATACACAGAAGAACTGTACAAAAAAGAGCTTCATGACCTAGATAATCATGATGGTGTGATCACTCACCTAGAGCCAGACATGCTGGAATATGAAGTCAAGTGGGCCTTTGGAAGCATCACTACAAAGCTAGTGGAGGTAATAGAATTCCAGTAGAGCTATTTCAAATCCTAAAAGATGATGCTCTTAAAGTGCTGTACTCAATATGTCAGCAAATTTAGAATACTCAGCAGAGGCCACACGACTGGAAAAGGTCAATTTTCATTCCAATTCCAAAGAAAGGCAATACCAAAGAATGTTCAAACACCCACACAATTGCACTCATCTCACACTCTAGTAAAGTAATACTCAAAATTCTCCAAACCAGGCTTCAGCAATACATGAACCGTGAACGTACAGATGTTCAAGCTGGTTTTAGAAAAGTCAGAGGAACCAGAGATGTAATTGCCAACATCCGCTGGATCATCGAAAAAGCAAGAGAGTTTCAGTAAAACACCTATTACTGCTTTATTGACTATGCCAAAGCCTTTGACTGTGTTGATCACAATAAACTGTGGAAAATTCTGAAAGAGATGGGAATACCAGACCACCTGACCTGCCTCTTGAGAAACCTATATGCAGGTCAGGAAGCAACAGTTAGAACTGGACATGGAACAACAGACTGGTTCCAAATAGGAAAAGGAGTACATCAAGGCTGTATATTGTCACCCTGATTATTTAACTTATATGCAGAGTACATCATGAGAAATGCTGGGCTGGAAGAAGCACAAGCTGGAATCAAGATTGCTGGGAGAAATATCAATAACCTCAGATATGCAGATGACACCACCCTTATGGCAGAAAGTGAAGAGGACCTAAAAAGCCTCTTGATGAAAGTGAAAGTGGAGAGTGAAAAAGTTGGCTTAAAGCTCAACATTCAGAAAACGAAGATCATGGCATCCGGTCCCATCACTTCATGGGAAATAGATGGGGAAACAGTGGAAACAGTGTCAGACTTTATTTTTCTGGGCTCCAAAATCACTGCAGATGGTAATTGCAGCCATGAAATTAAAAGACACTTACTCCTTGGAAGGAAAGTTATGACCAATCTAGATAGCATATTCAAAAGCAGAGACATTACTTTGCCAACAAAGGTTTGTCTAGTCAAGGCTATGATTTTTCCTGCGGTCATGTATGGATGTGAGAGTTGGACTGTGAAGAAGGCTGAGCGCCGAAGAATTGATGCTTTTGAACTGTGGTGTTGGAGAAGACTCTTGAGAGTCCCTTGGACTGCAAGGAGATCCAACCAGTCCATTCTGAAGGAGATCAGCCCTGGGATTTCTTTGGAAAGAATGATGCTAAAGCTGAAACTCCAGTCCTTTGGCCACCTCATGCGAAGAGTTGACTCATTGGAAAAGACTCTGATGCTGGGAGGGATTGGGGGCAGGAGGAGAAGGAGAAGACAGAGGATGAGATGGCTGGATGGCATCACTGACTCGATAGACGTGAGTCTGAGTGAACTCCAGGAGTTGGTGATGGACAGGGAGGCCTGGCATGCTGCGATTCATGGGGTCACAAAGAGTCGGACACGACTGAGTGACTGATCTCATCTGATCTGAAGGAAGCAACAAATAAAACTGGGCATGGAACAACAGACTGGTTCCAAATAGGAAAAGGAGTCCATCAAGGCTGTATATTGTCACACTGCTTATTTAACTTATATGCAGAGTACATCATAAGAAACGCTGGGCTGGAAGAACCACAAGTTGGAATCAAGATTGCCAGGAGAAATATCAATAACCTCAGATATGCAGATGATACCATCCTTATGGCAGAAAGTGAGGAAGAACTGAAGAGCCTCTTGATGAAAGTGAAAGTGGAGAGTGAAAAAGTTGGCTTAAAGCTCAACATTTAGAAAACGAAGATCATGGCATCTGGTCCCATCACTTCATGGGAAATAGATGGGGAAACAGTGTCTGACTTTATTTTTGGGGTCTCTAAAATCACTGCAGATGGTGATTGCAGCCATGAAATTAAAAGACACTTACTCCTTGGAAGGAAAGTTATGACCAACCTAGATAGCACATTCAAAAGCAGAAACATTACTTTGCCAACAAAGGTCCATCGAGTCAAGGCTATGCTTTTTCCACTAGTCGTGTATGGATGTGAGAGCTGGACTATAAAGAAAGCTGAGCTCCATACAATTGATGCTTTTAAACTGTGGTGTTGGAGAAGGCTCTTGAGAGTCCCTTGGACTGCAAGGAGATCCAACTAGTCCATCCTAACGGAGATCAGTCCTGGGTGTTCATTGGAAGGACTGATGCTGAAGCTGAAACTCCAATACTGAGTGACTGAATTGAACTGAACTTAACCAAAATTTTATATTTAAATCTCATAGGCTGTGATAAAGTGACCTAGGAGAGAAAGAAAAGATGGCCTAAGACCAGTTGTAATGTACCCTTATCTTCATACATTGCTGGACTGATTTTGGAGCTCTTTGCTAAAGAGCCTGCCTGCCAATGCAGGAGATATAAGAGACACGGGTTCAATGCCTGGGTTGGGAAGATTTCCTGGAGCAGGGTATCACAATCCACTCCAGTATTCTTGCCTCAAGAATCCCATGGACTGAGGAGCCTGGAGGGCTACATTTGATAGGGTCATAAAAAGTTGGTCACTACTGAAGCAATTTAGCACGTTGAGGATTTTAGCATATATGTCCATAATTAAGATTAGCCTCAGCTCAGTTCAGTTCAGTCACTCAGTTGTGTCTGACTCTTTGCGACCACATGAATTGCAGCACGCCAGGCCTCCCTGTCTGTCATCAACTCCCGGAGTTCACCCAAACTCATATCCAACCAGTCAGTGATGCCCTGCAGCCATCTCATCCTCCATCATCCCCTTCTCCTCTTGCCCCCAATCCCTCAAAGAATCAGAGTCTTTTCCAATGAGTCCAACTCTTCGCATGAGGTGGCTAAAGTATTGGAGCTTCAGCTTTAGCATCAGTCCTTCCAATGAACACCCAGGACTGATCTCCTTTAGAATGGACTAGTTGGATCTCCTTGCAGTCCAAGAGACTCTCAAGAGTCTTCTCCAACACCACAGTTCAAAAGCATCAATTCTTCAGCACTCATCCTTCTTCACAGTCCAACTTTAACATCTATACATGACGACAGGAAAAACCATAGCCTTGACTAGACAAACCTTTGTTGGCAAAGTAATGTCTCTGCTTTTGAATGTGCTATCTAGGTTGGTCATAACTTTCCTTCCAAGGAGTAAGCGTCTTTTAATTTCATGGCTGCAATTACCATCTGCAGTGATTTTGGAGCCCAGAAAAATAAAGTCTGACACTGTTTCCACTGTTTCCCCATCTATTTCCCATGAAGTGATGGGACCGGATGCCATGATCTTCGTTTTCTGAATGTTGAGCTTTAAGCCAACTTTTTCACTCTCCACTTTCACTTTCATCAAGAGGCTTTTTAGGTCCTCTTCACTTTCTGCCATAAGGGTGGTGTCATCTGCATATCTGAGGTTATTGATATTTCTCCCAGCAATCTTGATTCCAGCTTGTGCTTCTTCCAGCCCAGCATTTCTCATGATGTACTCTGCATATAAGTTAAATAATCAGGGTGACAATATACAGCCTTGATGTACTCCTTTTCCTATTTGGAACCAGTCTGTTGTTCCATGTCCAGTTCTAACTGTTGCTTCCTGACCTGCATATAGGTTTCTCAAGAGGCAGGTCAGGTGATCTGGTCCCATCTCTTTAACAGTATGAAAAGGCAAAATGATAGCATACTGAAAGAGGAACTCCCCAGGTCAGTAGGTGCCCAATATGCTACTGGAGCTCAGTGGAGAAATAACTCCAGAAAGAATGAAGGGATAGAGCCAAAGCAAAAACAATACCCAGTTGTGGATGTGACTGGTGATAGAAACAAGGTCCGATGCTGTAAAGAGCAATATTACATAGGAACCTGGAATGTCAGGTCCATGAATCAAGGCAAATTGGAAGTGGTCAAACAAGTGATGGCAGGAGTGAATGTCGACATTCTAGGAATCAGCAACTAAAATGGACTGGAATGGCTGAATTTAACTCAGATGACCATTATATCTACTATTGTGGGCAGGAATCTCTCAGAAGAAATGGAGTAGCCATCATGGTCAACAAAAGAACCCAAAACGCAGTACTTGGAGGCAATTTCAAAAATGACAGAATGATCTCTGTTAGTTTCCAAGGCAAACCATTCAATATCACAGTAATCCAAGTCTATGCCCCAACCAGTAATGCAGAAGAAGCTGAAGTTGAATGGGTCTATGAAGACCTACAAGACCTTTTAGAGCTAAAACCCGAAAAAGATGTCCTTTTCATTATAGGGGACTGGAATGCAAAAGTAGGAAGTCAAGAAACACCTGAAGTAACAGGCAAATTTGGCCTTGGAGTACAGAATAAAGCAGGGCAAAGACTAATAGAGTTTTTCCAAGAAAATGCACTGGTCATAACAAACACCCTCTTCCAACAACACAAGAGAAGATGCTACACATGGACATCACCAGATGGTCAACACCGAAATCAGATTGATTATATTCTTTGCAGCCAAAGATGGAGAAGCTCTATACAGTCAGCAAAAACAAGACTGGGAGCTGACTGTGGCTCAGATCAAGAACTCTTTATTGCCAAATTCAGACTTAAATTGAAGAAAGTAGGGAAAACCACTAGACCATTCAGATATGACCTAAATCAAATTCCTTATGATTATACAGTGGAGGTGAGAAATAGATTTAAGGGACTAAATCTGATAGAGTGCCTGATGAACTGTGGACGGAGGTTTGTGACATTGTACAGGAGACAGGCAGGGATCAAGACCATCCCCATCGAAAAGAAATGCAAACAAGCAAAATGGCTGTATGGGGAGGCCTTACAAATATCTGTGAAAGGAAGAGAAGAGAAAAGCAAAGGAGAAAAGGAAAGATATAAGCATCTGAATGCAGAGTTCCAAAGAATAGCAAGGAGAGATAAGAAAGCTTTCCTCAGTGATCAATGCAAAGATTAGCCTACATTTCCCTTATTTGTACTGCCTTAGTTTGGTGTTAGATTTATGGCCTTTTCCCTGTCTATCTGTGATCTTCAGCTCCTTGAAACTTTATCTACAGAAACTTGGGATCTGAGTTTTAAGTCTGTGATTCCATTGAGGGTTTGTATTTGCCGAGCTCTTCTGAGCACTGTCAACTTGAAAGGCATGTTATGTCCGATGTGTTTGTGTGGTTTTTCATTGTAATTACACGGGTGGCATGAATCCTATCCTCAGACCTGGTGAGTAGGCAATTTGAGGTAGGAATTCTTAGAGGAAACTGCCTTCTTTCTCTTCTCATCCTACATAGAAACAAGGCAGAGACAGATAATTCTTCTGTAGGTAGATTATATTCTAGTTCACCGACCAAATGATCTTTGTGAATTGAAACTTTGTGTAGGAATTCTAGTTCAATCCTCCATCCTGCTCAGGCATCAAGCTACGCCACCTATACAGCATGTATGCTCACAATGCCTGGAAACCGAGGCTCTAGGATACCAGAGCTCAAGCTCTAATTTAATATACGCATGGCCAGGCGTGGTCTGCATGAAGATGTCTTTGACCACGTCTCTCTAGAATCACATGCCCTCAGGACAATCATCAGCTCTAATGCTGACTTACTTTGTAGACAGTGTGTTCTTATTTATAGTCTTTGCTTATTCTCCTTACTTCACTGACAGCCCAACCTTGCTTTACAAATACATGTTGAAGTAATTTATCGAGCATTTTTATCTGTTCTATACCTAGAGGGGTTTATCTGCTCACCAACTATCATATTGCTGGAGATGAAATCTATTCCTTTATAATCTAATTTTTACAACACATTTCTGAACCATCCATCAGTCTGGCCTTGCGGTTAATCTGAATTGAGCTGGCTGTTTCTCCACTTGCAAGAAAAAAAAAAAAAAAAACTGTAAAGTGCTTCTGAGGAGCACAAGTATTTTTCAGAACACTTAAGGGAGCCACAGAAAGCTGGTCTCATGCCTGTCCACCCCTCTCCTCCAGCTGGACTGGCACTCTGCCTAATGCCATTGCGTCTGCACACCATAGCTGTTCCTCACCCTACCATCCCAGCCCCCTCCCCATGACAGACTTCCACTTGGTGTGGGTATACACTAGTATTTTTAAACAGCAATAAAGTCAAACAACTGCAATATCCTCAAAGATTAATTATCACTCACTTTAAAAAGTCAATTTTCTTTAAACTAAGGATGCAGATGAGAAAACAAATGAAAAATGGATTTCCAGAAGAACCACATTTCCTGCTATTCAGCAGAAATCATCTCCAAACACTGATTAAAATATTGGGATTGCTTCATATCTTGTTAATCTCCAGTGAAGAGGTGGTGTCATTTATTTATTTATTTTTACTTTTATTTTATTTTTAAACTTTACATAACTGTATTAGTTTTGCCAAATATCAAAATGAATCCACCACAGGTATACATATGTTCCCCATTCTGAACCCTCCTCCCTCCTCCCTCCCCATTCCATCCCTCTGGGTCGTCCCAGTGCACCAGCCCCAAGCATCCAGTATCGTGCATCGAACCTGGACTGGCAACTCGTTTCATACATGATATTTTACATGTTTCAAGAGCCTATTATACAGGGTGGTGTCATTTAAAATTAGCAAAAACCTTGTGATATTGGAGGAAAACCAGAGCAAAGAAGTTATAAATGTTAATTTACTAAACAGATTTTTTTTTTTTTTCCACCAGGTCAGTTTTGATTGGCGGTAGAGTAGCCAACCACTTACGTGGTCAGGAGGGTTGGCATTACCTCCTGCCACTCCGCCCAGTAACCAGTCATTAGAAGATAAAAATTCCATTATGGCTTTGGATTAAGCCTCTCTTTGTCTCTCTTGTAAAACTTAATTTATCTTTCCCTTTCTAACTTATCTTCTGTTGGAAAGCAGATTAGGCTAAGTCCACAAGAAATGAGTAGCTGTATTAGTCTGCTCAGGCTGCCGTAACAAAATGCCATAGATTGGATGACTTACACAGCAGACATCTTTCCCAGTTTTGGAGGCTGGAAAGTCCAAGATCAAGGTGCCTGAATGTTTGGTTCTTGGTGAGAGCTCTCCTGAGGCTTACGGATGGCTTCCTTCTCCCTGTGTCCACACAAGAGGGAAGAGAGCACTCTGGTGTCTTTTCTTCTAAGGGCTACTAATCTCATTTTGAGGGTCCAATACTTATGACCTCATCTAACCCTAATAACCTCCCCAAACCCTCATCACATTAAGGTTTAGGACTTCAACACATGAATTTTAGGAGGACACAAACATTCAGTCTATAACAGTTGGTCACTAAGGACATATTAGAACTTTAATGGTAAGAAATGGAGAAAGAAAGGAGTTCTACAATCTGCATCCTCTGGATAGGGAAGAAGAGTACAACCCGTGGTTCTCTGCCCTGGGAGGTAGAGACGGTTTAGCAGTTCTCACTGCACTGTCTAAAAGGAATAATGAATTTGCATTTGAACTACAGGTGTGTCCACATCGGTGGGGATCTGATCTGTGGGGTGAGACATAGCAATACGAGTCTCCTTGTGATCACGTGCTGTCAGGAAGGGGACAGTGGTTGTCCTCACAGCTTGTAACAGAAGGCCAGCCCAGTGAACATAGCACATGCACCAGGGGACACAAGGACCAAGCAGAAAGCCAGTGACCCTACCAAGTCTGGGGTCCAATACAGCTCCCCTGCCCGCCTTGGTTGAGATGGAGTCATAAATTCCTCGGACTGCTCTTCTAGGTACCACATCTCCCTGACCCCACTAAGAAGTCCAGAGATGGCAGAGCCAGACAAAGGGTATACAGACTCAGAGATGCTGCCACAAGCAGGAAGGAGAGAGTGCCAAGAGGGAAGAGGGGGCTCTGAAAGGCAGTAAGCAACACATTCCACCCGCCTCTCCATTTTCCTTCTGGTTGTCTGATGCTTGTACTTCACTTGCTCTCTAATTTCTTATTCATTCAGAATTGATTGATTGGTAAGGCCCCGAAAGGCACTTTCCTGCCCATTTCTTATTGGTATACTATGGAGACCCCGACCCCAATTCACTTCCTCTCAAATGGGGCACATATGCTGTCAGATAACTAGTAAGTATTAATAATAAGAGCCAGTGATCTTCCATGATTGCCATGTGCAGCCACAGTGGGGGGTGGGGCTGGAATGGGGCCCCATTCAGCCTGGAGTTGGCTCAGAGCAAGGCCAGACCACCTTTGAACCTTGCTCAGTGGTACACTGCCCAACATTTCAGATCAGCCAGAACTGATGTTTTTCTTTTCCTGTTCAGCAATTTCATCTGAACTGTTCAGTGCGTTGGTGTTCAGTTTTCAAAAGTTTCATTTCTTTCTTAGAAGGAATAAGAAAAAGGTATAGATTCGTGCTTTACCGGAAAAAAAAAAAATCAGATGTCACTATCTCTAGCTTGAGAACAAGTTCTTTAAAAATTATTCATCTACAGGAAATCTCCCTTGAATAAAGTACTTACTTCAGTCATTCTTGCTTCATTCATTGGACATCATTGAAAACCTTTTCTTTGCAAGCCCAGGCTGCACTGGCTTTGAGATACGGATGTTCTCTTCTATGTTTCATCTGTCCTTCTTCTTGCCAAGCACTGGACCCCATGCATTAGCTTTCTTGTCTCATTTAAGCCTCAACAACCCCGTAATACAATAAGGACAATATTAACTTCCCATTGATACATATATGTGGAATCTAGGATTTAGAGCAGGTAAGTTATTTGCCTGAGGCCACCATATAGTTAGAGCAGTTCCAGGACTTCTGGGTAAGAAAGATCTGCACCCTCAAGAACCTGGCAACCCACCAAAGGAAAAGGGACCCACAGAAAAACATGTACTATAAAGGCTCATGGGTGTTAAGAAAAAAAAAAACAAAACAGCTATACTTGTTAGAGCAGGATATAGAGATCTGAGAGTGGGCATTTCTAAAGGGCCAAAGTCCAAAGGCATCACAGGGCTGAGTGATATTCATGGGTAAAAAATGTGTGTGTGTTGGTGGTGGATGCCCATATGGGGTGGGAAGTGGTTTGAGATTCAAGTCAGGGGGTGGGGGCAAGGTCATGGAGGGAAAATATATTGACTCCTTCAACTCTGTATTATCACGTTGTTGTATTATCACATGGCTTGCCCTCTACACTGGAGGGCAAAGCTTTGTAATTTCTACCAGGTAGCATCATTTTCTAATGTTTCCTTTTGTATATATTATATATACACAACCAGATAAAAAAACTACATCAAGACATTTGATACACACAGTTCCTTAACATGGTTTATAGAAGATACACTCTAAAACAGTTGTTCATTTCTTAAGTGCCAGAAGCCAGGGGTACCAGTGACCATTACTCAGGAAAAGTCTTTCTGAGAAGCAACAAGAGTTCATTTATGACCTTCCTTTGGTTTTTCCTAATCATCCAATGAGCCTCAATCACTTTTATGATTGAGAGGAAAAAAAAAAAAAAACTTTGTAAAACCTCAATACCAATCAAGACTGTCCCCTTTTCCTATTCTAACCACAGCAGGACTTCTGTGTCAACTGTCAGTCCAAGAAGCCACTGGTTATGGGAAGACAGTGGTGCATCCTGCTTAGGACTCAGCAGACCAGCACAGAGGAGGCAAGAGCCAAGGTCATAACAGGTGATTCATGATGCTAACAGGAAAAACCCAAGCGTTGCCAGGCTCCTATCAGCTGAGGTTGTGATCCTGGTAGCAGCTTGTCTCTGTTTTTTGTGTTTTTTTCCCTTCATTTTTTAATGAGCTGTTTCTTTACACTCCCTCCTGCCTCTTTCCCTTCTCCCCTATTCTATGAACCTTGTCAAAAACAAATAGAGAGTGATAGTAAAAGCAGCAGGAGGACATTCTAAAAATAAAGACAAATACTAAGGGTTGTTAGGAAGTAGCCTGTGTTTGTCATGGTCCATTAATAAGCACTGTTTTTCTCTCCTCCTCTTTTTATTTTATTTAGAAAGAAAATGCTATCAGATATGACTTTTTGAAGTTCTACACTGTGGAGTCTGGGTACAATCTGGGGAGCTGGAGACTGTAGGAAAAGATGGGGAAAAACCTAATGGGGTTGACTGGGTGGGGGAGGGTACCTTAGGCAGCAGCGAATAGATGGATAGGTCCAGGGCCGCTGAAGGAGCAGGGTTTTAACAAGAAGAAGAAAACAGATAAGAAAACTCAGCCAGAGGATGAGGTGAAGGCTTGGGCGCTGTAAGTTGCTAAATTGGACAACAGAAATTCCGAGTTTATGGGAAGACAGAGACAAAAAGGCCAGAGCCACCCAGCACTTAGCAGGGATTCAGTGAAACAAAGGCTCAGGCCTGAGGTCATGAGCTCTGGGTAGCAGGTGACGTGCTCCTGTCTTGGCCAAGAGACAGACCTTGAAAAGTTTTGGCAGGTGAAACACCCCATGTCTATAAAACTGATCTTTTGAGACCAAATTAGCCAGGAGAGACCCTCAGTTTTACTGAAATAATGGATTTTTCTATTGAACTGTCTGAAGTTTGGCTCAAAAGATCAAGCTCATGCTCTGACAGAAGAGGGGAACACAAGGTCGAAGGAGGATTTATTTTTCTGCGGTTGAATCTCAGCATTTGTGCTGTTTGGACACAGGAGTACAACACTCTCAGGCTTGGAGAAAACCTGCTAATAGGCTGGCATCAGGTCAGGAGCCTTCAGCAGTTGCTAGGCTCCAAAACAGATCCTGACCTGGGCCACTAAAGACTCCACGATTCTCGCCTTCTGAAATGAGTGCTTGGACTTCTCGGGTTAATGATGTTCCATGGTCCATCCAGGTGATGAGGGAATTGGCCTTGATTGAGAAAATACTGGATAGAAACTGGATGTTCTCTTTCTAAGAACCATATGAAGAAGTCCTGACCTGAACTAATTCAGCACCTCTTTCAATGGCACATCCTTTCACTGGAGTATCATCATCTCTCTTCAAAGATTCAGACCATATCATGCTGAGACATCACACTTCAAATATGGATAAGGATGTCAAAATTTTAAAGAAATAATCTAATCTGCATTTCCCAAAATGATTTCTACAAGTACTGAAGTAAGTTTGGCACACCTTTTATTCAACCCAAGTTTCATGGAGAGACACGATGCATATTAGCACAGTAATGGCTTTGAGAAGTCCTGCCATATAGAAAGCTGTTAATTTATTTCATCTAGATGTTCTCCAAACTTATTTAGCCAACACACGTTTGCTGGTGTAACTGTTTGGGAGACATGGACTGAGAAAAAAGTCTTTTCTTTCCTTCCTTCTAATTCCTTCCTTCCTTCCCTCCCTTAATGAGAGAACAGAGACCAACAGAGGTGAAGGGGCCTGTCTAAGATATCTGAGACTGAAGCTGTCTCATGGCTGCTGACCCTGGGTGTTTTGAATTTCATCCTAATGGTGTCTTAACTTGTGACTTGCACAGCAGGGAAAACATGATGCAGAGCGGGTTCAGGGCTTTTTCACTACATTGTCTGGGGAGCCTGCCTATCTATGAGGCTGACTCGAGCAGCAGAGTTCTATAGGCAAAGTGTCAGCAGCCCTGAGACTCAGGAGTGCTGCCTGAGGCAGAGGGCCAAGGGAGACCCCACAGCCTCAGACATAACTCTATAAACTGCTCCTGAAGACCCGAGCAAGTGGACAGAGGATGGTGATGAGAAAATCAGGTCACAGACTGGCTGGCAGACAGTCATTAGCTAAGTGATCCAACCCCCAGGATGGTCTCTGTCACCAGGCTGAGGCACCTGGCTGGCCAGGCTAGAATGTACAATGCCCGTTCCCAGGCTCCACTGGGAGGGAATTTAGACCAGGTGTGCCTAGAGAAACCTAGAGCATTAGACCAAGTAACTGGTCAGAACCCATAGAAATGAACCATGAAAAAGACCAAGGTTAAATTCCAGACCTCAGCCACTGGATGATAGGGAGAGGCTCATTCTTGGGAGCACTGAGTCCCTGGGCCTGTTGAAGAAAGGAGACTTAGGAACAATAGTCAGCTGCTGGATCCTGGATCTGAGAGTCCATTCTGAGTGGGCTCTGCTATATGCTGTCTCAAGGACAAGTCAGGGTCAAAAGCTGGCACCTCACTGCCCCACAGGAGCTGTGGGAGGACAAACCAGTGCTCTCGGAAGGCTCAGTGTAACTCATTTCCACTAGATTCTGAAGCTTCTATGGTCAAGCTGCAAACTGAATGCCACTCCCGAATACTCTCCATCTCTTTTCATTCATTCATTCAGCCAACACATGATTATTGATCAAGATAATATGCCAGATACTATGCTTGGGATTAAATGGTGACTCCTGCATTTCAAAGTCTAGTAGAGTGAGAAGATATTAACTGAATGGCTCTCATAATCATACAGCAGTGATAGGTGTTATTAAAGAGAAGTACTCAGTATTTTGAGAGTCTATTTTAGAGTTATTTGACCTAGCTGAGGAAAGGGAGAGACAGGACACTGGGGTTGAAGCTAGGAGGTGATAGAGTATGTACAAGGGAAGAATATATGAGAGAAAGAGAGACAAGGAAATCAAACCAGTCAATTCTAAAGTAAATCAACCCTGAATATTCATTGGAGGAACTGACACTGAAGCTCCAATACTTTGGCCACCTGATGTGAAGAGCTGACTCATTGGAAAAGACCCTGATGCTGGGAAAGATTGAAGGCAGGAAGAGAAGGGGACAACAGAGAATGAGATGGTTGGATGGCATCACTGACTCAATGGACATGAGTTTGAATAAACTCTGGGAGATGGTTTAGGACAGGGAAGCCTGGTGTGCTGCAGCCCATGGGCTCACAAAGAGTCAGACATAACTTAGTGACTGAACGACAACAACAACAACAGAGGTCAAATGCTGAGAGCAAGAGTGCCTGGTGCAAGAGGAGTCTGGGAAGATCAATAAAGACCAGACTACAAAGGAATGTGCTTTCTCATTAAGAAATGGCAACCCACTCCAGTATTCCTTCCCGGAGAATTCTGTGGATAGAGGAGCCTGGCTGCAGTCCAAAGAGTTGGACACGGCTGAGCTACTGACACTATAAGCATTGAAAGCAGTAAGTGGTAGCATCTAAGTCAAGAGGCAGCATTACCACATTTGTGTTGTGTGTGCATGTGTTGACTTTTTATACTGAAAATTCCAAACATACCCAAAATTAGAAAGAATAGTAAAATGAATCCCCTCTGTGCCCATAACCCAGCTTCAATGGTAACCAACATGTTGCGTATTGTCTGATCTTTCTCCTGACCATTACTTTTTCTGGAATATTTTAAAGTAAATCTCAAACATCATACCACCTCATTTACGAATGCTTCCAAATACATCTCCAAGCAAGGACATTCTTTTTTCAGCTGTTTTGAAAGTGAAAGTTGCTAAGTCATATCCGACTCTTTGCAGCCCATGGACCAAACAGTCCATGGAATTCTCCAGGGAGTAAAATAATCACTTGGCTGCATTATAAAGAAAGAATTTGACAAGATACAAAGTAGATGTGGGTAAACCTGTTGGTGTGGGAAATAGGGGAGGTTAACTTGCACATGGTGTGGTGGTGAAAATGAAGATGACTTAGTGTACTGCAGAAACATTCATAGATAAAACCAATGGGGCCTGGTGATGAATGAGATATGGTGTTTGGAGGAGTGGGAGTGATCTAGATTGACATATTTCTGGGAGGATGAATGATGGTGCCATTCATCAAGAGAATGAGTCATGGCAGAGGACCAAACCTGGGGAAGATGACTGTGGGTTGGATTTTGGACATGCTGAATAGGGAGTACCTCAGGACTGCCAAGATGTAATTTGCAGTAAGCAGCTGAATACACCAGCTTGAAGCTAGAGGAGAACTCTTGGCTAAGGATACACATGAGTTATGTACCAAAAAAAAAAAAAAAAAAAAAATATTGAGGCCATGGGCACAACTGAGATTAAGTAGGGAAAATAGCCAGAGTCAAAATAAGGAGAGAATTTAGGATTAGCAAACTCTACTCTTAATGGCTGGGTGGAGGAAAATATTCTTGCCAAGAAGAGCAAAAGGAATAGCCATAGAGGTAGGAGAAAAATTCAGAAATCTCCCAAATTCAGGGGAAAACAAGTCCAAGATGATCTTCCATGCCCTGAGAGCATGCCCAGCAGAGCCCAGAGAGCACCGACAGCAGCCAACCTTGATCAACTGCAGGAGTGAACTACACAGACACACTGATGTGTCCCTGCCCCACCTCATCACTCAGCACCCACATTACCCTCGCCGTGCCTATTTTTTCTTTTCAACTTTTTGGATTAGAGTGTAGTTGTTTTACAATGTTTTGTTAGTTTCAGGTGTATAGCAGAGTGATTCATTAATATATATATATATATACATGTATCTTTTCTTTTTCAAATTCATCTCCCATTTACAGTGTTACGTAATTTCGAACATAGTTCCCTGTGCTATGCAGGAGGTCCATGTTGGTCACCCATTTTATACACAGCAGTGTACCTTCATAGTACCTTAACCACCCTGAACCTCATTACCTGATACGTGGCCTGGCATATGATAGCGTCTTAATAAATGTGTGCCGAACTAAACTAAAAGCACTCTGCGAACTGAAACATGGTTCCATCTTCCAAAGAAGAGAACTCAGACATCACAAATGCCTGCCACAGGGCACTCAGCACGGTGCCCTGTGATGACCTAGCGGGCTGGGATGAGAGTGGGTGGGAGGGAGGCTGAAGAAGACGGGGATAGATGTATACTTATAGCTGATGCATGTTGTACAGCAGAAACCAACACAACATTGTAAAGCAATTATCCTCCAATTAAAATTAAATTAAAAAATCATAAATGGTGCCTGTCAGGTGAAACTTTTAGGTCTCTAGGCACCCTCAGCAGACCCTCTACATACTATTCCCATGCTGCCTCAGTCGGCCAGAATATATGGCAGGCTGAGCAAAACCAGATACAACTGACATTTGCATTCTCTGCACCACGGCCCCCTCCACTCACACAAGCAGAAAATTAACTGATTTTTTTTTCTTTTAGAAATTTCCTTTGCTAGAAATATTTTTAATGATACTTTTCATCAGTATTAGCCTGAAGGCTACATCAGCAGTGTTTATCAGCTTTCTCCTCTGGACTCGGGCCCATATGACTGATTCCTGTCGTTCCAGTCAGAGATGGGCAGAAATACACAGATGAATCTTGAAGGATGGGAGTTACTTCTCAGCAAAGAATTCATAGAGATGCCATAATTCACTGTGGCAACACCAGCAACAGAGCAAGTCAAGTCGGGCTCACTGAGCTTCAAGTGAGGGAGGAAAAATACCAAAAGGGTATTGTTGAGAAGCAGTAATCATTGTTGAGAAGCAGTAATCATGGATACCCTAATGGATAGAATACAGACAAAATAAATGGGAAATAGAGAAATCTTGGTTTCCTGAAGGAAGTTGATCTCATTCAAAGTGCTCTTTTGGTTTGTTTTATGGTACCATGCAAGCAGAGATTTCAGGATGCTCAGTTCCCATCTATATGTTCAGATAAAGGGCAGGGCTAAATATACAGACTCCAAAATGATGCTAAGTTAAGGATTGTTTCTATGAGGCTTTGGAAAGCATTGCAATCCATGAATTTGCATGGCACCCAGGGCTCTATGAGTTCACAAATCATTAGGGAGTCTAATTAAGAAGCCAGTCCTCCAGCAGCCTCCTTCCTCCTGCTCAGTTTCTCCACACTGCATGCTAAAGGCAGAGTTTCCTTCCTCTGGCTGGTGCAAAGTGTCTGCCTTTGTTTAGTGACCTTTCTGCCCACGTGGCCATATTCTCATTGGATCATAATCTTTAGATCACCTAAACAGGATCACCTGGAACAGGACTAGTTGCTTAAATGTTAACATTTTAAAGTTTTTATTTTTCACTATCAGAAGTATGGTCTGGTAGCAACTAAATGAACTCTATCAGCAACTAAACAAAACCCCTTATTCAACCTGTGTCTTAAAATGGAGTGCATTCCACTGTGCTTTCTCTGTTATGGCAATCACTATACTGTACATAATGGGATTTTTGCTGGATCATCTCTGAGTGAAGGTAGTCTTTTTGACAGAGAGACCATTTATGTTTATCTCTAAGTCCCTAGATCTTGATATAGCTCTTGGCTCCTAGTTGGAGCTTGATAAACATTTTGAATAAATGAGGTAGTGATTTTGTCTTTCACTTACTCTGGGATATTCTTATAAATAAGAACTATAAGGAACCATAAAAGTAATCTAGTTTCTTCTTGTTGATTTGCAGAGAAGAAAACTGAAGCCTATAGAGATGAAGTTCATGTGACCCAAACTTGGTGGCTTTGTACTGTCCTGACAGCAGCAGCTTTGACTATATATCACACCAAACTTGCTTATGTCCTGTCTTCTCCTTGCCCTTAGACAACATCCCAGAGAACAACAAAACAAGGAAGGTGTTTGCAGTTTTGTGGGAAAGACCCAAAGAATCCCAGGCCAGGAGGCTTTTCTATTGGAGATACTTAATGGTCACCACGGATCGTGAAGGGCTAAGTGATTCATCAACATTACTCCCTAGTAGCAGAGACAGGCCCTAGTTAGTGGCAGAGACAGAACCAAACCCAAGTCAGACTTCTTTCAAAATCTTTCAAATCACCTACCTTTCAAACCCCAGGAATATCAATTCAAAGACACCTGGGGTGTATTTTCATCTTCAAAGCCTTTCTGGAGCCAGTGACCCAGGAATCTGGAAGGAAACTTTATTGACTCATTCACCTTGAATGTGCCACTGAATCCCTCTCTTCCGCCTGTAATGAGAATTTCTGCTTGAGGCAGCTGCCATTTTTAGCACAACTGCTTGTGTGCCCTTCAGACCCCACCACCTCGTTCCCCCCACAGGACATCTAGATGGAGAGTTCCTGCCTTTCTGTCTGGCTGAGGTGCGTGAACTTCATTTCTGTTGTCCTCTACTTTTTGCCAAGTGCTATAATTATGTTATTTCCAGCAGAGCTCATCTGCCCCGCAGCACACGGCGTGGGGGTCATCTCAGCGACACACCAATGCCCAGCAACTGAGAACTTTCAGACTCTAGTTTCAAATGCCAGGACTGAGTTCTCTCCCAAGTCCTCCCATGGGACAGTCCTGTTCTGGGAGTTCTTACCTAATAAATAGGAATTCCACAGGAATTTACTCTGGCCCTTAATGGAAAACTTGAAGTCACCATGGGAAAAGATTTGGGTCTACATGGGATAATTTATAGACAGGGTTCACGTTTACTTGTCCTTTCTATTCTTTTCCTCTCTGTTTTTCCCTTTTTATTATTCTTAGATTATTTTTCTTTTATATTTTGAATTCCCTGAGTTCCCTGATCCTGGCATCTATACCTGGTCTCCTCATTCTCCTTACTGTCTTTTTTTTTTTTAACCCTTTATCATTTATTTATTTATTATTATTATTATTATTTTTTACTTTACAATATTGTATTGGTTTTGCCATACATCAACATGAATCCGCCACGGGTGTACACGTGTTCCCCATCCTGAACCACCCCCCCCACCCCCTGCCAACCTCCCTCCCCATACCATCCCTCTGGGTCATCCCAGTGCACCAGCCCCAAGCATCCTGTATCCTGCATCGAACCTGGACTGGCGATTCGTTTCTTATATGATATTATACATGTTTCAATGCCATTCTCCCAAATCATCCCACCCTCTCCCTCTCCCACAGAGTCCAAAAGACTGTTCTATACATCTGTGTCTCTTTTGCTCTCTCGCATACAGGGTTATCGTTACCGTCTTTCTAAATTCCATATATATGCGTTAGTATACTGTATTGGTGTTTTTCTTTCTGGCTTACTTCATTCTGTATAATAGGCTCCAGTTTCATCCACCTCATTAGAACTGATTCAAATGTATTCTTTTTAATGGCTGAGTAATACTCCATTGTGTATATGTACCACTGCTTTCTTATCCATTCATCTGCGGATGGACATCTAGGTTGCTTCCATGTCCTGGCTATTATAAACAGTGCTGCGATGAACATCGGGGTACACGTGTCTCTTTCAATTCTGGTTTCCTCGGTGTGTATGCCCAGTAGTGGGATTGCTGGGTCATAAGGCAGTTCTATTTCCAGTTTTTTAAGGAATCTCCACACTGTTGTCCATAGTGGCTGTACTAGTTTGCATTCCCACCAACAGTGTAAGAGGGTTCCCTTTTCTCCACACCCACTCCAGCATTTATTGCTTGTAGACTATTGGATTGCAGCCATTCTGACTGGCATGAAATGGTACCTCACTGTGGTTTTGATTTGCATTTCACTGATAATGAGTGATGTTGAGTATCTTTTCATGTATTTGTTAGCCATCTGTATGTCTTCTTTGGAGAAATGTCTATTTAGTTCTTATGGTAGTCCATTTATAAAACCTATTTTATTAAATATAAATGGAGAATAAAAATAAGCCAAAGGACAGTAAGGTGATAAGCTCAATACATATTGTTGGTATAATTTGGAAGAAAATAAATCTAGAGCTCAACCTCACACTCCAAGTAAAGGAGTTTCCCTGTGAATCAAAAACTAAATGTAGAATAAATGTATACCAGTATTGAAAAAAATACAGGAGACAGAAAAGGAGAAGAAGCACATTGACCAAAAGGGAAATAAATGGATAGATTTTTTTATGTGTAAAAATTTATAATTTTCAGATAGGCTGAGAAAAAGCATTTTTTTAAAAGAGAAAGTCCCTAAGGTTTAAGTCCCTTCTAGAAATTAATGAAAAGATAGATATAAAATTGTAAAGAATATAAGTAAGACAATTCACAGAAAAAGAATCACAAATAAACAATAAATATACAAACTAGAAATCAGTGAAGCATAAAAAATTCCTTATCATTTATAATTCCTCAAATTAGCAAAATTTTAAAATATTGATAACATCTAGTACTGGCAAGAATATTGGGAAATGGATATTTTCATATGTGCTTACTGAGATTATTAATTTGTGCATAGTAGCAGTTTTGGAAAGGAAGTCGTATATAGTTTATAATAACTGAAGTGTGCATAATTTCTAACCCATTTCTAGAAATATTTATAATAGAAATAAAAACTGGCAGATGAAATAATAATAAATATATATATATATATATATATATATATAGACAGGGTTGACCAGTAGACTCAGCCTAAGAATCCCCTTTACACAGAGGGCTTTGCTTCTTTCATCATCATATTTAGCAGAGCCTGTCCTTAGAGACAACTTATTCTATGCAGACATCTTCTTCTTCTCAGAGCTATCTGAGACTGTCAGGTTGAGTAAAAATTTGAGGGCTTAGGAATTCGGCTGTGATCTGTCTGAAGGTGATTCTTGGACTAGAGTTACATGAATCACTGTTCCAGAGACAGCTGCATCCAAAAGTAAACTCAGGAAAAAGAGTATCTATAAATTCAAAACACTCAAGGGACTGGCAGAGCTGTACAGACTGACTCTACTAACTCTGCAGTGTGGTGCACTGAGTCCAGGTTTTAATTATTCCCATAAAAGATTGATACTCTGTTTGTGGTACATTCTCCCACTGTGTAAAAATAGCTCTTCAAAGAGTCACAAAGCAGTTAATGCAGCCTGGACTTGATCTCAGGGAGTCCTTGGCTAGTTAGTGACTCTGGCTATAGTACTAGATTAATGAGGCCAAGGTCAGGCGATCAATTTTCTTGTCCTATTCCACATCCAAAGATGGTGCCTTTTAACTTTCCTACACGTGCATGCCAAGGCCACAAGGGTGGTGGATACAGGAAAGAAAAAGAAGGAAATCTGGAATAGCAAATTTATCAGAGATAACAGCATGAACAACTCAAAACATATGCAGAGGTCTCCTCTGACATTACCTCAAAAGAATGTCGTTTCTCTACTTCTGTCTCACTCTTTCCCCATATATTTAAGAAACTCATCTATACCACCCACCAGAGCCTTGTATGTAAACTTTCAAAATGAGAGCACATTCATTCTTTCATTCATCAAATATTTATTGATCATCTACTATGTTCCAAGCACAGCCCTGGGCAATGGGAATACAGAATAAAGCCCTTGCTTCATGCAACTTGCATTGTATTGGGAGGGGACAGAAAACATAAACACATACATAAATAGGGCAATTTAAGATAGTGATAAATGCTATGAGCACAATAAGACTACAGAATAGAGAGGAACTGGTATTGTTTAAAGCAAGTGTCTCAACATTAATTTAGGAGGTGAGGGTAGGGTTCTCTGAGAAGCTAGACTTAAAAAGAAGGAAGTAGCCAAAAACTGAGGGAGATGATTTGAATTGGAAACAAAGGCCTGAAATGGGGTCAAGCTTGGCATGTTTGAGAGATGTAAAACTAGCCTAGTAGTGAAATCATGGTGGAAGAAGAGAAGCAAGGCAGGAAATGAGGTGATAGAGGGAGGCTGAAGACAAATCAGGCAGAATCAGAAATCCAAGATTAGGGGTGTGCTTTCTATTACTAATTATACATCAAAGGCCCTGGAGAGTGGTGGTGGCCAGTTATGGCAGTTAATGATTCCCACCTCCTGGCATTCAGACCTTGGATTATCCCTTTCCATAGTATATCATGAGAAACGCTGGGCTGGAAGAAGCACAAGCTGGAATCAAGATTGCTGGGAGAAATATCAATAACCTCAGATACGCAGATGACACCACTCTTATGGCAGAAAGTGAAGAGGACCGAAAAAGCCTCTTGATGAGAGTGAAAGAGTCAGAGAAGGCAATGGCAACCCACTCCAGTACTTTTGCCTGAAAATCCCATGGACGGAGGGGCCTGGTGGGCTGCAGTCCATGGGGTCGCTAGAAGTCAGACACAACTGAGCAACTTCACTTTCACTTTTCACTTTCATGCACTGGAGAAGGAAATGGTAACCCACTCCAGTGTTCTTGCCTAGAGAATCCCAGGGATGGGGGAGCCTGGTGGGCTGCCATCTATGGGGTCGCACAGAGTTGGACACGACTGAAGTGACTTAGCAGCAGCAGCAGAGAGTGAAAGAGGAGGGTGAAAAAGTTGGCTTAAAGCTCAACATTCAGAAAACAAAGATCATGGCATCTGGTCTCATCACTTCATGGGAAATAGATGGGGAAACAGTGGAAACAGTATCAGACTTTATTTTTGGGGGCTCCAAAATCACTGCAGATGGTGACTGCAGCCAGGAAATTAAAAGACACTTACTCCTTGGAAGGAAAGTTATGACCAACCTAGATAGCATATTGAAAAGCAGAGACATTACTTTGCCAACAAAGGTCCATCTAGTCAAGGCTATGGTTTTTCCTGTGGTCATGTATGGATGTGAGAGCTGGACTGTGAAGAAAGCTGAGCGCCGAAGAATTGATGTTTTTGAACTGTGGTGTTGGAGAAGACTCTTGAGAGTCCCTTGGACTACAAGGAGATCCAACCAGTCCATTCTAAAAATGGAGATCAGTCCTGGATGTTCTTTGGAAGGATTGATGCTAAAGCTGAAACTCCAGTAATTTGGCCACCTCATGCGAAGAGTTGACTCATTGGAAAAGACCCTAATGCTGGGAGGGATTGGGGGCAGGAGGAGAAGGGGATGACAGAGGATGAGATGGCTGGATGGCATCACCAACTTGATGGATGTGAGTCTGAGTGAACTCCAGGAGTTGGTGATGGACAGGGAGGCCTGGCGTGCTGCAATTCATGGGGTTGCAAAGAGTCGGACCTGACTGAGCGACTGATCTGATCTGATCTGATAGTATATCAGCATTTATCTGTGTATAACAGCATATGGCAGAAGTAATATGTGGCTTTTCAGGTTAGATCAGTGTTTTTCAACCACAGCACTATTGGCATTATTAAAAACCAGGTAATTCTTTGGTGTGCATGTGTGTAGGGGGATGGGGACTGTCCATCCAGCTGCAGGATGTTTAGCAGCATCTCTGGCCTCTACCTACTAGATGCTGATAGCACATTCCAACCAATTGTCATAACCAAAAGTCTCCAGACATTGCCAAATATCCCTGGGGGAGAACAGGGAAGTAAAAGCATCCCTGGTTGAAAGTCACCAAGGAAGATCTTAACAGACATCGTACTTTCTACCTTGTTCTCTCTCTCTCAGATACTCACACTGAGGAAGTCAGTTGACAAGCTGGGACAACACTGAAGAGCCCTATAGAGAGGCCCATGTGGCATAGAACTGAAGTCTCCTGTCATAGTCCTGTGAGTGAGCTGTCCTGGAATTGGATCCTCCAGCCCCAATCAAGTGTTCTGATGACTGCAGCCCTGGCCAGTAACCTAACTGTGTCCCATGAGAGACTCTGATTCAGAACCTCTCATCTAAGCCTCTTCCTGAACTTGAGACCCATAACAACTGTGAGATAATAAAAAGGCCATGGCACCCCACTCCAGCACTCTTGCCTGGAAAATCCCATGGACGGAGGAGCCTGGAAGGCTGAAGTCCATGGGGTCGCTGAGGGTTGGACACGACTGAGTGACTTCACTTTCACTTTTCACTTTCACGTATTGGAGAAGGAAATGGCAATCCACTCCAGTGTTCTTGCCTGGAGAATCCCAGGGATGGAGGAGCCTGGTGGGCTGCCGTCTCTGGGGTCACACAGAGTTGGACATGACTGAAGCGACTTAGCATGCATAGCGTGCAAAAAGTTTTGAATAAGTTTCAGCTAATTTTGTGAATAATTTGTTACACAATAAATAACTAATATGGAAGAAGTAAGAACCAGAGTGGTATGTACCATCTCACTTACGCCTTAGGATCTGTCTGGTGAGCAGATAATGGGCAACAGAAAAAGCAAAGGAAGAAGCTGGGAGCTGATTCAGAGGTTGTCGGCAAAATCTGAGCAAGAGTTGATCATGGCCTAAATGGGAATTGTAGCAATGATCAGGGTCATTGCTAGTTCTTATAGCACCACTACAAGAGTTAAAAAGAGGTACCTAGTCCTCAGAGCATTTTAATTTTATTTATTAGAATAACATTTTGGTTTTCAGAGAAGAAATATTTAGATCATCTGATGAAAATTTTTATTAAAAAATGCAAATCTATAATGTCTATCATGGTGGGAATTTCCTTAGGAGTGCATAATCTGCACAACTATACAAGGAGATCCCAGCAATCATTACACTGAAAAATGATTCTGTTGAGACTGGAGCAGTCTTGGAGATAGCATTGGATTGGGTGGGATACAAAGACAAGAGGATTGCTAGGTTGGGACCTGAATGATTAGTTAATTTACCAAAACAGAGAAGAGGAAGGGGAGATTCACAGGTGGGATGTGGTTGGGGATCAAAGAAAATCCATAGTTCTCTTTTGGTCATGTTAATTTGCAGGTGGGAAACTAATATAAAAATGGAGATGTCAAGAGGGAGTTTATTTTATGTGCCCGGAGCTCAGGGGAGGTGTCAAAGATAGGAAGACATTCTGGGGAGTCATGAGCATATATAGATTGATTTAAAATCACAAGACAAGATTACCTAGAAGGGAATTTGGTAAGAAAGAGAAGATGGCCAAAGACTGAGTGAATCCTAAAACACTCCAACATTTAAAGGTTGAAGAGAAAGGAAGAGCCAGTAAGTTTTGATCAATGAAAATAGAAGGAAAAAGAAGAGAGGACAATGGTCTGAGAATTTAGAGCATAAAGAATTTCAAAAGGTTGGAGGGAGCAACAGAGACACTGTCAGACCCAAGCATACACACTGAGAAGAGTGACGCCTTATATGAATCGGACACTAAATGATTCCTTATCAATCAGTTAATGAACAAGCAATAGCAAGCATGCATATTGTGCTTTCTACCTTCTCAGGCAGTGTTCTAAGCCCTGTATGTGTGTTAACTCAGCTAATTTTATCTTAACCCTACAAAATATGTACTGCTGCTGCTGCTAAGTTGCTTCAGTCGTGTCTGACTATGTGCGACCCCATAGACGGCAGCCCACCAGGCTCCCCCGTCCCTGGGATTCTCCAGGCAAGAACAATGGAGTGGGTTGCCATTTCCTTCTCCAATGCATGAAAGTGAATAGTGAAAGTGAAGTTGCTCAGTCATGTCTGACCCTCAGTGACCCAAATAGGTACTGCTGCTGCTGCTGCTCAGTCGCTTCAGTCGTGTCCGACTCTGTGCGACCCCATAGATGGCAGCCCACCAGGCTCCCCCATCCCTGGGATTTTCCAGGCAAGAACACTGGAGTGGGTTGCCATTTCCTTCTCCAAAGCAGGAAAGTGAAAAGTGAAAGTCAAGTCACTCAGTCGTGTCCCACTCTTCAAGATCCCATGGACTACAGCCTACCAGGCTCCTCCATCCATGGGATTTTCCAGGCAAGAGTACTGGAGTGGGTTGCCATTGCTGAATCCCTATTTCCAGATGAAAGAAATGAAGGTTAATAACTTGCTTGAAATCACAAAGCTAGTATGTATTATAGTAAAGACAGGACTTGGACCCAGAAATCTGGCTTCAGAGCCAATGTGCTTAACCTCTGTGCCATGCTGTCCATCAGTTCAGTTCAGTTAAGTTCTGTCGCTCAGTCGTGTCCGACTCTTTGCAACCCCATGAACCACAGCACGCCAAGCCTCCCTGTCCATAAGTGAATGCAAATTAGATAATAGGAATTTTAATTAGGAATACATTGAGTTATCAGCTTTCCAGAACTCACTCCGTCTAGGAAGCATAAAGAAGTCAACTGGGAAGAGACGAGGCAATGGGAAGAATCAAGACTGACTTTAATACAGTATCTCACGTGATTCACGAAAGTACTATCATTGTTCTGGCAGCCAAGTTGCCTAAGCTCCTTAACAGCATCAAAGGTTAGGTCCATTGGTTTTGAATTCTTCTGAAAGAATCCACCCTCAGAGCTTCCTAGCCTCTCCTAGTCCCCATTTTTGACTCCCCCAGGTGTGCCATTTAGTTTCTTTCCCCTTGGTCCGTGAACATTTTTGACACTCCCATCACATCCTCTGAGCCACCTTTTCAGCCTCAGCTCTTGCTGCTAGTGGCCAGCACGAGTACAATCTAGCAGGTCCTCGCTTTGGTTATAGTAGGTGCCCCTTGCATTCTGCCCAGAGTTGCTCTGCACCACTCAGTAGTGTCGGCACGTGCAAGGGAGATTACACTCTATATAGAAGGCGATCTGTGACCAATGGAGACAGGAGCTGCTGGACAAATACTCCCCTTTCCCGTGTGTCTGCTGGACAACTTTAAGGAATGTTCCACAAGGTTCCTATACAGTCACTGCAGGATTGAACCTTTGCGGCTGACCCTCAGTAATAGCCCTTGGCACTGGCTTTCTCTTTCCTATTTCACTTCCTAAACTCTGGATTCTGATCCTTCTGGATCACATCCCAAAGTAAATTATGTGAGCTATGCCACTGTCACAGACTCAGCTTTGCAGGTAAACCACCTTGAGGCCGTCCCAGTCACGTGGTCAGTAGCCTGTCGAGAGAACTGTGAGGCCAGGTCTTTGAGAGATTCAGGACCTTCAACCTCAGAATTTAGAAACAGGCCTGAGTTTGAGCCTTGGTTGCACTGCTGGCTTACTAAGTAATCCTAGATCAAACATGGAATTTCTCTGTGACTCAATTTTCTCATCTATAAAATGTGAAAAATAAGAGCATCACTCTCCTATGATGCTATAAAATAATGGATGTGATAATGGGGTGATGGATACACATACACTTGGTAGCTAGAATGTCGTGTGTGTAAATGTGTGAGTGTATGCATGTATGTGCTATTTTACTAAGCCATCTCCAAGCCATAATTATTCCAACATACATTATACAATGCTGTGGCCACTAGTTACATGTTGCTATGGAAATTCATGTGAAATAAAATTAAATGGAATTAAAAATTCAATTCCTCAATCATACTAACCACATCTCAAGTGCTCAATAGCCATGCATGGCTTGTGGATTACCATAGTGTCCTATGGCACAGATATAGAACACTTCCATCATCACAGATAATTCTATTGAACAGTGTTGTTCAGTGTTCTTATTGCCATGAGATTAGGCAGGGTGGGGAGGATGGCCTGTCTCAAACTCTCTAAACTGTGTGCGCTAGTCAGCTGTCCGGGACTTTTTCTCCTGGAAGCTTTCCACCTAACTGGGCATCCAGGCCCTCTTGATGGTGCACATGTCTGGAGCCAGGATCTCTGGGCTTCCCCTGTCAGAGCTGGTTCAGTGTGTGTGCCACGTGGTAAAATAGGCACATCTCTGAGCAACAGAATGATGCCTTCTCACTTACTGGTTAGAATAATGAAAACTGAGCAGTAACAGAAAAGGAGGCAAGCCCAGCCACATTGCAGAGCCTCACACCCTCTTTATAGAACTTTCCGCTTGCCCACATGGACCGGCTACCTGCCTGAAAGACACAGCAGACGCACTGAAGGCGAGCTACTGGCAGCACAAGGGATTGAAGGGTGGACGTCCACTAAGCCCTGATGCCGTTCCCTCCTGACCTTTTGGAGGCTGGAATGATTTTCCACTGAGGGTGCTGCGGTGCCCCCATACTTCTCCTGACCCATCCATAAACCTGATGGGTGAAGGCAGCACTGGGAGAGATGGGTCGGGGAGACTGGCATGTGCTGCTGGCCTATGAGGTGCCCACTGCTTTCATGCGGACTTACATTCCACCTCTGACACCCCGCGTGACAACCCAGCAAGTTAGCAGACTTGCTGATTTTCTGCTCTGACTTTCCCACCATCAAAATTTGTCTATGTCTAAGTAATCCATGGTAACAGAAAAATGAGTAAAAATGTTATCTGCATCACATCTGAAGTTAACAGACATATAACTGAGGTGCAAAAATCCTTAATCCAAAACTTCCCCAAGAGGAAAACTATTTGTTGATCTGAAAATAACCAATTACTGTGAAAAATGCCTTTCATTTTATATCCTCCTCCACCTCCCATCATACACACACACAGGCACAAAGAGTGGCGATCATGGAGACAAGGGAAGTCAAATCCTTATCCTCTGTAAGGATAAACAACAAACACAGAGGACTGGATTCAATATCCCATGATATATCATAATGGAAAAGGATATAGAAAGAATCACTTTGTTGTGCAGCAGTAATGGACACAGCATTTTGTAAATCAACTATATTCCAGTAAAAAAAAAAAAGAAAAAACATTTTGGACTGAAGGAAAACAAAAGAGAAAAAATTAAATATATAGTATAATAAAAATATTGATTGGCACATAAAAAATAATAGTAAATAAATAGTAAAAACCAGCTCTCTGTGAAGGTCAATGTGTTGAGTCTTGCCTTCACCTGACCTCTAACAGGTGACCCGAATGCCCACACACCTCACACACAGGAAAAGGGAGACTGAAGCTCTTCTCAGCAAGTGCTCTGAAGTTTCCTGCTACATTTTCTCCTCGTCTCTCAGGCTGTCACACTTGTGACCCTCGACCCCCTCCTGGATGTAGTATATATTCTTCCCCTCTTCAATGTCCTTAGCTCTTCTTCCTTCTCAATCCCTAGCTCTGAAAAATGTTCCCATCATAAACTCCCCACCTGATATCCCATGTGATTTGCCAAGGCTTGGAAAGTAAGGCTCACAGTAGAACCCAGAAAAAGGAGTGTATCGAGCAAAGACACAATCCAACGGGAGAAAGTTGGATTAAATTAACTCTCAGGGTTAATCTGAGAGTCTTTCACATTAACCCAACACCAAAAGCCATGGTATAATATTGAATTAAAAGTTTTGGCTTCAGAGTCATGAGTTCAAGTGATGACTTACTATATGACAGGTGCAGAAGTACTCTAGGCAAGCTACTAACCTTTTCACCGCTACTTCCTCAACTGTAACATATGACCAAATCACTTTCATGCTAGGATGCTTCAAGGATTAAAAATGGGATAAAGTATAAAAAGCATTTAGTATAGTATCTTCTCCATAGTTAACAACCAGTTAATGACAGCAGTAATTGTACTAGCATTATTGCCTTATCAATACACCATTATTATTATTAATATACCACCAGGCTCCTCTGCTTATGGAATTTTCCAGACAAGAATACTGAAGTGAGTGGCCATTTACTTCTCCAGGGGGTCTTCCCAACCCAGGAGTCAAACCCATGTCTCCCGCGTCTCTTGCATTGGCAGGCAGATTCTTTACCATAATGCCACCATATATAGATATACCATTATTACTATTAATATTATTATCATTATTATCCACCTAATTATCAGGACTTCTTGGAAACTGTTTAGAGTTAGCAGTCTAAAGAGATGGAAGCAAGAAAGCAAGATCTATGGTCCCATATGAATAAAATCTGCCCTCTTGACCTAAAGTCCTCCCCCCTCCGCCCCCCAGCTGCTAAGCCACAGTTGCTACCCAGAGTAATGATTAGACTTAAGTGACTTTTATTTTGCCACTTTTTTTTTCCTTTTCTCCTCTTGACTGCTTCTAGAAATAGATGTTTATTTAATCAGCTAGCCAAGGGAAATTTCCCTTTATAACTCTCATGGAACTGAGGAATATAAAGAATGTGATCATTTATAAAAACAGGTGAAATGGCTCATTTTCCTGTAATTTTCACCACATGCTTAAGGTGATAGTTTCATGAACACAACAAAGAGGATAAACAGAATGATTCACTATTTTCTCAAACGGATTTTTGCAGTGACGTTTTGCAACAGTATAGAAATTATTTCTTGAGGAAAAAACATTCTCATCTTCACACACAAACAAAAGAAAACCCCTACAAAAGAAAACCCCTGACATTTTTCTTCTCTAGAGGATGTCCTTCTACAAGACCTGCCTTTCACCTTTGCAGTCAGCTCCAGGTGTTAATAGAAAATACTTTGGTGTCTCTAACTCCTGCAAACCATGAATCATTTCCAATTCCTGTAGAAATGAGAATTAACATCCTGAGTTTATGAGGTTGGCATTCACCTACAAAAACCAGGCCTCACATTGGAATATAAATATTTCTGGATGAAAGCAAGGCTTAGAGAAGAGAATCCCAAACTTCTCACATGTTATTTCTCTCCATGTCTCCTCCTCAATCTTTAAACACACACACACACACACACACACACACACACTTTGAGACCCTTGGTACTGGTTCAAAAAGCTACTGGCACTACAGCAAACAGCAAACACAAAATAAAGTAATTTGCTCCAACAAAGCCCTTCAAATGACTAGCTAGAGCAAATCACAACTATATCTTTTGTCCTTTCATTTTAATAGCCATTGCAGAGGTGTGTAGGGGGCCATAAGTAATCATCTGAGGGGTAAGAGACACTGGAGAGATAAAGCGGGGATCATTCCAAATATAGATTTCACACCACGTCAATGACATCATTGGCCTCCAAATGAAAATGAACCTGCTTTGGCCTTTATGACTAGTTAGCGGGCATCCCATTCTTCATGTGGTGTGGAGGACACCCATATTTTTCCAACTTTGTGAGTGTGGAGGACGCACAGGCCATGATAAAGACAAACACTCTCAAAATATATAACTACCAAGCCTGGACTCCTACTGCAGGAACTAATCACAGGGCTGCCCAAGTTTGCTCCCTAATATTATTTAAAATTATAAAATCACTAGCACCTTGCACTGTCTCTTTCATTGACAGCTTAACAAGAAGGCCAGTGGCTAACTGGCCTTGAGGACCCCCCCTTGCCTTGCCCCTTAAAGTACTTAGTGATATTTTCAGGGAAGCTTGTGCCTTTCCTCTGGGAGCCAGGCCAATCCTAGTAGAAGGATGGCTTCTGGATAAATCAACATGAGCATATTTATTGCATCATCTGGTCAGTTACATATTCTCATTATTAATCTCCCCTTGTGTTGAGCAACTAACTCAATCTAAAACTAGGGTTGTCATACAAAAGATAGCACACCCAGTTAAATTTTAATCTCAGATAAAACAGATATTTAGTATAAGTATGCCCCATGTCCTATTTGGGGTATAAGTGTGTGCTAAGTTGCTTCAGTCTTATCCAACTCTTTGCAAACCTATGGACTGTAGCCTACGAGATTCCTCTGTCCATGGGATTCTCTAGATAAGAATACTGGAATGGGTAGCTGTTCCCTTCACCAGGGGATCTCTTGACCCAGGGATAAACCCCACATTTCTTACACACCCTGCATTGGAAGGTGGATTCTTTACTACTAATGCCACCTGGGAACTTAGACTTAAAACTATTTGATCATCTGAAGTGCAAACTTAACTGGTTACCCTGTATTTGTACTTGCTAAATTTGTCAGGCTAGATTCCTGTTCAAAGATATTCATGCCTCATCTTCAATGTGAGAGTTTAAATTACCCCTCCATCAAAATGTATCTGTCTTAACCACGTAATCTGCTTTGACTTCATGGTGGGTGGAGTGTGATTCTTACCTTGAGTTGGGTTTGGCTTTGTGAATTTATCTTGATCAATGAGATGTTAGCGGATGTGATGTAAACAAAGGCTTGAACGGGGTTTTGTAGTTTGGCTTGAATTTATATACTTCCAGCATTACCATGTACCAGGGATTAGCTCAGACCCCAAAATGAACATGTGTGGTACAGCCCTGAACCCAGGCAGCTTGAAGGAATGAAGCCCCATCAATTTCAGTACTGGATGCAGAGCTGCTCAGACAAGCCCAGCCTAGAACAGCCAACTACTACCCAGTCGGCAGTATTGTTTCAGATCCTGAATTTAGGGGTGGTTGAAAGTGAAAGTGAAGTCACTCAGTCATGTCCAACTCTTTGCGACCCCATGGACTGCAGCCCACCAGGCTCCTCTGTCCATGGGATTTTCCAGGCAAGAGTACTGGAGTGGGTGCCATTGCCTTCTCCAATGGGGTGGTTACTCAGGAGCAATTATAGCATTTGCTGAGTATGACACTATTACATGAAACTGGTTTTAAACATATGAAAAAAAAAACTTTGTTCCCTTAAACTTTTTCTGAAAATAGCCAAAGCTTCCCTTCAGTCTTCACTAACATAGATGTGGTAATCTCACAAAATATTGTGCCAAAGGTCAGAACAAGTAGGTTAAAATCTCACCTTCACTATTTGTAAACCATATAATTGTGGGCAAATAGATGAATTTCTGAATATGTTAGCCTACCTGTGATATGGGGATAATTTCTATCCGTCTGCTCACTAAAGTTAAAGTGAGTGATCAATGAGCCAATGTGTCAAAAGTGCTTTGGTAAATTGTAAATTTCTGAATGAATATGTATGAAGCATTTAGAAACATGTCTTGCAGAAAGTAAGTGCTGTCTGTGTGTTTGCTAAAAAAACAAGTGTGTACGTGCAGAAATGCACAGCCATCTCCATTATAAACATTTTATCTACTCAACATTTTTTTGGCACGTGCCCTGTGCTAAGCATGGTAGATAATTATAGAGTAAGGAGGGTGTTAAGAGAACTAAGAGGAAAGTTTCCTATCAGGTGGGAAGGTCAGGAAAAAGCTTCTCAGAAGAAAAAGATGTGAGATACTATAATTACATGCCACATTAAGTTACAGAGCTCTTTCTCACTCACGTGCATAGAAGCCAGCTGCACTAATGATGTCATGGAATTCTCTGGTAGGTTCAGAGATACGGTCACTTAGAGAATGGCAGCAACAGCTCTCTCTCATCCCAATGTACACAGTTATATTTTTCCAGCACAAGTAGAAATGGGGGGTATGGAGAAGAGGAAAGGAGAGAGAAAAAGCCACAGAAGCCCGTTGGAAACTCTATAAATCAATACGACTGACGCTGTCATTTTCAAGAAAGCTGAATTAACTTTTTCTATTTGGCTTGTTTTGGGGTGGCATGAAACCCATTTTTTGCATACAAAAGATGTGAACTTTTCAATTTTCAATTTATATTGTCTTTGATAAAGCTAAATGCTGGTTTTTATCTACCAAAAAAAGAACCATTAATAAATGTTTTAGTCAAACTCTATACAGCTACTGTCTTTTTAAGCAGGGCTCCAGCTTTCAATACAGACACCAGAACTGCATTTCAAGGTGTGAACCAAGATGTGTGAAATCCAAACGTGGAAATTCAAGCACCTTGGTGGCTCGAACAGTAAAGAATCTGCCTGCAATGTGGGAGACCTGGTTTTAATCCCTGGGTTGGGAAGATCCCCTGGATAAGAGAATGCCAGCCCACTCCAGTATTCTTGCCTGGAGAATTCCATGGACAGGGGAGCCTGATAGGTTACAGTCCACAAGGTCACAAAAAGTCAGACACAACAGAGCGACTAACAAGCACTAGCAACATCAACTGTCTTAGTGCAGACAGAATATCAAAAACAGAGAGGAAGGAAGGAAAAGAGGGAGGTGGGGGAAGGATTAGGTTTGATAATAGTTGTACAGAAAAATCCACCAATAAACATTTGTTGAAAACCTATGTACATTTAATGCTGGACATTTAAATCTAAATAAAATGTTTCCTGTCCTGAAGGAGTTCACAGTTCCATGTAGGAAACACACAGGCAGACGGGCAATTAAGACACAGAAACTGGCTAAAAACAGAGAAATTATATAGGAAGAGTAATAGGCTATGGATACACAGAAGACAGAGTGCTATAGAACTTTACAGAAGGGTTTTACAGAGAACGTTCAATCAGGTGCAATACTGGGATCTTATGGGAAAACAGTTGACCCAGCTAACAACATCACACCTTTCCTTCCTAACAGAACCCTCCTCTCTTCAGGTATCAAGCAGATTTCTGAGAAGACTGCTCTAGACCAATTTTTGGTGGTGTTCAATCGCTCAGTCGTGTCCGACTCTTTGCAACCCCATGGACTGCAGCACGCCAGGCTTCCCTGTCCTTCACCATCTCCTGGAGCTTGCTCAAACTCATGTCCATTAAGTCGGTGATGCTATCCAACCATCTCGTCCTCTGTTGTCCCCTTCTCCTCCTGCCTTCTACATTTCCCAGCATCAGGGTCTTTTCCAATCAGCTCTTCGCATCAGGTGGCCAAAGTACTAGACCAAGGGAATGAGTCAAACTTGTTCTGACCAGTCAGGGTCATCCCATTCCCTTTGCCTGTGATGGTTTAGGAGTAACCATGTGACCCATTTCTATCCAATAAGCCATAAGAGGAAATGTGTTGAGCACTGGGAAAATTTCTACTTAATTAATTAAAAAAAAAAAAAAAAAAAGAAGGCTCAAGAGAAAATAGCCCTTGATCTACCACTTCTGTCTTTCTACATCGGCATAACATCTTGTCTATATAATATCATGAATCTTTTCCTTCCTAACAGATCCTAACCTGGTGGTTGTAGCAACGGCAACTCACATAACCACAAAAGGAAACATCACCAGCCCTCTGAAGTTGGCAGAGGGAAGAGATGAGGACAATGATCGTCAAGTCACAGAGCCAACCCTGGAACCACCATCTCCAGACTTCCAGTTAAGCGAGATGATAAATTCCCATATCATTTAAGCCACTCTGCCAGTACACTGTTGCTTGTAACTGAAAAATTCAAACTCGGGGCAGAGATGAATGAGACTTTGTCACTGACATCATGGACTCACAGTATAGTCAAGAAGCTTACAGTTTAGGGACATTCTGGTCTGGGTCTTGAAGTATGAGTAAGAGCTTTTCAGATAGACTGATAAGGGATGAGGTATGCTAATCCAGGGAGAAGCACAGAGCATGAAAGATAACTAGATGGCAGACCACTTAGGGCTCAGGCCACACTAGATGTGCAGGCTTTATCTTCCAAGTAATAAAAGGCCAAGATTTAAGCAGAGGTTGATAGAACTTACTCTGCCTATAACATAAAAGGGGGATGGGAAAGAAGGGAGGTCAGGGGAAAGAAACCAGTTAGTAAGCTGCCCACTGGGTGTGAATGTAACATCGCCCTCAAACAGGCATTTTTGCTTTGCCTTGAGGTAAAGATTAACTTTTTACACAGCTTAATCCAACTTCCTCTGACTTGGCCTGTCACTTTTCCTACTCTCAGTGATCCTCACCTGATATTAAGCAGTATTTACCATTTAAATTCTCTCAGAATGTAGTTTACTTGGCTTTAGCATCAACAGTCTAGGAAATTTGCCCTGCTTGGTAAGGATGAATGAAATTAAAATAATGAAAATCAACCAAAAAAGCAAAAAGTAGGAGCAATGCAATGCTGTACTCTGTTTCTCCAGAGAAGCAAGGAGGCTTAGCACGAAGGACACAGAAAAGGGACACAAAATGCAGAGACTCTGCCGCTGATGACCTATGCAACTTGCATGAGCCATCTATGTCTCTCCTTATCGGATACCCTGCCCGTGTTACTTACAGGTTAGATAGGATAATCCTGCAGCACTTGAAAACTTCAAATTCTGTGATTCTAATACTCTTGAAAGCCTCCTCTAGGTCATGTACTATACTAACTTGTTTACATATTTTATTTCATTTGATCTTACTAGCAAACCTGCTGTTGCTGCTAAGTTGCTTCAGTCGTGTCCGACTCTGTGCGACCCCATAGACGGCAGCCCACCAGGCTCCCCCATCCCTGGGATTCTCCAGGCAAGAACTCTGGAGTGGGTTGCCATTTCCTTCTCCAATGCATGAAAATGAAAAGTCAAAGTGAAGTTGCTCAGTCGTGTCCGACTCTTAGTGACCCGGTGGACTGCAGCCTTCCAGGCTCCTCCGTCCATGGAATTTTCCAGACAAGAATACTAGAGTGGGGTGCCATTGCCTTCTCCAGCAAACCTACATGCTCTATTACATCCATTGTTCAGATGAGAAAACTGATGACCTATCACAATATGAAGTAGCAGAACCAAGATCAGAACCCAGGCCCAACTGACCTCAAAACCAATGTCTATGTTTTTAATAATTTTTTCCCATGATATTCTAAACATACATGATTAGTGTAGAAATTCTGCAAATACAATCAACATAAAGAATCATATGTGTTGTCTTAAATCTGCACTGAGAATTGTGAGATTATGCTGGTCTTTATTTTCCTCTTTGTAGCTACACATAAAAACTTTGTATACTTTCTTTCTTTACTGTTTGGGAACATTCCTTCATAGTTGACATCTAACACTTCATACAGCTTTGTACCATGCTCTGTTTACTAAATATCCTTCTGAGCATTTGCTCTGTTACTAAAATTCTTCATAAATATTTTGTAGCTGCATCACATTTTTTAAAGTATTCCCTTATTATTAAATGTTTAGGATAGATTTTCATGTTTTTTTAATATAAATAACACCTTGTCAAATATCTTTTAGATTGATTTTAGAAAAATGATTTGCAAATTTTATAAAATATTTTCCATGGTCCTGTTATATATTATCAATAGGCTTTGCCATTAAAAAGAGTTTAAGCAACTCACTCTCACAAGCACTCTATCAAAGTGTCTACTGCATGCAATCCTCCTGACATGATTTTTCAAGTCTTTAACCATTATGCTTAAAGAGGTTGATCATGTTTTCTGTGTTTATTAGATGTTTTGAGTTCCTCTCTGATGAATGGGCTATCCAATTTTCTGTTCTGGGCTATCCAGTCTCAGCATTTCACTTGTCAACGGCATGGGCTCCTTATATATCAGCATCTTCAACCTACTGTCTGTCATGTATGTCAGCTGATGCCTTTTGCAAAAACCCAATATAAGAATTTCTCACTCTGTTTTTCCCACTGGTTCTATGGAACATAAATGTAATGATGTAAACCAGAGAAACAGGAGGCTGTGGCCTGAAAAACTGACACAAAAGATGTTTTAAAAATTAATCTGTCAAGGTCATTCCATTGGTCTGCACTGTGGTGATCAGAGGCTGTCATGCAGGTGATTAAGCTTGAACATTAAGGATTCCAGGAATCTCCTGTGAGTACATCTCCTTGGCCCTGAGACAATCACACTGCATGTGGGAGCTGATGACTCCAAGCAGTTTGCCAGCAAGAGGATGACCACTTTTATAGCAGGGCCCTGACTATCTGGGTTACTGCCTTCTGCCCCTATAGACTGGCCACAGCAGATATGATTACAGCTACTTCTCTCCATTCCATTTATACAATGAAGTTCATTGACTTGCTCTGACTCTCCTGTTTCTGTGAGCCTTAACCTTTCCCTTAATATCAGTGAGATATGACCTGAATGCCATTCATTTTTTCATCCATTCATTCAAATATTTATTGAACATTTTCTAGGCACTGTGAGTGGCAATGGAGATAAAATGATAAGCAAAAACAAACACAATCTCTAACCTCATGAATTCTAGTGAGAAGAAATGATATTAACCACATAATCACCCAAGTACAGATGGCAGGAGCACAGTATTCTGGGGAAGCATAAAAGACATAGTTGAAGAGGTAAACTTGAGTGGGCCAAAGAGGGCCTTGAACAAAAAGAAGCTACTGACTGTGGTAACTACATCTGGGCTTTGGAAAGGTCACTCTGGCTGTTGGATGGGATGAAACATGGGGGTAGAGGAAATTAACATTTAGAAGGCAGTAGAACATTTGGAGCCTGGTGCTGTGGTCCAGGAGAAGTGATGGAGTAGCTTGGGGTAGACTTGATGGGGTAGACATTTAGATGGAGTTTCTTCATTGCTCTTTGCTTCCTTCTGTTGATCTACTTTGTGGAATCAGGTTCCTAACATCGTAATAGTACCACCAAGTAGGGAAAATGCACTCAGGGGGAGGATAGGGATCTCCTGTCTCTTTTGGCTGTTACCTGAAGGACAAAACTGAATCTCAAGTGACCTTTTCCCAGAGTGGACCTTTGCCCAGCTAGTCAGTATAGTAAGCCAATGAATTCCCATTCTGTGTGGTGTTTTCTGACATCAAATACATCATTTCAACACCAAACAGTTCTACAATTCTCTGACTCCAACCGGGTGTCCTATAATTCAATTCCAACGGTTAACTACCTAGAGTTAGCACAGACCCCCTCAGGTTGAGGGTTCAGTCCCACCAGACTTGCCTCTTTCCAGACACTACATCCGATTCCCAGGTTACTTGCACTTCTGACCAACTTGGATACAAATTCAGGGATCTGCCCTACTCTGCCTTCACATTTTGTAATTTGCTAGAATAAGCATAAGGTGCTATCCTTATTATTACAGTTTATTATAAAGGCTGCAAGGGAAAGTCAGATGAAGAGGTACATAGTCTGAGGTCTAGAAGGATCCTAAACATAGGAGCTTCCATCCCCATAGAGTAGGCATGCACCATCCTCCTGATAAGTGAATATGTTCACCAACATTGAGGATAGGGGCTTTCATGGAGGTTTCATTATGTAGGTACAATTGCCTAAAACCATGGTTAATGGCAATGAAACTCCCCTCACTTTCTCTGGGCTTAGAAGAAAGTAGGAGCTGAAGGTTCTGACCTTCTGATCACATAGTTGGTTTTTCTGGTGACCAACCCCTATCCTGGAACTATTTTAGCTCACCTTTCACTTGAATCATCTCGTTGACCTACAAAAGACATTCTTATCCAGGACATTCCAAGGCTTCTAGGAGCTCTATGCCAGGAACCAGGGACAAAGACCAAGTACTTAATTTTTCTTCTACCACACACTTCTTTTCCCAGTACATTTTAGTCCCTTCTCATTTGTAAGGCAAAACATTAAAAGCAAGTCTTTCTTCCAGACAGAAAAGTAACATCACATTGGGAATTCATACAATCATTCTAAAATCTATTTGGGGTCTTTTAAAAATATATTGATTAATTTTAAAAGAGGTCATTGTTGAGTTCCTACTATATGCCAGATACTGTTCCAGGAACCAAGAATATAATGATGGGTAAGCTGGACAAGATTTACATGCCGAGAGAACTTCCACACTACGGGGAAGACAGACCCATGAACAGTGGACAGATACATTTCTAGTCTCAGGGAGTGGTTAGTGCTGTGAAGAACACAGCTAGAACAATCGGATATAAAAGAACAGTGGAAAGCTATTTCAGATACAGGAGAGGTCAGAGGAAACCCTTCTGAGAAGGAATGGACATTTGGCTGAGCCCTAAACCTTGAGAGGGAGGAAGCCACATGACTTTGGAGAAAGTATTAAAAAAAGAAGAGCAAGCGTAAGAGATTTTGTTTGTCAAGTTGTGGTTATACCTAAAACAAATGGCCCCCAAATCTCAATGATGTAACACTATAAAAGTGTATTTCTCTCCAAGACTAAAGTACAATATGCCCCTCAAGGGAAGGGGAGGACTTGCCCTGCCCCAGAAGATCACTGAGGCACAGACTCCTTTCCAAGTATGGCTGCATCATCTGTTAAGGTCGCATCCTCCTCTGCATTCAAGTCGTAGATGGAGAAACACATCACAAGGTTGCATGTGGATGGTTTTATAGACCAGAACCATAAAGGACCATTTCAATCCACATTTTATTGCTTGCAACTCAGACACCTACCTGAGAGGAGACAAGGAAATGTGTGTGTCCAGGAATAAAAGGGAAATGATTTAGTCAACAACCAGCCAGTGTTTGTCACAGGCCCCAAGGTGGCAACAATGTTGTGTTTGCACCAGTCATGAAAAGAGGATGGATTTTCTTCTAAATGACAATAAAGTGTTAGTCACTTAATTGTGTCTGACTCTTTGTGACTCCATGGACAGTAGCCTGCCTGGCTCCTCTGTCCATGGAATTCTCCAGGCAAGAATACTGGAGTGGGTAGCCTTTCCCTTCTCCAGGGGATCCTCCCAATCCAGAGACTGAACCCTGCCTCCTGTATTTCAGGCAGATTCCTTACCATCTGAGCAACCAGGGAAGCCCCAATAAGGTACTGACTACATATGATTTCCATTTGGAAAGCTGTACACTTTGACTGCTGTGTGGAGAATAGATTGAAAAGGGGGTAAAGAATGCAAGCAAGAGAATTGCTAAAGAAGTGTTTGCACTGGTTCCAGGGAAAGCGCTGTATGAAGGTTTTGGCAGCAGAGACAGTGAAGTGTCAAACTCAGAACACTGACAAAACTTGCTTATAGGTTGGATGTGGGATTTGAAGGAAAGATGATGTGTAATTTCCTCAGATGGGAGATTCGAGGAGAGAAGCAATTTCTGTGGAGTAGAAACATCCAGAGTCCGTGTTAGCCATGGCAGATGTGAAGAGTGGAGAGACATGCAAGAGCTGAGGTTTCAGGAGAGATGTGAGTATGTGAATTGGGAGCTGTGGAGAGAAGCCAGTACATTTAGGAATCCCAGAGCTAAATATTTAATTTAACACCATGGAACTGAATGGGAGAATTGTGTTAGGACAGTGGGCAGAGTCTGTGGGGTAAAGGTCAGAGGCTGATGGATTTGGGGAAGGAAGTATGTTGCTGTTGTTCAGTCACTCAGTCGTGTCTGACTCTTTGTGACCTCAAGGACTGCAGCATGCCAGGCCTCCCTGTCTTTCATCATCTCCGGGAATTTGCTCAAACTCATGGCCACTGAGTCAGTGATGCCACCCAATCATTTCATCATCTGTCATCCCCTTCTCCTTCTCCCCTCAATCTTTCCCAGCATCAGAGTCTTTTCCAATGAATCAGCTCTTTGCATCAGGTGGCCAAAGTATTGGAGCTTCAGCTTCAGCATCAGTCCTTCCAATATGAATATTCAGGGTTTATTTCCTTTAGGATTGCCTGGTTGATCTCCTTACTGTCCAAGGGACTCTCAAGAGTCTTCTCCAGCACCTCAGTTAGAAGGCATCAATTCTTTAGCGCTCAGACTTTTTTATTGTCCAGCTCTCAGATCTGTACATGACTACTGGAAAAACCATAGCTTTGACTATACAGACCTTTGTTGGCAAAGTAATGCCTCTGCTTTTTAATATGCTGTCTAGGTTTGTTATAGCTTTTCTTCCAAGGAGCAAGTGTCTTTTAACTTCATGGCTGTAGTCACTGTCTACAGTGATTTTGGAGCCCATGAAAATAAAGTCTGTGACTAATTCTATTGTTTCCCCATCTATTTGCCATGAAGTGATGGGACCAAATGCCATGATCTTCATTTTCTGAATGTTGAATTTTAAGCCAGATTTTTCACTCTTCTCTTTCACTTTCATCAGGAGTTTCTTTAATTCCTCTTCACTTTCTACCATAAGGGTGGTGTCATCTGCATATCTGAGGTTATGGCTATTTTTCCTGGCAACTTGATTTAAGCTTGTGCTTCTTCCAGCCCAGCATTTTGCATGATATACTCTTCATATAAGTTAAATAAGCAGGGTGACAATACACAGCCTTGACGTACTCCTTTCCCAATTTCAAACCAGTCTGTTGTTTCATATTGCAACCAATATGGGAACCATTATTTTCAGTGAGAGGTCTGTAGAAATGGGGCAGGAGGTATAGGTAGAGACAAGTGTTAAAAGCATACATTAAGCAAAGGGTCTGCACCAGGAAAGTGTGGTAGGCTGTCTGGCAGAGTCCGGTGCCCATGAGACATGTGTCAATGAAGTGAGATCAGCCTACCCTGTTTGGAGATATTCTCCACCAGTACTCAGCTGCTTGGTGCTCAGTCAGTAAAGAATCTGACTGCAATGCAGGAGATCTGGGTTTGATCCCTAGGTCAGGAAGATCCCCTGGAGAAGGAAATGGCAACCCACTCCAGTATTCTTTCCTGGAGAATCCCATGGACAGAGGAGACTGGCAGGCTACTGTCCATGGGGTCACAAGATTTGGACGCTAGGCTGGGGTTTAATCAGATGAGTTTACTTGGGGCAGCGGGCAAAGGATGGGTGCTGTGTAATTAGGAATTTGGCCTCATCAAAAGAGAGGTCTACTCTTTGTTTGACATCTGGGATGTAACCTCCAAGCCCTTGGAATTTCCTCCATGATAGGAATGTCTTTTGTTATTCCTGATGGGCCCCTCAGAAGACACCTACGAGCTTATGGAAAGTAGATAGCTCAGGGTGGGAATGGTCACATCTGATAGAATTGAACAGGAGACACTGCAGAAACACCAAATGTGTGTTTAGAAAGCAGGGGCTTTGGGTCACATGGTATCAGTTGACCCTGGGGCAGAGTTTAACCACCCGGGTAATCAATCAGTCATTTCTATATAACGAAGCTCTAATAAAAACCCTAACCTCCAAAGTTTGGATGAGCTTCTGAGCTGGCTATACTCCTGAGTATTGTCACATTATCAGCACCGGAGGGTGATCTGCCCTGAGAACAATGAAAGCACTGTGTTTGGAACCTATCCAGACTCTGCCCAGTGATTCTCTTCTTCTAGCTGATTTTAATTATAATGCCCTTATCATAACTATGAACATAAGAGCTTTCAGTGGGTTTCTCTAGCAAATTATCAAACCTGAGGATGGTTTCAGAAACCTCTGTTATGGGTTGAATTGTGTCCCCTCAAATTTGTATGTCAAAGTCCCAACTCTCAGGACCTCAGAATGCGACCTTGTTTGGAAATTGGATCATGGAAGATGTAATTAGTGAAGTTAGGGTAAAGTCATATTGAAGTAGTGTGCATGCTCACTCACTCAGGCATGTCCGTCTCTTTGTGAGCCTATGGACTGTAGCCCACCATACACTTCTGTCCATGGAATTTTCCAGGCAAGAATACTGGAGTGGGTTGTCATTTACTACTCCAGGGGGTCTTCTTGACCCAGGGGTCAAACCCATGTCTCTTGCGTTACCTGCATTGGCAGGTGAATTCTTTACCACTGTGCCACCTGGGAAGCCCATTCTGGAGTAGGGTGGGCCTCTAATTCAGTATGACTGGTGGTCTTATAATGAGGGGAAATTTGGACACAGACACAAACACAGGCAGAACATCATATGAAGATGAAGGCAGAGACTGGAGTGATGCTTCTGTAAGCCAGGAATGTCAAAGATTGCCAGCAAAGCACTAGGACCTGCAGATAGAGGCATGGAACAGATTCTCCCTCACCACCCTTACAAAGAATCCATCTTCCCAACACCTCGATCTTGGACTTCTACCTTGCAGAACTGTGAGACAATAAATATATGGTGTTTAAGCCACCAAGCCTGTGGTATTTTGTTACAACAATTCTAAGAAAAATCTTCAAATTGGTGACAGAAGTTTTGGGAAGACTTGGCAGTCTGGAGCACGAGGCTTGTAACCTCACAATTTGGCTGACTCCAGGGAGGTGTCTAGGCTAGACACATAAGGATGTAATGACATATGGAAAGACGGATAGTGAGAAAGTACTAAGGGCAATAGCAAGTGTGTGGGTTAGTCGCTCAGTCGTGTCCAACTCTTTGCAGCCCCATGAACTGTAGCCTGTCAGGCTCCTCCATCCATGGGATTCTCCAGGCAAGAATACTGAAGTGGATTGCCATTCCCTTCTCCAGAGGATCTTCCTGTCCCAAGGATCGAACCCAGGTCTCCTGCATTGCAGGCACATTCTTTACCATCTGAGCTACAGGGAAAATCAACTGATGGTTAAAGAATTACTATAGTTGGGATATTCAAAGCGTGAGATGGAAAGGTAGGATTGATGTCAGAAGGTGATCTCATAATCCCAATCTTAAGATAAAGATTTTGGAGGTGATGCAGTTATTGGCAATTACAAAGTATAACATGAGACCAGGGGAAAGCAGCTGAAGGGGAGGAGAAGAAATCACCAGAGATAAGGAAGTAAAGGAATCAAGAGGACCAGTGTTGACTGTGATCATCTACATAGATGCTGAAACTCCCAATGATGATGACAGAATAGAAGGAAGAAAGGAGAGGCCAGGCATATTCTTCAGTGAATAAGAGGGAACAACTCAGGTGTCCACAGGTGAAATCTAAAAGAAAGGGTACTGGGTCTGATGACACAGGCTTTAATGGAACCTGAGCAATGACTGAAGCAGAAGTAAAAGTGGCTTGAAAGTGTCAAAGGAGGGGGATCAAAATTGATACCCACCCACCTCCAAATCTTAGTTACAAGAGAGGACCTGACTTGTACTGAATTTTGAATTCATTGAACTTAGCATTTACCCTGTAGGTTAGGGAAAACCAAAGTGGTATTTTCAAAAAGCACCTGACTGTCCTAAGTGTAAAAGTTATATAAGGACTCCAAATATCCAAGACATGAAAAAGAAAAAACAGCACATAATACGCAGCTAGAAAGTTGAGCTTGGATTTGAACTCTGTTCTCTGTGGCTCCACATATATAAGAAATAACCCCCTTACAAACAGAAATCTCTGCTGCTCCTTTTTGGGAAGAATTATACTTCCTCATATCACTGAAATTAGGATTTGATCAGTAAGCTATGATCAGTATTAATGTGCATCACTTCCCTGCAGAAGTCTTAGGTCCAGTGTGTGATCACGGTGTTCGAAAAGAGCCACTCTCTACCATAAAACCAACAATGCTCTAGAGAAAGGCAGCTCCATCAGTACAGGTCCCAGAGAAGGATGATCTGGAGCAGACTTAGCCAGTTGAAAACAACAAGCAGCATAACCCTGGTAGCTCAGCTGGTAAAGAATCTGCCTGCAATGCAGGAGACCCAGGTTCAATTCCTGGGTCAGAAAGATCCCCTGGAGAAGGGATAGGCTACCCCCTCCAGTAATCTTGGGCTTTGCTGGTGGCTCAGTTGGTAAAGAATTTGCCTGCAATGCAGGAGACTGGGGTTCGAGCCCTGGGTTTGGAAGATCCCCTGGAGGAGAGCATGGCAACCTACTCCAGTATTGTTGCCTGGAGAATCCCCATGGACAGTGGAGCCTGGTGGGCTACAGTCATGGGGTTGCAAACAGTCTGACACAACCGAGCAACTAAACACATAAAACAGCAGCATAAATGCAAAAATAAAATAAATGTTGATTGCTGAAAACCACAGAGACTGGAGCCACTTGTTATTGCTGCAGAGACTAACCTATCCTGATACAGGAAGGAATCAAGGATAATCTGAGGTTCCAAGCTTGGATATCTAAGTAGGTGGAAGTACCACTCAGTAATCTAGTAAAATCAGAGGGAGGAAGCACTTTTGCCCAGAATTCTCCATCCAGTCTGGGCTTCCTGATAACAATTTCCAACTTTTTGAACATAGCTTAGTCATTCTGGGAATGAGCTTTGCAGTAGTAACTCTCCACACTGGAAGCAACCCTCAAATGGTACTCCTGACATTGCTACCCCAGCATCAGTCTCCCTCCAGTTTTACTAGGGATGCAGGCACTGGGGACAAGATGGTAGGGACATCTGTACACACCCAGAGGTCACAGGAAAATGTCTTACTGCTCTGCAGAAAAATTTTCACAGTGTAAACACAACAAAAAGGGACTTTCTAACAGCTAGACAACATAATAAGAACATTCCCATGACTGGAACAAGTCATTTTAAGACATCCATTGTTTAGACTGCAAATTCCTGACAACTTTGCCTGCTTCTATTACACTATACTAGTTTATTCCTGCTCAAACAGCCATAAAAATAATGTGAACAGAACAAAGTCTCATTTCAACTAGAGTTATAGCCTCCTTCTTCAGTTTTTCGCAGAAACTGTTTTCTTGTATCCTCCAGGCAAGAGTTTACTGAGATAACAGCCCAGAAAGTGAAAGCCTTGCATTTTTATACCACCACCCCACATCCTTCCCTGAGTGTGACTGATAGTGGCTTCTTCATTAAACTTATCTCCAGGAGACAGGGAGGAGGCACCTTGTAGTCACTAGTCTATTTGTTCGGTCTTTGCTCCTGTCAGCCTTCCTTTATTTTCTTGCTTTATCAAATGCCTGCTGGAGGAGTTGAACATCCAGGCATAATGTGCAGTTGTGAACACTAAGTTGTCCCTCTCTCTTACGAATGGAGCTGCCACGTGGACACTGCAGCAGGAGGCTGAGGGGAGGGACCGGCTCTCACAGGGTTCATCAGAGACTCTGCAGGAGTTAAGCCCCGAGACAAGCTCTGTTCAGACTTTACTGTCACTGCCCTGTTTGACAATAATGGTCCTCTAAGCGGCCAGTCTCCCGTCTCACCTCATCTAATAGATCCATCATCCACCGTGCAGCAAATGAGATCTTTCTAAAAATTCAAGTTGGATCACATCCTTGTCCTACTTGGAATGTTTCTGCAGACCATCAGGGGGTAGAAAGTACCCATTCTTCAGCACTTACACTTCAAAGTCCCTCACCATCTCTCCCAGGCTACTCTTCTAGATTTTTCCTTCTGCATCCTGCTCTCATTGCATAGACTTTAAGTATTTTCTACCTGGAAAATTATTATTATTATTATTTTACACACAGGATCTTAATTCTTTGACCAGGGATCAAACTTGTGCACCCTTCAGTAGGAGCATGGAGTCTTAATCACTGGACCACCAGGGAAGTTCCTGGAAAACACTCTCTTCACATCTTTCGAATCCAAACCCTTCTCTGGAAGCTACCCCTGCATGCCACATTCCACCCCATCCCATATTTCATCCCAACCTTGGTGGGTAAAGGGCTGCCTCATCATGGCTCTATTACTGCACCACAGTTACAGACTCACTCCTTATTTCTATTCAATTTTTATATTCACAAGAAAAAAGAACCATTTTATTCTAGCATGAGTGTAGTGTACAATATATAAATAGGCTTCATTTCTGTTTCCAAGTGTTTAAAGAGTGTGAAGTGAGCTCCCCCAATGGCTCAGTAGGTAAATAATCTGCCTGCAATGCAGGAGACACAGGAGATCCTAGTTTGATCCCTGGGTTGGGAAGATGCCCTACAGAAGGAAATGGCAACCCACTCCAGTATTCTTGCTGGGAAAATCCAATGGACAGAGGAGCCTAGCTACAGTCCAAAGGGTCCCAAAGAGTCAAACATGACTTAATGCGTGCACATATACACACAGTGTGAAGTGCTAGGAATCAAAGGTAAGAAAGGTCTAGTCCATGCTGTAAAGGGACAGTCAGAACTGTAGGGCAAACGAGCACTTTCAAAAATAATTGCATTATGTAAAAATAAAGCTGTGTCACAAGAGGTCCATATATCTTCCTTAAAGGAAAAAGGTGAATGAACCAACAAACACAATTAGGAGGAATTACGACCTCATTACTGGCTTTGTTTGGAGGCTAAAAATGGTTTAAGGAGATGCCTGTGGGTGCCAAGATGACAAACGATGGACCTGTGATGGTTAATTTTATGTGGCAATTTACACCAGAGTGTTGAGATGTTTGATCAAGCATTATTCTAGGTGTTTCTTTTGCAGTGTTTTTGGATGAGATTAACATTTAAATTGGTAGACTGAGTAAAGCAGATTGCTTTTTTTAATCTGGGTGGGCTTCATCCAATCAGTTGAAGGCATGAATAGAGCAAAAAGATTGACTCTCCCTCAAGGAAGAGATAATTCTTTCCTGTCTCTGAACTAGGATTTTTTTGTTTGTTTTGTTTTCCCTGGATTTGTACTCAAATGGAAACACTGGCTCTTCCTGAGTCTCAAGCATGCCAGCCTTCAGACCCAAATTATACCATCAGTTCTCCTCATCCTCAGGTCTTTGGATTCAGACTGGAATTAAACCATCAGCTCTCTTGCATATCCAAGCTTTCTGACTCACCCTGAAGATTGTGGGATTTGCCCTTTTCCATAATTGCATGAGCAAGTTCCTTATAATAAATCTTTTCATCAAGGGATTTATGTATGCATATATGTATGTGTGTGTTGGTTGGTTGGTTTTATTACTGGTTCTGTCTCTTTGGAGAACCTTGACTAATACACCTTCTTATAGTGATGATAATAAAGATACTATTGCTTACTCAGGGCTTGGGCTCTTGAGCCAGGTGGTATGCATGCAAATCCCAGCCCTACCATTGATCAGCTTTGTGACCTTGGATGAGCTATTTAACTATTCCAAACCATGAGATCCTCATTTGTAAACTGGGGATAATAGTAGTGCCTACTTCATAGGACTGTTAGGAGGATAAGATTAAATAAGTGAATATACAAGGGGAGCATAGCACAATGTAGGGACACAGTAAGCCTGCAATAAACATTAGTGTAGCAGGCTTCCCTGGTAGCTCAGAGGTTAAAGCATCTGCCTGCAATGCAGGAGACCCAGGTTCGATCCCTGGGTTGGGAAGATCCCCTGGAGAAGGAAATGGCAACCCACTCAAGTATTCTTGCTTGGAGAATCCCAGGGACAGAGGAGCCTGTTAGGCTACAGTCCATGAGGTCGCAAAGAGTCAGACACCACTGAGCGACTTCTCTTACTTACTTACTTACTTACAGGCATCAGCATTTATTGTCAACCCACTAAAATGGTCACTATTCTATCTGTTTTACACACATGGGCCCCCTGAATCCATACAACTCTGTTACAAAGATGCTCATGTTCCCATTGTGCAGTGAAGCAAACCAAAGCAGCATAGCCCAAGGGTAAATAGCGTGGCTTTGGGGCTTCCCTGGTGGCTCAGTGGTAAAGAATCCACCTGCCAACACAGGAGATATGGGTTCGATCCCTGATCCTGGAAGATCCACATGCCACAGAGGAACTAAGCCCGTGTGCCACAACTACTGACCTTGTGCTCTAGAGCCCAGGAGCCGCAACTATCGAGCCCACGTGCTGCGATTACTGAAGCTTGCATGTCATAGAGCCCATGCTCCACAATAAGATTATTGAAGCTTGCATGTCATAGAGCCCATGCTCCACAATAAGAGAAGCCATTACAATGAGAAGCCTGTACACTGCAACAACGAGTAGCCCTCACTCTCTGCAACTAGAGAAAAGTCCATACAATGAAGACCCAGCACAGCCAATGAGTAAATAAAGTTACTAAGAAGAGTGTGGCTTTGAAATTGGATATACTACCTATGGGACCCTGGGCATTTAAGTCTCACTTTCTTCACAACTGAATTGATTTAATAGGGTTATGTTTGGAAAAATGTAAGATATAAAAAGCTTAGCTTAGTGCTAAACACATATTCGGCACTCCACAAATTTGTTATAAAATGTTATTGTTAAAGATATTATTATTAATAATAACTATTATTGAAATTGAGGCCTGAATTTCAATCTTATATAATTGAAACTGAGAACTGAGCCACATTCTGGGTGACTCAAACCTAAGTGTCTAACACTGCTCTGTCCTCTGCCATCGGACGACCTCTACCAGCTGGAGCAGAGGCTGAGGATGTGGGGCAATAAGAAAATGAATCATGGGGAGGAAAGAACCAGGAGTGTAGGGTCAGCAGATGAGATCTCTTACATATAGAACATATAGAACAATATATAGAACAATAAGGTCATACTGTATAGCAGATCTCTTACATATAGACAATAAGGTCATACTGTATAGCACAGGGAACTATATTCAGTATCCTGGGATAAACCATAACAGGAAAGAATATAGAAAGAATGTACCTATGTGTAGAACTGAGTTATTAATACTTCGCTATACAGCAGAAATTAATGTAACAATGTAAATCAACTATACTTCAATTAAAAAAAGAGAGAGTAAATCAGAAACCCCACCCTAAACAGGCATGCTGAGCTCGGTCTCTCCCCTTCAGAGAGAGAAGAATCTGACTTATCAAGATTCAGCACCTTTTCCCTTGGTCCTGGTGCATTTTTCATGATTTTGCTTTCCAGTAGAAGTCAGTATTGATGTTTCTTAACATGTTCCAATTACATTTTGTATGTGAAAATAAAAAGACAAGTAAAAAAATGCCCTGCCAATAATATCATTCACTGTTGGTTTACATTCAATGCACCTAAAACTTTTCTCCAGAAATGGAAAAAAATAAAGGCCTATCTCCAAGCAGGCACCTCTGGGCCCGGACAACACATAGCATAGGGTCTTCACTCAGAAGTGGTGTCTTCAACCTGAGGATCCCTTCCCTGGGAGTGCCCCGAGGGAACAAGGGCTGAGCTGGGCTCTCTAGAAACCTCCAAAGAAATGGGGTAGGATGGCACGTGCACAGTGGGGACACTTGGTTCCCCACCCTTGTCTTCAATACGAGTTTGTAAAGGGCTTTCCACAGACGTACTATTGAGGGCTTTTCTCCTCACACAGTATGTCCTTGATCTTATGGCTTGAGAACACTGGCTCTGAGCTAGTTTTATATTAGCAATGATGAGTTTTGGCTAAGATGCAAACTTGTCACCTGTGCTGGTCCTCTGACAGTGTACACTTTGGTGAGACAGCTCGGGTGCAATGTCAGCAACCAAAGGGGAGCTCCGGGCTTCAAAGAACAGGCCTGGTGGAGAAGGAAATGGCAACCCACTCCAGTATTCTTGCCTGGAAAAGTCCATGGACAGAGGAGCCTGGTGGGCTGCGTCCATGGGGTTACATGACTGAGCATGTGTGCATGAGGGTGGAGGCTGATGGGTTGGTAGCAATAAACTGGTAGAACTAAAAAAAGAAAAAGAAAAAAAGAGCAGGCCTGGGACCTCGGCCTTACCAGCCCAGCACCCACCCCCCCACAGGTGTTGTGAGGGCCATTTTGTGACACTGGCTTCTCAGCTCTTTTCTCTCTCAACTGCCCAGGCCTCTCACTCTTCCTGGACCCTCCTATCTTCCTTTCCTGAGGCCACTTGCAAGAGCACTCTCTAGAAGGCTGGTCTCCCCAGCCCATAAGGGAGCCAGTTCTGTCACTGAGCCAAGAAGCCAAGATAGTGGTCTTTAAACATAATTTACTTTTTCCACTATCATACTCCCTAAAGGACTTTTTTAAAAAAAGTTTTTGTATCTTCTCATAAGGTTTTACGTTTACATCTAAAATGCTTATCAATGTTCATCGCAGCACTGTTTCTAATAGCCAGGACATGGAAGCAACCTAGATGTCCATCAGCAGATGAATGGATAAGAAAGCTGTGGTACATATACACAATGGAGTATTATTCAGCCATTAAAAAGAATACATTTGAAGCAGTTCTAATGAGGTGGATGAAACTGGAGCCTATTATACAGAGTGAAGTAAGCCAGAAAGAAAAACACCCATACAGTATACTAACGCATATATATGGAATTTAGAAAGATGGTAACAATAACCCTGTGTATGAGACAGCAAAAGAGACACTGACGTATAGAACAGTCTTATGGACTCTGTGGGAGAGGGAGAGGGTGGGAAGATTTGGGAGAATGGCATTGAAACATGTAAAATATCATGTATGAAATGAGTTGCCAGTCCAGGTTCGATGCACGATACTGGATGCTTGGGGCTGGTGCACTGGGACGACCCAGAGGGATGGAATGGGGAGGGAGGAGGGAGGAGGGTTCAGGATGGGGAACACATGTATACCTGTGGCGGATTCATTTTGATATTTGGCAAAACTAATACAGTTATGTAAAGTTTAAAAATAAAATAAAATTAAAAAAAATAAAATAAAATAAAATAAAATGCTTATCATATGCTTAAAAGTTCGAGTATGTGACTCCCGGCTTGTGTATGGTGTGTTTTAAATATATTTTCTTTAAAACCTTGGAGCTGCAGATTTAGTTCCTTTAATTCTCAGAAGATGTCTGCCATATAACATAAGAGGCAAAGTGGTCTTCACTATCAGGCCAGTTAGCTAAGTCAAGTTTGTATTTGGGAAGAATGTGTGCTTCATTTTTTTAAAATTCAACACAATGTGTTAGGAAGCGTCCCTGTGACAAACACCCCATTTATGCATTCTAAGTTTAAGATAGTTGAGATAGATGGATAGCTGAGCTACATGGATAGATGAGATAGATGGATCAAGCAATGGATAGACAGGTAGAGAGCTGGGTGGAAGGAAGGGAGGAAGAGAAGGAGGGAGGGATGGAGGGAGGGAGACTGATGGATGGATAGATTAGACAGATGGACTAGACAGACACCTGTGTGTCTGGCCATGATTCTGAAACCAGCTCCCTTCAAGATTCTCTCAGGAGCTATACATTCCTAAATTACTCTTTTCAGTGCTAAAGAGATGTTTATGCCTTGCAGAAAAGAACAATAGTAAAATTGAGTATAAGATATGGTTTATTTTGAAGAGGGGACAAGGGTTCTTATAAAAGGGAGGGGTGAGTTCTCAAGCAGACCAGTTTTAAGAACAAGGCCAGATGGAGGCTGAGTATCTGGAAAATCATTCCCCTGCAGCCCAGACTCAAGGGTTCAAAGACCTACATCCTTCTGTCAGCCTAGGTCCTGTGTGACTACGATGGGCAAGATGCAGAAACAACCTGTAGTGGGCATGGAGCAGAAATGAGAAGTCAATATTTCTGATGTATTAAGCCTCTGAGACTTTGGAGATGCTTTTTACAGCAGAATAACCCAGTCTATCCTGGCTATTACATACATAACAAAGCTAATGTTGGGTCCCAACCTATGTCTGTGTCTTTATTTCAATTGACGTGAAACTCAAGCGTTAGAGGAAGATGATTTATGGCCCAATATTCTCTATCCATCCAAATCTGACTCACTCTTTAAGGGCTCAGATTTTCTGCATTTGCCTTAATATCTTCCTTTGCTCTCTCATCTCAAAATATTCTTTTTTCTCCTCTGAACAGAGGTGTTTTACTGGAAGATGCAACACAAATGCCTCTAGGAGCCAGGCAGGCAGCATATGTGAGTAATTGGGAAAACTGGAGACCTGTCTACCCTAAAGGCATCCCAATTTAATTAAAACAAGGAGAAGGAGAAAAAAGCACTACACCAGACAAACAGCTATAGCTCTGGCCTGCCAGGTTGTGACCTTGGTTGAATTCATAAGAAATTCAGTGCTTCGACTGGTATTTTAAATGACTCTTTTGAGCTTCCACTTTGTCTTGATCAACAGTAATGAATACGAAGTATTTAACTTCTATCAGGAGTTTACTGCTTATCTCTCCAGCCAGAGGGTAAGTTCCCTGTGGGCAAGGATTAGTTTGCCTCAACAATATGTTGATATAGATTCTGATACAGTGCTTTCATTAATCTTTTTGATGTAATCTGCTTTGAGGTCTTACATAGGAAGGGAAGGTATATTATAAATTATAATTAGCATAACATGGCATAGCACAATATGTTTGGTTAGTATACCTTTGCCAGCAGGTCATTATTCGTCCTTGGAGTCCCCAGGTCATTGGAGAGTGATGGTAAGTGCCAGAAATCCTATGATCCTCCATAAATGTTACTGCCCCCACCTCTGGATGAATTAGGATGGAGGGTGAGTCAGGCAGGCTGAGAAGTCTCTGGTCACTCAGACAGTAAAGAATCTGCCTGCAATGCAGGAGATCTGGATTCTATCCCTGCATTGGGAAGATCTCCTGGAGCAGGAAATGGCAACTCACTCTAGTCTTCTTGCCTGGAGAATCCCATGGGCAGAGGAGCCTGGCGGGCTACAGTCAATGAGGTCACCAAGAGTTGGACATTACTGAGCTATACTTTCACTTTCTGGTTGACATGAGCTCTATGACAGTAACTTGTCTAAAAATCTCTGGGCTCCAGAGACTTATGGCCTGTGTCTCCATCTGAGTTAGGAGCAGATGACAATGATACTCTTCTTTAGAAATAAAGAAACTACTGTCAGTTCTTATGAACTGACTCTAGTTGCTATTCCACCCTAACCAGGAGCCTTTTGCTCTATGGAGGTCTGGGGAGTTGACCTAGATCTTAGCACTTGAACCTGTTTTAATTTCATTTATTTTAACCAGTTAAATTCACTAATTTTAATGTTTAACAATTCCTGTGGTATACAATGTACCCATCACTGCTAAACAATGTTTTTCCAAGCATCAATCAAGCCTACCCATGGCCTCCAAAAGCATCATAAGGGTAGTTTTCTCTCAGGGGGTATGTCTGTCCTCAGTGAGATGTTTCCAGAATTGTTCCACAACTTTATTATTTCAAAATGTTTTTTTTTTTTTTTAATTCAGCAGAAAATAACATATTGCTTTGGCCTTGGGAGAAAAATACTTATACGGTATCATTAGATCCTTGAAGTGGGCTCCATTCATGGAATGTCTGGTCGCCATGCCTTCTATAATACCTCATTCACTCTTTTATTGTTGCTCAGTCACCCAGTCGTGTGACTGAGCAAAGAGTCATGTCCAACTCTTTGTGACCCCATGGACTGCAGCACACCCAGCCTCCCTGTCCCTCACTATATCCCAAAGTTTGCCCAAGTTCATGTCCATTGCACCTGTGATGCCATCCAGCCATCTCATCCTCCAACACCCTCTTCTCCTTCTGCCCTCAATCTTTCCCAGCATCAGGGACTTTTCCAACGAGTCTTTCCATTCACTCTTATCTGGGAGCTAAAGCCCTCTGCCCCACCCACAGGCCCAAGATATACACCTTCTCAAAGCAACCTGATGCATCTGCACAGCCTTCATCATCACACCCTCCCTCTATTGGCAAATGAGTATAACCATGGACCAGGGCTTTGAAACCAGAGACCCAGGGAGACCTACCTTACTGATCCCTGAAGTAGACTCACATCCCATTCTTGCTGATGTGCTGGGTTGTTTCTGGGCACTCAACCTGTAAATGTGGCTCTTGTTCTCCTGATTCAGCCTACAGTCCTGACCTCTCCTTTTCCCAGAATCACTATCTGGGTCCAGGAATCTTCTTACCCATCTCTAGCTTCAGCTACTGTTTATAGGAATCTTCTTACCCATTTCTAGCTTTAGCTACTGTTTGTAATGTCTGCTCCCTCCATTCCTAAATAATTTTTCAAAACTTAAAAAAATTTTTGGACTTTAGGTGATTTACAGTGTTGTGTTAGTTTCTACTGTAGAGCAAAGTGAATTAGTTATACGTATACATATATCCCCTCTTTTTAAAATTTCCTGCCCATTTAGGTCACCACGGAGCACTGAGTAGAGTTCCCTGTGCTCTACAATAGTTTCTCATTACCTATCTATTTTATACATAGTAGTGTGTATCTATCAATCCTAATCTCCCAATTCACCCTCCCTTGTTGTCCATAAATTTGTTCTCTACATCTGCATCTCTATCTCTATTTCTTATTTGCAAATAAGTTCATCTGTATGATTTTTCTAGATACCTGATACAAGTGATATTATACAGTATTTGTTTTCCTCTTTCTGACTTACTTCACTCTGTATGACAGTCTCGACATCTATCCATGTCAGGACTTATTTTAGAACTACCAATTTTGTAGCAGGAGTCAATCTCTCACTCCTAACACAGAGGTATTCTTATTTCTCTCCAGGCCTCCCTGCTGTTGCAGGTGCTACTCCTCCTGCTTGGAGCAGGCACTGGAGCCTGATCCACCCCCTCTGAGATGTGTCTGTGTTGTTGGGGATAAAGGGTGGGCTAGTAGGGTCAGGGCTCCAGAAAGTCTTCCTGGACCACTTTTCCCCATGTCCTCTGTGCTCCCAATCTATTAAGTTCTTCCTTGACTTCATCCCTGGCTTTCTTTTCATTTGGCCTCTTCCTCCCTCTCCTTGCCACCCCTACTGTGAAGTAATTGAGAGCACTTGGCAGGCACTATATTTCTTTGTGTCCAAAGCCCTCAGTTAAGGGAAGGAAGGACAAAGAAGTGATGAGAAGGGTGAAGAGAGGAATGGAAGAAGGCCAGCAGGCTAGTGTGTTTAAGAAGAGAAAGCTTCTGCCTTCTTAACCTACCATATCATCACCACTACAGTTGATTTCCCTGGAAATTTAACAAAATATTTTGAAAATCCACCCCAAAAAGTAAACAAATGAAAACATGAAACACTCTTAAGAATAACTGGTGAATGATGACAATTAATTGCCTGCTTTCAATTAAAGATCACTTTGGTCAGAAACTTGCTAATGCAGAACTTTACCTCCCCCAACCCTCTTTTGGGGCAGAATAAAACAGAGTCTCTAGAGTCAGGGATCTAACAGGCTGTGAATCCATGGAGGATGTTACTGGGGGAAAATCATTTGCTCTTTGAAAGTATAAATAATATCCCAAAATGCTTATAAATCTTAAAAGTCTGCTGATAAGTCAACTTAACCACAGTGGATTTTAAGCAGAGGTGTCCAGGGGAAAGAAGAAAGATACATCTATTTAATTGTTGACTCTAGGAAAATGTCACCTTGTTGAAGATCATCTAGACTTTGGATTCTATTTGGAAATCATTATGTATGGCTCTCCAGGGGTAAAAATGCCCCTAGAAAGCCATGGACTTGAGTTGTGGGCAACTTAATGGAAATGGCCTCTAACTTCATTCTAGACCATGAATAATGCCTACCTACCTATTGCACCGTTTAGAGTAATGAGCCCACTTTCTTGGGAGGCCAGAGAAAATCAGAAGCAGGAATAGATCCTCTACTGTGGGCTGCCTTCAATTTGAGTTATGGAATGAGGTTTACCTGGGAAGAGTAGAGGTCTAAGGATTGGGGCAACTCTCCCTGTAACTGTTAAACATACACCACATTCTCCAAGACACACAGATATCTTGCCATTTTCATGGGATTTAATTCTACCCAAGAACCTGTGTGCTAAATTCATGTTGTAATACAGACAAGGGGTATAATGGTATATAGAAGGTGGTTCTTGCCATAAAGGAACTCATAACTGATGGGCAAGGCAAGCTGTTTATTAGTAGTTATTAATAAATGTAATTTATATTTAGCATGATGTTTTCAATAAGAGATTTTTAAAAAGGTGATTTTCTGGCAGAAATACCAGGGAAAGCTTTACAAGGGACAATGGGTTCTGAAGCATATATAAGGGGTTTCTGTGTGAAAAGGCAAGAAGGTATTGGCAGAATAATGTCATGTACAAAGGCAGAGAGGTCTGGAATTCTACAATGAGTTCAGTGAGCTGCAGGAAGACTGAAAGTTCAGGAAGGCTGAATTAAAACTTCAGGTCACCTCATTGTTGGAGCACCCACACTTGAACGTACATGTAGATGTCTGACTTCCATTGTCCTTGGGCCTCATGGGGATGTGGGAGGGGTCATCCACCATATTAAGATTCCTGGGTTGCTTGTAAAACATGTTTGAGAACTTGTTGTTCTGCTTACATTGCTAGCCCCATGGATGAGTGACCATCCCTAAGGACTCCAGGACCAGGCTAAACTAAGGGAGAGTGTCTGAGAAGGACTGAATGAGTGAGGTCTTCTGATGCAGTTAATATGAGAGAAATAACTGGTCAGGTGATTCTTTAGCCATAAACCCCTGGTGTGGGTCTGAGCCAACTTTCTGGACAGGAATGGCTCCAGACCTTCTTAGATTGAGTTCTCTGTGTGAGCAGGCTATGTACACTGCACTGAAAGCTTTATTTTGACCATTTTCTTTAGCTGTTGCATCGCTGCTAAAAGACATGTGCATTGTACATCACTTGGAACCCATAATCACAGAGCATTGCGATGTAAGCAAAGAATAAGTAGTATACCATTATCTTCCTGGTGACAGATGAAGGTGAGATTTGTATGCAATAGCAGAGCCTACAAGATGACCCTGTGATGGGGACTAAATCATACATATATATGTATGTGTATTCAAACACACACTCATAGGTGGGGGGCACCTGCATACATGCTCACATTTTCCACTGGATAGAATTATTTTTATTATCACTTTTACCAGGTACTAAAAAGATTTTATGCCTGAAATTGGCAGCAAAAGCAAATACACATTCATCACTATCTCCCTTTTTCAAATGGACTGGAGTTTAATAAATAAAGGAGAGTGAAAATTGCTTCTTCCAATCTAGGATTTAATATTGTACACTCTGAATCACTTGATTCAGTTGTTTTTAAAGTTTCTGTCTGTAATTCAGCCACCTTCTGGATAGTGAATCTTTCCTTAGTACAATTACAAAATTCATACTATATTTCTAATGAATTGCCTCTTATTCTTGTTAGCCATTGAACTCAATCTCTACTTCATAAGGTTTTCCTAGAATTGGGTGGATCGTTATTGGTTTCCAGAATTGGGCTTTCAAGGGAATTGGGTAGATAGGAAGGTACTATTGGCTTATTTTTTCATGAAGTGGAAAAATGATAATGGAAAATCTCACCAAGTAACAAAGAATGTTTCAAAGAAGAAGAGAATGAACTCAGCCTTGCAAAACAGTTTTCTAAAATTACACCTATTTTAATATTGGGGGAAAAAGTTAACACCAGGTTCCTGGATACCTACCCTTTTCTTCTAGTTTCCCTCTCCCTCTATCTTCTCCTACTTCAGAGGCTGAGTGAATACAATCAGCTACCCATTTATGATTACCATAAGTACCTATTCTGATTTTTAAACATGAACTTAAAATGCAAGAGGAATTGGAAGAGCTAAATTTATTTGAGGTCACCGGTTTGATTTTAGTCACATCTACATGAACTTTTAACTTTTAGGAGTTCTGGGTCATATTACACAAACAGGCCATTTCTGGGAACAGCTCAGTTCAGTTGCTTAGTCGTGTCTGACTCTTTGCGACCCCATGGACTACAGCACACCAGGCTTCCCTGTCCATCACCAACTCCCAGAGCTTGCTCAAACTTATGTCCATTGAGTCAGTAATGCCATCCAACCATCTTATCCACTGTCATCCCCTTCTCCTCCTGCCTTCAACCTTTCTCAGCATCAGGGTCTTTTCCATTGAGTCAGCTCTTTGCATCAGATGGCCAAAGTATTGGAGTTTCAGCTTCAGCATCAGTCCTTTCAATGAATATTCAGGACTGATTTCCTCTAGGATGGACTGGTTGGATCTCCTTGCTGTCCAAGGGACTCTCAAGAGACTTCTCCAGCACCACAGTTCAAAAGCATCAATTCTTTAGCACTCAGTTTTCATTATGGTCCAACTCTCACATCCATACATGACTACTGGAAAAATCAAAGCTTTGACTAAATGGACCTTTGTTGGCAAAGTAATGTCTCTGCTTTTTCATATGCTGTCTAGGTTTGTCATAGCTTTTCTTCCAAAGAGCAAGCATCTTTTAATTTCATGGCTGCAGTCACCATCTGCAGTTATTTTGGAGCCCAAGAAAATAAAGTTTGTCACTGTTTCCATTGTTTCCCCATCTATTTGCCATAAAGTGATGGGATTGGATGCCATGATCTTTGTTTTTTGAATGTTGCTCCTTGAAAAGGAAAAATTGGCTACTAAGTAAGTAGGTTGATACCTGGGACTCCGATAAGCATAATCAACCAAGCAACTAACAAGCAGCTAGACCAATGAGAGACCACTATAAAAGTCTCCAGAATAAAAATTTTTAAAAAGCTTCTTCCAGATCAAGTTGTTTTCCAGAAGGTTCTGAAACACCACCTGCTTCATGCATGTGCTGTGGGCCCATGTGGACTCTGAATCTTACTGTCTTCCAATTTGGGTTTGCGCCAACCAGACCTGGATCCGTGGTTCCTAAATGTCAGGGCACTTCTGATGAATTCCCAAACTGAACATCTGAACCAGGAAAGACAAGTGGGTTTCATTCACATGCTAACTAGTGAGTAGGGTTAAGAGAAACAAAAAGGGTGTTTTAGGACTTTTCTTTCTGGCAGGAAGGGAGACTAGGTACTCTGACAAAAATAAATAGCCTATTCCAAAAGAGCTGGAAGTTGGATAAATTGAGTTTAAAACATTGCTGCGCTCACAAAAATGGAAATCCCCAAGGGCAAAAACAAACACAAGTAACAACAAAATGGAGGTGAATGAAGTAAGCGTAGCAAACAATCAAATGTCTTTACCAAGAACTCAGCAATTTGGAATTAGTGGCTGGCTATGCAGGAAATTAGAGATGAGGATTGCCCAAGTTTGAACACAGCTTAATTCAAGGACCTGAGATGTTTTCATCACCAACACACACACACAAAGCCTGAGCTGCAAAAGAGAAGAGTAAGCCAGGAAAAAATACTCTGCTCGCAGCAATGGGAGGCGATAAGGAAGTCTGCCCATCTATGCCATAGTTTTAAAAATTACAACGAAAATCACACTTCTTCTCTGTGTACCAGCGACCATGAACCTGCCCTACATGGATATGGATATCGAGTTTATATCATCTTCATGTCCAGAAAAATGTAAACCAAAGAATTAAAGAGAATAAAGTGGTTAGTACCCCTTGGTCTTTGTTGAAAGCCAACACAAACCCTCTCTGGAGGAAAGCAGAGCAACCTTGACCTCCCAGGAAACTCAGATTAAATTCAGCTAAATAGGAATTCACAATAACAACAAAAAAAGAGCAAACACATCACAAAACAGGCTGCTACGAGTAAGAATCAATATAACAAACAAATGAACAAATAAACAAGATATATGATCCCCACAGAACCATAATTTAGGCTTACACATAAAAATAGAAAAATAGTGTATAAAATTGTTTAAAGAATAAAAATGTTATAGAAAAAATAAGCAAGGACAAAAAGTTTACTCAAAACAGCCAGAAAGATACGGAGGAAGAACCTAATAAAACTTAAGAAAATAAAACATAAGCATTTAAATTAAAAATAGATGGGTTAAACAGCTGGTTGCTGCTGCTGCTGCTAAGTCGCTTCAGTCGTGTCCGACTCTGTGCGACCCCATAGACGGCAGCCCATCAGGCTCCACTGTCCCTGGGATTCTCCAGGCAAGAACACTGGAGCGGGTAAACAGTTGGTTACACACAGATAAACAGAAAATCATAAACATAGAAGAATTTTACTGAATGTACCCAGAGAGACAAGGGAATGGAAAGTACAAAAAGGATCTCAGGAAACGTACAGTGTGAATGATGAGATCTGATGTGGGCATCTAATCAGGGTCCTTCAAGGAGGAAAAAGAACAAGAAGGCATGAGAAAGGAAAAGGGCAGACCGACCTCCTTGGGGAACATAGACTCAACACACCTATACCAAATATTGGCCAACAAAATCTGCTGCTGCTAAGTCGCTTCAGTCGTGTCCGACTCTGTGCAACCCCATAGACGGCAGCCCACCAGGCTCCTCTGTCCCTGGGATTCTCCAGGCAAGAACACTGGAGTGGGTTGCCATTTCCTTCTCCAGCCAAATCTAGACAAAATTAAAAATACAAAATACATCAAGACCAAGTCAGGTATCTCATGAATTTGACTTAGCATTAAAAAATGTTCATCCATATTAACTCAATAAAATTCACTACACTAATACAACAAAAGGGAAATGATGTCTGATTATTTCAATAGATGAAGGAAGATTATTTTATAAAATTCAGTGTTTTTAATACAAATTCTTAGAAACTTAGAAATAAAGGGAATCATCCATATTTAATAAAGGACCGCTACAAAGAACCTATAGTGAACATCATTCTTCAGGTTTAAAATTTAGAAACATTCACTTTAAAAGTAAGAACCAAGTCAAGGTTACCCTATATCACCGTTTCTATCTCATGTTGTATTGAAAGTGCTAGCCAGTTTAGTAAGACAAGGAAAAAATATAATAAAGGATCAAAAAGAAGAAAAATTAATCTTCATGTTTTGCAAATCACAAGCTTTTCTATATATAGAACACCCCAAAAAAGTAAAATACTTTTTATAATTAGTAAGAGTATGGTAACGTTAGAGCATATAAGTTCACTATGTAAAAATCGTGTTTCTATACAACACCTCTAGAGTCCCTTGGACTGAAAGGAGATCCAACCAGTCCATCCTAAAGGAGATCAGTCCTGGGTGTTCATTGGAAGGACTGATGCTAAAGCTGAAACTCCAATACTTTGGCCACCTCATGTGAAGTGTTGACTCATTGGAAAAGACCCTGATGCTGGGAGGGATTGGGGGCAGGAGGAGAAGGGGACGACAGAGGATGAGATGGCTGGATGGCATCACTGACTCGATGGACGTGAGTCTGAGTGAACTCTGGGAGTTGGTGATGGACAGGGAGGCCTGGCGTGCTGTGATTCATGGGGTCGCAAAGAGTCGAACACGACTGAGCGACTGAACTAACTATACAACACCAAATAAAAAGAATATAATTTTTTTAAAAAAGACTTTTCATGGCAACCAAATATAAAGTTAGCTAGAATAAATTTAACAAAATTTGAGAACTTTATTGAATGGCATTTAAAGAGTAAATGGAAAATTTTAGCATAATCATAGGTAGGCTAATTATCATAAATGTATCAGTTCGTTCCACTGATTTGATAAAATTCAATTCAAATCCACAGATTTAGTGTATGTATGCATTTGTGAAGATGATTCAAAAATTTTATACTGAAGATCAAGGTCAAAACAATCATCATACAAGAATTAAATAGGGTACTTTTAGTTTCTATTATAAACACATTAGGCCCACGATTTCACTAGCTGGCTTATTTCTCATGTAAGAGTCCAACATGGGTGGATTTGCTGATCTTATCAGCTGGCAGTCTTTCATGTGGTCCTTTGTACTGAAAGTCACCCACAGTTAGCTGGCCAATTACAAGAGAGTACAGAGAGAAATTATTTTTCAACTCTTAATTCCATTAGTGAGACATTACTTGATCTGGAAACATCTAACTGCAAAAGATTCTGGAAACTGAAGTCCAGCAGCACAACCAGAGAAAAGTGGAATTAGGTTTGGGAACAGCTAATTACTCTCTGCCTCAACACATCTAAAGGAAAAGAAGGTAGGAGAATTTACCTTACTGGATTTCATGACAATACAAAGATTCTCCTATCTTTCATCATATATATCTACATATATTGAGAGAAAGAAGCAGGGGCCATGTGCAAATTGATCAATTAAAAAATTTTCAAGATTCAGAAACAGAATCACAAGTATATCTAAAACTAATATATATATATATACACACACACATATATATGATAGAAGGAATATTTCATGTAAGTAGGGAAAGGGCAATAAATAATCTCATATCTGGTATAATACACAAAAAATTAAAATTGTACCCTATATTACCCCATATTAAAAAACAAATTCAGTGTGAGCTAATTCAATGTGATAAGAAAAACTGTACGTTTTAGAAGATGATATGGAGGAATATTTTTTTGTTTACAGAGAAGGAAAAAGTGTCTTAACACAAAACACCACAAACCAAAGGGAAGATACTAACAAATCTGGATACATTCAATTTAGGATTTCCATTTGTTAGGACACAACAGAACTGTGGTAACCTAAATGGGAAGGAAGTCCGAAAGGGAGGGGATATATATATGACTGATTCATTTCACTATACAACAGAAACTAACCAACATTGTAAAGCAATGATACTCCAATGAAAATTCATTTCAAACAATTTAAAAAGATACAATAGAAAGAAACGCCATAAACCAGAAGAAATCTGTTAATGAATATATTCAGAATATAAAAAAGAGCTCATACATTAGTAAAAATAAGACAAATGTGCTGATGGAAAAAAGGGTAAAGGCTATAAACTGATGTACCATTTCATAGCCACCAAATTGGCAGGAAAATTTAAATCAAACATTACTAAGAATTGGCAAGAATGTGAAGTAATAAGCACTCTTATTACTGCTTGAGACGATAATCACTTTGGGTCAAAGTTCACTGTAAAGCTGAAGAGGTCCCAATCCTACAGCCCAGCCCATTTTACTTCTAGGCATGCACTTGAGACAGCCTTTCATACCTATGCCCCAGGGCACACATTCCAGCTCCTCACAGCAGCATTGTATATAATGGTAAAAACCTGGAAACAAACTAAAAGTTCACAGACAAGGGGGTAAAAGAATAAACTGTGCTTTAGTCATTCAATGGAATGTTTTACAGCAGTGAAAACAAATGAAATACACTCATAGGCATGACTATGGATGAATCTCAGAGACATAATGTTGGGTGAAAGCATCAGGGGTTACTTTAACATAAGTAAAGATGCATCAGGAATTTTTGTGGTTTTAACTGCTCTGATTTGCTGTGTGACCTTGAGGAAGTTAATAGCTCTGAGCCTCAATTTCTTCATCTGCAAATCAGAAATTACATTACGTACTAACGGTTGTTGAAAGGATTAAACAAAATGATGTTTTAAGAACCTAGCTGTTTGAGTCAGAAATTGTCTGCTTGAACATAGTAGAAAATGGCTCAAACTTAAGCAAAAAACGAAAAGTGAATTTAAGGATTAGTGATTTTGTGCATGCTCAGTCACTCAGTCATGTCTGATTCTTTCCCACCCTATGGACTATAGCCTGCCAGGCTCCTCTGTCCATGGAATTTTTCAGGCAAGAAAACTGGAGTGGGTTGCCATTTCTTCCTGCAGGGGATCTTCGCAACCCAGGGATTGAACCCACATCTCTTGCATCTCCTGCACTGGCAGGCAGATTCTTTACCACCAGCGCCACTTGGGAAGCCCATATTAGTGACTTCACTTTACCCCCAAAGCTGTACATGCATCTGGGGCTTCCCTGAGACTAAAACCAGCAACCAGAGCACTTCCAGGAAACAAGGTGGTACTTCAAAGAGTTTCTTAGGCTCTTTGTGGATGCACAGGCTCCCACCTCTGCCTGTCTCTGATCTTGAACCCTCTTTCAATGCTTCTTCCTTCAAGTGTGAAAAACACTCTCTCCCCCATACATGTCAAGTCAGAGTCAAAATGTTAGTTGTTCAGACGTGTCTGACTCTCTGCAACACACCCCCCAAATGGCTTCAAGTTCAAGAATAAACACTGACTATCCATTCACACAGTCACAACTTCAGATTCCCAGAGGAAATTCAGATTAGGTCAGGTGTCCATCCCTGGTCCTGCCATCTATGACCAAGGACACAGGACCATGAATTACAAACATGGTCGCTCTAGTATCCGTGGAGAACCTGACACTGCTCAGGTGCTCGATCAATGAATTTTATAGTTATTACTGCCCAAAATGCCAGGATAAATAAATACCATCCGTTCATCCTATAACCTTGCCTTCTCATACACATGAGATTTATTTCCCAAAGATAATTACAGAAAAACCCAGGGAAATGGGTTGTTTATCATGTTTTGTAGTACATTATTGAATTCCCAAGAGTTATTCCTTAGGATATAAGCAGAAGAGTGGAATTGTTCAAATGAATTGCAAACCTAAGTTCCTCCAAAGCCTCTTAAACCACAAGACCCTCAGCAAACTCAAGTGTTTATGGGAGGTGACTGTCTCACCAGGATTCCAGAAAAGACCAGACACTCAGTGAGGGGCCATTGATGTGGCATGTCTTTGAACTCTTTGTTGGAAGGTTTAATTTGATAAACTACTTATCCACAGGAGCACACTGTGGAGAAAAATCTTTATAGGTGCTGCTGGGCTGCTTTAACAGGAGTGGATAAACTCAGCAGGTAGGAAATGTGAGTTAAATGTTTTGGGATCTCCCTTGGAGCAATCAAAGCGTGTGATTGCATGTCACCTGTCCAAGGACACATCACTCACTCAACCCAAATATCAGTGTCAGAAGTCAGGGCACCATTTCCAAGGCTCACGTAGTTGGCATGTCTCCCATGTCAACACCAAAGAGCTACATCTTCACAGGCAGACATGGGATGTATCACAGGTGAATGTGTTATGAAAAAAATGTATAGATTTTTAAAATTTAAACATTTTTTTAAGGTTTAAATCTTGACTCTACCACTTACAAGCTGTGTGATAGTGATGCATTACTTAATCTCTTTAAGTCTTGATTTCTTCACTTATGATATGGAGAGCATAGAACTTCTCTTTGGAAGTGTAGTTATAGGGATTAAACAAATGGACAGACACTTAGCTCCTGAGTCTACAACCCAGCAAAAATAACTTAAATATCTTTAGTAGACTGGAAGATAACACAGATAAGTAAAACAGGGTAGATTTTAGGCCATAAAAAGTGATAAAAATTGTGGCAAATTGCCAATGAAATTCAATTTTTAAAAATGGGTTTTGAGAACAAAATCTCATTCCATCATCGTTTGTGATCTGTGCCCTGGCATTCAACAAGTGTTTACTGCTTTCTCCCTTCTCTTTTCTGTTCTATGCTGACAATGTGTATTTGTGTGTGTGTGTGTGGTTTGCATCTATACCAGTGATTCTTAATAGGGTGAGTTTTGAAAACTTATGGCATTTTTGATGCTACTGGCATTTACGAGAAGAGAAATTAAGGGCAGCAGTTCATATAATGAGGGTGAAATCTTGCTTGAAATTATCTGAGCCTAAAACTGAATTCTGTTTTTTTATGGAGACAAGTATTTCTGCATCATTTTTGGCCACATTGCATTTTCAGGAACACAACTACCAGGGAAATTGAAGGAAGAACGTATTTTGTTTTATTTGAAACTTTACCAGAAGTCTTTTGCTATGGACTGAATTACATCTCCCCAAAATTCACATATTGAAGCCTTAAACTTCTGTTGTTATTTTAAGATGGAACCTCTGGGAAGTGAAGTTATTAAGTTTACTTGAGGTCATGTTGGTGGAGTCCTCCCAGTGGGATCAGTGTCCTTATAAGGAAAGACCAGAATATGTTTTCTGGAGAGAGAATATGTTTTCTCTCTCCACTATGTGCAGATATAGCAAGAAGGCAGCTGCCTGCAAGCTAGAAAGAGAGACTTTACCATTATCCAACTAAGCTGACATCCAGATTTCTGACTTTCAGTCTCCAGAATTGTGAGAGATATCTGTTGTTTAAGCCACCTAGTCTATGGCATTTTATAACAGTGGCCCAAGCAGGCTAAAATATCCTTCATTGTTTCAGAAAATGAATGAAGAATACATGTTTTTATTCAACTTGTTCTATAAATTTCAAAGCAATCTCAATCAAATCCCAGCAAATTATTTTGTGGATACAGGAAAACCAATTCTAAAGTTTACGCTAAGTCGCTTCAGTCGTGTCCGACTCTGTGTGACCCCACAGACGGCAGCCCGCCAGGCTCCCCCGTCCCTGGGATTCTCCAGGCAAGAACACTGGAGTGGGTTGCCATTTCCTTCTCCAATGCATGAAAGTGAAAAGTGAAAGGAAAGTCGCTCAGTCATGTCCAACTCTTTGCAACCCCATGGACTGCAGCCTTCCAGACTCCTCCGTCCATGGGATTTTCCAGGCAAGAGTACTGGAGTGGGATGCCATTGCCTTCTCCGTCTAAAGTTTATAGGGAGGGGCTAAAAGTCCAGAGTAGCTAATACACTATTGAATAGGAAGAATTAAATTGAAGGACTGATGCTATACAACTCCAAGACTTACAATAAAGCTACAGTAAAGGTTAGTGTATTGGTGAAAGAATAGACACACAGATCAATGGAACTAAACAGAGAGTCCAGAAATAGACCCCCCATAAAGTCAACTGATCTTTGACAAAGAAGCAAAACCAAAACAATGGAGCAGAGATAATCTCTGCAACAAATGGTACTAGAACAACTGGACACCCACATGCAAAACAAATGAATTTAGATTTGTACTTCATACCCATCACAAAAACTAACTCAAAATAGATTATAGAACCAAACATAAATTGCAAAACTATAAAACTCTTAGAAGATAACATAGGAGAAAATGTAGATGACCTTAGAAATGATAATGACTTTTTAGATATAACAAAGGGATGAGTCGTGAAATAATCAACAAGCTGGATTTCATTAAAATTTTTAAACTGCTTTGAAAAACAATGTCAAAGGAATTAGAATAAAAGCCACACACTAGGAGAAAAAAATTCCAAAAGACACACCTGATAAAGGGCTATGATCCAAAATATACAAATAACTCTTAAAATTCAACAATAACAACCTAGTTAAAAATGGACTGATGACCATAACAGATCAGTTCAGTTCAGTCACTCAGTCATGACCAGCTCTTTGGGACCCCATGAACCACAGCACGCCAGGCCTCCCTGTCCATCACCAACTCCTGGAGTTTACACAAACTCATGTCCATTGAGTCAGTGATGCCCTCCACCCATCTCATCCTCTACCATCCCCTTCTCCTCCTGCCCTCAGTCTTTCCCAGCATCAGGATCTTTTCAAATGAGTCAGTTCTTTGCATCAGGTGGCCAAAGTATTGGAGTTTCAGCTTCAGCATCAGTCCTTCCAATAAATATTCAGGACTGATCTCCTTTAGGATGGACTGGTTGGATCTCCTTGGTGTCCAAGGGACTCTCAAGAGTCTTCTCCAACACCACAGTTAAAAAGTATCAATTCTTCAGCACTCAGCTTTCTTTATAGTCCAACTCTCACATCCATACATGACTACTGGAAAAACCATACCTTTGACTAGATGGAACTTTGTTGGCAAAGTAATGTCTCTGCTCTTGAATATGCTGTCTAGGTTGGTCATAACTTTCCTTCCAAGGAGCAAGCATCTTTTAATTTAATGGCTGCAGTCACCATCTGCAGTGATTTTGGAGCCCAAGAAAATAAAGTCTGTCACTGTTTCCACTGTTTCCCCATCTATTTGCCATGAAGTGATGGGACCAGATGCCATGATCTTAGTTTTCTGAATGCTTAGTTTTAAGCCAATCTTTTCACTCTCCTCTTTCACTTTCATCAAGAGGCTCTTTAGTTCTTCTTCACTTTCTGCCATAAGGGTGGTGTCATCTGCATATCTGAGGTTATCGATATTTCTCCCAGCAATCTTGATTCCAGCTTGTGCTTCTTCCAGTCCAGCATTTCTCATGATGTACTCTGCATATAAGTTAAATAAGCAGGGTGACAATATACAGCCTTGACGTACTCCTTTTCCTATTTGGAACCAGTCTGTTGTTCCATGTCCAGTTCTAACTATAACAGATACCTTACCAAATAAGTTACATAGGTGGCAAATAAGCATATGAAAAGGTTCTTCACATCATATGTCATCAAGGAAACACAAACAATAAGAGATACCATTATCTGTTTGAATGATCAACATTAAGAATACTGGTAACACCAATGCTGATAAAGATGTGGAGCAGCAGGAACTCTCACACATTGCTGATAGGAATGAAAAATGGTACAGTTCCTTTGGAAGATAGTTTGGTGGCTTGTTTTAAAATGAAACATACTCTTACCATACAATTCAGCAATCACACTCTTTGGTAATCACCCAAAGGAGGTAAAATGTCCACAGAAAAACCTTCACACAGATGTTTACAGCAGTTTTTTTCATAATTGTCAAAATTTGGAAGTAACCAAGATATTCTTCGCTGGGTAAATGGATAATGAAACTGTGGAACATACAGATAAGGATTATTATTCACCACTAAAAAGTTAGTGATCGAGCCATGAAAAGGCATGGAGAAACCTTAAATGCTTACTACAGAGTGAAAGAAGCCAAAATGAAAAGGCTACATACTATAGGCAACTACATGACATTCTGGAGAAAACAAAACTATGGAGACACTGCCAAGCCTGGGAGAAAGGGGGAGGGATGACTAGGAATAACAGAGAGGATTTTGGCAGGAGTGAAAATACTCTATATGATTTTATAATATGCACACAAGTCACTACATATTAGTTTAAAACCAGAGAAGGGACAACAACAAGAGTGAACTCTAATGTGAACTATAGACTTTGGGTCAATATAATTTGTCAATGTAGGTTCATCAGTTGTAACCACTGTACCACACTGGTGGGGCACGTTGATGACAGAGGTTGGCATGTGAGCGGGCAGAGGAGTAAATGAAAAGTCTCTGGACCGTCCCCTCAATTTTGCCGTGAACCCATAGTTGCTCTAAAAAAAATTAGGACTTGTCAAAAAAAAAAATCCTATGAAATGTCTTTTGGGTATCTGAGTTACTGACGAAACTCGCAAGTAGGGTTTTGCATTCAAAGTGATTCTTTGAATCTTTTGAAATATGTATTAATTTATTATATATTACTTATCTTTTATATTTTCTCCTTATTACAGGCAAGGTATGGATTTTTTAATGCATACCAGCAGGTAGATGAGACATCTATGAAATTTATTTCAGGGTGGTGAAGGGGTCATTAGAAATATTTTCTATAAAAAGAGACAGAATTGTTAAAGTGAGAAGTCTCTCATCTAGATTATAGCTTCAAAACCAGCTCACAGATATTGCCTTTAATCACAAACGGGTCACCCCCAAATCCTAATGATAATTCTTCTGAAAAACAATGAAAGTAAAGGGCATCATTCATGCAGCAATAACAGTAGCTACAAAACAATATTAAAAGATGACTGACGTTTATTAGCAAGAGTCACCAATGCAAGGAAATGTAGATAAGAATCTCATCTCTCTTAACAGTGTATGGCTGCAAGTCATTAAGGTGAGGGATTTGTCAATTTTCTGCCTATTTGCTCCTCCACTGAGTCTGTCCTACAGTGTTAATGTCATTTTAATGTTGCTTTTACTCTATAAATTTTGCAGGATAAAATTTTATTTAGTTATCACTTTTCAAACTAACTGCTATAATTAAAGGGAATCATATATTTAAAGAAACTGGCTTACTTGTAGAGACTGGAACACAAGCAGCCACTAAGGTAAATGCTGTTGTTTAATGCAGAAGTTCCATGTAATGATTCTGTAAAAATAACCTTTTGAAGCTGGGTTTTAAATGCAGAGTAACATCTTTCAATGACCTAATACATTATAACAGTTTAAAGAAAAGCTGCTTCAACCATTTCTCTTTACAGGGTATAAGATAAAAGATCCTAATATGTAGCTGGCAAGAGAAATACCTGATCAATCCAGCAGTTATTTGGGTTACAGAATCAGATGGACTTGTCAGCTGAATTATTAACTCTTTTCACTGGATTGACTGATGCTTTAATGATTTGCCAATGTGGGCAGTGGGGTCCAATCCTCCCAGCACCCTCCAATCATGCCACCAGGTACAGCACCACAACTGACTTGAGAGCAGGGTCTGGGTTTCTCAAGACGCCTCCAACCTGCTTCAGAAGGTACAGGCTTTCGATTAAAATGTTGACTCTTAGGCTCACCAAAGGCTGTACCTGACTTCCTGGAATCTGGGTCCAGGATACTGCATTTTAATCTACTTTCTAGGTGCTTCCCAAACCCTCAGAGAAATACCAGTGTCATGACTTGCTGGGGTCCCTGTCCCCAGGACCACATTATGACTTCTGTCTTCTCTGCTCACTTGCTTTTGTAGACCACTTCTTTCATAAAAAAGTAAAATGTTAATCTTATGACTGCTGCTGCTGCTGCTGCTAAGTCACTTCAGTCGTGTCCGACTCTGTGTGACCCCATAGACGGCAGCCCACCAGGCTCTGCCGTCCCTGGGATTCTCCAGGCAAGAACACTGGAGTGGGCTTCTATTTCCTTCTCCAACGCATGAAAGTGAAAAGTGAAAGTGAAGTCATTCAGTCGTGTCCAACTCTTAGCGATCCCATGGACTGCAGCCTACCAGGCTCCTCCGTCCACGGGATTTTCCAGGAAAGAGTACTGGAGTGGGGTGCCACTGCCTTCTCTGATTTTATGACTACATCAGTACAAAGATGACTATATTAATTATTTATTAAAATGCTTTCTCCAACCTGAAAGTTCATTTTTCTTTCTTTTTGCAAAAGAACATAAAATACTATCATGAGCCCTTAAAAATATTGTGGGCGCCAGGCCCTGTGTGTGCTCTTATGGATATATCAGCCCTACCTGCCCCAATATCCTTTTAGTTCCTACAATCTGGGGGTGTTTTACCTTCACCTCCTATAAAATCTCCTAAAAAGATGTTGAGACCTACACCAGTTTGGGATAAGGGGGTGATTTAAAGAAATAAAAATGCAAGTTATCTTCTTAGAAGAGGGCATGGACAGGGAATTATCAGAATATCCCAGGAAGCTTTTGAAATATGTATTCTCAACACTTTGGTTGAGGCGAGGGTGAAGAAGGTCGAGATCATCTCGACATCAAGGATCATGTTACTAATTAAACCCTATCTCTATTTGTGTGAATGATATTCTGCCAAGCACTATGCTAAGTGCTTCATACAGAATATCTCATTGTATCTTCCTACTAATTATACCCCCATTTAAGAGATAAAGACATACAGCAGACATTATTCTCAATGGTGAAAAATTGAAAGCATTTCCCCTAAGATCAGGAACAAGACAAGGGTGTCCACTTTCACCACCATTATTCAACACAGCAATCAGAGAAGAAAAAGGAATAAAATGAATCCAGATCAAAAAATAAGTAAAGCTCTCACTGTTTGCAGATGACATGATACTGTACATAGAAAATCCTCAAGATAGTAACAGAAAATCACTAGAGCTAATCAGTGAATTTAGCAAAGTTGCAGGATGCAAAATCAATACACAGAAATCACTTGCATTTCTACATACTAACAATGAAAAATCAGAAAGAGAAATTAAGGAATCAATCCCAGTCACCATTACAACAAAAAGAATTAAATATCTAGGAATAAACTTACCTAAAGAGACAAAAGAACTGTACACAGAAAATTATAAGACACTAATGAAAGAAATCAAAGATGACATAAACAAATGGAGAGATATTCCATGTTCCTGGGTAGGAAGAATCAATACTATGAAAATGATTATACTATCAAATGCAATCTACAGATTCAATGCAATCCCTATCAAATTACCAAAGACATTTTTCACAGCTAGAACAAAAAATTTCACAATTCATATGGAAACATAAAAGACCCCGAATAGCCAAAGCGGTCCTGAGAAAGAAGAATGGAGCTGGAAGAACAAAGCTACAGTCATCAAGACAGGATGGTACTAGCACAAAACAGAAATATAGATCAATGGAGCAAGATAGAAAGCCCAGAAATAAACCCTTGCACCAATGGGTACCTTATTTTTGAGAAAGGAGGCAAGAATATACAATGGGGCAAAGACAGCCTCTTCAATAAATGGTGCTGGGAAAACTGGACAGCTACATGTAAAAGAATGAAATTAGAGCACTTCCTAACACCACACATAAAGATAAACTCAAAATGGATTAAAGACCTAAATGTAAGACCAGAAACTATAAAACTCTTAGAGGAAAACATAGGCAGAACATTCAATGACATAAAGCAAGATTCTCTATGACCCAACTCCTAGAGTAACGGAAATGAAAACAAAAGTAAACAAGTGGGACTTGATTAAACTTAAAAGCTTTTAGCAGCAAAGGAAACTATAAGCAAGGTGAAAAGACAACCCTAAGAATGGGAGAAAATAATAGCAAATGAAACAACTGACACAGGATTCATTTCCAAAATATACAAGCAGTTCATACAACTCAATGCCAGAAAAACAAACAACCCAATCAAAAAGTGGGAAAAAGACCTAAACAGACATTTTTCCTAAGAAGACATACAGATGGCTAACAAACACATGAAAAGATGCTTAACGATGCTCATTATTAGAGAAGTGAAATGAAAACTACAATGAGATATCACCTAAGGACACTGGTGAGAATCAGTTCAGTTCACTCGCTCAGTCGTGTCCAACACTTTGCGACTGCAGCACGCCAGGCCTCCCTGTCCATCACGGACTCCCAGAGTTGACTCAAACGCATGTCCATTGAGTCAGTGATGCCATCAAACCATCTCATCCTCTGTTGTCCCCTTCTCCTCCTGCCCTCAGTCCTTCCCAGCATCAGGGTCTTTTCAAATGAGTCAGCTCTCTGTATCAGGTGGCAGAAGTATTGGAGTTTCAGCTTCAGCATCAGTCCTTCCAATGAATATTCAGGACTGATTTCCTTTAAGATGGACTGGTTGGATCTCCTTGGTGTCCAACGGACTCTCAAGAGTCTTCTTCAACACCACAGTTCAAAAGCATCAATTTTTTGGTGCTCAGCTTTCTTTATAGTCCAACTCTCACATCCATACATGACTACAGGAAAAACCATACCTTTGACCTTTGTAGGCAAAGTAATGTCTCTGCTTTTGAATATGCTGTCTAGGTTGGTCATAACTTTTCTTCCAAGAAGCAAGCATCTTTTAATTTTATGGCTGCAGTCACCATCTGCAGTTATTTTGGAGCCCCCCAAAATAAAGTCTGTCACTCTTTCCACTGTTTCCCCATCTATTTGCCATGAAGTGATGGGAGCAGATGCCATGATCTTCGTTTTCTGAATGCTGAGTTTTAAGCCAACTTTTTCACGCTCCTCTTTCACTTTCATCAAGAGGCTCTTTAGTTCTTCTTCACTTTCTGCCATAAGGGTGGTATCATCTGCATATCTGAGGTTATTGATATTTCCCCTTTCAATCTTGATTCCAGCTTGTGCTTCATCCAGTCCAGCATTTCTCATGATGTACTCTGCATATAAGTTAAATCAGCAGCCTTGACATACTCCTTTCCCGATTTGGAACCACTGTTTTTTCCATGTCCAAGTCTAACTGTTGCTTCTTGACCTGCATACAGATTTCTCAGGAGGCAGGTCAGGTGATCTGGTATTACATCTCTTGAAGAATTTTCCACAGTTTGTTGTGATCCACACAGTCAAAAGCTTTGGTGTAGTCAATAAAGCAGAAGAAGATGTTTTTCTGGAAAGGCCATCATCAAAAAGTCTACAAGCAATAAATGCTGGAGAGGGTGTGGAGAAAGGGGAACACTCTTGCACTGTTGGTAGGAATGTAAATTGATACAGCCAGTATGGAAGATGGTATGGAGATTTCTTTAAAAACTAGGAACAAAACCACCATACAACCCAGCAATCCCACTCCTAGGCATATACCCTGAGGAAACCAAAATTGAAAAAAACACATGTATCCTGTTGTTCATTGCAGCACTATTTACAATAGCTAGAACATGCAAGCAACCTAGATGTCCATAGACAGATGAATGGATAAAGAAGTGGTGGTACATATACACAATAGAATATTATTCAGCCATAAAAAGGAACACATTTGAGTCAGTTCTGATGCAGTGGTTGAGCCTACAATCTATTATGCAGAGTGAAGTGAGTCAGAAAGAGAAAGATAAATATCATATTCTAACACATGTATACCAAATCTAGAAAAATAGTACTGAAGAATTTATTTACAGGGCAGCAGTGGAGAAACAGATATAGAGAATAGACTTATGGACATGGGGAAAGGGGAGGAGAGGATGAGATGTATGGAAAGAGTAACATGGAAACTTACATTACCATATGTAAAATAGATAGCCAATGGGAATTTGCTGTATGGCTCAGGAAACTCAAACAGGGGCTCTGTATCAACCTAGAGGGGTGGGAGGGTCTGGAGATGGGAGGGAGATTCAAAGGGAGGGGATATATGTATACATATGGCTGATTCATGTTGAGGTTGGACAGAAAACAACAAAAGCAATTATCCTTCAATAAAAAAATGTTAAAAAGGGAGAGATAAAGACACAAAGGCACAAAGAGGTGAAGTCTATGCCCAGACTTTGCCCAGTCACACACTGAGGAAAAAGTAGAGCTGAGATTTGCACTTGAATTTCTTAGATGTCTGAGCATCCATTCTTACCCTGTGCTCCCTGCTGACTGGCAGCTGTGCTCTGCTCCTTAGTCCCTGAGTCCACGTTGTGTTGTCTCTGACTGAGTCCTGCCATGGTGACCCACCCTCATCCTGAAGCCAGGGACTTCTCTTGATTTCACCTTCTACCCACAGGCCAGAGTCTCCACACACTGCAGCCCCAAACTGCCCCTCATGGTGCCCTACCCACCTGCCAGCCGGCAGCACCACCACCTCTTGTTGAACCTCCCTAATACCATACACCTGGAGAAGGCAATGGCACCCCACTCCAGTACTCTTGCCTGGAAAATCCCATGGATGGAGGAGCCTGGTAGGCTGCAGTCCATGGGGTCGCTAAGAGTCAGGAACGACTGAGCGACTTCACTTTCACTTTTCACTTTCATGCATTGGAGAAGGAAATGGCAACCTGTTGGGGGCCAGTGTGAGGCACTCCGCCCATGGCAAAGGTCATGAGGAAGGAGGCTCGACATACGCAAAGGCGGGATCAAGCCTCAGGAGTCCCCCTGGAAATCCTCAAGTATCTACCCCCATAACCAGAGCCTGCCTACTTTACTACTTTGTGCTCTCACCTACACCTCTGACTTTATGGGGGGCTGTCCCCCACCACCTCTTTCGGAGAAAGAGTTAACTTAGAGCTCCAGTTAATAATAATTCCTGGGCGTGATAGGAGTGTTTTAACCTACAAACTCCTCTGAAGGTTCTCTAGCCTGCCTGACAGGCTTGTCTGGCCACATGTGATTGCTCACAGCCTCCCAACTGTGAGAGGCACGAGATGCTTTAAACCTTCTAAAAACAGGTTCTTTAGAGAAGTTAGAAAACCATTAGTATAAGTATAATGGGCTGATTAGAAATTGTATTGGTGAAGGGTTTTTTCATTTGTTGAGCCAATGTTTGTTGCTAAGTCTCCATATCCCCTGCCCTTACACACATTAATGAATATATAAAAGAAATAAGTATTAACCTTTGATATCAATCACGTTAAACCTTAGGCTAAGTAAATTCTTTCCTTAACTAAAACCCACTACACCCTCACCCTATAGGAATGTAACTTTATTTGGGTGGCGTCTGTTTTAAGAATAATCACCCCTGGAGAAATAAGTGTCCTGGTTGACTGACCGCTGTCACAAGGAGAGGGTCATAAATTGTCAGCAGGCCCCCTGGCCAGAAGATGATGTAACACCCCTAAGACCTCTGTATACTTTTGTATGAAGCACCTGACTTTGATAGAAGTCAGGACTGCTGACCCCACGTGACTTTTGCATAACATCTCAGTGTATAAAAGTAGACCATGGAAAATAAAGAATTGGGATCAGTTCCTCGAAAGACTGGTCTCCCCATGTCTCTCTCTCTCTCACTCTGGTTGAGTCTCCATCTGGAGCGCGGAACCCACCATGCTTGCTAATTATGCCTGGGCTTCTAAGATCCGACCGGGGAGGCCTCAGTGTCTCCTCTCCTTCGGGAGAACGGAAGGACGCCTGTGGCCTACGTAAGTGGTGCAAGCTTCTTGTCTTGAAGTTTTATTGGTCCCCCGCGTAAACCAAGCTACTCAGCCTCTTTTCTCCACTGAATTTTCCTACTGAGCTATCCTCATTCTATTACTCTTTATATCCTTAATTAACGTTTAATTAAGCAGTTGTTCCCTGACCCTCGCCTATGCCGTCTCTCCTTCGAATACCCTGGATCAGCTGGGGCTGGACCCCAGCAGCAACCCACTCCAGTGTTCTTGCCTGGAGAATCTCAGGGACGGGGGAGCCTGGTGGGCTGCCATCTATGGGGTCACACAGAGTCGGACACGACTGAAGTGACTTAGCAGTAGCAATACCATACACCTGCCTAGATTTTTACTTAATTTATCACTTATTCATTCATTCAACTGACATTCAATATGTCTCTTTATACCATTCAATCTGGGAGGCACTAGAATACTGCAGTACTGAACTTGCCCCAAGATGCTCAGGTCCTGCTAGAGGGAAAGTACAGATAACTGTAGTATGACCTGTGAAGAGCCTTGGAAGAGGCCCAAGTCCAGGGATACTGAGATACTTGACCTGCCAATTCTGGCCTCTCTCCCACCACCTGGCCCAGTTGCAACTGCGCTCAAGCAGAGCCCTGCCCGAGATGCCTCTCCACGCCTGGTTTGGCTACAACTTGCCAAGCTGCACATTTTGGAAGTTGTAAAATGATCAGGATGCTGAGTGTGTGGCCACATCTTAAAGGATTACCTCTCTCATTAGTCATCCTGCCTAGAAAAAGTGATCCTTTAAAATCTCATTTCACTGTTTACACAGGAATTTCACTATTACACTCCAGAGTGGAAATCCGTACATCTGTCATCTCCTCAAGGGGATTTACTGATATTTCATTAAGTACAAAAAGGCCTCATTATTAAAGTGATGTCACCTTTAATCATGTACACCTGACCCTAAAAACATCAGAGAAGGTTTTTCTCTATTTTAAAGTTCAATGGTTTAAGGTAGAATTAATATTTCATGTTAAAATTACATAAATAAAAATATTTTCTTTAAAGCTCTTCCATTGGGGGAACCTATAGCCTTTCCTGGAATCTCACTTGATAGCACATCTTCGTTTCTCCAGTTACACTGCCCCACTGAAGCCCCTTCAGGATATGTGCACAGTGTCCCTCTCCTTGGTGTTGCCCACAGCCCCTAGCACAGGAAACACTCCACAAGGCAAAGATGGCAAACTGCTGGCCCCTGGGCCAGATTTTGACATAAAAGCAGATTCTATAGTTGACACATTGTTTTTTAAAAGTTTTAGAATTAATTTCTCACCTTTAAAAATTTTCACAGAGGTCTCCAAGTTTTCTTGAAATATATTAAAATCAACAACATGGTCCCTGAGCTCCCACTGCCTGTAACTCACTCAGGCCAAGAGATGCCCTCAGGTGGGTTTGGTGGGCTTCCTCACCACCCCTGCTTAAACCTCTCCAGAGACCACCTTGCCCTGGAGGCATCCATGTCTGTGGCCCCTACAATCAATTTTGGTTATAATGAATCATTGCAATAGCCTGCTCTCCTTAAGACAAACCAGGTCACCCCAAAGCAAGAGAGTATTCCAGAATAAGAAAGACAAATGAGAAAAACTGAACAGGAACGTGAAATGGGAGGTGAAAATAAAGCAGAGGAACCACCTGGTGAGAAAGGGTAGGAGGAGTCCAGTCTGCAGCAGAAACACCTACTTCTCTTTCCTTTTGGAAATGTACAAATGGGACAAGTTGGCTTTAAGGAGAGGGCTCAGGAGCAAGGCCAGAACTCCCTGAAGTCTGGGTACTGGAGGAGCATCCACACAGCACCTTGTCTAACTTAGACCAAGGTGCTCCCCACTTCCAGGCAGACGTGGTCCTGCATGAGCCCCCACTGCACTGCAGTCAGACTGGCAGGAAGCCTCCAAAGCCTGCAGTTTGGATCTCACCAGCCTACCCACCAAAATGACTAACCTTATCCTTTCTCTTGGCCTTGGTGAAAGTTCTCAAATGTCCTCATTTCCTCTCTGCACTGTGAAACATCGGCTGTGTCCCCCACAGCGGGCCTGAGGAGATGCTGGCTGGATGCGTTGGGCTCACAGACTGGTGTCAGTAATAGACGCAGGGTCAAGGGTCATTACATGCACACTGCTCTCTACAAAGCTGTAAAAATTTAGGAAGAATGAGGCTGAACCCATGTGAATATCATTCTGCCTAATTCAGCCTATTTCAGATGCACACAAAACAGCTTTTCACAAGACAGAAACACAGACACACTTTGAAACCTGTTCATTCTGTGGATTTTACTATGGAACATTAAGAGTCAAGGCTATGTCCTTTAGAAATTAAAACTTTGGATGGCCAGGCTCTTAGAAAAACTGTAGAAATTGGCATCTGTGGCTTACCATTTCAGCCCCCATGTTTTCCCCATACTGTCTCTACTCTTAAAATGTCCTCACCTGCCTTCCATCATCTATCAATTAAAGCAGGCAGTAAAGCAGCTATGTAATAACTTCTGCTGGTGCTGTGCACAGCCTAACCTGAAAGACCATGCCCCAGCCGCAGGCAAAACCGCAGAGCATTTCAAAGACACTGTGCCAGCCAAACAAAGCATCTTCTGCATTCTGGATATATGCATCCTCAGATCCAACTCTACCCCTTCCTGCTCTACACCACATGGTCCACAGCCCTGAGGCTTTCCCAGGCCTCTACATTAGCTGTTCCATACTGTCCCGCTAGTGTGAGGCTCTGATGGAAGACCGGAGAACAGGAGGGAGGGGAAAGGTCAGGATGTTTCTCCTCATTTCTCTCTTGCTCAGGTTGCACCTCCTCTGCCATTCTAGCAACCAAAGGACAGGTTGCCATGGTTCCAATCTCCTTCAGATGACTGCAGACTCTGATAACGCTGCCTTCTCCACTGTACTTCTAGCCTAGGGAGAGTACTTCCTTCCAGTTCTTGTAATCTCTGAGTTGGCATAGGTCTTAGCTCGGGTTGCCATAATGAAACATCATGAACACAGTGACGTAAACAATAGAAATGTATTTCTTATGGTTCTGGAGGACGGAAAGTCCAAAATCAAAATACTGGTCAACTCAGTTCCTGGTGAAGGCTCTCTTCCTGGCTTGCGCATGGCTGCCTTCTTGCTGTGGGTTCACAGGGACTTTCCTCTCCTAGGTGTGTGTAGAAAGAGAGAGAATAAGCAAACTCTGATGTCTCTTTTGATAAGGGCATTAATCCCATCATGAGGGCCCAATCCTTATGACCTCATCTAAACCTAATTGCCTCCCCAAGTCCCCATCTTGAAATACCATCACATTGGAGATTAGGTCTTTAACATATGAATTTTGGAGGGACACAATTCAGTCCATAGCATTGGATTTATCTTCTTAGCTACCCATCATCTGTGTAACCAATGTCTTATTCAATTCCCTTTCTGTAATACTTAGAGTGCTTTTTATTTCCCTAGTTGTTAGCTAACTTTAGACCAAATCATTCTATAGTCATGATATATACTGTGTATATATTGACATGGGGCTTCCCTGGTGGCTCAGACAGTAAGGAATTTGCCTGCAATGCAGGAGACACAGGTACAATCCTTGGGATATGATACATAACCTCTGTGACGTTGGCATGTTGGTACACTGCTGCTAGGGGAATAAGTGGATACAACATTTTTGAAAGCAATTTGGTAAAATGAATAAAAACCTTGTAATTTTCATATCATTTATCCCAGAAATTCCAGATTTAAGGGTTGATTCTAAAGAAATATTTGGATGAGAAGCCCATAGAATTTTGTACAAGGATATTTATTATGCCTTTAATTGCAATAATCCAAAATTGGAAGCAGTCTAAATATCTAATAATCATGTATGATTAAACAATAATGGCACATTATTTGATGGGTAATAATGCATCCATTAAAAGTGATTATGTTATTATATATTCATTAGCATGGGGAGATATTCATAATATAATGATAAAGTTAAAATCAGAAAAAAAGAATACACAATATAGTCAAAAAACTGTATGTACATACATGACTGGAAAGAAATTTACCAAAATACAACATGGTAATAATTTAATCACCTTTTCTTTGTATGGACAGTTAATTTAGAGATGGTTTTAAAATTTTTCTTTCTTATTTTTTTTCAAGTTTGTCTAAAAGAAAATGCACTGCTTTTATCGTCAGAAAAAGGCAATACAGCTAATAAGTACCATACCTGAGGGTAAAGATAAGACTTTTTTATCCAATAGAGAAGGCAATGGCACCCCACTCCAGTACTCTTGCCTGGATAATCCCATGGGCGGAGGAGCCTGGTAGGCTGCAGTCCATGGGGTCGCTAAGAGTCGGACACGACTGAGCGACTTCACTTTCACTTTTCACTTTCATGCATTGGAGAAGGAAATGGCAACCCACTCCAGTGTTGTTGCCTGGAGAATCCCAGGGACAGGGCAGCCTGGTGGGCTGCCATCTATGGGGTCACACAGAGTCAGACACGACTGAGGTGACTTAGCAGCAGCAGCAGCAACTGATGAATAGTAAAATTCACTCCAAAGTCCATGCTCTTTCTGCTATTCTAAGGAAAGAAATGGTAATGAGAGAGACAGTTGAGAAAAGAGAGAAAAAGAGGTATAAGAAACAGACTCATGGCAAGACTAACTCTTAAAGTCATTGACTCATTGATTTCTCTCATCTCTAAAACCATCTATTAATGGGGCCATTAGAGGCCCACTAAGTGAACTGCATCTAATCCCTTACCCATCCCTACCTTAGTTGTTGTTGCTTTTTTTTTTTAACTTATCATGCTTTGGGGCTTTCCAGGCGGCTCAATAGTAAAGAATCCACCTGCCAATGTAGGAGACCCCAGAGACTTGGGTTCGATCCCTGGGTTGGAAAGATCCCCTGGAGGAAGAAATGGCAACCTGCTCCAGTATTCTTTCCTGGGAAATCCTATGGACAGAGGAGCCTAGCGAGCCTAGGCTTGAGGAATTTATTTGCCTATATTCAAATATAAGAAACAGAATTATAAAACTACACCAAAATTTATATTCATCATTTTGACCAGAATGTAATTCATCACATCCTCTTATTCTGTCTGAGGATGCTCAGGAAAATTTTTATTTGATATCAGCACCTTAAATAGTCATGTTTATACTGAACAACTGGTTCATTGTTACCTTTCAGTCATTGTAAAGTTTGTACTTTATCACGATTCCCTTTTCATGTTGACTGTTCCAAAGTTCAGAGTCTTTTATTTAAGCCCCACATCTAAGTAGCATTCAAGATTAAATGACATCTGTTCTTATAATAACTTTGTTACTGCTGCCTCATTTTTAACTCATTTGAATATATATTAAAGTATATGTTAACATATGCAAATTTGCAGGGCCACCATAAATCCTTCTTAGAATAAGTAGACACTTCTTATTGTACCTTTGTTACATCTCCCAGCCCATATCTGATTTCAGCCCTAGAAGAGTGGATAGCTCCTGGTGTCAAAAATGCCTCAAGAGCTGCCCCAGGGTTGTCTCTAAAGAACTGGGAGTTCAAAATGCAGGAGAGGTTGATGCCCCTGGGGGAGGTCATCAAACAGTGAGGAAAGCAAGCTGGTGAATAAAGGTTATGGTCTTTCATATTTCCAGTGGATGGTTCTAGAAGCAATGAGCTCAATAATGCTTTTGCTTGACTTCCTTCCTTTCCTGACTCATTGTCTTTGTTCTCTCACTCCTCTTTTAGGATAACCTCCAAAATAAATCACATGCACCCAGAGCCTACTCTCAAAGCTCTACTGTCAGGGGAACCCAGATCAAAATGGTGGGGTAAAATGAAGGAAGAAGACAAGGAGGCAGTGAACAAAGTACCTGATATTTATTAATTCACTGAGGTCAGCTCCCAAGAAAGAACAATAAGTTCTTTCTACCCAGATCACTGCCTATGAATTCCTTGCCTGAGAAAAATGAATGCATATAAAGTGATCCCCATTTCTACCAGATGTATATACCACTCTTCCCTCAAATAATAATTTCAAGACATTTGGGCAAATAGCAGCTACATTTTGATGTTTAAGCAAACACAGTACTGACAGATCATGGATATCCCAAATCCATTTCTAATATTTCAGGCATCAGATGCAGTGACACTCCACCAGACATACTGCCTTCTTTGGATGCCTGTTGGAGATATGAGGACTGGGACAGGCAGTGGCAGGGAATCGACCCCACTCCTCACCCAGTGGGTGGCCCGTGTGTGCTGCTGCATGGACTAAACAAATACTGCAGGAAAGATCTCAGAGGCCACAGAGAGATGTGACCATATGGCATGTGTCCTACAGAATGACACTGAGGACGTTGGAGAGTTCTGCAGCCTTAGGGGACAAAATGTCCCGCTTTACATGCTTCAGGGAACCTCATAATTGCCTTTTATGCCCCATGTGTGGCAGAGATCCAATCAAAATTTCATGAACTCATTTAACCAGATGATTATCGCTCTTTCCCTTTACTGCTCAGTCTTAGAGAGGGGTGATGATGGTGCAGGTGATGACTGCGTGTGTGCTCAGTCTGCTGCCATCTACTAAACACATGATCCCCAAACCCCTCATTTTACAATTAACGAAACAAAACCCCAGATAGATTAGTGTCCCGCCCAAGATAAATAGCTGGCCATTGACAATGTTGGAACTTTGTCTCCTAAGCCAATATTTGTTCCATTATTCTCTGCTGCTTCTACACTAATATGCAGATGAGAATTTAACCTTGGGGTTTCCATAGGCAATTCTAAGTAGGCTAAAGAGATAAAAATTATCCCTTCTGCTATTAATTTAAAGGAAGACAAGGTGTTCTCCTGGTCACTCTGAGCTTATACTTCTAAGTGTAAAATAAAGTGTCCCAATTCATGGACATGGTCATCAGCCCTTTAGGAAGGGCCTGGGTTAGGAGGGTGGGGCTGAAAACGCTCAACCAGTGGCCAATAGCGACCTCTAGGCACAAGTAGGCATGTCTTTGCCTCAGTTTGCCTTACAAGTGGAATGATCATTTTCTATTGTCCCATGCCATGAGATCAGTGGAAGAACTATCTTAACAGGTTTTTTGAATATTCTAGAAAGTCTGAGTAAAGTCTAAGCATGAAAAAGTTTAATTTTTCTCCCCAACCACTGCCTTCTCCCTTCTCTGCCAAATCACCCCTTGATGACAGTTGAGTTTGAGCCAAAAACTTTCTAGGCACCTTTATTTACAAAAGAACTAGTGCCATTCTGGAATTGACTCCTCTTATAAATTTTAAAAAAGTAAGTACAGTTCAGTATAAATTCAAATTTGAATCTCACATGCAATTTAAAGCTTCCAACCTGCTCTTTGCTCAGTCCCAAGCCTTGGGTAAAAATCAGACTTTTTCTCTTCCTCCATCTCTTCTCTCCTTTTCTGACTCTTACTGGGCATGGTGACTAGAAGAAAAGTAATAAGGACTTTATATGTAACCATGGCATTGTTCTGATTCCCTATGGGCAGACTACCAACACCCCCAAGGGGGCAGAGGTACTTCAGTCCTGGCTCTGCTATGGATTGCAAGAGTGATTTCTTTGGGGACCTTTTTCTAGTTCCCTCACAAAATGACGCACTCTCTGGCTGACCTCTCTAACATTTTCCTCCACTCCCATCCCAGGTGGTACACCTGTAGTATCTTATCCTGCTCCCATAGTCTGGCAGGGAACTGTAAGAAGGTCTAATCCAGTACTTTCTGCTGTAAGCAGAGAAAACTCACTCATCCTTAGAGTCCAATGTGGCATGCAGGCCACCTCAATATTGCCCTCTCTCATCCTCTTGCCATTATGACTGCTCCAGACAACATCTGGACTTCAGGACTCTCCAGGCAGTAGGGAGACATGGTTCTGCTCTCACATGCCCTCCAGGATACATACCAGGTGGCAGAGACCTTTCTCACTCTATCACACTCTTCCCCAAAGGTGGCCAAGAGTAGACCCATGGATTCTCCACGTGAACCCAACTAGATGGGGATGGGAGTGCTAGTCTCCTCTTCTTGTGGGCACTCCATAATCTCAACAAACAGCACGCTCATTTGACTTGGGAGAAAAGCTCCTTCAAAGAGTAGAGAATAAATGCCTCCCCAAAGTCTACAGCCCACAACTCATATCCTTCCCACTGTCCAGGCGGCTTCTTGCACAGGATAAGGAAGCACCATGGTTTCTGTCATCTTTCTGTGTTGTCTTTTTAGGGTCAGGGGGCCATGTCCACTGCTCTCTTTGGAATACAGTGTTATTTATTGCCTGTTATTCTAAATGTTGAATTTTTATATAAAATTGTGTTTTATATAAAATTGTGACATAAACATAATGCCAATGAGCAGAAATTTCACACAGAATTTACAAATACGTAAAAGAGTACATGCCCTCTAAAAGATACCATTAAAGTAAAACAAAAGTATATAAAGAGAAATGATAAGAATCAGATAAAACAGATAATATTCTTGGTCAAATGCAGCTATCCAGGAAAATATTTACCAGTGGTTCATGGACCCAAACAGAAGCATGAACCTGCTTGGTCTGATCTTCACCCTGACCAGTTCCCTTCACCTTTCTTGCTCCAGTTGCCAGGCATCTGTAAGCACCACTTCCACTCCCAGTATTTGATTCAAGTGCTGCAGACTTTAATTTTCACCTTGAACATGCTTCTGCAGCTCAAACTTGGCAACTTTCCACCATTATCTGTCCCCTGCTTCTGGGCACTAACCCCAGCCCCAGCCCCAGTCCCATGGGACTGGTCAGCTCAGACATCACCCCCACATCTCACCACAGGACCCTCCTGGTCTCTACAAGACAGTTGATTCTTGCTTTTCTCTATAGACCAGGTCCAAAATTAGAGTCTAGGAAAAAGAGGGACAGACCAGAGTTACAATAGTCAACAAAGTTGCTTCTGTCTGAAACACTCTGGGTGAAAAAAGAAATTTGCTGACTGATATCAACCCACAAAATCTAATGGCTCCAAATATTCACCATATTCACATGACTATAGAACACAGTTAAGCACTTGCCACTGATCTTGTGACTCAATTTTAAAAGCTGGTTGTCTGAGTCAATTTGACTTCTTGGTTGCTTATCTATTCTTAATCGTCAGGTGTTCTGGCCTCTAACACATGGGAATAAAGGTGAAGCAACTGCTTTGTGATCTTATTTTGTGCCCAGGCCGGCACTATGCACGTCCTCTCAAAAGGACTGGAGGATGAGTCCTCTTTTTCATCCCTCCTCAACTTAAAGCCGTTTTCACCTTTCAAGTATCTTAGATGTTTTATACTAATGTTCAGGCCTCATCAGAAACACAATGCCAACTTTAATTTTGGGGTTGTTGAACCCAGCTCCAGGAGTTAAGACAAGAGGGTGGCTTTGAATCATGTTTTATTTATGCAGAGAAATAAAAATACACTCATGCGAGTGAAAGGTGAGAGGCAGCATGAGGCAGTGCATTTTTACAAGGCAACTGCAAGCCTTGATTTACTCCCCATTCACTAAAACTTTATAGCTTCCTCATCAAACGAGACAGGTTGCTCTCTGTCTCTTAGATGGTAAATATGGTTAATGTGCTGAGCCGTGGTGCACCCACTCTTAGGCTGTTTATTAGAAATGGGAGTTATTTAGTGACTCTTTCTTTGTCGCAGAGATGAGTCCCTGAGAGATCACCGAGGCCCTGGAAATGCTCAGCCTGACACACTGTTGCTGGGAATCCTACTGGATAACAATGGATGTAAGAAGAAGTACAGAAGAAATTTCTCACTTCTGGAATCCTTCCCCATTCTGGACATAGAATATCCTTGAGCTTTCCATGGCAAAGAACTAATTATTTATTTTAGTTTATTATGTTTATTTATTCAGTTTATTATGTCTTTTGAGTCCACAGAGGTGGGGCACAAGAGCAGTAGTAAGGAAAAAGAGGGAAGTGAGTTTAGCTATTACCCACAGTGTGGCTTTGGGAAACTGGTTGTATTTTTAGAAATGCCTGGGTCAACTTGATGTTTAGAAAAAGACAGGCCCAAGGGACATACAGAACTATCAGAGTTTTAGGGATTTCATGATTCAGGGCTGTGCTGTCCAGTATAATGTGTGCCACAACAGAAGTTTTAAATTTTCTAGAGGCAATGTTAAAAAAACAAAGTAAAATAGATGGCTAGTGCAAGTTTGACGCATGAAGCAGGGTACTCAGTGCTGGTGCTCTGGGACAACCCACAGGGATGGGGTAGGGAGGGAGATGGAAGCGGGGTTCAAGATGGAAGGACACATGGACTCATGTACACCCATGGCTGATTCTGTCGATGTATGGCAAAAACCACCACAATATTGAAAAGTAATTAGCCTCCAATTAAAATAAATAATTTTTTGAAAACAAAGTAAAAATAAAGAGTTGGAATTAACTTTAATAATTTATTTTCTTTAACCCAATATATTTTCATATTGACATGTAGTCAGTGTAAAAAGTTATTTAGGAAACATTTTACATTTTTTTCCATACTGTTGTGGACTGCCTGATTGTCTCCTCCCAAATTCGTATGTTGAAATGCTAACTTCCAGTGGGATGGTATTAAGGGTCAGGGCTTTTGAGAGGTGATTAAGCTTGCATGGTGTCATGAGGGTGGAGCCCCCAAAATGGGATTAGTGTCTTTAAAAGAAGAGGAAAGGAGATCAGAGCTGCTTCTACCAGTCATGTGAAGATACAGCAAGGAGGAGGCTGTCCACAAGGCAGGAAGCAGGTTTTTATCAAACACCAGATCTGCCAGCACCCCAATCTTGGGCTTCACAACCTCCAGAACTGTGAAAAATAAGTGCTTGTTGTTTAAGCCACTCAGTCTATGGTAATTTGTTATAGCAGCCTAAACAGAGTAAGACATATACTAAGTGTTCAAAATTGGGAGTGCATTGTACAACCTCCAGACCTTCTCCATTTGGACTAGCCACACTTCAAGTAACCAGATGTGGCTAGTAGTTACCACACTGGATAGTGTGGCTCTAGGGCAAGGCTGCTCAAACTTTAATGTCCACAGAAGAACTGAAGTACCTTGTTAAAATGCTACTTCTGATTTCATAAGTCAGGCTAGATTCTGAGATTCTGACTTCTTAGAAGCTTTCAGTTCAGTTCAGTGCAGTCACTCACAGTGTCTGACTTTTTGCAACTCCATGAATCACAGCACACCAGGCCTCCCTGTCCATCACCAACTCCCAGAGTTCACCCAAACTCACGTCCATCGAGTCGGTGATGCCATCCAGCCATCTCATCCTCTGTCATCCCCTTTTCCTCCTGGCCCCAATCCCTCCCAGCATCAGGGTCTTTTCCAATGAGTCAACTCTTCACATGAGGTGGCCAAAGTATTGGAGTTTCAGCTTCAGCATCAGTCCTTCCAATGAACACCCAGGGCTGATTTCGTTTAGGATATACTGGTTGGATCTCCTTGCAGTCCAAGGGACTCTCAAGAGTCTTCTCCAACACCACAGTTCAAAAGCATCAATTCTTCAGCATTCAGCTTTCTTTACAGTCCAACTCTCACATTCATACATGACCACTGGAAAAACCATAGCCTTGACTAGGATGGATCTTGGTTGGCAAAGTAATAGCTCTGCTTTTGAATATGCTTTCTAGGTTGGTCATAACTTTCCTTCCAAGGAGTAAGCCTCTTTTAATTTCATGGCTGCAATCACCATCTGCAGTGATTTTGGAGCCCAAAAAAATAAAGTCTGACACTGTTTCCACTGTTTCCCCATCTATTTCCCATGAAGTGATGGGAGCAGATGCCATGATCTTCATTTTCTGAACATTGAGCTTTAAGCCAACTTTTTCACTCTCCTCTTTCACTTTCATCAAGAGGCTTTTTTTAGTTCTTCTTCACTTTCTGCCATAAGGGTGGTGTCATCTGCCTATCTGAGGTTATGGATATTTCTCCCGGCAATCTTGATTCCAGCTTGTGCTTCTTCCAGCCCAGGGTTTCTCATCATGTACTCTGCATAGAACTTAAATAAGCAGGGTGACAATATACAGCCTTGACATACTCCTTTTCCTATTTGGAACCAGTCTGTTCCATGTCCAGTTCTAACTGTTGCTTCCTGACCTGCATATAGGTTTCTCAAGAGGCAGGTCAGGTGGTCTGGTATTCCCATCTCTTTCAAAATTTCCCACAGTTTATTGTGACCCACACAGTCAAAGGCTTTGGCATAGTCAATAAAGCAGAAATAGATGCTTTTCTGGAACTCTCTTGCTTTTTCCATGATCCAGTGGATGTTGGCAATTTGATCTCTGGTTCCTCTGCCTTTTCTAAAACCAGCTTGAACATCTGGAAGTTCATGGTTCACGTACTGCTGAAGCCTGGTGTGGAGAATTTTGAACATCATTTTACTAGTATGTGAGATGAATGCAATTGTGCAGTAGTTTGAGCATTCTTTGGCATTGCCTTTCTTTGGGATTGGAATGAAAACTGACCTTTTCCTGTCCTGTGGCCACTGCTGAGTTTTCCAAATTTGCTGGCATATTGAGTGCAGCACTTTCACAGCATCATCTTTCAGGATTTGAAATAGCTCACTAGCTTTGTTCGTAGTGATGCTTTCTAAGGCCCACTCGACTTCACATTCCAGGATGTCTGGCTCTAGGTGAGTGATCACACCATCATGATTATCTTGGTTGTGAAGATCTTTTATGTACAGTTCTTCTGTGTATTTTTGCCACCTCTTCTTAATATCTTCTGCTTCTGTTAGGTCCCTATGATTTCTGTCCTTTATTGAGCCCATCTTTGCATAAAATGTTCCCTTGGTGTCTCTAATTTTCTTGAAGAGATCTCTAGTCTTTCCCAGTCTATTGTTTTCCTCTATTTCTTTGCATTGATCACTGAGGAAGGCTTTCTTATCTCTTCTTGCTATTCTTTGGAACTCTGCATTCAGATGCTTATATCTTTCCTTTTCTCCTTTGCTTTTCGCTTCCCTTCTTTTCACAGCTATTTAGAAGGCCTCCTCAGCCATTGTGCTTTTTTGCATTTCTTTTTCTCGGGGATGGTCTTGATTCCTGTCTCCTGTACAATGTCATGAACACCCTTCCATAGTTCATCAGGCACTCTGTCTATCAGGTCTAGTCCCTAAAATCTAATTCTCACTTCCACTGTATAATCATAAGGGATTTGATTTAGGTCATACCTGAATGGTCTAATGGTTTTCCCTACTTTCTTCAATTTAAGTCTGAATTTGGCAATAAGGAGTTCATGATCTGAACCACAGTCAGCTCCGGTCTTGTTTTTGCTGACTGTATAGAGCTTCTCCATCTTTGGCTGCAAAGAATATAATCAATCTGATTTTGGTGTTGACCATCTGGTGATGTCCATGTATGGAGTCTTCTCTTGTGTTGTTGGAAGAGGGTGTTTGCTATGACCAGTGCGTTCTCTTGGCAGAACTCTATTAGCCTTTGCCCTGCTTCATTCCGTACTCCAAGGCCAAATTTGCCTGTTACTCCAGGTGTTTCTTGACTTCCTACTTCCATTCCAGTCCCCTATAATGAAATGGACATCTTTTTTGGGTGTTAGTTCTAAAAGGTCTTGTAGGTCTTCATAGAACCGTTCAGCTTCTTCTGCGTTACTGGTCAGTGCATAGACTTGGATTACCGTGATATTGAATGGCTTGCCTTGGAAACGAACAGAGATCATTCTGTTGTTTTTGACGTTGCATCCAAGTACTGAATTTTGGACTCTTTTGTTGACCATGATGGCTACTCCATTTCTTCTAAGGGATTCCTGCCCACAGTAGTAGATATAATGGTCATCGGAGTTTAATTCACCTATTCCAGTCCATTTTAGTTTGCTGATTCCTAGAATGTTGACGTTCACTCTTGTCATCTCCTGTTTGACCACTTCCAATTTGCCTTGATTCATGGACCTGACATTCCAGGTTCCTATGCAATATTGCTGTTTACAGCATCAGACCTTGCTTCTATCATCAGTCACATCCACAACTGGGTATTATTTTTGCTTTGGCTCCATCTCTTCATTCTTTCTGGATTTATTTCTCCACTGATCTCCAGTAGCATATTGAGCACCTGGAGAGTTCCTCTTTCAGTATCCTATCATTTTGCCTTTTCATATGGTTCGTGGGGTACTCAAGGCAAGAATACTGAAGTGGTTTGCCATTCCCTTCTCCAGTGGACCACATTCTGTCAGATCTCTCCACCATTACCCATCCATCTTGGGTAGCCCCACATGGCATGGCTTAGTTTCATTGAGTTAGACAAGGCCGTGGTCCATGTGATCATTTGACTAGTTTTCTGTGAGTATGGTTTCAGTGTGTCTGCCCTCTGATGTGCTCTTGCAACACCTACTGTCTCTCTTGGCTTTCTCTTACCTTGGACATGGGGTATCTCTTCACGGTTGCTCCAGCAAAGCACAGCCACTGCTCCTACCTTGGGTGAGGGGTATCTCCTCACAGCCACCCCTCCTGACCTTGAACATGCAGCAGTTCCTCTCGGCCTTCCTGAGCCTGATGACCATTATATCTACTACTGTGGGAAGGAATCCCTTAGAAGAAATGGAGTAGCCATCATAGAAAATACTCACAAATTACAAATTTAATAAAGTTTCCACAACCGGAATGTATAAAGGATTCCTAAACCAAACAGCAAAAATAACATTTAAAAACATAGAGAACAATTTGAACAGACATTTCTCCAAAGATATGCACATGGCCAACAGGCACATGAAAAGATACTCGTCTCACTAACTGTTCAGAAAATACAAATCAAAACCACAGACACAACCATTAGAATGACTATTTAAGAAACCCAGAAAATAACAAGTGTTGGTGAGAATATATATATATATATATATATATATATACACACACACACATATATATATAACACACATACATATTTAGTGAGTATAGTAAAAAAGAAACACTAGATTTTACTCTTTAAACAGATGAAGTTTTGTGAAGCAAATTTTCTCTCAGTTAAAAAAAAGGAAAAGAAAATGTTTTTACAATAATTTCTCTGATCATATTTAGTCCATTCTGCAAACAGCATCAAAACTAGGGGCTGAATTCTTGTGCTGGGCTCTAAGCATAAGGTGCCAAGTACAACTAATATAGTCCTTGCCCACAGGGATCTTACTGTCTATCTGTTCTGTCTATCCATCTACCTATGCCCCAAGATCAGCCCAGCCTACTATTATGAACAAGTTAACTCCACACTGCCATTGCCAGGTTTATACTGGCCCAAGACATACTAGCGGCTTCCCTGGTAGTTCAGTGGTAAAGAATCTGCCTGCAGTGCAGAAGACATGGGTTCAATCCCTGGGTCAGGAGGATCCCCTGCACAAGGAGATGGCCACCCAACTCCAGTATATCCTTGCCTGGGAAAGCCCATGGACAGAGGAGGCTGGTGGGCTATGGGGTCGCAAATTGTCCAACACACCTTAGCAACTAAATAATAACAAGATGTACTGGAGGTTGCTGATGAACCTTAAACATCTCAAGTCATTTTGTGTGTGTGTGTTTATATATTTATATATACATATTGCATTAGTTTTCTAGGACTGTCATAACAAAGTATTGCAAACTGAGTAGTAAACAAAAACTTGTCTCATAGTTCTAAAGCCCAGAAGTTCAAGATCAAGGTGTTAGCAGGACCATGCTCCCTTTCAGGGAGCTAAGAAAGGATCGAACTCAGGCCTCTCTCCACTTCCATCTGTACATCAAGGTTTCCCTGTGTGCATGGCTGTGTCCAAGTGTCCCCTTTAAAGGACACCAGTCATATTGAATTAGAGGGTCTACGTTACTCTAGTATAATCTTGTTTCAACTAAATAATAGTATCTGCAACAACTCTTTGTGCAAATAAGGTCACATTCTGAGGGAACTGGGAGTTAGTACTTTAACATGTGAACTTTGGAGGGACCTAATTCCACCTGTAAGAAACACACACCTGTGTGGGTGTACATGTGTGTGCATGCATGCACACTGGCTTCAATAGCATCTCCAAGTGATGGAAAAGGCAATTTACTTTAGTCCCTGTGCTCTAGAGAATTCTACTAAGGCTCAGAGAAGCTAAGGGATTAGGGGAATCCAGATCTCTAGACCCTCAGTCAAGGACATTTTCTACTCTTTGGATTAGTGTGCATCTTCTGATGCCATCACTTCTGCTGTTGCAACCACTGCCAAACAGTCAGATTCCTAAGGGTTCTGATTTGGCCAACGTGGGTGTCAAGCTGGTGGGCAGTCTCTAAAGCATTTCTCAGACTGTGCTGACAGCATCCTTGCAGAAGAGTGGGCACTGGAATAAAAGCTTATTCTACAATGTGGCATTCCTCCAAGGCTGCTTAATATGCCTGTTTCTTAAGCAGCTAAGAGTTGTTTGCAGCTTGTGTTCAGAAAACCAGCAAGTCAAATCCATAGGGACCAGAGTACAGCACATTTCCAACCAAAGGGGCAAGCTGTCTGTCAACTCAATCCCATCTAAAGCTTGCTAGTTATCACATATTGCTGTGTCTTCAAAATCATCACCAGCCCAATATCTAATTTACTGAAACAGCATCTCATATTTGATATAATCTAATCTTTGGGGTAGTAAAACACCAAAAATTTTTCTCTAATCTATACCCAAGCCAAAATCCTCCTCTTTAAAACAATGCGTGTCCACTGATGGAGGAATGGATAAAGAGGATGTGGTACATGTACACAATGGAATATTACTTAGCCATGAAAAAGAATGAAATAAAGCTATTTGCAGTGGCATGGATGGACCCTATGGCCCTAGAGATTGTCATACTGAGTGAAGTCAGATAGAGAAAGACAAATATCAAATGATATCACTTATATGTGGAATCAAAAAACATGGTACAAATGAATCTATTTACAAAACAGAAATAGAGTCACAGATATAGAAAACAAACTTATGGTTATGAAGGGGGAAAGGGGAAGAAATAAATTGAGAGATTGAGATTGACATGTACACACAACTATACATAAAATATATAACTAATAAGCACCTACTGTATAGCATAGGGAACTCCACTCAATACTCTGTAATGACCTATATGAGAAAAGAATCTAAAAAAGATTTCAGTTCAGTTCAGTTCAGTCATGTCCGACTCTTTGTGACCCCATGAATTTCAGCACGCCAGGCCTCCCTGTCCATCACCAACTCCCGGAGTTCACTCAAATTCATGTCCATCGAGTCAGTGATGCCATCCAGCCATCTCATCCTCTGTCATCCCCTTCTCCTCCTTCCCCCAATCCCTCCCAGCATCAGAGTCTTTTCCAATGAGTCAACTCTTTGCATGAGGTGGCCAGAGTACTGGAGTTTCAGCTTTAGCATCATTCCTTCCAAAGAACACCCAGGACTGATCTCCTTTAGAATGGACTGGTTGGATCGCCTTGCAGTCCAAAGGACTCTCAAGAGTCTTCTCCAACACCACAGTTCAACAACAGCCTTGTTCTTCTATTATATATATTGTTCTTCAATTATACATATACATATGTATATGTATAATTGATTCACTTTGCTGTATAGCAGAAACTAAGACAACACTGTAATCAACTATATGCCTACAAGAATTAATTTTTAAAAATGCCTGAATAGAAGAACAAGGCTGTTGTTTTAAAATACTTAAGGTAGGAGGGGGTTAATTGGCTTGGCAAAAACTCAAATTAACACCCACACCTAAGAGTTGCCTCCCAGAGATGTATCATAGAAATGTGAGCAACCAGACAAATCACATGAAAGGTAGAAAAATAAAAAGAGGATTTCTTTGAAAGTGATCCAATAGAGGCTGTGGTCAAGATACCCTGGAAAGGGAGGCCAGGAGGGCTGAAGCTTGGCATAGCTGTGGTTGTTTAGTTGCTTAGTCATGTTCAACTCTTTGCAAACCCCTGGACTGTAGCATGCTATGCTTTCATATTATTCACCATCTCCTGGAGTTTGCTCAAACTCATGTGCATTGAGTCAGTGATACCACCCAACCATCTCAACCTCTGTTGCCCTCTTCTCCTTCTGCCTTCAATCTTTCCTAGCATCAGGGTCTTATTCAACGAGTCACCTCTTTGCATCAAGTGGCCAAAGTCTTGGAGTATCAGCATTAGTCCTTGAAGTGAAGTTGATTTCCTTTAGGATTGACTGGTTTGATCTCCTTGCTGTCCAAGGGACTCTCAAGAGTCTTCTCTAACACCACAGTTTGAAAGCATCAGTTCTTGGTGCTCAGCCTTCTTTATGATCCAATTCTCACATCCATACATGGCTACTGGAAAAACCATAGCTTTGACTATATGGATTTTGACATAGACGTGGAACCTCTGCTAAGTCACTTCCCTTCTCCCTTGCTTTCCCCAAGTGTGAAATGAAAGCATTACACTAAGAGATTGCCAACATCCCTTCTGATTTTAAAAGTTTTATCTGGGAGGAAACCCAGATATACAAATTAGCCATATGCTCTCTAAATGAACAACAGATTCCAAAGAGGTGTGCGGCTCCTAAGCTGCTGAAAGCCACCAATCCCAGTAAACACTCCCTCCTACAGAGCCACTCCAGGAACCGTGGAGAGAGAAGAAGTCCGAGGTATCAAACAGCACTGACCCTGCTTCTCCTGAGAACACATAAGTCAGTGGCCCTGAAGCACCTGGGTAGTTCAGATAAGCATTTGGAACTGGGAGACAATATAAGCATGGGAGTCTGAGGTCTCTCTGAAATAGGATGGGAACCTAGCAGGAGGACGCATCACTGCACACCTGGTGGGTCAAAGGTCAATGCTCACTGGCAAAAAGCTGTACAAGATCCTCACCACTAGTGACTAGTCAAAGGACTGAAAGCCCAAGAAAACAGGGATTTCAATCAGTGATAGACACCTATTTCGATATTGTAGATGGGCCACCAGTGAGCCAGATTTAGGCAAGAGACTACTTTTACTTATCCTGTACAGTATATTTCAAAAAATTAGTTTCCAATCTTAAAATGTTGAAACTTTTTTAAACATAAAATACAGATTTCCAGTTTCTCTTGAAAATTATATATTTGGTGATGGGTGAGTTCTCAGTCATTCAGTCACGTCCAATTCTTTGCAATCCTATGGACTGTGGCCCATCAGGCTTTTCTGTCCATGGGATTATCCTGGCAAGAATACTGAGGTGGGTTGCCATTTCCTCCTCCAGGGGATCTTACCAACCCAGGGATCAAGCCCAAGTCTCTTACTTAACCTAGGGATCGAACCCAGATGGAGTCTCTTCCATCTCCTGCATTGGCAGGCAGATTCTCTACCACTGGGCCATCTGGGAAGCCCATATTTGGTGATACTGAGCCTTTATTCCCACCTTACTGCCATCATCTGGGACTGAAGACCACTTGCCCATGACAGATGGGACATGGCTTCCCAATGTGTCACAAGCCAGTTGTCAGCTTTGCTCATTTGTAGGTGTTCTCTGGGCTCACTCAGGAATAAAGTGAATGAGATCATCCAATGCTGTCTGCAAAGGCAGAGGCATGGGGTTTGCCTCAGCAAGCCTTTCAGTTTTCTGAATGATAACCATGGACCAAAGGCAGCACCATCTAAATCATAAATTTAATAGGCAAAAAAGGTACTGAAAATAAATCAATGAGCACCATGAAAGGAATGATTTCATAAAAAGTGGCACATCCATACTATGAAATATTATCCAGCTATTGAAGAGAATCCAGATCAGTGGCTCTCAACCAGGGACAATTTTTTTCTTCAGGGACATCTGGGGGTAGGGAAGAGTGTAGATAGAGCTAGGCACTGCTGTGACCTGGTAGGTAGTGGATAGCAATTCTGTTAAACATCCTACAACGCACAGGAGAGCCTCTCCACAACAAAAAATGTCAGTAGTACTGAGGATCAAAAAACGTCTAGATTCAATCTTATTAACATGATACTGAGAAAAGCAAGATGCAGTATATTTACCATTTTAATACAATGACAGAAAAAGTTATGCTCTCAAATTTAATAAATAGTATTATGATAGTATCTGTATGAAATCAGCTATTTCTGCATCTATATGCATAAAAAGTTTCGTGAAACACTAGATCACCAAATGTTAACAGGAGCCAACTCAGAATGATGGCATGCCAGCTGATTTCTATGTTCATCCTTTTATTTCTTGGCTTTGTGTGAACATTTTTTTAAAAATCTGCATTATTTACATAATCAGCAAAACACAGTAAAGATGTTTTTCATTGAAAAAAAATTTATACACATGATCTTTGATAATAGATTTATTGGTCGCCCTGCAAAATCTTATCCCTTTTGCCATTAACAAAGACAATCATAATTGATCAACATCTTTCTGGTCTCTCTTCCCTTGCCTGACATTGAAAGGGCCAGAAAAAGGTCATGTGGTTCTTAGCAAGAGAAGCCCAGGCAGCTAATCTGTTAGCGTCAGCATTGGACAGCAAGAGTCAGTTGGCAATCAATGACTGATCAACTTACAGGGCCACATCTCCTCTCCCCTTTCCTGATCAAGTTTATCCTGAGTGCAGAGAGTTCCCAGACAGAGAACAGAGCCAGAAGACATGGGCACTACCCTTAACTAGCTTACTCACTATTTAGGAGATGTTCACAGCATGGAGTCAAACTTGGTGTAGTTGGGGGTACCAGTTACAAATCCAAGTTCACAAAAACCAGCTCTGCCTGGCATCAGGTCAGCCTGCCTTTCATATCCTGCTAACCACTTTGCAGTTTAAAAAGCAGAGGTTTTTGCAGTGTCAGAGGCTCCAAAGGACTGGAGCTCAGTCAGACTGCATCTGTATCTGCTGAAGACAACAGTACAGGGCCAAACACTGTTCCTGGGGCACCTCTCAGCTGCCCTTGCTTGGGTATCACAGCATCATCACCAATGGGCTGAGTGGAAAGTGTTGTTGGCCTCTCTGTCCCAGCTTGCATCTCCTTGTACACCATATCTGAAAACAGATTCAGTCTTCTCCCAAAAGGAGTGGGTTACTGTGTAGTTGTACATAAGTATCTGAATGTGTGGTTCCGATTTTTGTGAAAGCAGGGTATATGCACACACTTTTATCAATAAGTAGTGATCACTATGTACATCAATAGACAAGAGTTTCAGGACACATGAGATAATGCTTTGGGATCAACGTAAGCATGTGTATTTAACAATGAATATATTATGCACAAGGGTTTCCCTGGTAGCTCAGTTGGTAAAGAATCCACCTACAATGTAGGAGACCCCAGTTCAATTCCTGGGTCAGGAAGATTCCCTGGAGAAGGGATAGACTACCCACTCCAGTATTCTTGGGCTTCCATTCTGGCTCAGCTGGTAAAGAACCCATCTGCAATGTGGAGACCTGGGTTTGATCCCTGGATTGGAATGATCCCCTGGAGAAGAGAAAGGCTACCCACTCCAGTATTCTGGCCTGGAGAATTCCATGGGACTCTTTAGTCCATGGGGTTATAAAGAGTCGGACACAACTGAGCAAAAATGAAAGTTTTTCACTTTTCATATTATGCATATTATTCAACAAGTTAAACTTCAATATTAGCTAAAGAATTCAGTCAACATACTTAGTGATAAAACTGAGCTTCTGTACTGTCCTACATATCAGGTATTTTGCTAGGTGCTTTCCAAGTATGTCTTCAAAACTCACAAAATCCCTGCTGAGAGAGTCCTATTAGCCTTATGCAATAGATGAGGAAACTGAAGCTCAAAGCAAGTTAGATACATCACCCAAGTCTACTATCAAATGTCAGAGCCAAGATTCATAGCCATATCTGTTTGAATCCAATATGGTTTCATTCTATGATGCTTTCTCCCCATTTATTCCTCATAACCCAAGATATCTTGTATAAAGGGAAGCTCACGATGTCTATCAGAAGAGCTACAATCAAAACCTAATGTCCTGGAGTTTACACTTATACCAGGGCTTCCCAGGTGGCTCAGTGGTAAAGAACCCACCTACCAATGCAGGAGATGCAGTATTGATCCCTGAATCAGGAAGATCCCCTGGAGGAGGAAATGGCAACCCACTCCAGTATTCTAGACTGGAAAATCCCACAGAGGAGCCTGACAGGCTATAGTTCATGGGGTCACAAAGAGTCAGACACGACTGAGCACACATATAGCACACACTTATACCAAATACTTGTCTGCCCTTTAATGAATAATAGTCAAATAATTATATGTTATTGGGTAAGTAGGATATAATAGCAAAGCTAAATATAAAAAATATCAATATCTGGGAAATTCGCTTTGATGAAACTAGAGATTTTTATAGCTTCGAGTACAACTCGTAGCATTTCATTTTTCCTGAAGTATGATGAAATAGCCAATGACATTGGGGTAAATGGAAAAACCCAAAGGAGGTTATCATCAATTTCCTATCTCCAGTTCATGCAGGGATCATTAATTCTACTTACTGAAGTATAAAGTGGTGCTCTTTATGGTTGAGACCTCCTGTGAATTTTCTGTGATGAGCAGGTTAACATCAAATTAAAATCCCCCAAACAAATACAAGGGGTCCGTCAGTCTCAGACAGTTTCTCTTAGATTAGCTTCTCATTAAACATAGGAATGGGTCTCCTAGGAGCTTCCCAGTAAGGCTGTCTTGCTTGGGATGTGATGATCATTTTTGCTAACTCTATAAACAAACAGTGTTTCACAACAGTTTTTGTACTTTTTTTTTTTAAAAGCATATCCCCTATTTGATGAATATAATATTCTCATGCAGCTTCCTCCTCAAAAATAAAGAAAGAAAGAACTAAACTCTAAAGCCTCCTCTTGATAATTTCTATCATTTCAAGAAAGAAAGAAAGTGAAAATTGTTCAGTTCTGTCCATCTATTTGTGACACCATGGACATAGTCCATGGAATTCTCTAGGCCAGAATACTGTAGTGGGTAGCCTTTCCCTTCATTCCAAAGATAAACCCTAATAACTGAACACTAAAGCCTCCTCTTGATAGTTTCTATCATTCCAAAGACAAAGCCTACCATATCAGCACAAAGCAAGGCTGGTAAGTCTAGCTTATTTCCTGCAGTTTTATTTAAGAAAGTAACAGTGTTTGGTGGGTGTTTTTTTTTTTTGTTTTTTTTTTTTGGCTTTAACTTCCCATCATAATATGGGCTTCCCTGATAGCTCAACTGGTAAAAAATCTGCCTGAAATCCAGGAGACTACAGTTTGATTCCTGGGTCAGGAAGATCCACTGGAGAAGGGGAAGGCTACTCACTCCAGTACTCTGGCCTGAAGAATTCCACGGACTGGATAGTCCATGGGGTCACAAAGAATCGGACACGACTGAGTGATTTTCTTTTTTTTCCCATCATAATAGTGAATATACTTCTCAAACTTCCCCTTCCTTGAAAAATCCTAAGTTTTCCCTGCGGTAGGTCCTGACACCCTGGCTCTGAATTACAGTCCCGAAGTTAAATTAACTCCAAAGATAGGACAGGAAACTAATTTCATTGGAGCTGGTTTGTTTTTCTTACACTGATGGGAAAAGTAAATGCTTAAGGAGAGAGCAGCTGACACTGGCAAAAGAAGGAGGATGTGCACGTTCTTCCCATCACAGGAGCAGTGCAGGAGGTGGCAACGCAGGCAGGAGAGGCCTCAGACTCGGCCCTGCTTACCAAGGAAACTGAGTAAGTGTCCAGCTTAGCACTCAAGTGGTGACGCCCGAGGGGATTCCACAGACCTGCTCATCCTCGCTCCTTCTGTGTGCCACGGAAGCAGACCCACTCTTCATTCACGAGACAGAAAAGATTCACAAGAGGCAACCATGGAATAAAGAGAGAGAAATGACGACAGGGAGGAGAACAAAGACTTATAGAGGGATAAGAAAGGCATCAGAGGAAAAGGAGAAAAGCAGAGGAGAGCAACCAATGAAGGCATCCAAGAAGTTTAGGCCATAGAGAACAGGAGGGATCATCACAATGACAGTTTCACACTGGTAACAGTGCATGCTCACTCAGTCATGTCTGACTCTTTGTAACACCATAAACTACAGCCTGCCAGGCTCCTCTGTCCATGGGCTTTCCCAGGCAAGAATACTGGAGTGGGTTGCCATCTCCTTCTCTTGGGGGATCTTCTTGACCCGAGGATTGAACCTGTGTCTCCTGCATTGGCAGACAGATTCTTTACCAATGAGCCACCAGGGAAGCCGACACAAACATACATACATACATTCAATTTAGTTTAACTGCATTTCGGGATAAACTTAAATCTAAAAAACACCTATTCCAACCTCCCTTTACCCTGAGGAATCTAAGACTCTCATTGCCAGGTAGCAGCATTAGAATTTAAACCCAGTTTGTCTAGCTCCACATCCCAAGCTGTTAATTACTAGGTCACTTATCTGTAATGAATGCAAAAGAATGTGTACACTTAGTTGCTTTTTCTCCAGTTCACATTAGTCATCTTGATGCTTTTCCGCTGATGTATCTGTTAATAAAAATCACTTGGGGACCCACTCTAGAAACTTCCATTTCAGCCTCAAGCACACTCTTTGGACTATCTTTGTGATGACATAGCCTCATGCTCTGAGAGTGGAGAGTATTTGGGGGATAGCCAAAAGCCAGTCAGAGCAAAACTGGTGAAAACCTGTGGCAGACACTGCTACTATTTGAGGTTTAAGCACAAAGTATTCTGTGTGTCTTTACTGTCTCAGAGAAATTCCCAAAGAAGGGCTGTTAGCAAATGCTGATCAATGGCCTCACCATTGCAATAAACAAAGACCTAAGATAACCCCTTCAAAGCTCAACATTAAATTGATACATTTGTCAAAACACGATTCCCGTGACAATAAAATCATACCTTAGTCATTCTTCATACAGAAGCAATCTGATCTTGGTTAAACTACTGGTAAATGAATGTTCCAGGGACTTCCCTGTCGGTCCAGTGGTTAGGGTGCCAAACCTTCACTGTAGGGGTCATGGATTCCATCTGTGGTTGGGGAACTAAAATCCTACATGCTGTAGAGCATAAATGAATGAATGAATGAATAGAAAATAAATGTTCCATGAAAAAAGAAAAACAAGTAAGCATCTAATAGTCTTTGATGTTGATGCTGTTGAAGCATCTTGTGCCCTAATTTGATAAAAGTCCAAAGAGAAAGGATAATGCTCTTGAGGTATTATGGCCCTTAAACTTCAAACTTCTGATCATGGGAACAAGATCATGGATGACAAGACATTTGGGATGAGATGGCCTGACTATCTCCTGCTCTGAGAGTGACTAATCTTTGAACAGGGCTAATGGGGCTACCTCTCAAAATTTGAAAAATGGCATCATATTTGGGCCGGAGAGCTTCCTCTTCTGTTCATGGTCCACAGAGCAGGTGCTCTCTTCTGAATGGTTACTGCTTTTCTCAAGAGCTGCCAATTTTCATTATAGCAATGGACTGGAGGAGTGCTGGAATGTCACATGAAAAGAAAATTAGTGAGCAGCTCCCTTTTTTTCCATTAGAATTTCAGCAAAGTGAGTAAAGCAAGGGCAGACAAGATAATGAAGGGGTTGCACGGGCATTTATTTCACTTTCATTTTTCCTTTGAGAAAGTGTTAATAAAATTAGCAGTGTTACAATAACAGCAAGGATTATAAAAGATACATTAATCAACAATGTACAATTTCCCTACCAGAATCTATAATAAAACTTTTCAAATGCAAATCTCCCATCAGTGAACATATAAAGAGGCAAGATAAAGAAGGGGGAGAAATGACATTAAGCTAATTCTCAGTCATCTCTGAAAACTAGAAGGATTAGAACTTTTGAAGTTAACTGACAAATCTCCCCAAACTTAATTTCAAACTTTCATTCAGTTTTTGCTCTGTCAAGGCTTTAGCCAAAGCTCCTTACAAGGAATCATGCTAATTCCTTTCAGTTTTAGGGACTGGGTTAAAATCATCAATGTCTTCCCATAGCCTACCACACAAAGCCCCAAATCCTCTTACACGTCTCTCTAAAGTCAGGTCCTAATCAGCAATCAAAGCCCTTGTAATCCAGCCCACTCTGGCCCCAAAGTCATTTCCCTTGTTTGCCCACCACAAATTCTCAGCTAAAAACTGGGTCCCTTGAAGGTCCTCAATGCTCTACTCCTCTGTATCTTATTTCTGTTCAATTTCTTCATCCTCTGAAGCCTTTACAACTCAGATGCTGCCTCTTCTCAGCCTCACCCTTCCCTTCTAGGTCTCATCACCTTACACCTCTCATAGTCTGAACCAAATCACACCTTGATAATAAGCCATTTGGTTTTTTTTGTTTTTTTTTTTTTTAAATTTTATTTTATTTTAAACTTTACATAACTGTATTAGTTTTGCCAAATATCAAAATGAATCCGCCACAGGTATACATGTGTTCCCCATCCTGAACCCTCCTCCCTCCTCCCTCCCCATTCCAGCCCTCTGGGTCGTCCCAGTGCACCAGCCCCAAGCATCCAGTATCGTGCATCGAACCTGGACTGGCAACTCGTTTCATACATGATATTTTACATGTTTCAATGCCATTCTCCCAAATCTTCCCACCCTCTCCCTCTCTCACAGAGTCCATTAGACTGTTCTATACATCAGTGTCTCTTTTGCTGTCTCGTACACAGGGTTATTGTGACCATCTTTCTAAATTCCATATATATGCGTTAGTATACTGTATTGGTGTTTTTCTTTCTGGCTTACTTCACTCTGGATCACAATTTATCATGGATACCACCTCTGCAGGAGGACAGCAAGTTTCCATGAAGCAGAGACAGCAAGCATTGGGCATATACACATGATAAACATCTATTGACTGTATGATAGACTCTCTGTTCCTATGCCTCCTTCTGTGGAGATGCAAACAGGCCAAAAGGCAGAGAAAAAGAAAAGAAAAGGAGAGACAAGGGAATCTCAATACTCCAGAAAATGAACAATGAACTGAACAATGGTCTAAATAACCCTAATTTTACTGTAAACGTAAAGGGAAAATACGCAGATGATGAATGCAATTTACACTAAAGTTGTTTTGAGAACTATGATGATTTTATTAAATGTTGATTCAGCAAATCTAGTATAAAGGGGTTTCCCAGGTGGTGCAGTGGTAAAGAATCTGCCTGCCAATGAAGGAGACAATAGAGACATGGGTTGGATCCCTGGGTCAAGGAAGATCCCCTGGAGAGGGAAATGGCAATCCACTCCAGCATTCTCGCCTGGAAAATTCTATGGACAGAGGAGCCTGGTGGGTTACAGCCCATGGGGTCACAGAGTCAGACACAACTGGGTAACTGGGCACACACATACACTTCCAAGAGGAGCAGATATGTAGATATAAAATATTTCCTAAAATCAAATGGCACAATCATAAATATGCTAAAGAAAATGTCTCCCCTAAATCATTCTCAACTCAAAATGGTAAATTAAATTCATTATTGAGATATTCAGACATGCTAAGTACCTGCTGGTAATAAATGTAAACACTGAAATCTTCCAGGAACATGATGAGATCCATTTTCACACAAACATTTGAAGTCTCCATCTGTCATTCAGAAAGCTAGAGCTGCATTGAATCCTTTGTGTAAAATCCAAGGAGATGCTGCTCATGGCAAGAATGAGGCTAACATTTCTATCAAAGCAAAACAACAACAACTGCTTGAAAATGCCAAGAATCACAACAGAAAGATGAACTGGTGCTAATCTTGAGATGCCAAGATCCATGGCATTTCATCTGATGAAATGGTGTCCACCTCACTGAAGCAAACCCCATGATAACAGAAACAGCATCATTTCTCCCCTAGTTCTTTTTATGGTAGCAAAGTTTCATGACTACAGAGGCTGAGATTCAGCCCTAGGCAAGTCACCAAGGGCACTTCTATAGTTGGAATCACCATTCTAGGCCAACAAACTTTTTCATCTTTTAAAACAAAACTTTTTATTTGACAATTTTTGAAATAGATTATGGTTTGGGATGGTTGTAAATTTCAGTGTGTTAAAAGATAGGCTTTTAGGAGATTAAGTACCAAAATAGTATGAGGTATATGACCCTAACCCATTTCCACAGCACAAAAATATCTTTCTATGTTTTTGTTTGAAAGAAAATAGAGAAGAAAGACACAGACCTTAAAAATTACTCTTTTAAAAAGAGAGAGAGAGAGAGACTGCTACTGCTAAGTCGCTTCAGTCGTGTCCGACTCTGTGTGACCCCATAGACGGCAGCCCACCAGGCTTTCCCGTCCCTGGGATTCTCCAGGCAAGAACACTGGAGTGGGTTGCCATTTCCTTCTCCAGTGCATGAAAGTGAAAAGTGAAAGTGAAGTCGCTCAGTCGTGTCCGACCCTCAGCGACCCCATGGACTGCAGCCTTCCAGGCTCTTCCGTCCATGGGATTTTCCAGACAAGAGTACTGGAGTGGGGTGCCATTGCCTTCTCTGGAGAGAGAGACTAATGGTACTTTATTTTATCGCACCTGGGGAATTTACTTTGGGAGTAAAGTTAGCATGGATCAAAGCTATTTTCATATCCTCATGAACTGATCTATATTGACTAGATAATGCCTCTGCCTTGCTTTGTTGACTTGGGCTTCTTCTATAGGAAAGACACATTTAAGGGATGGTGACCAATCATTTCTATGATCCTTCATGCATGCAGTAAGTATTTATGGAGCATCTGATATGTTTCAGGTTCTGTGAATGAGACAGACTCCACCCATGCCCCCGCACAGCCAACAACCTAGTAGGCATGTATCTATATTAGCTTCATGGTACTACATAAATGTTAGATTTATGGTACTACAAGGTGCAGTATTTTATAAAGGCTTAAAGCAAGTGATTCCAAGTAGCTAGAGTATTGGAGGAAGTGAAGAATTTCATGGAGGAAGTCAAGTCTAAGCTGAATTTTTAAGTTGAATAGGAGTTTAATAGGGAAAGAGGTGCTGGGAAAGGGCAAGAGGAAAAGGAGGTGACAGAGGATGAGATGGTTGGATGGCATCACTGACTCAATGGACAGGAGTTTGAGCAAACTCAGGGAGATAGTGAAGGACAGGGAAGCCTGGCGTGCTGCAGTCCATGGGGTCACAAAGAGTCAGACATGACTTAGTGACTGAACAATAACAAGCCAAAGAGGAGAAGGGAAGATGAGAAAGTGTCCCTAGTAGAGAAAGGTACATTGGCTAAGGGCCAAAAGCAAGAAAGAACTTGGCATGTTGCTGAAGGAGAGCCAGCCTGGCTAGAAAGGCAAGACTGAATAGGACAAGGTTGGGGAAGCAAGGAGGACTAGGATCACACAGATACTTGAAAGCCATGTTGAGGATATAAGACTTTAAACCACATGTTTTAGGACACGGACTGACATCTACAGTCTGCACTGTGAATGAGCACACAGGCTGCTTCAGGGAGCCTGGGTTAAGGGTAGCTGGGGAGCAAAATTAGCAGCAAGGACACTAAGAGGCTTTTGCAGTAGTCCAAGAAAGTTTGCACTAGGCTGATGAGAAGAAAACAGATTCAGGAGACATTCAGGGAGAAGGAACAAGATGTATGGAGAGAGAAGAACCAAGTTGGACTCAGAGGTTACTGGCTCAGGGAACTAGGTTGGTGGCAGGGGCACATATTGAAGGATGGATTAATACAGGTTATAAAACTGAATATCAGACTTGCTGGATTACAAACAAGACATGTTCTTAGCTCAGTTAGACTTCAGAATACATTGATAAACTTAGAAACTTCTTCATCAATTATGGAACTACAATAGCTTCAGAGCAGTAAAGAATTATATAGATCTTCAAACTAAAATAGCAAATATATGGAAACAGCTATCCCCAATTTCAAGGTAGAATTTTAGTCCTGGTAATTTCTGAATTATTCCTGGCATCATTAATACTTTTATAAACAAGGGCTTTTTCCACTAGTGTCCTAGGCATTTGTCCCAAGGTCTTTTTAAATGTCGAATTCACACTGAATGCCAGTGTTCTGAAGAAAACAAATCCATCAGTGGCTACAGAATTTATGTTATGGGTTTCAGAAAGCTTGTGGGAAGGCTAGAGGTCTTTTGAATTTTTTCATTGAACAGAGACCCCTGGAGCTTGTATTGATTGAACGAGATCAAGCAGAAAGTTTTCATTACCCCCAAGTGTCTTCTTTGTCATACTTCTCAAAAGATAATTCACTTAATTTTTTTCTTAGTCCTAGTGAAAAGTAAGGGACAATAAAAATTTTAACTTGTTTATTCTTAAACAATTATTTCACATGAAAATCATCAGTCCCTGAAGATCTTGGGTCATGTATTTAACAGTGGCCCAGGCCTGTCATCAAACCAGGGGACTTCCCACCTTCTGTGGCCACCCTTGCCCAGCACTTTTTATTTTTTTAATGTTTCCACTCCCAAACAGCACTGTCAAATCTCTCTCTTCTCTGACATAATCACTATGTGATTTGAACGAACCTATTCTCCTGGGCCTATTATAAATAACACAAGGGAGCAGCTGGGGAAGAGAAATGGGCACTTTATAGCAGGTGATTTGGAAATTCAGAGAAACGTGAAAACTCTGGACAGAGAGAGGTGCAAACACAGAGGGAGGTTAGAAATATAGGACAGGACTCACTATATATGGCCTCAATGTCTGTGTGATACCTAATTTTCTAGTAAAGGAGTTTAATAAATCCAAGCCAAATTGATAGGGGTTGGGCTCTCAGCCAGGAGGTATATCTCACCGGCCCAAAGACCCCACACTTTGGAGGAAAGAAAGGGGGTAGCTGTCACTGCATTCCTGTAGAGCGAAGCAGATTGATAGGGCAGCTGACACCAAAAAATTCTGTTCAATGGAATAAATACAAGGGTATTCTCCTTGTTTGCTAAGTCACTTCAGTTGTGGCCAACTCTTTGCAGACCCATGGACTGTAGCCCACCAGGCTCCTCGGTCCATGGGATTCTCCAGGCGAGAATACTGGAGTGGGTTATTGTGTCCTCCTCCAGGGGATCTTCCCACCCCAGGGATGGAACACGCATCTCTTGTTTCTTTTGCATTGACAGGCGGGTTCTTTACCACTAGTGCCACCTGGGAAGTCCTAGTTCAATGGAATAAATACGAGGATATCCCCCCTGCCATGAGCAAGTATGACTGCTTATATGCCTGACATTAATTCTTTGGAGGTTGCATGCTCTCTTCTTCCAGTTTTCTCTCTTAGGATTAGGGTTAGGCATCAAGCACTTGGTTTCCAGAGGCAATGAAAAGGATATTGAGGTGATTTAATTTTTTTTTCTTAAAAAACTTTAAAATCCAATTATTTGTCTACAATTCAGCTATTTAGCAATGTAACCATTCCTCAGCCCCACAAAGATCAAAGGAGCCTGATTCCAATTAACTCAGAAGTATCACATTGCCCAAAAGAGTTGAGGACATGGACATGGAACAGACTGGTTTCCAAATCGGGAAAGGAGTACGTCAAGGCTGTATATTGTCACCCTGCTTATTTAACTTATATACAGGGTACATCATGAGAAATGCCGGGCTGGATGAAGCACAAGCTGGGATCAAGACAGCCAGGAGAAATATCAATAACTTCAGATATGCAGATGACACCACCCTTATGGCAGAAAGTGAAGAAGAACTAAAGAGCCTCAATGAAAGTGAAAGAGGAGAGTGAAAAAGTTGGTTTAAAACTCAGCATTCAGAAAACTAAGATCAGGGCATCTGCTCCCATCACTTCAATGCAAATAGATGGGGAAACAATGGAAACAGTGACAGATTTCATTTTGGGGGGCTCCAAAATCACTGCAGATGGTAACTGCAGCCATGAAATTAGGATGACCCAGAGGGATGGTATGGGGAAGGACGTGAGAGGGGGGTTCAGGATTGGGAACACTTGTACACCCGTGGCAGATTCATGTTGATGTATGGCAAAACCAATACAATATTGTAAAGTAATTAGTCTCTAATTAAAATAAATAAATTTAAATTTTAAAAAAAAGATGCTTGCTCCTTGAAAGAAAAGTTATGATCAACATAGACAACATATTAAAAAGCAGAGACATTACTTTGCCAACAAAAGTCCATCTAGTCAAAGGTATGGTTTTTCCAGTAGTCATGTATGGATGTGAGAGTTGGACTATAAACAAAGCTGAGCACCGAAGAATTGATGCTTTTGAACTGTGGTGTTGGAGAAGACTCTTGAGAGTCCCTTGGACACCAAGGAGATCCAACCAGTCCATCCCAAAGGAAATCAGTCCTGAATATTCATTGGGAGGACTGATGTTGAAGCTGAAACTCCAATACTTTGGCCACTTGATGCGAAGAACTGACTCATTTGAAAAGACCCTGATGCTGGGAAATATCGAAGGCAGGAGGAGAAGGGGACGGTAGAGGATGAGATGGTTGGATAGCCATCACCGATTCAATGAACATGAGTTTGAGTAAACTCTGGGAGTTGGTGATGGACAGGGAGGCCTGGCGTGCTGCAGTCCATGGGGTCACAAAGAGTTGGACACGACTGAGTGACTGAACTGAACTGAAAGAGTTGAGGAGATGGTGAAGGACAGGGAAACCTGGCTTGCTGCAGTCCATGGGGTCGCAAAATTGGACACAACTGAGCGACTGAACAACAACAACAAAGAGTTGAGGAGATAAAGCTCTACTGTACTTTGCCTTTATTTCTGTTCCTCAACACTCAACTCTTCTTACTTTGGGGTCAGTGTCTCTAATATGGAGATTGGGACCCACCCAGAATTTGAACCTTAGTCTGGTGGCTTCTCTGGTGGCTCAGAGGTTAAAGCATCTGCCTGGAATGCGGGAGACCCGGATTCAATCCCTGGGTCAGAAAGATCCCCTGGAGAAGGAAATGGCAACCCACTCCAGTACTCTTGCCTGGAGAATCCCATGGAAGGAGGAACCTGGTAGGCTACAGTCCATGGGGTCGCAAAGAGTCGGACACGACTGAGCGACTTCACTTTCACTTTCTGGGGAAATTTAGAGTTTAAACCCATAGTCTTGACTCTGGTAACAGAATCCTTGCTGACCTACCTCCATAGCCTGCCCAAGTCCCAGATCCTGCAGCACCAGGGCCCTCTGTTGCCATCATCAGGTAGTTCATTTAACCCTTTCCCCACCAGTGAATGGCACCTTGACTGTTGTCCCATGTGTGGTTGACACAAGGGAACAGTGGGTCAGTGGGAATATACTAATATGCACAAATGGAGAAATGTTGTCACTCTATAGGTACTTACTGTGCAGACTCTATTCTAGACAGTATATACATTTCTAGGAAAGTCATGGACTTGTGTTCTCATAGGGAAGACAGGAAGCAAAAAGACATAGAATGCCTTTACTGGCAAAGAGGGAAACTCAGAGATGGTACATAAAGGAAGCAGTACAGCGGACTCCTACATGGAAATGTGACCCCCAAGTCTGCACAGGACTTTTCAATACTGGTGATCCCACACACAAGAAATGAGGACTCCAGCAGGTAGCAAATGGACCCCTTTGCATTTACACACCATCCAGATGGTTCCATAGGCTACCAGCCCACCTCCTTAGCAGGGGCTGATAGAACTGTGTGAACTGTGGAACAAAAGAAATCAATCAATTTTCCAGACCCTGGTATTCTTCAGTAGAACCTAATCTCAGGCCTGATTGGAATTACTCCTAACAGAGGAATTTCTTCATATTCTTTTTGCAATCACATTCAGGAGAGATTCAGGGAGAGAAAACCAGGAGTCACCTTGTGTGAAAGAATTTTCCACTGAATTTTGCTATGATTACTTCACCTAGAAATAATATCATTCTGTTTAGAGTTAGATATTGAGTTTTTGATTTGGTTTAAAACATAAAAGGAATCAGAGAAAGTGTAAATGAATCAATGAGAACCAGCTAGAAACAGGTTTTGATTTCTAGTTTTGGCCAAAGGCTTTATTCAATAAGGTAAACTAGTGAAGAAGATAATATTTAATTAGATAACCATTCTTCTGTCTTAGGAAAAGATGAGCTTGACAAAGAGTTAATTTTTGCTTCTGAGGAAGAGTCCTGTTTGGAAGGACAGGAGTTATGGATCAATCATCATGGAACAAGGCTATGAGGATGATATACTCCATCCTTCCTTTCCAGACTACACTCTGAGATTAAGATAGCTCTTCTAAGCTCTTCCCTAAACAAGAGACTTGTCAGAAGCCCAGAGCAGACAAACACGGACCTAGAAAAAGTCACATCTTTCACTGGTCACATGCATTCTCAAGGGGAAAGGCTCAAACTGTAAACGTTCTCTTTCTTAGAACCAGAGCAGGAGACAGAGACAAGTGGAAGGTTTGGGCCACTTTCTAGTTCCAAGACAATTCAGACTCCCTTCCTTAGTAAAATGTCCAATGCCAAGAGTATTCAGTTTGGTCCATTTGTGGGGCTAAGTTTCCTTTTGGCCACAGACCCCATGGACCCCTCACTGTGACCTGAGCCCTGTCTTCTCAGACAATCTCACCTACATACCCCAATACCTTAGCCTGGCCCCCAGAAGCCCTGTGACAGGACAGTGTTTGTAAGTGTCTCTGGCCTGATGTAACTTTCAGTCCATCTGAATTCCTATAGCCCTTATTATCTTTCCAACTCATTCGGTAACTTGTATGTATTATACATATTATTGTCTTTCCATATGTGTGCACCCCAGGGACGGGGGAGCCTGGCGGGCTGCCGTCTCTGGGGTCGCACAGAGTCGGACACGACTGAAGTGACTTAGCAGCAGCAGCAGCAGGTACACATAAGCATCCTTCTTCTCTAACCAGGTTCCGTGCTTCTCAAGAGCAGGGACCACAATTCATGTTCTGCATTCTCAGCATCTTACACAATACCTCCCGGTTGTAAGTATAATGAAATATTATCACCGAGGGTGACAATGATAAAGATTTGTCCAAGACAGTGTTAGTCATCTCAGTGCAGTGAGACAGCTGTACCTGCCCTACACAGGTGAGGGGAAGAAAATCAACCCCTGAGTGTGCTCAATGAAAAGGGTAAGCAGAAGACAAAAATCAGCTTTGTCCATGTGGAACAGGACCTGCAACAAGATCAAGAATACCTCTGGCTTTTGGCTGAAGAGACACTTCAAAGGTACAGCCTATGCTCTTTTAAGGGATCTCCTTTAACCAATCACCAGATGAAGCAACACAGTCCAATCACTCTCCAAAACACAGTAGCTGTTGCCCATGGCACGATCCAGGCACATGACTAAGAGGCCACTTGCGGAAGCCCTCATACTTTTGTGCTTACCTGTTGTATCCTGTGCCAGCCAAGAGCATGCTGAATGTTTTTGAATCTGTTAGCAGCTGTAAATGCTAGTTAAAGTATACAAAAGTGTGAAGTGAAAGTATTAGTTACTCAGTCGTGTCCAACTCTGAAAACCCATGGACTGTAGCCTCTGTCCTTGGAATTCTCCAGGCAAGAATACTGGAGTGGGGTGCCACTCTCTTCTCCAGGGGATCTTCCTCACAGAGATAGAGTCCAGGTCTCCTGCATTGTAGGCAGATTCTTTACTGTCTGAACCACCAGGGAAGCCCAAAAGAGAGCTGGAACACTCAACTGAGGCACTGCTGGGATTCGAACCCAGGCTCTCCTGTTTACTAGACAGGCACTTTAACCAACTAAGCCATGGTAATATTATAAATATTGATGTAATATGAGTGACAAAAGAAAATTAAGATTAGGTTTAAAACTATAGAAAGAGTCTCAAGTTGTGTTTAATTAGATGAAAGTAGACACCCTTTAAAAGCCCAGGAAAATTACTATAAGTATCTAGGATTCTGTGCTTAGATTGCTTTAGATTTCCCCTCCACTTTGAGAAACTGGGCATGGTTAGTAACACATATGGAATAGTAAGACCTGGATCCCAAGTCAAAAGATTGAGAAAGACACGTGCATTCATAGGCTTTTAGACTGAAATAAAATGAGCTGTGTGTGCATCATTTTTTTCAGATTCCCATTTCAAACCAGTTCTTACATTAAAACAGCTATGAGTCCTGTCACATCAGAAAAGAAGGCTCTTACCATCCACCCACCCCTACATTGTTCCCAGAACCCAATTGAGAAATTGCTCAGAATTCAGGAAGCCAGAAGCAGCAGGAGTTGTCACCCAAATTGTGATTAAAAATGTAACAGAGAATCACTGCTGGGGATTTTCTTCTCTTCTGCTGGTTTTTATTTTTGATCTTAAATATCCATGTCTATATATATGCCTTATGCTTTTGGAAGTTTCTTGGTTTTGTAGACTACTTAGAGAAATACAATACATAATTAAAATCAAGAGCAACAGATAGGAATCATGAATTACCTGCCAAGCTGTGCAGCAACCGGCAGCCAAGCTGCCACCTTCAACGGGTCACCATACAGATTCAACACAGTCAAGCAGTCAAATAGTCAGTTAAGCAAACAGGCTGAGAAGTGCATGTTGGATCTGGAACCATGGTTCTGGGTTGATACACAGAGGAGATTAGACACAGTCCTTTTCCCTGCAGAGCTTTCAGTTCAACAATCAAGCTAGGGGCATCAAGTTGCATTTAGTTCTTTATCATGACAGCAGCGCAGGATTAAGCTGGAGGGGAGGGAGGCAAATAAACTGATCTTGAGCTTTACTCCTTCAGTAATTCCATGTTCGCTGCGAAACGAATATTGGAAAGTAGCAAGTGTGAGGCAGAAAGACTTTGTACAGTACGACTGTAGAAATGTTTTTCATAGATTCCTAAAGTGTTACAATAGGAAAGGCAATCTTAGACTCATCTTATCTAATGCCTTATATTATTGATGTGGAACCAAGACACAGACAAGCAGTTATGTAAGGCACTGCCACTAATTAGGAGCTGACTTGGGACCAGACATAGGCTATCCTGACTCTAAGTCCAGTGCTTTTCAGAACACTGCACAGCAACATTTGATTCTTTTTAATTAACACTCTTTTTCCTTTTAATTTCATGACCTCAGGTCTAGCCAGAGCTCTGCGGTAGACTGGAACCCCTGAATGCTCACATCTCAACAAAGTCAAAACTGCTGGATAAAGCAGTCAAAAAACTTTAACAAATTGAATGAAACAAGAAGTTGAACAAAATTTCATGCTTTCATGTAGACAAAATATTTAAAGTACTGAAACAATAGTTGATATGGCTATTTAACTGGAGAACACAGACTCATTCACCTGGAAGAAAATCCAATCAGAAAATCTATCTCCATTTTACTTACTCAGCATATAGTCCCTCCTCTCAAAAAACTAAAATGCACACATACACACACACATATACACACACACATAAACATATACCTCACCAGAATTATTATAAGAATTTACACTGCTTTCTGTGATGCTGGTCTCTAAATAACTCAATCCAGCAAATATTTCATGAGTGCCTACTGTGTACAAAGCACTTCATGAGCACCCACTATATTCAAGGCTGTGTATTATGGGTGACACAAGAAGAGGGTCTCTCACCTCAAGGAGCTGAAATCTAGTCCTAGTAGCTGCAATTAATCAACAAACACAAACCAGATGGTGGTCACGGTAACAATGGAGGTGGAAAGGACCAGATGTAGGCGGACATTTCATAGATAAGACTGCTTTTGAGCTGGGCCTTGAAGGTGGGAGAACACACCACAGAGAAAAGAATGAAGACATTCTTACCCTAAAAGAGTAGCCCGCCCTTTTTTTCCTGCTCGTTTCTCCTGCTCATGTCTCAACCCACTAAAACTTACATTCCACCTCTCATCTGCAAATTAAAACTGTTCTCACCAGTTTCTCCAGTGAACTCCTATATTGCCAGATTCAATTGTCATGTTTAGTCTTGATCCCAAACTATCCCTTTGCAAACCCTATTGGCCTTGACCTTGACACTGTTCTCTGGTTTTCATCATTTGCTCTCTCCCACAGTGCCCTTGCTTCTCTAACAGCTTCCTCTCAATCTTCCTGTTTTTTATAGTTTCTTACTCATACATTTTCTATTTTGGCCCCTGAACATCCCACCCATTCATTTTACAACCTCCATGGCTCTACACCCTACCTTGCACTGATGACATAAATTTAAATTTCTAATTCTCTATTTCTTTTTTTTTCTTTCAATATTTTCTCACATTTTTTAATTAATTAATTTATTTTAATTGGAGGATCATCACTTTACAATATTGTGATGCCTTTTGCCACACATCAACATGAATCAGCCACAGGTATACGTATGTCCCCCCATTCTGAAACTCCCACCCACATCCCTTCCCACCCTATCCCTTACGGGCCATCCCAGAGCACTGGCTTTGAGTGCCCTGCCTCATACATCGAACTTGCGCTGGTCATCTATTTTACCTATGGTAATGTAAATGTTTCAATGCTATTCTCTCAAATCATCCCACCCTTGCCTTCTCCCACTAAGTCCAAAAGTCTGTTCTTTACATCTGTGTTTCCTTTGCTGGCCTGTATGTAGCATAGTCATTACTGTCTTTCTAAATTCCATATATATGTGTTAATATCTCTTTCTTAAACTCCAAACTCATCTTTCCTACCATTCACTGACCCGCCAGTGTGGATAGCCTATAAACACCCCAAACTCAACATGTCTAAAAGCTAACATGTCATCTTTCCCCCTAAACTTCCTCCTCCACTTACTTATTTTTTTTAATTTTTTTATTTAATTTAATTTTAATTATTTAATTTTATAATTTTACATATACATAAATCTATTCATTTTCAGATTTTTTCCATGTAGGTCATTACAGAATATTGAGTGGAGTTCCCTCTGCTATATACTAGGCCTCTGTTGTTTATCACATATACATATAGTATGAAAAGGCAAAATGATAGGATACTGAAAGAGAAACTCCCCAGGTCAGTAGGTGCCCAATATGCTACTGGAGATCAGTGGAGAAATAACTCCAAAAAGAATGAAGAAATGGAGCCAAAGCAAAAAGAATACCCAGCTGTGGATATGACTGGAGATAGAAGCAAGGTCCAATGCTGTAAAGAGCAATATTGCATAGGAACCTGGAATGTCAGGTCCATGAATCAAGGCAAATTGGAAGTGGTCAAACAGGAAAGGGCAAGAATGAATGTCGACATTCTAGGAATCAGCGAACTGAAATGGACTGGAATGGGTGAATTTAACTCAGATGACCAGTATATCTACTACTGCAGGCAGAAATCCCTCAGAAGAAATGGAGTAGCCATCATGGTCAACAAAAGAGTCCAAAATGCAGTACTTGGATGCAATCTCAAAAATGACAGAATGATCTCTGTTCGTTTCCAAGGCAAACCATTCAATATCACAGTAATCCAAGTCTATGCCCCAACCAGTAACTCTGAAGAAACTGAAGTTGAATGATTCTATGAAGACCTACAAGGCCTTTTAGAACTAACACCCAAAAAAGATGTCCTTTTCATTATAGGGGACTGGAATGCAAAAGTAGGAAGTCAAGAAACACCTGGAGTAACAGGCAAATTTGGCCTTGGAATACGGAATGAAGCAGGGCAAAGACTAATAGAGTTTTGCCAAAAAAATACACTGGTCATAACAAACACCCTCTTCCAACAACACAAGAGAAGACTCTATACATGGACTTCACCAGATGGTCAACACTGAAATCAGATTGATTATATTCTTTGCAGCCAAAGATGGAGAAGCTCTATACAGTCAGCAAAAACAAGACCAGGAGCTGACTGTGGCTCAGACCATGAACTCCTTATTGCCAAATTCAGACTTAAATTGAAGAAAGTAGGGAAAACTGCTAGACCATTCAGGTATGACCTAAATCAAATCCCTTATGATTATACAGTGGAAATGAGAAATAGATTTAAGGGCCTAGATCTGATAGATAGAGTGCATGATGAACTATGGAATGAGGTTCGTGACATTGTACAGGAGACAGGGATCAAGACCATCCCCATGGAAAAAAAAATGCAAAAAAGCAAAATGGCTGTCTGGGGAGGCCTTACAAATAGCTGTGAAAAGAAGAGAAGCAAAAAGCAAAGGAGAAAAGGAAAGATATAAACATCTGAATGAAGAGTTCCAAAGAATAGCAAGAAGAGATAAGAAAGCCTTCTTCAGCGATCAATGCAAAGAAATAGAGGAAAACAACAGAATGGGAAAGACTAGGGATCTCTTCAAGAAAATCAGAGATACAAAAGGAACATTTCATGCAAAATGTTCATTCAAAATTTCATGGGCTCGATAAAGGACAGAAATGGTATGGACCTAACAAAGCAGAAGATATTAAGAAGAGATGGCAAGAATACACAGAAGAACTGTACAAAAAAGATCTTCATGACCCAGATAATCACAATGGTGTGGTCACTGACCTAGAGCCAGACATCCTGGAATGTGAAATCAAGTGGGCCTTAGAAAGCATCACTATGAACAAAGCTAGTGGAGGTGATGGAATTCCAGTTGAGCTATTTCAAATCCTGAAAGATGATGCTGTGAAAGTGCTTCACTCAATATGCCAGCACATTTGGAAAACTCAGCAGTGGCCCCAGGACTGGAAAAGGTCAGTTTTCATTCCAATCCCAAAGAAAGGCAATGCCAAAGAATGCTCAAACTACCGCACAATTGCACTCATCTCACACACTAGTAAAATAATGCTCAAAATTCTCCAAGCCAGGCTTCAGCAATATGTGAACTGTGAACTTCCTGATGTTCAAGCTGGTTTTAGAAAAGGCAGAGGAACCAGAGATCAAATTGCCAACATCTGCTGGATCATGGAAAAAGCAAGAGAGTTCCAGAAAAACCTCTATTTCTGCTTTATTGACTATGCCAAAGCCTTTGACTGTGTGGATCACAATAAACTGTGGAAAATTCTGAAAGAGAAGGGAACACCAGACCACCTGATCTGCCTCTTGAGAAATGTGTATGCAGGTCAGGAAGCAACAGTTAGAACTGGACATGGAACAACAGACTGGTTCCAAATAGGAAAAGGAGTTCATCAAGGCTGTATATTGTCACCCTGCTTATTTAACTTATATGCAGAGTACATCATGAGAAACGCTGGACTGGAAGAAACACAAGCTGGAATCAAGATTGCCAGGAGAAATATCAATAACTTCAGATATGCAGATGACACCACCCTTATGGCAGAAAGTGAAGAGGAACTAAAAAGCCTCTTGAAAGTGAAAGTGGAGAGTGAAAAAGTTGGCTTAAAGCTCAACATTCAGAAAATGAAGATCATGGCATCTGGTCCCATCACTTCATGGGAAATAGATGGGGAAACAGTGGAAACAGTGTCAGACTTTATTTTTTGGGGCTCCAAAATCACTGCAGATGGTGACTGCAGCCATGAAATTAAAAGACGCTTACTCCTTGGAAGGAAAGTTATGACCAACCTAGATAGCATATTCAAAAGCAGAGACATTACTTTGCCAACAAAGGTGTGTCTAGTCAAGGCTATGGTTTTTCCTGTGGTCATGTATGGATGTGAGAGTTGGACTGTGAAGAAGGCTGAGCACCGAAGAATTGATGCTTTTGAACTGTGGTGTTGGAGAAGACTCTTGGGAGTCCCTTGGACTGCAAGGAGATCTAACCAGTCCATTCTGAAGATCAGCCCTGGGATTTCTTTGGAAGGAATGATGCTAAAGCTGAAACTCCAGTACTTTGGCCACCTCATGTGAAGAGTTGACTCATTGGAAAAGACTCTGATGCTGGGAAGGATTGGGGGCAAGAGGAGAAGGGGACAACAGAGGATGAGATGGCTGGATGGCATCACTGACTCAATGGACGTGAGTCTGAGTGAAATCAGGGAGTTGGTGATGGACAGTGAGGCCTGGTGTGCTGCGATTCATGGGGTCGCAAAGAGTCGGACACGAACAACTGATCTGATCTGATATGTTAACCTCAACCTCCTAATTTATCCCTCTCCTTCTATCTTTCCCCTTTGGTAACCATGGTTTGTTTTCCAGGTCTGTGTGCCTGTTTCTCTTTTGTAAATAAGTTCTTTTGTATCACTTTTTAGATTTCACATATAAGTGATATCATATGATACTTGTCTTTCTCTGTCAGTTCACTTAGTATGATCATCTCTAGGTCCATTCATGTTGCTAACTTCCTGTCCCACTTATGTTCCTTATTTCTACTTAGAACTCTCAGGCACATACTTTCAACCTCTGTGCCTATTTATATTCCTTTCTCTTATGCTAGGAATTTGTTTCTACATATGAACTACGGAGAAAAGTTCATCTGTAAATGGTTACAAGTTCATTTAGTCACCCCCTCTGTGACAGCTCAGAGAACAATATTGTTCTGAAAAAAAAAGATCTAATTTTGAATCATGGTTCCAGCACTTATTATATAATCATAAAACCTTGACCCCACAGAACTTAAATTTCCTTGGCTGTAATAGCTGCCTCCCAGGGTTATAAACTTCAACTGAGATGCTCTATATGAGCCTGGCACAGGAAATGGCACCTGGGAGATCCCCCATGGACATGTGCCATCTTCCTCACCCTCCTGTATCTGGGTTAGCAGAGTACATCAGCCTGCTGACTGCAGCCACGGTTATATGGTGTCCTCACACCCATCCTCCAGACCCTGAGTTCTTCAATGGGAACGCTTACAACCCAGCACCATCAGCAGGCACTTACTCCAGGAAGACTGAAGACAGGTCAGCATCTTGAGTTAGCATCACTGAGGAAATGATGGGACTCTCAAGAAAAAGAGAAAACAAGAATAAATTCCTTTTAGGTATAATGTGAAGAATTCCATATGGGGCACATGGACTTTTTTTTTAGGGATCTTGTCCATGGTCACACCATTACTTAAAAAAATTATTTTTATTGGCATAAGGTTGATTTACAGTGTGTTAGCTTCTTCTGTACAGCAAAGGAACCAGTTATACATGTATCCATTCTCTTTTTAGATTCTTTTCCCATATAGGTCATTACAGAGTACTGAGTAGACTTCCCTGTGCTATACAGTAGGTTCTCATTGCACCCCAGTGTTCATAACAGCGCTATTTATAATAGCCTGGACATGGAAGCAACCTAAATGTCCATCAACATATGGATGTATAAAGAACATGGTGTACATATATACCATGGAATATTACTCAGCCAAGAAAGGAAAGGAATAATGCCATTTGCAGAAACATGGATGGACCTAGAGATTGTCATACTGAGTAAAGGAAGTCAAGACAGAGAAAGACAAATATCATAAGATATTATTTATAAGTAGAATCTTAAATAAAGATATAAACATTGACTTTTAAAGAGCAGAAGGAAGACACTCTGAGGGCAGTTGGGGATGTGGCTGAGGAAGCCCATATTTAAGAAACAGCAAGGAGTAACAAGAAACAGCAGCAAATGAAAGGGGCAGGGGCCATCAGGAAAATCGGTGACAGAGAAAAAATAAAGGAATTTCAGAAAGAAAGCAGAGGGTCCCTGGTGCTAAATACAAAACAGAGATTTCTAGAATAAGGACAAAAAAAAAAAAAAAAAAAAACCAGCTCTGGAGTTTTTGTCAAGGAGGAGAAAGTTTCAACAGAAGAGTGAAGCCAAGAGATTGCAAGGGGCTAAAAAGTGAGGGAAAATCTCTGAGGTAACTAAATCATAGCTAACATCTGCTGCTGCTGCTGCTGCTAAGTCACTTCAGTCATGTCCGACTCTGTGCTACCCCATAGGTGGCAGCCCACCAGGCTCCCCTGTCTCTGGGATTCTCCATGCAAGAACTCTGGAGTGGGTTGCCATTTCCTTCTCCAATGCATGAAAGTGAAAAAAGTGAAGTCACTCAGTCATGTCCAACTCTTAGCAACCCCATGGACTGCAGTCTTCCAGGCTCCTCTATCCATGGGATTTTCCAGGCAACAGTACTGGAATGTGTTGCCATTGCCTTCTCCATCTAACATCTATATATGGGCAAATGCACAGAATTTTCAGGCTCTGATATCTGATGAATCAGCAGAAGCCAAGGCTAGAACCCAACTTTCCTACCACCCACTGTCATGATTCCACCATGCCAGGCTGAAAGGCACACATGTCTCTTCTTTGTTCACTTAGTCCCCCACCTCCACCCTATCATAGCCTCATGACTCATCTAGTCATCAGCCAGACGTCTCATTCAACTGAAGGCTGAGATTCTGATGGATTCCTGCCTTGCATCATTGACAATTCCATCACTCAGAAGACTGAGAGAGAAACTAGAGGAACAGCTTTTCCTCAATTAGTTTTAATCAACTGTCAGCCTTGAATGATGGAGTATATGTGATAAGAACTTTGAGGGGAAACATGAAATTCTCTTATAATAGTTCAGGAACAGAAAGCTGGTTATATAGTCAGACACAGCTTATAGGATTCTGGAGAATGGATTTTCATGTTTGACTCCTCACTTCTCCATTCCCAAGCCATGGAATTCCTAAATGGGAAACATAGGGCCCTGAACCCAGCTCTGACTGCTTAAGTTTTTTTGTTAATGACTTTGATAAACTCATGCATATTAAAATTGAAGGTGACACAAAACAGAAAGAGGACTTAGAGGATAGGATTAGGACTTCACAGGCACTTAGCAGCCTAGCAGATTGAATTGAAACTAATAAGATTATTGTTAATTAGAAAAATATAAAACTCTGCCCTGGGGTTAAAGAAAGAACATAAGAAATGAAGAATAGGAATGGGATAAAGATATTAAATAAATGTAGGCTTTAAAAAAATCAAGAAATGTTAACATTATTGAGGATAAGCACTTAGAAGCTAGAAGTGTAATTTATAATTTGCAAACAGGAGAAAAAAGAGTGGGAACTTCTAAAATAAAGCAAAAAAGAAAGTAGAAAATAAGAAATGACAAAAGCCCAGAATAGATGACTTAAAGAGCCCAATTATGTGTTTTTTTCAGTAAATATAAATTAATAAGCCTTCCTGTTAAAATTCAGAGTATCAAAGAGCATTTTTTAAAAAACAGCAATATACTATATGCAAGAATAATCCACAAATAATACTGGGAAATCTGAAAATAAAGTAAAAGCAAAAGAAATGCAGGAAAACTTTTAGTGGAAAATATCTATTACAGTAATATTTTTATAAGACAAAATAGAATTTAAAATGAAAAGCATTAACATGAATAAATAGTGCCCCTATACATTAATCAAAGGAGCTATCCCAGGAACAGATAATGATCATTAAATTACATGCAGAAGTGTAGGATGGAAGAGTTCAATTTAATAGTGGGCTCATGAGAAAATGATGAGGTTTTGCTTTTATAAGTTTAATAATGACTGGGGGGGTTAATGCAATTGGAAAGTCATTGGAAACTTGGCTAATACTGATGGTGTACAGAACAGTTCAGGTTAAGACCCACTTTTTTTGCACTTTTTGTCGAAATTTTATTGTCAAAATTAATCTGAAGTGGAATGCTCAGGTCTGGGTATGGCATCTTGAGACAGACATTGTCAAACTGGAGAACTTTCAGAAGAGATTGGCCAGGATGAAAACAGAATGGAAAAAAAAATCACCTAAGTAGCAGCTAAGGGACAGGAGCTATCATTCAAGAAAAGAGAAAAGTTTAGAGGACCACATCAACCGAAGTGGATGCTGTAGCAAGTGGTGAAACCAGGTCTGGAATAGAACAAATCTCACCACAGAGAGCATTCCAACCATTATTCATAATAGCCAAACACTGGAAACAATCCAGATGTCCTTCAGTGGGTGACTACTTCAACAAACCATGCTGCGTTCAGACCATAGAACATTCAGTTCAGTTCAGTTCAGTTCAGTTGCTCAGTTGTGTCCGACTCTTTGTGACCCCATGAATCGCGGCACACCAGGCCTCCCTGTCCATCACCAACTCCTGGAGTTCACTCAGACTCACATCCATCGAGTCAGTGATGCCATCCAGCCATCTCATCCTCTGTCATCCCCTTCTCCTCTTGCCCCCAATCCCTCCCAGCATCAGAGTCTTTTCCAATGAGTCAACTCTTCACATGAGGTGGCCAAAGTACTGAAGTTTCAGCTTTAGCATCATTCCTTCCAAAGAAATCCCAGGGCTGATCTCCTTCAGAATGGACTGGTTGGATCTCCTTGCAGTCCAAGGGACTCTCAAGAGTCTTCTCCAACACCACAGTTCAAAAGCATCAATTCTTCGGTGCTCAGCCTTCTTCACAGTCCAACTCTCACATCCATACATGACCACAGGAAAAACCATATCCTTGACTAGACGGACCTTTGTTGGCAAAGTAATGTCTCTGCTTTTTAATAGAACATTAGTCAGCAATAAAAAGAAACGAACTCTGGATACACTCAACAGCTTGGATGAATTTCCAGGGAATTACACTGAGTGAAAAAAGTCAGTCCCAAAGGCTAATTAGTGTGTGAGTCCATTCAAAAAGGATCACACACTGTAGGAGTCTATCTATATGACATGTCCAGAATAGGCAAATCCACAGACCTGGAGAGAGGGATGGGGAGTGACTGCCAATGGGTAGAGTTTCTTTTGGAATTGTTTAAAATGTTCTAGAATTAGAAAGGAGTGAAGAATGCAAAACTCCCTAAATATACTAAAACCACTGAATTGTATATTCTAAATTTTAATGAATTGTGTAGAATTAAATGGGCTTCCCAGATGTCTCAGTGGTAAAGAATTGCCCTGTCAATGTAGGAGAAGTGGGTTGGATCCCTGGATGTGGGGAAGATCCCCTAGAGAAGGAAATGGCAATCCACCCTAGTATCCTTGCTTGAGAAACCCTGTGGACATAGGTGCCTGGCAGGTTACAGGCCATGGGGTCACAAAAGAGTTGGACACGACTTAACAACTAAACAACAAAAATATAGAATTAAATACACACGAATTAGTGCAAGTAGGACTGGGGGATGTTGAATAGCACTGGGCAGTTTTGTTAAAGTCAATATCTTAGTTGTGATATTATACTATCATCTTGCAAAACGTTACCATTGGGGGAAATGGTAAAATATACGCAAGATTTCTCTGTATTATTTCTTGCAGCTGCATGTGACTCTATAGAAGCTGCTATGAAACTTCACAATCACCATATGATGCAGAACTTCACATTCACCTATATACTCTTGCTCATTGGTGCTAGAGAAGCAACACTACCTTCTGCTTCTCCCTGTTTTCCAGTCATGTGTGAGTCCTCTCATTGACAGAGTCTAAATCAGAGCCTAGAGAGGAAAGGATTCTGGGACATGCCCCTCTAATACAGGGAGATCATAGAAGACAGCAGTGATGAAGGAATATATATATATATATATACACATAAAACTTAGACCTATATATACATATGTGCATATTTATGCATTACAATTAACATAAATATAAATTATATATATATCTTCATCTTAAACTCATGACATAATGTTTAAATAAAATCTCTGTTTTATATATACTACACATATACTGCCTTAGCCTGTGTTCCCTCAAAAGCAACACTGACAAAAAAGTTTGATGTGTGGGTGGTTTATTCAGGAATATGATCCCAGGAAGCAAGAATGAAGGAGTAGGAAGACTGAACAGCAGAGAAGGGAAAGAGAAAATGAAGGTAAAATATCACATTGGCCACTGCAAGAGGAATCTAACTGTTCCAGCTCCTTCTGAGAAGCCCAAGGAACAAGGGTCATGCCTTTTTGGTCAAAGGTTCAGGTTGCACATATCCAGTAGTTTCCTTAGATATACCACACGCTGCCAGCACCATGTCAGACAAGCAAGACGTACAAAAGGCCACCCACTGGCTGAAGCCTACAGAGCCAGGGCTGATAATGATGAAGTGATGAGAAAGTGCACAAGGGCTAGTTGATAGATACAGGATGAGTGCAGTTATGTGTGTTGCATGTATCCGACTGAAAAAATGTCTGGAAGGAATTTTAGTAATATGCTGCTGCTGCTGCTAAGTCGCTTCAGTCGTGTCTGACTCTGTGCAACCCCATAGATGGCAGCCCACCAGGCTCCCCCGTCCCTGGGATTCTCCAGGCAAGAACACTGGAGTGGGTTGCCATTTCCTTCTCCAGTGTATTAAAGTGAAAAGTGAAAGTGAAGACGCTCTATCGTGTCTGACTCCCAGCGACCCCATGGACTGCAGCCCACCAGGCTCCTCCGTCCATGGGATTTTCCAGGCAAGAGTACAGGAGTGGGGTGCCATTGCCTTCTCCGAGTAATATGCTAACAGTGTGTATCTCTGGGCTATAGAGTTATGGATAATTTTTGGTTTCTTTTTTAGTATCTTCTTGAACTTCAAACTTTCTGTAGTACCCATATACCATTTCTGCTATCACAAAATGCAATGGAAATTAATTTTAAAGAAGCTTAGCTGAATGGTTTGAGGATAGATGTTTACACAAAGACCAGATGACCTAGATACACAATTTTTCTGCTGGATGGGAAGTCAGACCATTTGGCCTCTCAGATTATAGGCTTGAACTCTGTAATAATCATCCTGTAACACCTAGGGAAATACCAGGCACTAAATAGGCACTCAACACAGCAAACATTTGCCAAAGGAATGAATGTTTGCAGCAGCACAGATAAACAGAATTAGAAGACTCCTGCTCTCAGGAGCTCACAATTTCTTAGAGAAAATTTTAAAAAGCAGAGACTTGAAAAGTAGAGTTACAAGATGACTCAGTAATTCCACTCCTATGTATATATTAAAAAATCAACACATATGTCCACACAAAAACTCACACACCAGTGTTCACAATAGCCAAAAGGTGGAAACAACTCAACTGCCCATCAACAGATGAATGGATAAACAAAATGTAGTATATCTATACAATGAAATATTATTCAATTCTAGGAAGGAGTGAAATACTAATATATGCTGCATCATGGAAGAATCTTGACAACATTAAGCTACGGGAAAGAAGCTAGATACAAAAGGCCACAAACTCTATGCTTCCTTTTATGGGAAATATCCAGAATAAGCAAATCTATAAATGAAGAACAAAGTAGATTAGCAGTTTCCAAGCGTTAGGGGTAAGGAGGAGTGGGGAGTGATTACTTAATGGTATGAGGTTTATCTGGGAGTAATGGACACACTCTGGAAGCAGACATGCTGATGGCTGCACAACATTGTAAACACTAAGAATCACTGCGTTGTCCACCTAAAGAGGTTAAAATGGTAGATGTTATGTTATATGAATTTTATTTCAATTAAAAATGATAGTAAACAGTTTTGGATAACATATAATATATATATAGTATTAGAGTCTAGGGGAGAAAGAAATAGCTCACATGAGCCTGAGGTCATCAGGAATAGCTTCAGGAAGGAGGTAGGAGTTTGGGACTTCAGAAGAGCAGGATAACAGATATCTCAAAGATGCTCAATAAGTGCTTGTGGGATTGAATTCAACTATAAAGCATTCCAGGAAGAGGCATCAGCAAGGACATCAAGACAGTAAGATGCAGGATGAGTCCCAGGGATGACTGCTCAACATCCCTGGTTATGGAAGATTTGAACAGTGGGGAAGTGGTAGCAGACAGGGCATAAGGAAAAAAAAAATTTTATGTCAATATAAACATTTTACACTGAAAAATCCTGCCCAGATAACGCATTCTCCCAATTTTACTGTTTTTATTTCTAAGTATAGAAATAATATAAAAGAAGTTATTCTGCTCTGCTGTAATGGTTTAAAGCTCCTGTGTGAGTCACAAGGTCATGCCACAAAGCAAATGACCCCACAATTTTAGCGGCTTCCAACAGCAATAAACCCACTCTACATGCCCACTATGGATAAGCGGTGGCCATGTCTCTGTCACCTTCACTCTGGAGCCCAGGCTTACTGAGCAGCCTCTATCTGGAACTGTCATCGTGGCAGAGAACAAACAGCATAATGATCTTAAAGTTCCTGCTCAGAAAGCACATCTCTTCCACTCCCCTCTCACTGGTCAAAGTCCGTCACAGGGTGCTTGAGGTCAAAAAGATGGGGAAAGGACACCAAATATAAATGATGAGAAATATAAGCTAGCCTAAGTTCCACCCCTGGCCCTGCTACTTCATGGCTTTCAGCAAAGTTGCTTATCTTCTCTAAGCTTTGGAGTCTTCATCTTTTAATGAGGCTCATTATTTCTACACCATGCAATTCTTGTGAGGATTAAGTGATCATGTAAGTAAAATGCTTGGTGCAATGCCTGGCATGTAGCGATCACTCACTAAAATGAAATCCCCTAAAAAAGAAAAACAAAAACAAAACAAGAAACGAACTGCTCTACTGATGAAAAGATCCTTCGGGAAAGGAATTTCTTTTCACCTATTGTTTCCTCAATATCCAGGGCATGCCTATAACTCTTTAAGGACTTCAGTAGGTGCTTAGTAAAGGGGAGAATGAATGAATATATGCTCACTGAGGAAAATGAGAAAGCACAGAAAAGTATTCAGAAGAAAATAAACTTATTCTTTTCAACTGATGGTGAAAGTACAAGGAATGAGATAATGAATATGTGATGGGTCCTTTCTAGTTTACATCCTCTCTTGCTCTGGCTCATGCCTGAGGCCAAAATCAAAGCTTAAATGCATAGACTCTGCCTGTCTTTTGGAGGGCAGGACACCATTTCTGAGTACCTTTCTAGCTCAGCAGAGGCCTGGAGATAAACAGGCCTTATGGAACTCAATGTCCAGACAAAGCACTGGATTATACTGGGAGCCTCTGGAAGGTGAAGACAAAAAGAGGCAAGAAAAGGAAATTAAAGCCCAATTTAGTAAGATGAGATGAGACCTCTGCCAGTATTCCATGTACTGATTCATCAACTCAGGACAAGAGACAAGTTCTTGAGATTTAAAAATTTTTTATCTAAAGACCTATGACCTAAATGGGAAGGAAATCCAAAAAAAGAGGGGCTATATGTTTACATACAGTTGGTTCACTTGGATGCACAGCAAAAACTAATACAATGTTGTAAAGCAACTATACTCTAATAAAAATTAATTTAAAAAAGACCTGTGATTTAAATGTATACCAGTAGATATGGAAAAGAAGAAATGCAAATAAAAATGGCAACTAAACCCTTCCATGACTAAAGGCTAATTCATATCTTCCTTTTTACTTTCTTCTTTGGAATATATGAAGTATATATTAAATTTGCTTTTCTATTGTAAAATTTTTTATTACTTATGGACCCCTTGATTGCCATGGCCCATTATTACAATGGTTTAGTACAGGTAAGATAATGTTCCCACCATTCACACAACACATACGCACATACCCACACTTCATATACGAGAAGAGACATAGTGTCTGTCTATTCTAAGGGCTCCTCTAAAGAACAGAAATCCTTGTCCTGTGTAGACTAATTGGTAAAAGCCACAGGGAAACATTTCTCAGTTAAATGAAAGACTTTTCAGACAGACAGCCTTTAAAGACCCTTAACCTCGAGATACAATGGCACCTGGAGTGTGTGGTTTAGTCTGAAGAGCCCATCGGGAAACTGTCCCGTTGTATTTATGGTTCTTTCTATTCCCTGAGAGTCTGACAACAAACACTTGCCACTTCCTGCACTCTGCATCCCCCACTCTGCTAGGAGTTACGAGGGGCGCCAGACTCAGGACCACTGTCCCTTTTTCTGAGAGGTTTATCCTCTACTTGGGCAAACAAGAGAGATCCATAGGAAATTCAATAATGGAGTCAACAATGACACAAGAGCTCACAATAAACATGGAAAAATGAGATTGATTGCCAAGAAAGTGCTACAGATAATGAGAGTAGAGGGATTGATAAATATGCCAAAATTCACTGTGGCCACTGCCTAATCTACACATTTAGATTAAACACGCAATCAGCAAAACAGACTTTTCAGTTTCCCTCAGGCAGATGTTTCAGAAAAACCTCCATCCTACAATTCAGCCATAAAAAAGAATGAAATAATACCATTTGCAACAACACGGATGGACATAGAGATGCTCATATTAACTGAAGTTAGTCATTTAGTAAAAAAGAAAGACAAGTAAATAGACAAATACCATATGATATCACTTATATGTAGTATCTAATACATGACACAAATGAACTTGACTATGAGAAAGATACAGACTCATGGACAGAGAGAACAGACTTGTGATTGCCAAGGGGAAGAGGTATGGCAGGGGTGTGGACTGGAAATTTGGGATTAGCAGATGCAAACTATTATATACAGGATGGATAAACAACAAGATCCTATTGTATAGCACAGGGGACTATATTCACTATTCTGTAATAAACCATAATGGAAAAGAATATGAAAAAGAATGTGTGTGTGTGTGTGTGTGTGTGTATGTAACTGAATCACTTTGCTGTACAGCAGAAATTAACACATCACTTGAAGTATACTTCAAGGAAAAAAAGAAAAACCTCTACTCCTTTCTCAAGTCCCTGAACCCACTCCCCACATATACTCACAACTCCCCAACTCCACTCTACATAAGGACCTCCCCTTTCACATATACATTCTCTCTCTCTCTCTCTCTCATATACATACACAATTACTCTGTAGGCTTTTCAATGGAATGGCTCCTACCCTGTGAACTATATCCCTTTAAATTTCTGCCTACTTTGTCCTCGTTGGGTTTGACCACCATTGCTGCTGCTGCTGCTAAGTCGCTTCAGTCGTGTCCGACTCTGCGTGACCCCACAGACGGCAGCCCACCAGGCTTCCCCGTCCCTGGGATTCTCCAGGCAAGAATACTGGAGTGGGTTGCCATTTCCTTCTCCAATGCATGAAAGTGAAAAGTGAAAGTGAAGTCGCTCAGTCGTGCCCGACTCTCAGCGACCCCAGCCTACCAGACTGCAGCCTACCAGACTCCTCCATCCATGGGACTCTCCAGGCAAGAGTACTGGAGTGGGGTGCCATTGCCTTCTCCATTACTAAAAGCCAAATGCTTCTTTACAGGGCTTCAAAACTTGCTTGGACAATCAAACACCACATGTGATCTCTTGAAGAATACAGGCAAGATTTGAGATGGAATGAGAGTTTTGCACATGGAGGATTCTGAGAAGATGGAGGACACGGCTGCTATTCATCCAATATTCAAAATGAAAAAGCAGACTTGTCCCGTTTGACCTCAAAAGGTAGATGTTGGGATGATAAGACTTGGCTCAACCTCCAGCAGGACGTGGAGCAGGCAATGCTGCCAGTGGTGGCCTGCACCGTCTTAGCAAGTGATGAGCTCTTCATCACCAGCAGAGTTCAAACCAAAGAGTGACACATACCCAGTGAAGATGATCTCAGAGCCTGACCTGAATCCTCAACCCAGAGAGTCTTCCCTATGTGATCTCCAAAGTGCCTTGTCAAGGAAGAGAGACTAGAGCTGGGTCATGGCCATCAAGTAATAGATAAGAACAAATGGCCAAAAGTCCTGGGACAATGTGATGGGAAACAGCACACGGGTCAAGACCATTAAGGGAAAATGCAGACACGTGTGTCTGAATGAGAGGCTTCAGAAAGATGATAAGCAGGAAATGACAAGGAGAAGTTAGTTGTGGATTCAGTTTTAGATGACTCAAATGCCAAGATTAAAAAGTGTGGATTTTGTCTTCAAGGCCATTGGTTACAAACTGGTAGCCAAATGATGGCTTTTTACTTGAACTGCCCAGTTTTTGCAAAGGTATTTGGTCCCAACGCAAGCCGTTTAAAGCCTAGTATCATACATTCAACAGACTTTACACATTTATATTACCTGCCATCCACCGTGACAGCTGCAACAGACGATGATAAATCACTGGCGATTTTCAAGTGGAAAAGTGGAATGACTACAGTCGGAGGGAAATCAGTATAGCAGGAATGCGCAGGTAAGATTTGAGGCAAAGGAGCCTCTAATCTTTTTCCACTGCAAGTCCAGACAAGAGACACTGGGCCTAAACCTGAAGAGTGACAGTGGGAGAGGAATGAAATAGAGATACAAGACAGGTCCAAAGGAATAGGTGATGAGAGAAGAGAAGCGTTCATAACGGGAAGCTTTTACTGTGTTCAAATCTCCATTCACCTGAGATAGGCTGTGTGACTTAGGGAAAGTTACCTAACATCCATAAGCTTTGCTTTTCTAACACGTACAATGGGGATACAATGGTCTATCCTGCAGTGCTGTTGTAAGGATTTGTAATAATTTCTATAAATCCACATAAACTTCCTAATACAGACCCTGCCACACAGTAAGCATTCCCTAAATAATAGAACATTTTATTGCATATGATTATTAAATCAAAGTTGTGTGATTATGTGTATACATGTGTGTGGTACTTAACAGATTGAAAGTAAGAGAAGTCAAAAATTACTAATTTTAATACAAATTTGAGGAAGAGATGCATACATAAGTTTTAGATATTTTGGACCTGAAAAATAATGGTTCACAGGATATATCCAAGTGAAATTATCTAGTTGGAAACTGACAACATGCACATGCATTTGAGGAAAAGCTGGACTGAAGCTTCAGATTAATTGGGGAGGTTTGGGCTGCAAATAACCCAAAACTCAAACTGAGTAGGCTTAAATAATAAGGGAAACAGATAAATTCCCTTTACGGGAATTTACAGTCAAGAGGTAGACAGCTCAGGACTGTTTATTTTGAGGATTCTGTGGTACTAGGATGGATCCAGGTTCTTTCCATCTCTCTCCTAAGCAGCCAGAATGTGTCAGTTTATCTCCAGACCTGCTGTCCTCATGGTCCAACGTGGCTGCAGCCATTCCAGTGGTTACATCAAGACAAGACAAGGAAGCCACTCTTTCTCATGAGGGAAGAGACATCCTCCAATATATTTCCCCTCTCTTCTCTTTGACTAAATTTGGGATGAATTCTCTTCCCTAAACCAATCATTAGCATGAAGAAGTAGATGCCTACATTTGGCTGAGAAGTAATCTGGATTTACCTCCTGAGTCAGGGAGAGGAGGAATGGACACTCAGATAAAAGACAAGGTTGACTTCTGGGTATCAGGGTCTCACCAGCTTGCATCACTGTCCGAGTCTTGGAGTCCAAAGCCTAGGCAGGTGACTCTTCAACTCTTCTCACTGTCACATGACTCTTGCAGAAGACAGCTGCCTCTGGCTGTGGACCCTTTCCACCTCCTTCCCAGCATCTGGGTGTGTTAGTCCTTCTAAATAAGATGGCTGTGCCTCAGCTCCTCCAGGAATTCAGAGTGAAGCCGTAGAACTAGCTCAATGGAGCAAGATGAGAGCGGTGGCGGTTTCTCACTTCCCGACCACCACCTGCAGCAACCCCTGCTCTGGCACTGTCTTTGCAAAACCAGGATGGATTGGATCCATTACATGGACTGTCTGAACCTCCCCATTGAGTCACACAACAAGCAGGAAGCCTAGATTGGCTGGTTGGCTGGCAGATGGTGGCAAGGGGTGGCTGCCAGATGGTGGAAGTTTGCCCAGTTGCCAAGAGGAGCAATGAGCCAGGGTCCTACCAGAACATAAGCCCTTTGTCTCATTGATCCACATGAAAAATTCACTTTCAATCACATATGATTTCTCCCCTTATGTAAGGTCCTCCTTGTTAATGACTGACCGGGAGGTGGCAGCTGAGAATTGGACAATACGGATGGACGCCTGCAGTTCTCCAGATGGAGGAAAGGGAAGGAGCCCAGAGGAACTTGGAACCCACACCTCTCTCTCACTGAATAGTAAACTCCAGTCTAAAAAATGCACCTGAGAAAGATCATTAACCCATCTCCCTATGTCTTGCAAGGTCTGAATCTAAGTCATCTTAGAATGACAACGCTATTTTAAAATGTTCATGAAAATACCACAAGCCTGCCACCAATTCCCTCGGTAAAGAACACACCATCAGTGAGACAGTTTACTTTGAATGTTCAGCTCACAGGTCCCCAAGCTTTCACAAAAGGTCCCTGGAGAAAATCCATCCATCAGTTTTGCCCTGCGCTGGGCCAACATTTTTAAAAAGTATTGCTTCCCAAACAATTTTTCCAACAATTAATTTCCTCTCCTATCTTATCTGTTGAAAAGTTATTTTTAATGGGGCATGTAATAAAAACCACCAATGGCTATCATGAAACCTGCATTAAGCATTTTTAAATTTTTTAATTGGATTAAAATTAAAAGCACACATATCAAAAGTGTATTGCTCAATTTATCTTTACAAACTGAACATAGTCACATAACCAGCACCCAGATCAAGAAACAGAACAGCATCAGCAGCCTTGACCTCACTTCCAGTCACCATGCTTCCCCTACTCAACCGTAATCCCTATCCTGACTTCCAGGGTAAATGGTTCTTACATGATGTATTCTTCCCCTGTGGCCACTTTCAGTCAACGTTTGATGAGATCCATGTTGCTGCTGCTGCCACCGCTAAGTTGCTTCAGTCGTGTCCAACTCTGTGTGACCCCAGAGATGGCAGCCCACCAGGCTCCCCCGTCCCTGGGATTCTTCAGGCAAGAACACTGGAGTGGGTTGCCATTTCCTTCTCCAATGCAGGAAAGTGAAAAATGAAAGTGAAGTCGCTCAGTCGGGTCCGACTCTTCATGACCCCATGGACTGCAGCCCACCAGGCTCCCCCGTCCCTGGGATTCTCCAGGCAAGAACACTGGAGTGGGTCGCCATTTCCTTCTCCAGTGCAAGAAAGTGAGAAGTGAAAGTGAAGACACAAAACTAAAGGTCGTTCATCCTCAGTGCCTAGTGCATAGTCTGTGCACAACAGCAACAACTAGTGTGCTGCTGTTGTTCAGTATCTAAGTTATGTCTGACTCTTTGTGACCCATGAACTGCAGCATGCCAGGCTTCCTTGTCCTTCACTATCTCCTAGAGTTTGCTCAAACTGATTTCCATTGAGTCTGTGATGCCATCCAATCATTTCATCCTCTGTCGTTCCCTTCTCCTCCTGCCCTCAATCTTTCTAAGCATCAGAGTCTTTTCCAGTGAATCAGTTCTTTGGCATCAGGTGGCCAAAGTATTGGAGCTTCAGCATCAGTACTTCCAGGAAATACTCAAGATTGATTTCCTTTAGGATTGAAATCAGGTATTGGCTATTTTGAATAGTACTGCTCTGAATCTTCTGGTACCTCTCTTTTGAAGAATATATATGAGAACCCTGCATCTGGTACCCAGTACTCTGGCAGAGGGATTGCTTGACTTTGGTAGATAGATTCTGCTACACAGTAGACTCTGCTAAAGTGGTTCCATTAGACATTAGAGATGTTTGAAGTATGGAAAATAACTAGTGGACACTACAACCACTTTCATGGATCCCTTCAAAGTCTAAAGACAACAGTTAAGAACTTCTACTTAAAAGAAATGTATGTCTTGTTCTGTCCTCAGTGAAAACAGGTAACAATTACTATTCCTTATAAAATTATTCCTCACTTCAATTATTTTGACACTGTGATGAAATCCTCTCCTAGCCCTGTTACCCGCAAGACTATGAAAACTTTCCTCACAAGTAACACCATTTGAAGGCTTTGTGCTCATCTAAGCCTTCTTCTTGTGATGGGGACTGTGATGCTCAGAGCCTGATGCAATCTCAGTGGGCATTTGGGGTGACTTCCATAACCACATCCTCTATAACACACAACCCCTCTCTTCAGTGTCAGGGAGAAAGGGAGGCATGGAGGATGGGGCAGAAAGGCACACAATTTGGAGTCCACAGAACCAGGTCTGGACACAGATTTGGCCACTCTGGTATAAACCTGGGACATGCAACTAACAAGGATAGTTGTCCTATCCCATGCATGAGCCTACATTACTTTTCTAAATCCAGCATCTCCCTTCCTAGTGGAGGAAAGAGGCAATCACAGTGAAATCTATATTGCTAGCTGTGCACATAAGGCCCCACTTGAACTGAGTTTCTCCTGACTTTGTCTCCTTCACCCTCTTCTTTGCTCCCCAGTTGTGTGGGTCCCCTTTCTGCCCCCACACACAGCAAGTATGGTGACTTTTCAGAGCCTTTGCTGGTGCTGGTCCTTCTGCTCCCAGTGCTCTTTCCTCTAATCTCCATATGGCTGCCTCTTTCTCATGGATCAGGTCTCAGCTTAAATATTACTGCCCTCCCCCTGCCCTCGCTTGGAGTGCTCTTCACTGATCAACTCTCACAAAGCAGCCCTTCCCCAGCCATTCGTTATCCCATTAGTCTACTGAATGTTATATAAGCAGATGGCATTATGTGACATCATTTGCTTACATATCTATTGCCCTCCACAACTAGAATGAAAGATCCATAAAGATAGTAATGATGTTTCTTAACCATGACTCTATTCCCTAGCACCTAGCATAGTCCTTGACACAAAGCAGGCACTCAATAAATATTTGGAGAATGAATGATAGAGGTCCAAGTCAAAGAGGGTGCTGGTCCAGACCTAGCTACTATTGATTGCTTCCAGGGAAAGAGAGTGAAAGCTCAGGTCCCACTCATTATCATTAGATACCCTTTCCCTCCTGAGCCCAGAATGAGCAATTGATCATCGCTGACCCTTGAACTTGGCACTAAAATGCCTACTTGTCTGAGGACCCAGCAACTCTCTTACCTCATTTCAACAAATCAATGTCATGAACCTTCCATTCTGCACAAATTCATGATGATGCCTCACAGAGAAATGCCAAGACACCAAGAAGATTGTTTCACTAGTCAAAATAAAAACTGTCAGCTGTGGTCAATGCAAACCTGGAGCCTGAAGGCTCTGCAACACCAGACGCTGTCCTTCCCAGCTCTGTGAATGAAATCTGGGCACCAAGACACGATCAAGGGGAAATCGGCCCAGGCGGACCAACCTTATGTGATCACAGGACACCATATCTGCCCAACCTGGTGAGGGAGAGAAGCACAGCTATTCTCCTTGTGCCAACTGGCCACAGGCCAGCAGCTTCAAATGACTCTGACAGCTTTACCAGTAAGAAGGAAGGACTTCATTGGTTGGAAAAATCCTCAGATTTAAAAAATCATATATATCAGTGGTTTTGTTTTTTCCTGAAAGTGTGAGCTTTGCAGGTATCCACTAACATGTTTTGGCTTTGCTATCTTCAGTGCTGGTCAATACTTTCAAATGGTCCAGAGAGAATGTGAAATAAGGAAGATATGGAGAAGCTTTGAGTCTTCATCAAACAGAACACTTCAATACTCAGGTTGCAAAATGATGCAATCAACTCTAACAGACCAGAGAACTTTAAAGTTGGCCTGGCCCAGGCTCTGACATTGACTCAAAAATGAGCCTTGAATACCCTCGATTATTCATACCTTTGATTCTAAAGCACCTGTTACAACCCATCACTGAACTGGAAGCCAAACGCCCAGATCCCATAGGCCTCAGAAAAGACCTCTCTCCCATCAGAACATAACTCTGCCTTCCCTCTCAGCCAAATCCAAAGCCTTAGGCTCTCATGTTAATGTTTATCCCAGTCCCAGGTGAGGAGCCCAGACAAATCAGGAATCATCCACACCCACATCCCATCAAACCAGCTGTTCAGAGCTCTACAGAGCTCACTGTAGTCAGGAGGTCTGGCTGAATCCAGTGAGGACTGACTGGGAACACCCTGTGGGGCCCCAGAAGCACCGGATGAGACCTTGGCTCATGGTCCTTGTGCAACCTTGGGGGGTGTGGTGTGTGAACACAGTCTCTGTTTGACACGGTTAGCGTCTACTCATGTTTCTACCTCAAACACTCCCAGTGGGAAGATGGTCAGGCTGTTTGGTTGGGCAGGAGGAGCACAGATATCAGGAGTTGAGGCCCTGGGGGCTCATGAAGCCCACCTGGGTTTTGAAAGCCTCAGCTCTGCAGAGCTGCAGTGAGCTGATGCATGCAACTGGGCTTGGCTGGTAGGCGATCAGGCCAGAAGAAAGCACAGGAATGTTAAAGCCACAAAAACAAGAATGAGGAACCCAGGACAGGAGCCTGGAATGAGCCTGGAGGCCACAGCAATTAGTGTGGGCCTCTAGTGAGCCCTTTTAGATCCTAGGCTGCCTCTGTAAATGGCAATGACTTGACAATGGTTCTTTAGAGAACTCGGATACTGAAACCTTTGGATTAGATCCACTTTCCCAGTTTATACTCTTATGATGGCATAGTGTTCATTCAGTGACCTAAAAGGCCTCTAGGTCAGAGAATGTAAAAACAAATGGTATATAGCTCACAGATGAGGTGTTTTTTTTTTTTAATGTGAATATTTTTGGCCAACATTTTACATTGAGAAATTGCACATAGAAATTCATATTTATAATCTCTCTTGAGAAAGGCAAAGATCTGACAAAAGTGAGCTTGCCATCCAGCTTGGCAACACCTGGCCAGAACTCAGAGCAGCCTCTTAACTGAGACCATGGGCTCTGGGTTGGTCGCCATCTACCCGGCCTGCTTCCTCATTTAAGCTGCTGGCCCGGCAGGAATTTGAGTTTGAGACCTCTGAACTCAGCACTTAATGCTGCACATAGTGGATGCCCGTGTAGTGGGGTAACATGAACTGTGGCAGTAGTCAATGTCATAGCCATTGTCCTGGATGTGTTTGTTGAGGTCTGTTGATTCTATGTGGTACAGCACCCATTGCAGGGAAACAAGATAAGGCATAGATCTTCATCGCATAAGGTTTAAACCAACGGAAAGATCAGCACAGGTTGATTTTGTAAAACACTGCAAAAATTCAAAGTGACAATGATTGATGTAGCATGGGACAGGAGGCTCCATGATGAAAGCGGGAGATCATAAATTGGAAGTTCATTGCTCACTGTCACTTGCAGAATGAAAGATGCAGCCTACAACCACTGATGAGAGATGGACAGAGGCAGTCAGCCCCTTTCTGGGTTTTAGTTGTAGAGTCCGAGAATACCCATACAGAGGAGAGTCTCTGACCACTTGTCAATCCAGGATGGCTCTTGGAGGGGCAATTTTTGAGCACCTGGTGTGTGCTGGCATTACATGAGGCCCTTCACCTACTTTGGTCCATAGAAGAGGCAAATAGTATTGACTTGGAGTGTGGGCTGGTAGTTGGCTGATTGGGTTCAAATATTGGGCCCCATGCCTCACAAGCTGTCTGCTCTTGGATATGCAAGCTCTTTGAAATTTCCCTTTTCCAACCCATAAAAAGAAAAATTGATGGAATCTACTGTATTTTTGTTAGGAGGATTAAAGTGTTAAGCAGAGTAACTAGCTTATAGTAAATACACAGTAAGTATTAATAACTACTACTATTACTAAGCTTCTTTTTATAAAGTGAGGAAACAAACTCAAAAAGGGGAAGCAACTTGCCTCAGATGATCATAAGTCATAGAACTGTTACTCACACTTAGCTTCATCTTCATAAAGATGACTGTGGTTCTGGTACCTTCTTTCCAATGACATCTTAGGGCTTCTTGAGCAAATAGAGATCCTAAATGAAAAAGAAAGAAAGAGTTTGGGTAATGCCTTCAAAGCACAGCACTAAACCATTCCTGGCTTCTGGAACTTTTTTCCCCTTCAGTCCCATTGTTCCACCCATCAGTGAAGCCATTTTCCATGCACAGGTTAAGCCCAATTCTCCATGGAAGGACAATGTCATCCATCCCAGACACAAGTCACGCTTAATAGAAAACAGCAGGACAGGGTCATCTGCAAAGCTGCTTGGAGCTCAGCCAGTTCTCCCACATGGAAGGCGAGCTCACTGCCACTCAATCCCACATCCTGGACATTCTCCAGGAATGAGTGACAGGTCCTGCCATGTGGACAATCGAAGGCATGGGGGCGGTGGGAATGGTAAGGGAGATGGAAAAAAAACATCAGGGATGAGCAAATGCCAGACAGATGGCATGGCCTCACTGCAGGTGGCTAAGAAACTATAGCAGCAAGCCGGCTAAATGGGCATACACGCTGCTGAAAGGAGCATGAGAAGGGCAATGAAGTCAAGTCCCAAAAGGCACCAACCTGGCAAAGAACAACCACAGCCAGGAAACTAAAGGAGATGTTCCTGGACCAGTGAAGAATCAAACCCCAGTGGTATGAGCCACCTTGGGAGGATGGCAGGGGGAATATGGGGCAAAAGTGGAATAAAGAGGAATACAGACACGAGTTTAGAGTAGAAGCCAGAAGCCATCCTGGCCAGGTCTAGGAAAATCACGAACAAGAGACCACTAATACAGGAATGACAGGCAAGTTTGTTGTTGTTTAGTCACTTAGTCATGTCCAGTTCTTCACAACCCCATGGACTGTAGCCCACCTGGCTCTTCTGTCCATGGGATTTCCCAGGCAAGAATACTGGAGTGGATTGCCATTTCTTTCTCCAGGCAGGCAAGGTTAGGTAGACTAAATTAACTAATACCAAAGGATCTTCTGATGTCTCAACAAGGATGAGGGACCAGATGGGTTTCTACTGGAAGCAGTCACCATCCCATTTCTCAGAGAAGCCATTGTAAATGGGCATATGCACATATATACAAACACATGTATGGGTACATCCACACACGTATATATTCTCAAATATTTAAAATAGAATTGGACTTCATATATTGAATACATTATCCAATATTTTTTGACTCAACTGAATCAAGGATATCTGTCACTGTCTGTGAGTTGATTGCTACAGGATCATTTTAGTGGCCTGTTGTATTCCATCATATATATGAACCATAACCAACTCAGCCACTCTCTACTGAAGGGCATGTGTCATGGGGATGTATGGTTTTTCACTGTTATAAGCCAAACTGTTATTACTTCCTCGGGATTAATTCCTGGTTGTAGAATTGGTGAATCAAAGGGCAGAGAAGGTTTTAAATCTTTTACCACATAAGAAAAAAGGGGGTGTGGGGAAAAACTAAACTACTTTACGCTCTCACCAGCAGTATGAAAAGGCAGTTTTCTATATACCTTCCCCAATGCTACATGTATTATCATTACTTTGCCAATTTTCTAAGTAAAAAATGCCATGTCATTTTTCTATCTGCAGTCCTCTGCTTACTATAGAATGAACATTTTTATAAGTGTGTCCATAACTATGTACAAGGTTATTCCCTGTAGAGGAAGATGTTATTGAAAGGGATGGGTAAAATCAGTTGGCTGGCTGCTCAGACCTGGCCTCAGAGAGATTCCTTCTTCATGCCCACAGGTTCTATCATGGATTCAAGGGGCTGCACCTCAGCTTTAAAGATGCAAAACCTGACTTCTTGTTCACCCAAGTGTGTTCTCCCTCTGGGAGCAGATGTTTGCTAAGAAAATTTACAGGAGATGCGTTGTTAAACCAGGATGCCAATTTATCAACTTACAATAAAGAAAGAAAATCTTTCCAACAATGGAATATTCATGTCTGATAATTAGGGTACTCCCTTCTGGAAAACAAACTAAGAATCAGAAGATTACTTGATGAATAGACACATATCCCCAGAAACAGAGAGGAGCAGTGAGACAGCAATTCTAAAGACCAGAACACATCTGCAGACAGAATTCAATCTCTAGCTCTACATCTCTTGAGGACAGGTCCTCTCACCCAGCCCATCCAGAGACCCACGCCCCTCCCAGACATGACCAGGACAGGGTGATGATCCAACTAACAACTTCAGTCCCAGGCACCTCCAGCTCTAACCTACAAAGTTAATCAGTCACTCAAGCCCATGGGCACAAAAACCAATAACTTCCATTGACACCCTGAGCTAACCTTCTGGGCCAATCAACCAACAATCAATACCTTCCCTCTGTCTCAATCCACCTCTTCTGCCTATTCTTTCTAGCTCTCAGTCTTTATCTCAGTCTCTGTCTTTCTCTCCTTCTCTCTCTCTTTCTCTCATACACTTTATTTCTTGTTTACTCATACTGTGGTCCAAATGTTTTCTATTTTGCTTTAGCTGTCTTTTGTCACATGAATCCTTTGTCTTGCCACCTTGTATCTGCCTGAGACAACCAACTGGTTCGCAAATTAGGATACATGTACCCTGGAGGGTTCACCAAGGTTGGCCAAATTATACTTGGAGCCAGAGGATAAACATGGCTTATCTGAGAAAACTCATTTTTCTAAATGTTACATAATTTAAAACATTTCAAAAGTAGATATGTGGCAGAATACAAAATGGATGAGTTTTTCATAGCAAATATAATTTTTGGAAAAAAAAAAAAAGGAGATTCAAAGAAATTCCATATTGTCTTTGGTTTCTGATGAAACCTCTAACCAGTCCTCACCCTCATACACCCACTCTCCATCACCCGATGGCTATGCAGCCATCCTCTGTACCTAACGAACACTTTGGTGTGAAAATTTAGGAAGCACTAATAATCCATTAGGGTAAAGGATAAGAGCAAATATCAGACTGGAGGTCTGAGGTCAGGGAGATCTGGGATAGACAGACCTGAAATCAGATAGACCTGGAGTCAGACCTGGCTTAGAAAACAGCACCTGCTATATTAGTTGGGTGCCTTCAAGTGAGTTATTTACTACCCTGAGCTTCAATTTCCTCATCTGCTGGGATAATAACAAATAATTGATGGAATGTTTGATCATCATGAGAGTCTATAAAATTAGCAAAACTGATATTTAAAAATTGACTTGTAACCCATCTCAGCTTAGCTCTTGATGTTCTGCTGATCATTTCTGCTGATTGTAGAAAATGTTTAATCCTTCAGCATAAGATAACTTGGTCTCTTCTAATTCAAGGCTTACTTTGGGGGGTAAAGATTGACTTAGATTCAAAGTTCACCCCTCAAACTTCTGGGAAGCATCTGGATACAAGGGGATTCTTCATGGTATTAAAACGGAGTTGTGTCCATCTAGTCAGCCCCCACCTCCTTCTGCTGGGGTTCATATCTATTCTGGTCTGTGTTGGAATGGTTCACGCCAGCTATAGCCACAACCTGGACCAGCAAGAGGAAGACAGGCCTCCCTGTTCTATACCTGGGTTGATCTAATGTCTGTGGCCTCTGCTACTGTGCCTTGTTCTAGGTGGTGCGCTGAATTTCCAGGCAGCAGTCAGCTGTCTCCCAGCCTTCCAGCATGCTGACCCTCAGTAAGGCAGCCAAGGCTCCCTGTAGTTGCCTTAGGGGCACATGACTTCCAGGGCATTCTCCTTCATGTCTCAGTCAAGCATGTCCCAGGGCAGCATACTAGCATTCACTCCTGGGTTAATGCTCACACTTTCTCCACTCAAGGGGCTGTGTCTCTGTGAAGCCTAGTAGATGTTTCCCCAGGGATGGGAGCAGCTAGAACCCAGGACAACTCGGCCATTCATGAAGCAACTTCCTGCTTTATCCCCTGACAATGAAATCAGCCTCCAACTCCAAGAACAACCTCTAACTCCCAGCAGGATAGGACCTTTGAGATCAGCTCTGAGCCCCATACTATTCAAACAGCTTTTGAGCATCAAACAAAAGCTGTCACATTTTTTACCAGTCCAGGAAAAATGCGATAAACAAAATTAAATAGAAGTCCTGGTGCTCAAAAGTGAAATAGCTACTGACAAAAAAGACAGACAGAGAACACTTATAAACTTGAAACATATACAAATCATGACTTGGATTTGACTCTTATCTCTAAGTATCATGAGAATTAACTAATGTTGCACTCCTGGAGAATATAAGTGATATATAAATGCTAAACAATTTACGTTTGCTGAATCACTTAGGATGTGTACCAAAATACTATGCAATACTGATCTTCTAGAAGATTAATCCTCCCAAAAGCAAATGACTTCCAAAGTGGCTTGATAAATGACAAGGTAATAGCAGTTTTATGACTCTCATACTGATGTTTTGTGCTATAATGGAACAAATATTAAAAGAGAAAAATCTGTTAATATCTCAGGATAATATTATAGAGTCTGGGTAGCAGCTCCTGGCTTTCTAAAGAAAGCCATACCAATCAAACATTTCCCTAAAGACACTGACACAGGAAGAAATGGGTTTCCTATTTCGGTAAACATTTTGTGAGCACTTAGATGCTGGTGCTATACTAAATATTGGGAATACAAAGTTAAATAAAGTGATTCCTGCCCTGGGGTTACTTGCCCTCACTTGATATGTTGCCTCCACCCTCTATCTTGACAACGGGCTCCATCCCTGGGACTCTCCCAGTCTCCCCCAACTCAACAACCTGGCAGTTAGCCTACCCCCATCCTCATCACTCAAATGCTAAGTCCAGTGAGTCACCAAGACCCAAGGTTCCTCCCTCGTGGTTGACAGTTGCCTCTGGGGTGATAACTCCCCCTTCCTTCCAGGTTGCCTTTGCAATGGAGAAGGCTCTGAGGCACAGAAGCAAAGTGGACCCAAAGCTGTCTTCCATAAGCTATGGCTGAAATCTCAAGCAGACCCAGGGTGGTGACAAGGGGCACCCAAGTATCTTCTCTACCAGTTATGCTACTCAAGGAGGACCACGGAGTAAGAAAAGGATGAAGGGAACACTCAGGTAAGAGACAGTGAATATAAGGAGGGATGGAGAGAAAAACAGAAGGATGGTAGGAACAGGGACAAGGAGGTTACGGAAAAGGGAAAGGAAGAAGTCCAGAAGTCAAGTGAGCAGGAGCTGTTAGGACCCCAGAAAAAGCTCAACCCTTCTGCTGATGAATGAAGAGCAGAGAGCAGATTTTTAGACAAATGAGACAGTGCCACCTAATGAAATAGTGTCAGAAGCTCTTAGAGGACTCTAGTATATGTCCAAGCAGAGTTTTTAGTAATGGAGGTAGGAATCAGGAGGGTATTGAGAAACAAAGTTGAGAAAATTAGAAAAAGAAAAAAAAATGACACTGGATTTCACTCCGAAATATGGTCATATTCTGAACAGAAGTATCTGAGAATCTTCAATGCAAAGTCAGCAAACTCAAGGAAGGACAAGCAAAGGAAATGACTTATCTTGTATGTCCCACAATAATTGGCAACTTCTACTGCTAGAGTGTGCTTCCTGCAATGGCTGGTCTGAGATTCCTAATGTAATATGACCTGGGGGTAAGTGGGGAAGGGAGCTGGCACCTGGAAGTTCTCTTTTCTCCAAAATGGCCTTTCTCATCAGCTCACAGATGCCTGCAGCTCCAGTTTTGTTGGTAGAAGGAAAGAAGTGAGTGGCCAGATGTTGAGCGCTGATCCCATGCTAGCTCTATGCCAGGGGATTCACATACATAACAGCCTTTGAGGTAAGGATGTCTAATCCCCATTTTACAGATGAGAAAATGAAAGCTGAACATGGTTAAGAAACACTTCCTATATCACACAGCTAGTAAGAGGCAGAGCTCCAAGCCAAGCTCTGTTTTTCTGCACCAATGTCCCCAGTCTTTCCCCTGCCCCATGGAACAATGCCATCATCCCTAAAAAGAGTCACAAGATTTTAGATGTCAGTAGCTTTGCTCATTCACTCAGTACACAGCTATCCAGCACTTTGTTGGCTTCATTCATTCACCAGGTATTTACAGAGTCTAATTAATGTGCCAGGCACTATGGTTTGGGGAAACCATGGTGAAAGACCCAGAAGTGATCCCTGTGCCCTGGTGGGGAAAAAGGACACAAAACAATTAAATAAAAGAATTACAAATTGCAAATTAAAATGTTCTATGAAGGAAATGAGCGCTTCCCAAGTGGCACTAGAGATAAAGAACTCTCCTGCCATGAAGGAGACATGAGACACAGGTTTGATCCCTGAGTCAGGAAGATCCCTGTAGGAGGGCATGGCAACTCACTCAAATATTCTTGCCTAGAGAATCCCATGGACAGAGCAGCCTGGTGGGCTACAGTCCATGGGGTTGCAAAGAGACACGGCTGAAGCAACTTAGCATGCATGCAATGCATGAAGGAAATAATGGAGACTGGAACAGAGAGAACTAGGGGAAGGGCAGCCCACATGGCCCACACTGGTACTCAGGACAAGCTCTGTTAAATGAGAGCGCACACATGGAAGGTGGTGGAAAGGGATTCCAAGTATCAGAAATAATTCATAAAAAGATACAGAGCATTAAACAGGCTCATGTGACTGGATAGTGGTGAGTGCAGAAAGCAGAGTGGACAGGCTGCTTGAGAAACAGGCGGGGCCCCATTCTGCAGAGTTTTGTGTGCTCTTCAGGGGCTCTAGGTCTTGTGCTACATGCAAAGGAAGCCATGATGGATTACACTTGAAGGAATAATGTCTTTAAAAGACTTGTCTTTAAAAGATTCTCTGGCTGCACATGTAAAATGGACTCTTGCAGGCCAACAGCAGAGACAGGGAGAACAGTTAGGAGGCTGCTATAGTATTCTAGAAGAGACCAAGATGGCCTAGATTAGAGTGGTGGCAAAAGAGGTGGACGGAAGCGGCTGGCCCTGAGATTGTCTGGAGGCTGAAGCAAAAGGACTTGCTCACAGATCAAATAGGGCTAGTGAAGATGGACAGCACTATCCAGTTTCTGCTGGAGAAATTACGGGAATAATGGAGTCATCAGGGAGATGCTTTGGCAAACGAAGATGAACAAGTTTTGATTTTGAGCTCTTGGTTTCTGAAATTGGACTTATCCAGGAGATATCCAGTGGGAAATATCTAGTAACAATCCTCCTTTGTGAGTCTGGGACTCAGAAAAGAGGCCAGTTCAGGAGATATCAATGTTGGGAGTTGAGAGAATGAATAAATATGGAGAAGCCCAGGGAAGAAGCTGGTGTTTAGAGAGATAAAGTGCAGGAGGAAGAGGAAGCAAAGAAAACTGAGGAAGAGCGGCCAGTGATGTTTTAGGGGAAATCGGAGAAGAGGAGGTGAAGGAAGCATGGAGAGATACCATCTTAAGGGCTCTGCTAAGATTGCTGAGAGGGGAAGAAAGACACGAGAGAGTAAAGTAACAAATAAGAATTCTCATCCCAGAAGAGTTCACAGTCTGATGAGAAAGACCAATATGATTGATGAAGAAATAAAAAAGTTCATGTAACATTTATTGAGCACTTACTATGTGACAGGAACTAAGCTAACTGATTTATATGCATGATCATTAAAGCCTCCAGTGACATCAGAATCATTATAATCTTCATTTCACAGATGAGAGAACTAAGGCTCAGAGAGAGCTCTTAGCTCACAAAGGTCACAGAGTCAAGTAAGGGGAGAAGTGGGATTTGAAGGTAGGCAGTCTCTGGGATTGCACAGAGTCGGACACGACTGAAGCGACTTAGCAGCAGCAGCAGCAGCAGCAGCAGTGTGATTCCTAAGGTGCACTCCAAACCACAAAGGCATCTGCCTCTAGCTGGGAACATATACGGCTAGCCCATTCCCTTATTCCTCTCTTTGGCTCTTTCCGGCCAAACTTACTGCTCTTGCTTATCTCATAGACATCCTTGTTTGGGACCTGGGATGCCTCTTTTCCCTGCAGTGACCTTGTCCAATGTGGTGATGATGCTGAGAGGCAGCTCTCCGGGCACTGAGATTTCACACACCTCCACCCCCTCACAGCTACAAGGTTAACCTTACCAGGACCCTAAACCTTGCCCCAAATCCCCATAGACGCCCCAACTCTAAAATCTGGCCCAGGAATACATAATTTTCATTTTAAACCAGACACAGATCAGATCAATCTCAAGTACTTTGGATGTAGGTTGACATGGCAGAGCGGCAAAGGGAGTAATCATTGCTGATAAAACTGAGAAAATGGAAGAAAAATCTCTTTTATCTTAAATTGTTTCCTATAAAACAGTTTTGAAGGTAAAAGGTACTATCTTCTTGTCAGTGTCAACATTTCTCTCACTGGGTAAGTGAAATTATGTATTTGTCAATGACGAAATCTCTCCAAAAGAGAGATGACATTTTGTTTGGTTTCTGGCAAGGAAAGATTGGGTCTGATGAAACTGGTAACTATACAGATGCATAAAAGAACATTTGCATAGGAGGCAGGCAAACATCACACCACTTCTTCTGTGTTCAATGAGTATATGCCCAGAACTTTTAAACCTTGCCTATCCTAATTTGGCTCAATTGACTTGATGAGTATTTTTCACTGAATTTCTACCTGTTGTTTGGGTGAAAGATAGCACCAGAGATTGCATGCTACTGCTTTCTGTCACCTATATTCCAAACTCACTGCTTGATTGTCAACAGCCAATATTCAGATACACATCTTTACTCTCTGCCCCATAGCCTCGAGCAGTGCCACCTTGCTGATCCAACCAGAACCATAGTCTAAGACCCACTGATCTGAGCTCAGTTGTATCACAAAATCAAAACTAGATTAAGAGATGCCTGATCCAGCATGAGAAAACATTCAAGGCTCCTGAGCTGCAGAGGCACTGGTTTTTCAGCGGCACTTTCTCCCGCTCTGTGTGACGAATGGCACACCCACTGAGCCCATGAGAGTTAATGCCCTCACCTCTACGTGGGAATCCTCAGGACCTACAACTGCAGAAAGGAATCAAAGGAACTGCTTTGAAGGGTTGAAAGCAACTCCCTCCTATAGGAAATAATCAATGCCCCTTTATTTCATAGATATAAGATATTATAGATATTAAGGACATTTTTGTCCTACCTTAGAGTACAGACCTGATGCTCTCTTTAGATTTTTTTCATGGTTGATTCTTCTCAAACTAACAGTTGATCTAAGTCATGGGCACATTTTAGAAAGATGTAAATGTGCACCTCAAACCAAGCTAAAATTATGCATGTATGAGAGGCAGAAAACGCTGGGAGAAACAAGTTCAGAAGGAAGAGTTTAACAATTTTCATGGATTCATCCAAAGAATATAAGCAAATGCCATTTTTATCCCCAGTCATACAAATATTAGGAATGGATGTGAAAAAGAATTTTTTCTAAATTATGCCATTACTACAAAGTAACATCACATTTTCTCCTACTTCTGTCCTTTTCCTTTTTCTTCACCCTACCCTGCCACTAAATAAATCAAATTCACAACATAAGATGTGGTCAATTATAATATGCAACGTTATTTTGTGAGCCATCAAGACAGAAAAGATGCTGCCAATTAAACTTTGACACACACCTTGGTTTCAAAGATCTTGAAATGTGAAAAAAGGGTTCATCATAAAATCCATGAAGCACAGCATACATACAGGCATACACACACATCACACTCGTCAATGAATTTTTCTTGCAAGAGCAGAAAACTGTCATGAAGAACCAATTTTCCAAACAGGCAAGATTTGTGCCACCCCTAAAAAAAAGGAGGGGGTGGGGAGTTTAAAGTTTATTTTATGGCATATATTTGCTGCCTGAAGACAACTCAGAACATCATTGACAGATAATGGACCACATTTCATATCTGAGAAATGTGTCTTATTTTTAAAACTGAAAGCAGAAAAAGTCATTAGATTTGCTTTCACTCTTGCCACAGAATGGCAGGGCAATTTTCATCAGACCTGCTCCTTTTTGTTTTGTTCATTTCCCAGTTTCCTCTTCTCTTTTACATTCATCTTTATTCTTGCTATCGCTCTCTCTCTCTCTCTCTCTTTTTTTTTTTTTACTTGAAATCTAATTTAGGTGTCTCCATATCTCATTAATGTGGCCTGCCTCAAAGGTCCTTAATAATAACTTATTGTACATGTTTATTACACTTGATAGGAAGTAATTTTATTGAAGCCCCTTTTGTCTCCTCGTTTCAGGTAATCTTGTGTCTCCACATGGGTAATACTGTTCCTAAGAAAGTAGTATTTTTAGCAATATTCTTGCTCGTTATAACCAGGAAAATGATAATGAGAATTCATGAGGCTGCAAAGAGGTACAGTGACTCCATCTCCAAAATAGCCCAATGCCTAGCTATAATGAAATGCTTTGTATTTATTTGGCATAATATTCCTGACACCTAATAGTGACCATTTTCTCTCCAACACTAAGAATTTGTTTTAGAACAACTTACTCATTGCATTGGTTATTTGTTAAAGCCTTATCTAGGTCACTTATACAAAAGGGGGTGCCAATCAATTGAAGTTTAATCATCCATCAAGTCAATATTTATTAAGGGCCCAATCTTTTCCCGGATATTCTAGCAGGCACAAAGGATAGGCCAATAGCTGAGACAGTCCCTGGTCTCAAGTTTAGCAGGAAAGTAAAACATATTTGAATTAAACATGGCCCAGTATATTTGTATCTTCTAGCTGCTATAACAAAATACCACAGACTAGGGACTTCTCTGATGGTTCAGTGGTTAAGAATCCACCTTCCAATGCAGGAGGTGCAGAACCAATCCTGGCAGTGGAACAGGCCACATGGTGAATAAGCCTGCCTGCTGCAACTAGAAAAACCACCTGCCGCAACTACTGAGTCCAGGCACTTATAGTCTATGCTCCGCAACAAGAGGAAAGCCCTTGTAAGGCAATGAAGAGCCTGCATGCCCCTCAAAAGACCCAATGCAACCAAAAACAATAACAACAACAGCAAAAAAACAGACTGGGTAGCTTATAAAGAATAAACACAGTTCTGGAGACTAGCAGTCTGAGATCAGGATGCCAGTATGGTCAGATGAGGGCTTTCTTCTAGGTCACAGACTTCTTGTTGCATCTTCACATGGCAGGAGGGCCTAGGAAGCTCTATCCCATTATTTAAGCCTAATCCCATTCATGAATCTCCACCCTCATCATCTAATCACTTTCCAAAGGCCCCAACTTGTATTACCATCACATTGTGCATTAGAATTCAACATGTGAATTTGAGGGGAAAACAAACATTCAAACCACAGCATCCAACAGTCTCCAGTTAAACTAGCACTGTCCTTTCTACATTTCCTCCACTGACCAGCAATTACCACCTTCTTCTCTGGACTCCTGTTCCCTTCAAATAAGACAGCTCGAACCTGTGTCTATTGCATTCCCACCTCTTAATCCCACAAACACCCACAAAATATCTCCTTAATAAAAAAAGAAAAATGGATGCATCAGTTAGAGGCATAGTTTATTCCATTATTTATGTCATCTGCTTCATTTCTCTGAGGCCTTCAAACAAATACTAGAATGTGTTTGTTTCATTAACCATTCATTATGGAAATTTTCACATATGTAAATTAGAAAGACTAGACTATGAACTCCAAATACTTACTCTCACCTTCAGTAATTATCAACAATTCTGCCATTTTTATTTCATCTCTACTTTCCACCTTTTTTCATATTGGTTTTCAAAACCCAGATTGCCTATCATTTCACCCATAAGTACTCCAGCATGGATTTATGAATGTTTGGGTTTTTTCTTTTCTTTTTAACTTCACCACAATGCCATTATCTTATTCAACAAAACTAACAAGAATTTCTTGTTATCTGCATATAACCTCCATTGTATTTCTCTGATCGTCTCAAAAATGTATTTTTATAGTTAACTTATTGAAATCAGGATCCAAACCAAGTTTACAAATAGCATTTGCTTGATTAGTCTTGTAAGTCTCTTTTAATCCAAAACAGTTTGCTCTCCCATCCTTCTCCATGCTATTTATCTCCAGTGATTTAATGTCTCCTGTGGTGTTACCCAAATTTCCTTTGTATTTTCTATAAATGGGTAGGTAGATACAGAGGTTTTATTACATTTAAGTTCAATATTTTTAGCATCAAGATGCTATAAACAATGCTGTGATGACCTACTGCCTAACATGGGGAGGGAAAAAATGTCTGATGCACTTTTTGTGATAATCAATGAGTTTAGATCATGTCAACTTGATTCACCCACTAAAAAGTCTCTGCATGAACTTGAACCTAGTGTCTGTGTAGCCATTGATAATCATTGCCTAGAGCCACCATTCCATTAGAGATTTTTTTCCAGTTAATCAATCACTTCGTGTTACAACTACCCCACGGAATGAGATCATTTACCCTGGTACTGATTAAGCCAAATCAGGAGGAAAAAAAAATTATAGTTAAAATATGTTTAAAGCACTGAAACACACTTCAGTTATTCAAAAAATACATAAAAGTGGCACAATCCAACTAATAGATGCCTCCACCTCTTTTGAGAACAAAATCTTTGTTTTAACTGAAAATTTCCTAGACCACCTACATGATAGCACTTGCCTTTTAATACCTATTGGGAAAACGCAAATGATGAAAAGTGTCTATGAATTCAGTGACCCACTGAACAGATTTCTAGTATATTAATCATAGCAGTAGTCTACACACCTTGAAATACAGCAAAGTATGTGTCATAAAGATAAAACATAATTTTAAATTGTCCAAGTTGCAATCTTTCCCCTTTCTGTCTTACATCACAAACCGTGCCCTGTAAAGAGAGGCTCACTAGAGAGACAGTCACCAGAGAGACTAGTGGAAAGAAAACTTCTTCAGGTTGAGTGTCACAAGAAGCCTGTGGGAATTTACAAAAAGCAAAGAACAAAATTTTCTGGACAATTTGCAGCAACATGGATGGACCTAGAGGTTACCATACTAAGTGAAATTAAGTCAGACAAAGAAAGGCAAATACCATATGATATCATATATATGTGGAGTCTAAAGTATGACAAAAATGAACATACCTGATGCCGGGAGCCGGCATATTGCATATTGAGTGCAGCACTTTCCACAGCATCATCTTTCAGGATCTGGAATAGCTCAACTGGAATTCTATCACTGCCGGGAGCCAGTGTGAGGAGCTCCGCCCGTGACAAAGGTCATGAGGAAGGAGGCTTGGCATACGCAAAGGTGGGATCGAGCCTCAGGAGTCCCCCTGGAAATTCTCGAGCATCTACCCCCAAAACCAGAGTCTGCCTACTTTCTGCTTTGTGCTCTCACCTACACCTCTGACTTTACAGGGGGCTGTCCCCCACTACCTCTCTCTGAAAAAAGAGTTAGCTTACAGCTCCAGTTAATAATTCCTGGGTGTGACAGTGTTTCAACCTACAAACTCCTTTGGAAATCCTCTAGCCTGCCTGAATAGGTTTTTCCGGCCACATGTGATTGTTCAGAGCCTCCCAACTGTGAGAGGCAGGAGATGTTCTAAACTGTCTAAACACAGATTCCTTTGAGTAGTTAAAAGATTGATTAGAAATTGTATTGGTGAAGGGTTTTTCACTTATTGGGCCAATGTTTGCTGCTAAGTCTCCATACTCCTTACCTACTGTGTCCTTGGCAGTGTATTGATTGATATAATGGGTGTATAGACATGTAAGTAGTAGCCTCAATGTTTGTAACCTTGGACCCTTGAGTTAATTCTTTTCTTGATTGAGCCCACCTCACCTTTGCCCTATAGGAATGCAGCTTTGTCCAATGCTTTTTTGGAGGCTGGTGCCTGACTTTGGAATAATCACCTTTAGAGAAAGATAAGTTTCTTAAAATGTTAACAGGCCTCCTGGCCAGAAGATGATGTCAATCACCTGAACTTTTGCATATGATAAGTTTGAAAGCCTGGCTTCGATTAGAACCAGGAACTGCTGTCCTTGCATGACTCCACCCCTTCCCCCATTATCCTCTATGCATAACTTAAGGTATAAAAACTACTTTGGAAAATAAAATGCGGGCCTTGTTCACCGAAACTTGGTCTCCCCATGTCGCTCTCTCTCTCAAATTCTGGCTGAGTCTCCATCTGGAGCGCGGAACCCGCCATGCTTGCTAATTATGCCTGGGCTTCTAAGATCAGACCGGGGAGGCCTCAGTGTCTCCTCTCCTTCGGGAGAATGGAAGGACGCCTGCGGCCTACGTAAGTGATGCAAACTTCTTGTCTTGAAGTTTTATTGGTCTCCCGCATAAACCAAGCTACTCAGCCTCTTTTCTCCACTGAATTTTCCTACTGAGCTATCCTCATTGTATTACTCTTTATATCTATGATAAATATTTATAAATAAATAGGTCGCCTATGCCATCTCTCCTTCGAATACCCTGGATCAGCCGGGGCTGCTCCCCGGCAACCTACAAAGCAAAAACAGATTCACAGACACAGAGAACAGAATTGTGGTTGTCAAGGGGTAGGAAAGGTCAGGAAGGGGAAGACTGTGAGTTTGGGATTAGCAGATGCAAACTATTATATAGTATGGATAAACACCTATGGTATAGCACAGGAACTATATTCAATATCCTGTGATAAACCATAATAGAAAGAAAGAAATAAAGATAAAGAAAATCACTCAGTCGTGTCCGACTCTTTGTGACTCCATGGACTGTAGCTTACCAGGTTCCTCCGTCCATGGGATTTTCCAGGCAAGAGTACTAGAGTGGGTTGCCATTTCCTTCTCCAGAGGATCTTTCCAACACAGGGATCGAAACTTGGTCTCCTGCATTGTAGGCAGACACTTTACCATCTGAGCCACTAGGGAAGTCCTAATAGAAAGGAATATGAAATGAATATATGTGTGTATAACTGAATCAGTTTGCGGTACAGCAGAAATTAACATAACAGTGAAAATCAACTATGTTTCAATAAAATTTTTAAAAATAAAAAAAAACAATTTTAAGATTTTCTGGCCAGATTTTCTCCCCTCTCCACCCTTGGATATTTTCAAAAGAGACTGCAGAAGCTTCGTATACCTATTTTAATGATTCTGAATGCTGAGATTTTACATAACTTACACATGTATGTGTAAGATAGGGTGTTGATTCAGATGACAATGTTTTCTTACAGATCTGAAACTCGAGCCAGCTCTCTTTTCTGCCCCCCACTGGGGTCCAGCAACTGCCCTCTCTGTGTCTCTGGTTCCAAACATTTCAACCATAGGCTCTACCATCACCATTCTACTATAATATTAACAGTACTTTCCATAAATCTAGAAGGCAAACAAGTATATTCCCTCCTCATCCCATAAGGGTACCTTTTAAGCTAGAAGCTGGTTCCCCAAGACCAACTTGATAGCCCACAGTAGCATTCGTCCTAGTGGTCATCAAAGTAAAGAGCCCCAATGGCCTACTCTCCTGCTGAGGCCAAAACACACAGGATGCAATTGCCTAGTTAGACGGATTGCTCACAGATAAGACACAAGCCTAATCTAGCCATTGATCTAAACTCTGATGTTTGCAGCACACACTCTTAGGGGCCCCCCAAATCACCCTCCTTCCTCTATATAATAGGCTGTTTGATATTTCTGTTGATATTCTTCACTCAAAAGTATTTTACTCCAGAATTCATAAAGTGAAACTTGAAATTGTGAAGGAATGAAGTGATTTGTTGCAGCAGAAATGGCTTTACAGAGAAGATGAGACGAGGAGCAGTTTCAATCTATCAATCAGAAAGAAAGTGCAAAATATCTTAGATGATAATTCAGAAAAAGGGGTGGGAAGGCAGAGTGGACCTGAGTAGAATGGTGAGGACACCAGTTAAACAAGGACTCCTGCTCCAATCCGTGCTCCAATTTTATTATAGAGCACTTTTTCCAATATTAAAAAACAAGGGGGAACAACTTGCCATGATCCAAAAGGCTAAGTCTACTCCTTCCTCTAACCTAGCCCAAGATTCCTCTTAACATGTTAGAACTGCTCAACCAGAACATACCCCTAAAATGCAAATCATGAAGAAAAATATCTATATCTATATTATATCATATTGACACTGATTCCTGCCTTGAGAAATGAATGCTGACAGGAACAGCAATGTAACATCTTCTCAGAGAACCACTGTGTCTTCCTACTTGACTCCTCCAAATGAAACTGGATGGTAATAAAGTCAGGCTTAGCATTTGTTCATTCATTCACTCAAAAATATTTATTGGTCAGCCCTGTGCTAGAAGGTAGAGAGATAAATAGGACAGATGGCTGCTCCACAATTTCCTGATCTAACTAGTGAGATTGAAAGCAATGCCACTAACCTTAGAGCCTCACAGTAGGATGATGCTACAGTAGAAGTGAATCTCTCATGATAAGGATGCAAGTTTCTAATTTGTCAGTGGGTAGTGAGTGAAAAATGGCAACCCACTCCAGTGTTCTTGCCTGGAAAATCCCATGGACGGAAGAGCCTGGTAGGCTGCAGTCCATGGGGTCGCGAAGAGTCGGACACGACTGAGCGACTTTACTTTCACTTTTCACTTTCATGGATTGGAGAAGGAAATGGCAATCCACTCCAGTGTTCTTGCCTGGAGAATCCCAGGGATGGGGGAGCCTGGTGGGCTGCCGTCTATGGAGTCTCACAGAGTCAGACATGACTGAAGCGACTTAGAAGCAGCAGCAGCAGCAGTGAGTGGAAAAGAGGCTTGTATAACTCAATGAAGCAATGAGCCATGCTGCGCAGGGCCACCCAAGATGTACAGGTCATTGTGAAGAGTTCTAACAAAACATGGTCCACTGAAGGAGGAAATGGAACCCATTCTAGTATTCTTGCCACAAGAACCCTATGAACAGTATGAAAAAGCAAAAAGATATGATACCGGAAGATGAGTTCCCAGGTCAAAAGGTAGGCAATATGCTACTGTTCAGTTCAGTTCAGTCGCTCAGTCGTGTCCGACTCTTTGAGACCACATGAATCGCAGCACACCAGGCCTCCCTGTCCATCACCAACTCCCGGAGTTCACTCAAACTCATGTCCATCGAGTACAGTGATGCCATCCAGCCATCTCATCCTCTGTCATCCCCTTCTCCACCTGCCCCCAATCCCTCCCAGCATCAGGGTCTTTTCCAATAAGTCAACTCTTCGCATGAGGCGGCCAAAGTATTGGAGTTTCAGCTTCAGCATCAGTCCTTCCAATGAACACCCAGGACTGAGCTCCTTTAGAATGGATTGGTTGGATCTCCTTTCAGTCCAAGGGACTCTCAAGAGCTCAAGAGTCTTCTCCAACACCACAGTTCAAAAGCATCAGTTCTTCGGAGCTCAGCTTTCTTTCTTCAGTCCTACTCTCACATCCATACATGACCACAGGAAAAACCATAGCCTTGACTAGATGGACCTTTGTTGGCAAAGTAATGTCTCTGCTTTTCAATATGCTACCTAGGTTTGTCATAACTTTCCTTCCAAGGAGTAAGCTTCTTTTAATTTCATGGCTGCAATCACCATCTGCAGTGATTTTGGAGCCCCCCAAAATAAAGTCTGACACTGTTTCTATTGTTTCCTCATCTATTTCCCATGAGGTGATGGGACCAGATGCCATGATCTTCGTTTTCTGAATGTTGAGCTTTAAGCTAACTGTTTCACTCTCCTCTTTCACTCTCATCAAGAGACTTTTTAGTTCCTCTTCACTTTCTGCTATAAGGGTGGTGTCATCTGCATATCTGAGGTTATTGATATTTCTCCCAGCAATCTTGATTCCAGTTTGTGCTTCATCCGGCCTAGCGTT